>NC_072437.2:23117727-23733636 GCF_028878055.3 Symphalangus syndactylus | reverse complement strand
GTTAAAATGGCTCCAAAATTCAGTCTGATGCTAGCAGAGCTTCCTTCTGAAGTCAAAATACGATTTAAAAAAAAAACAAGCCCACCATTCTCCATCTTTTGTTGGCCAAAATTATATCAGGCAATCAGAATGAATCTTGCCCAACAGTTAATTAATATTCACCAATCTGTGTGTGAGATTACAAGTAGAATTCTGTAAGTTTGAAAAGCAAATAATAAGAGTAATAAAATTTACATTTCTATAATGACTGAAGATTTACAAACACCCCTCTTATCCGTACTATTTTAAAAAGCTCACATTGACGTTGTGATTCTCATTCTTAAAATGAGGATTGAAATGGTTCTGTGACTAGCCTGAGATAACAGACCCTAAATTTCTAAAAAGAAAACAAAAAAAATTCCAACAAGGCTTACTACTGACCTTGAGCTCTTTGTACTATATTATCTTTTTTAAGTTACATGTTCCCTCTTACCTGACACTTGCCATACTGCCCAAATTCTTCAGAAGATTATTACATGCCTTGTAAATGAATCTGTAAATGGTTTGTGAAAAATGAACCTCTTATAGCTCAGCAGGCAGCCAGCAGTGATAACTGTTATCTACCTGCTGTGAGACTTAGGGCAAGTTAGTAAATCTCTCTGAGACTTAACTTTCTCTTCTTTAATATCAAAATAATAATATATACTTGCATTTGAGAGAAATCAATAAAATACAAGTAAGAGACACTCTCCCAGAACTTGGCACACAGTACATTCTCAAAAGCCACCTATTTAAAATGCATCTCAATTTGAGCATTATCAGAACCTAGGTGATAATTAAAGCTGTACTTTTTTTCCCCAAAGAATGGGTTGTTGGAAAAGTATGTTTGGATGACACATTTATTTATAAAACAGGAATTTAAAGAGCACTGAGGAGAAGATAGAGATACAAAAGCAAAAAAGCAAAAAGGTAAAGGCTAAAGAGAATCAAAAAGAAGAATTTAAAGAAAAAACGATAACTACACTTATACACTTATCAGCCTGTTGATGATAACTGGACAGCCCAAAGCAAATAGAGATTTTATATACTTATTTACCCCTCCTGCTAACCTTATGAGGTAGCTATTATTGTTATTGTCATCCTACAGAAGAGTAAATTGAGGGACAGGGAGGTTAACTATCTTGCCTAAAAACACACAGCCAGTCCGTATCAAAAATGAGAAAACTTAACTGTCTGACTCCAAAGTCAATGCTCTAACCACTGTCTTATTCTGTTCCTGGTCTAAGCTAGGAGTCAAAGGCAGCAGAGAGATTGAGTGAGTACTGAAAATACTATTATCATGATACAGGATGTCTGTC
Source organism: Symphalangus syndactylus (assembly GCF_028878055.3). Lineage (NCBI taxonomy): Eukaryota > Metazoa > Chordata > Mammalia > Primates > Hylobatidae > Symphalangus > Symphalangus syndactylus. Next base: position 23,732,299 of record NC_072437.2, on the reverse strand, counting down.
TTGAAGGCATAAACTACCCAAGTGAACCATGGTTTGGACACACCTATCCCCATGCAGCAGTTCACTAACAGCCTGGGATGATGAGACCTCAGTGTAGATATCCTTATTCTTCATGTACTTGCAAAGATTGTTGAAGGATCGCTTAGGTTGAGAGGCTGAAAGACACAAATTTTCCCAGCAATCCAGTCCAAACCTTGGGCGTGTGAGGACTGTCCTTTCATTGAAAGATTAGGAAGGTCTGAGTTTGCTGGGTTTTCTCATTGGTGTGGTGTCTTTCATATTTTTTCTTGGGATATTCTTTTCTCTTTACTTATAAGACCACCATTTCAGCTCATCAATCAGTGGCTGCATAGGTATCAGAACCTAAGAGGTGGAGCCCTTCAGCACTCACTCCTGTTGGTAACAGTTCAGACCTGGATGTGCCACTGTTAGTCGTATGAGCTCAGATGAGACATTGAACCTTTGTTAGTATACCTTCATCTATGAAAACTGATACAAGACCCACCTCACAGGTATCTGCAAGGGTACTATGAGCTTATACATGTGAAAATATCCAGTACTTGATACACATCTGTTGAATCTGGATTTCAGTAGCAAATATTACTTATGAACAGCTGGACTGGCTGTTTTTAGAACCTCACAGTTGGTGAATACATCTGAACTTTAAAGATGACCTATAAATCATGTGGATTAAGTGTTTCAAAAAATTGGAACTGACATCAGATAGAGGGCCATCTCTTTGTAGCATACCCAACAATGGCACTTTGCTGTAGCTGCTGCTGCCGACAAAAATGAGGGCAGCCGAAATATCCTGAGCCATGATTATATAGCATTTGTCACTTGTAGCATTGGAAACTGCTTTTCTGTCATTCTTATGAGTAATGTCTCACCCGTGCTTGGGCTACAGTTCCTATTGTTTGCTCTTCTAATAGAAGTGGATGGATGGGAACACACACAAAATAGTTGGAATCAAAATCAGGATAAAAAACTGCCTCACCTGTATTGCATAGTCCAATCAAGCCTCATCAACCAGTATTAAAATGCATTCATCTTTTCAAAACAAATAATTTTCCTACTCAGCTCAAAAGTACATCCAAGCAGGATTTCTTTTTTAATGGTCAAGGGGTAATTCCACTTGACAAATGTAAACATCATGAGTTCTGGACAAAGCTTCAAACAAATTTGAAGATGTTTGTTTAGATATCAATTTCCAAGAATGAGTTTCTACGAATGCGTGTAAAACCCAAATAAAATATTGCTTATGCTGAAAAATAACTTTATTTAATGTTAGAAATATAAGGACCATAATGTAAATGACCTGGTTATATACTACTTAGTACCACAACTAGCACTAAAACCTAAATCTCTTTCCTCCAAGTCCAGCGGGGTTTCTTCTTTTAAGTCGTATAAATACAGAAGCATGAAAACCTAAGGCTATTCCAATATTTTATGAACAACCAGGCCCCTCCTATTCTACTACCAAGGAAAGCCCTGCTGTACCTCTCTCCAAATTTAAAAATAGCCTTAGGAAGGACACATGGTCAATAGTGGGTTGATCAAAAATTCATTTTCACTGCAATAAGAGTGGTTTAGGTTCAAGAAGCTAAAGCTTAGGGCCAACTTGACCTTCAGACTCTTCCTGAAACTTTCCATTTCTCCTTAGTTCATATGCACAGGAGATCAAGATACAATGATCTATGATGCTAACTTATGGTGGTTGAGATTCTGGGGAAATAAATTGTTCCAAGCAATTTTCCTGTTAAAAAGTCCAGAATTTATTGTCTCTGTCTAGCATTTATTGTCATTGACATCTGCAAAGATTTTCAGAGAAGAATGTATTGTCTTCCACATCTCACTTCCGTTCAGTATACTGTATCCCATATAGAAGTTTTTTTTTAAGAACCATCTGTTTTAAGTGTCTTTATTAATTCATTTTGGTATATTTTTGGACATGTCTACAAATTACAGATCATAAATTTTCTAATAACAAAAGTTGTTCATACAGCTCTAGACAGAACCCAACAGGAGAGTCTAAATATAGAAGTGATATTTACATCTACAACCAAGTAATTCATACATAATATAAACCATGTTTGCTAACACTAAGAGCATGTTGTAGACAAGCCCTGATAACACCAAATACGATGTCACTGTAGATTTTCCATCATTAAGCCTTAGTGAGCTCCGTAGTAAGGCTGTAATTTTAGTCTCATTATATATCGCTATCTTATCTTATGGTGTTCTTTAAAAATATCATATTTAACTTGAAATTTAAGGCAAATGTTTGCTTCAAAATATGCACCAAGCCCACTATTCCCTACTGTGAACCATTTGACCACTGGTTCTGAAGAATTAGGTCTAATGCTTTTCATTGTGTTAATAGAGAAATAAAAAATGTATATATTTATAGTGTACAACACGATGTTTTGAAAATGTATACATTGTGAAATACCTAAATTAAACTAATTAACATATACATTATCTCACTTACTTGTCAATGTTTTGTTCTGAGAACACTTAAAATCTATTCTTTTAGCAATTTTCAAGCATACAGCATCCCACTTTACTCTGCAGATTACAAAACCATGTATGTATGTATGTATGTACATATGTATTGAGACAGGGTCTCACTCTGTTACTGAGGCTGGAGTGCAGGGGCATGACCACAGCTCACTGCAGCCTCCACCTCCTGGGCTCAAGCAATTCTGCCACCTCAGCGTCCCAAGTATCTGGAACTACAGGTGTACAACACACACCCAGATTAATTTTTCTATGTTTTATAGAGACAGGGTTTTGCCATGGATCACTTGAGCTCAGGAGTTCGAGACCAACTCCTGAGCTCAAGTGATCCACCTGCTTCAGCCTCCCAAAGTGCCAGGACTACAGGCATGAGCCACTGCACCTGGCCATATAGAACTTTTCAATCCCCACACTACAGTAAGTCTCAAATCGTCTTTTCCAAGCTCATGAGGGGAAATACCAAAATGAGATTGCACTATGGCCCTGGGCTCCATGCCTGGAGGAAGGTGTGGGCTGCTGACACAGGGGAAGAGCTCCCATGCTCAGTGGTAGATGAAAATGGGATTTTGTGCAATGTTACCAGTTCCTTCTTTGACCCCAACGGTCCACAGATAAGGAGGCTGTGCCCAGATTCTTCACCAGAGAAGCAAAGTAGAAAGTTACTTATACAGTGAACATTAGTTTTGTTATAGCAGACACAGGGGACTTCTGTCAGCTTTTATTTTAAGCTGTTTACATTCTGAAAATGGATATTAATGGATGTATGCACTTGATTTAATATGACACTCTTATTCATCTTAATTGGTGACTTCTGTCCTATGTATAATACCATTTTTACATAGAGATAGATAAATTTGAATTATTATACAGCAAGATATGAGATCTTCTCCATGAAACTCTCACCTCTTTGTTTGGTAACGCACTTTCCTGACTGTTATCTATTTTGAATGGTTGTGTCTCTGTTTCTTTCTATTGCTCCTTGTTTTCCTTCTGTGCCTTAAATTAATATGAAAGCCAAGGTTCTGACCTCTCTTCTTTGTCAATCCCTAACACATCCCGAGCTGTGGCACCACATTCTAATTGCCTGAACATGTTCACATCTATTTCTAGCTAGCTGCCTAATCAACCTTCTATTTGTACTTCAGTCTTCTGCATTCATTACCTCGCACATGCACGCACACACAAACATACACACACACACGCATGTATGCGCACAGACTTCCCTAATGCGATTTATTGTACCAATAGTTTCTGAGTCAGCTGGATTCAAAACAGCAGCCATCTTTGGTTATTTACTCTCCTTCATCAAGCTGTTACCATCACAGCTCTTCATGATGCTCTCACAATTGCATATGTGTTCTGACATGCTTTTCTTCCTTACGTGCCCATTTAATTCACCCTCTGTAAAACTAAGCACCTCCTTCATTGTATTAGTCTTGCATAAAATATTCAAGAAAGCTCTGGAACTACTACCTGAAGCTTCAGCGTAATTTAGTGGAATTAATCTGACACGTAGGCTCTACCAAATATGGGCACATCTGTGCAGGGCTACATTTCAGTTCCAACCTTGTCTCCTTGTCCTAAACGCCAAGAGAATGCTTTCCTATCTCTACACCTGCTCTTTCCTCAGCCTTATCCCTTGCCCTATACCTACTGAAAGTCAATCTCCAAGGTTCAACTCAAGCAAGGGTTCCTCTAAGAAACCTTCCATAAACACTCCTGGAACCCTATCTTTTTGCCCCTAGACAGCTGTGGTCTTCTGGACCACTCATATCCCACCCACCACCCAGCATCTCGACTTGGGCTTATTCGCATCTTTTTCATGCCTCAGCACCATAGTGTCCACACCTTGAAGATGCAGACTCTGCCTCATTGACCACTGGAGCCCTCAGAGGATGTAACACAATGCCTTTGTACATAATAGGTGCTCAGTAAGCATATGCTGAATATTGAGCAATGGGCATTTGAATCCCTAGGAAGGGGCTATAAGCCAGGAATAGAAGGACCACAATGTAGAACTGAGAAAAGATAAGGAAACAAACTGTGCATGTGGGGAATTACACAGACTCCTTCAAAAACACCGCGTTTCACAAGGTACAGTATCTCCAGTCACTCCAAGGTCCCACACCCCAGGGAGGACTTGCTAATCCTTAGGGTCAGGTGTGTCCTTTCTCTGCCCCTACCTCACTCCTCTCCCTGCAGGTAAACAACTCAAACCCCTGTAAGACTCCAAGGGCATTTGCTACAATTTCAGCCATTATAACTGGACTTACCTCTTCTTCTGCCTGCACTCCAGTTCTGGTAGCTGGATTCCTTTGCTTTATGCTGAGGTTCTGCCTTACTAATCCCCTTCCCCCTGTCCTCTGAACTTTGGATTTCAGTTTATGTTTCTCAGTACCATCCTTATACCTCCTCCAGTATGTACTCTCACCTTTGAACCTAAGATAGGTGTCCCCCACCTGCTGAAGTAGCCCTTGATGCCAAACGCCTGCCTCCTATGAAACTGCTGCCAAGCTCCACCACTTGTCCAGATGCCCCTATTACTCCTTACTAGGAAGCTCTCCCTGTGCTAGCTCTTGCTGGCCTGGATGTCCAGCTTTGGCAGTCCCACAAGACTTTCATCAACAGTGGGCAGCAGGATGACATCCACAGTGCCCATAGCCCCCAGGAGGGAAAGTCTCAATTAGGACCCTGAACCCTTACCCCCTGACCCTTCCACTCTAGCTGACCTGGTTCTGACCACAGATGCGGCCACTTGCAGAAGGCCAGCTATAGAGAACACAGAAACACCCAAAACAAACAGCATGTCACCTTCAGAGTAGTTGGGGTCAGCTGCTGTCCATAGCTGCCCCTGTGTTGATCTTATTAATCAGGATGCAAGACAATGAGGCCTGTCCTCAGGTGATCCTATGAGGTTTGGTCAGAAAAATAAAAATAGCAGTATTGGAGGGAGTTTTGGAAGAAGCTTCTAGAAGTTTCTCCACAGCCTTTCTGTCCTCTGCCAGAGGGCACAGTACTGGTGTAGCCAAGGGCCCAAATCTGTCAGAGTCCTCATAGGAATAGATGGCACAATCCAAGTAGAATAATACAGGAAGGGATTATTTATACGGTGACTACATTACAATAATACCGATGGGGTGTAGGGGAAGCACGGGGACAGTACAGAAACCCTTCTGCTGTCTCCATTCCCAGAGCTGAGGGAACAAAGAGAACAAGTGGCGGTGGCATCTAGAAGGCAGCTCAGGCCTGTTGGTTGCTTTGAGAGGAGCACTGGCCTTCAATCAGGGATGCAGCCAGCCCCAGGTGAGCTTACAGGAGAAGAATCAGGGGAGGAAGTATCCATCCTCATTCTCCTTTCTCTTTCAGATCTCTTGACAAGAGTCCTCCTTGGCTGGACCCAAAAGGAAGCAAGGGAGATTGAGATTTCTTTGTTATAGTTCATACAAGTCAGCTTCAGGGGCAGAGAGCAATGAGGAAAAGGGAAAATGTGGATCTGGAAAAAGAAATGAACAATATCTGGAAGAGGATCAGCCAGACTGTTAACAGACTGAGGCCTATGCCAACAAGAGAAGGTAATAAAGAGGTCCAAAGCATCAGAACAAACATCATGACAAAATGGCAGCCTTGTCTCCACTCTGTAAGAACTGCAAGCTGAGAGTACTAAGCTAGCCTATGGCTGGGGTCAGTGGGCCATTTTGTTCTCTGGATATTGCACTAAAGGATGTGTAGAAAATATCTGGAGGTAGAAAAAAACATCTGTGTTGGGAGAAAGGAACAACCACACAGATTTGGCAGTTATGATCCCAGAGGCAATGTCAGTATAACCTGTATCCTTCAACCTGGCAGAAGTGCTTGCTGAAGACTGGTAGATGAACAACGTGCACTTTCATACATCATTATGTACAAACTATAGGAAAATTTGAGACCTAAAGAAAAATTGTATCTGAGCCACATCTCTAGCATCTGAATATTAAACAACAAAGCAGTTAAAATAACGGTCGGCAAATAGCATCTAAGTGCCAATTCATCTTGTGTCTGTTTTTGTAAGTAAAGCTTTATTGGAACAGCACCATGGTCATTCACTAATATGGTCTGTGGCAGTTTCCTGCTACAGTGGCAGAGTTCAGTAGACGGAGACTGAGTGGTCTACAGAACCCAGAAGATTTGTTTACTATCTGGCACTTTATGAATAGAGTTTACCAGCTCATGAATTCGGGTCAGTTTTTATAGATGCAATATGATGTACAGTAACATCATGAGTGGGTTTCAGATGACTGCGAGTCAATATTTACCACTAGGCCCAAACTTGGAAAAGGCAACAACTATGTCTGTCTTATTCACAGCTCAATCCCTGGTGCATAGCACAGGCTTGGCACAGAACGGGGGCAGAGCAAATGTATGTTCTGTAAAGGCTTGAATGTTCCTGAGTGCGGAGGATATAGGCATTTAGAGAGGAACTTCCCTTTAAAGAGATGTGAAATAAACCACAGGACATTATAGCATCTTTCCATAACTGGCTTTGTTTGGGCTTTTATCTTTATCTTCCTCCTTTAGTTTACTTGAATGTTTAATGTGAAGTGTTTGAGGAAGAGAAGGAAAGTGGCAATTGTCAATTGTACATGGAGTAAATGAGATTTTTCATCTGTCTCTGTTCTCTGATTATGTTTCCCATGTTGTGTCTGGACCGCTGATTTGGTAAACGAGGACTGAGCCTAGCATTGCCCAGAAGGTTTCTCAGTAGTATTAACAAAAGACCATGTGATCTGTGGAGGAAGAAAGGGACAGCTTTATTTCCTATAAAGGATTACAGTCTGCAGGTTGGGAAATGAAGCCTCCGGCCTAAACCAAAAGCACTCACTTCAGAGAAAAATAAGGGGAGGCTAGGATTTATGCCTGACAGGTTAGCTATAGCTACATATTCAGTGGGTTATAGGAGAATCCATAAATATTTATGAGAGAAGCCAAACACGTGAATAAACATATATGTTACATACATCCCATGTTCACTTTGGAGTGGAAATTTAACATTAAAATGAAGTGAAATTTGTCTCTTTATGTCAAAAGGTGAAACGCAGGGCACAAACCCATCTTGCGTGCAGTCTGAGTGGACTGGCCAGCACCAGTCTGTGGTGGGCCGTCATTCATTAAGCAGCAATGTTTTGCAAGACTGGTTAGCTGTCCCACCAAAACCATGATGGGGGCAAGGGAGTTTTTGGCCACAACATAAGGTGGTCTGTTAAGATTGGTGGAGAAATCTTCCAGACATTGTTTTTCAGGAACTGGTTTCTGTTTAATCATAGGAAAGCAAGTCTTCTAGCAGTTAGCAAGGTAGGAGAATATTGACTTCTGACTGACCTCCTGCCTTGCCAAAGCCAGAGAATCTGGTTTAAAGTTTTCTGGGATTTCTTTGTGCCACAGGGACTCTGTTTCATTCTGCCCTGGGGGTTTTAAGACTCTATTTCTATTTCACAGTGGTTCTAAACCCTCAGAAATGACCATACTATTTGTCAGGTCTTTCTCAGCCTTTGCTGTAAAAGGAGTGAGACCTCAAAGCCATTCAAGAGATGTAGCTTCTAGGTGGGTGGATTGGGAGAGAAAGTCAAATATTCACCTGAGAAAACACCATCTTCTGAGGCATTCATTCATCAAAAAAATATTTATTAGGTGCTTATTCTGTGCCAAGGAATCTTTTAGGTGTAGGAGATACAATAGTCAACAAAAAGACAAAAATAAAATTCCTGCCCTCATGAACTTATATTCTCACATGTGTGTGTAATAGAGAGGAATAGAGGCAAAATTTTTCCTTAAAATAAGTAAAATGTAGTACATTATAGGGTGTAAGTTCTATGGAGAAAAATAAAGCAAGGAAGGACCCTAGAGGATGCTAGATTGGGAATATGGGACATTTCCGTTAACTCTCATGGTGTTGGGTAAATGAGCTCATTCCTACTTTAGCATTTGGCATTACAAGAAGAAACTTCCTCATTGCACTAGAAAAGTATTTGGCTATTTGATCTTCACTTTAGGGAGGAAAGTATTGAAATCTCAGCTTTCTGGGAGTTTCAAATTTTTAGCGCGGTTACAGTAACAATTCATTCCCCTACCCTGAACCTCTTGTGTGCATCTTTGACATAACACACTTGTCCAAGTGGAAAGTCATACCTCGGTCCACCAAGAAAACAAGGACACAGAATACAGAAGTTGGCTGAAGCTGGCCATTTGAATATGGGCTGGCCAAACTCATATAGTAGTTTTCTTATCAGGGTCAGAAATCTCTGCAAGCCAGGGAACTATCCTTCAGGCTCCCTTTACTTCATTAGGCATTTTCCAAACAGAAGGAAGGACCCATGTTTCGGAAATTCTGGTCAGAGTATTCGGGTGGTCACATATGAAAGTACTCCTTCATGCCTGCCAACACCCACTCAGCAGTGCTAAACCCTGCAAGAAAGCAGGGGCTTGGGGAGAGGGCTTGAGTTTGAAACATACTGCCAATGCACTGAAAACCATGAAAAAAATCTTCTCGACTTAACTGGCTTGGCCAATGAGATTGAATCATTTGCAAAACCACTTTTATGAAGCATTGTCCAGAGACTGAGAATACAGCATAAAGATCTAAACAGCCCCCAGTCTTCTCCTAAGTAATGACAAGAGTCTTCAGTGTCTGATGAAACAAAAGCAAATTCTGTCTCTCAGAAGGTGGGAAGGGGGCCACATGACCTATACTGCACTGCAGAACCCCAGGTGATATGCTGAACGGGAGTGGAGGGGAAATTGTGGAAGAGCTAGAGAATTTCCACATAAACAATTTGTAAGGTAATATAAATGATCTCTGGACAATTTTAATTGCTCTCAGAGTACAATGAAAAGATGCTAAAACATCCCAGCAAATATTTATAAATCTTTTTAGCTCAACTCTCCATAAATCAGTGTGCTTTTTCATGTTTCTCGTAAGATTTACACCTGAACAATTTTTAAGAGATGAGCTCACTGTGATTAGTTAATTCAGTATGGTTACTTAACAGCTTGCTATTCCTGAGGTATAGTGACCCTAACATGCTGATTGGTGTTAACTGCGAAACCAAGCTGACTGACTCACAAGAAGACCTCTTAAAAATAGCAAGCCTTCATTTGCTCTCTGTGCCACCAATAGCTTCTGAGTTTTGTTTTGTTTTTTTTAATTGAAACACGTGAAGATTTGTTTAAAAGTACCATTCTAATACTTCTTCAAAAGTGGCTTCTCATTGTACTTCAGCGTAAATATGAGCACCGGGAACAGTTTCATGGAGTTTAAGTTGAGTGAACATCGGCCATGAAAATCCATCACAAATACTTTTGGATCAATAGTCTATTTTTAAAAAGAAAGAAAAAAACCACTTTTTTATAGTCCCTAGCTTTGCCATATGCCTGCCTTAAGTGGAAGGAAAATTAATCACTTAACGATGTTTTACAAAAAGCATTCCAAGGCCTTTTTTTTTTTTTTTTTTTTTTTTTTTTATTATACTTTAGGGTTTTAGGGTACATGTGCACAATGTGCAGGTTTGTTACATATGTATCCATGTGCCATGTTGATTTCCTGCACCCATTAACTCGTCATTTAGCATTAGGTGTATCTCCTAATGCTGTCCCTCCCCCCTCCCCCCACCCCACAACAGTCCCCGGAGCATGATGTTCCCCTTCCTGTGTCCATGAGTTCTCATTGTTCAATTCCCACCTATGAGTGAGAACATGCGGTGTTTGGTTTTTTGTCCTTGCGATAGTTTACTGAGAATGATGTTTTCCAGTTTCATCCATGTCCCTACAAAGGACACGAACTCATCATTTTTTATGGCTGCATAGTATTCCATGGTGTATATGTGCCACATTTTCTTAATCCAGTCTATCGTTGTTGGACATTTGGGTTGGTTCCAACTCTTTGCTATTGTGAATAGTGCCGCAATAAACATACGTGTGCATGTGTCTTTATAGCAGCATGATTTATAGTCCTTTGGGTATATACCCAGTAATGGGATGGCTGGGTCAAATGGTATTTCTAGTTCGAGATCCCTGAGGAATCGCCACACTGACTTCCACAATGGTTGAACTAGTTTACAGTCCCACCAACAGTGTAAAAGTGTTCCTATTTCTCCACATCCTCTCCAGCACCTGTTGTTTCCTGATTTTTTAATGATGGCCATTCTAACTGGGGTGAGATGGTATCTCACTGTGGTTTTGATTTGCATTTCTCTGATGGCCAGTGATGAGGAGCATTTCTTCATGTGTTTTTTGGCTGCATAAATGTCTTCTTTTGAGAAGTGTCTGTTCATGTCCTCTGCCCACTTTTTGATGGGGTTGTTTGTTTTATTCTTGTAAATTTGTTTGAGTTCATTGTAGATTCTGGATATTAGCCCTTTGTCAGATGAGTAGGTTGCAAAAATTTTCTCCCATTGTGTAGGTTGCCTGTTCACTCTGATGATAGTTTCTTTTGCTGTGCAGAAGCTCTTTAGTTTAATGAGATCCCATTTGTCGATTTTGGCTTTTGTTGCCATTGCTTTTGGTGTTTTAGACATGAAGTCCTTGCCCACGCCTATGTCCTGAATGGTATTGCCTAGGTTTTCTTGTAGGATTTTAATGGTTTTAGGTCTAACATATAAGTCTTTAATCCATCTTGAATTAATTTTTGTATAAGGTGTAAGGAAGGGATCCAGTTGCAGCTTTCTGCATATGGCTAGCCAGTTTTCCCAGCACCATTTATTAAATAGGGAATCCTTTCCCCATTTCTTGTTTTTGTCAGGTTTGTCAAAGATCAGATAGTTGTAGCTATGCGGCCTCATTTCTGAGGGCTCTGTTCTGTTCCATTGATCTATGTCTCTGTTGTGGTACCAGTACCATGCTGTTTTGGTTACTGTAGCCTTGTAGTAGAGTTTAAAGTCAGGTAGCGTGATGCCTCCAGCTTTGTTCTTTTGGCTTAGGATTGACTTGGCGATGCGGGCTCTTTTTTGGTTCCATATGAACTTTAAAGTAGTTTTTTCCAATTCTGTGAAGAAAGTCATTGGTAGCTTGATGGGGATGGCATTGAATCTATAAATTACCTTGGGCAGTATGGCCATTTTCACGATATTGATTCTTCCAACCCATGAGCATGGAATGTTCTTCCATTTGTTTGTATCCTCTTTTATTTCATTGAGCAGTGGTTTGTAGTTCTCCTTGAAGAGGTCCTTCACATCCCTGGTAAGTTGGATTCCTAGGTATTTTATTCTCTTTGAAGCAATTGTGAATGGGAGTTCACTCATGATTTGGCTCTCTGTTTGTCTGTTATTGGTGTACAAGAATGCTTGTGATTTTTGTACATTAATTTTGTATCCTGAGACTTTGCTGAAGTTGCTAATCAGCTTAAGGAGATTTTGGGCTGAGACAATGGGGTTTTCTAGATATACAATCATGTCATCTGCAAACAGGGACAATTTGACTTCCTCTTTTCCTAATTGAATACCCTTTATTTCCTTCTCCTGCCTGATTGCTCTGGCCAGAACTTCCAGCACTATGTTGAATAGTAGCGGTGAGAGAGGGCATCCCTGTCTTGTGCCAGTTTTCAGAGGGAATGCTTCCAGTTTTTGCCCATTCAGTATGATATTGGCTGTGGGTTTGTCGTAGATAGCTCTTATTATTTTGAGATACGTCCCATCAATACCTAATTTATTGAGAGTTTTTAGCATGAAGGGTTGTTGAATTTTGTCAAAGGCCTTTTCTGCATCTATTGAGATAATCATGTGGTTTTTGTCTTTGGTTCTGTTTATATGCTGGATTACATTTATTGATTTGCGTATGTTGAACCAGCCTTGCAAACCAGGGATGAAGCCCACTTGATCATGGTGGATAAGCTTTTTGATGTGCTGCTGGATTCGGTTTGCCAGTATTTTATTGAGGATTTTTGCATCAATGTTCATCAAGGATATTGGTCTGAAATTCTCTTTTTTGGTTATGTCTCTGCCAGGTTTTGGTATCAGGACGATGCTGGCTTCGTAAAATGTGTTAGGGAGGATTCCCTCTTTTTCTATCGATTGGAATAGTTTCAGAAGGAATGGTACCAGTTCCTCCTTGTACCTCTGGTAGAATTCAGCTGTGAATCCATCAGGTCCTGGACTCTTTTTGGTTGGTAAGCTATTGATTATTGCCACAATTTCAGAACCTGTTATTGGTCTATTCAGAGATTCAACTTCTTCCTGGTTTAGTCTTGGGAGGGTGTATTTGTCGAGGAATTTATCCATTTCTTCCAGATTTTCTAGTTTATTTGCATAGAGGTGTTTGTAGTATTCTCTGATGGTAGATTGTATTTCTGTGGGATCGGTGGTGATATCCCCTTTTTCGTTTTTTATTGCATCTATTTGATTCTTCTCTCTTTTCTTCTTTATTAGTCTTGCTAGCGGTCCATCAATTTTGTTGATCTTTTCAAAAAACCAGCTCCTAGATTCATTAATTTTTTGAAGGGTTTTTTGTGTCTCTATTTCCTTCAGTTCTGCTCTGATTTTAGTTATTTCTAGCCTTCTGCTGGCTTTTGAATGTGTTTGCTCTTGCTTTTCTAGTTCTTTTAATTGTGATGTTAGGGTGTCAATTTTGGATCTTTCCTGCTTTCTCTTGTGGGCATTTAGTGCTATAAATTTCCCTCTACACACTGCTTTGAACGTGTCCCAGAGATTCTGGTATGTTGTGTCTTTGTTCTCGTTGGTTTCAAAGAACATCTTTATTTCTGCCTTCATTTCATTATGTACCCAATAGTCATTCAGGAGCAGGTTGTTCAGTTTCCATGTAGTTGAGCGGTTTTGACTGAGTTTCTTAATCCTGAGTTCTAGTTTGATTGCACTGTGGTCTGAGAGACAGTTTGTTATAATCTCTGTTCTTTTACATTTGCTGAGAAGAGCTTTACTTCCAACTATGTGGTCAATTTTGGAATAGGTGTGGTGTGGTGCTGAAAAAAATGTATATTCTGTTGATTTGGGGTGGAGAGTTCTGTAGATGTCTATTAGGTCCACTTTATGTAGAGCTGAGTTCAATTCCTGGATATCCTTGTTAACTTTCTGTCTCGTTGATCTGTCTAATGCTGACAGTGGGGTGTTAAAATCTCCCATTATTATTGTGTGGGAGTTTAAGTCCCTTTGTAGGTCACTGAGGACTTGCTTTATGAATCTGGGTGCTCCTGTGTTGGGTGCATATATATTTAGGATAGTTAGCTCTTCTTGTTGAATTGATCCCTTTACCATTATGTAATGGCCTTCTTTGTCTCTTTTGATCTTTGTTGGTTTAAAGTCTATTTTATCAGAGACTAGGACTGCAACCCCTGCCTTTTTTTGTTTTCCAGTTGCTTGATAGATCTTCCTCCATCCCTTTATTTTGAGTCTATGTGTGTCTCTGCACGTGAGATGGGTTTCCTGAATACAGCACACTGATGGGTCCTGACTCCTTATCCAGTTTGCCAGTCTGTGTCTTTTGATTGGAGCATTTAGCCCATTTACATTTAACGTGAATATTGTTATGTGTGAATCTGATCCTGTCATTATGATGTTAGTTGGTTATTTTGCTCGTTAGTTGCTATAGTTTCTTCCTAGCCTCGATGGTCTTTACAATTTGGCATGTTTTTGCAGGGGCTGGTACCGGTTGTTCCTTTCCATGTTTAGTGCTTCCTTCAGGAGCTCTTTTAGGGCAGGCCTGGTGGTGACAAAATCACTCAGCGTTTGCTTGTCTGTAAAGTATTTTATTTCTCCTTCACTTATGAAGCTTAGTTTGGCGGGATAGGAAATTCTGGGTTGAAAATTCTTTTCTTTAAGAATGTTGAATATCGGCCCCCACTCTCTTCTGGCTTGTAGAGTTTCTGCTGAGAGATCAGCTGTTAGTCTGATGGGCTTCCCTTTGTGGGTAACCCGACCTTTCTCTCTGGCTGCCCTTAACATTTTTTCCTTCATTTCCACTTTGGTGAATCTGACAATTATGTGTCTTGGAGTTGCCCTTCTCGAGGAGTATCTTTGTGGCGTTCTCTGTATTTCCTGAATCTGAATGCTGGCCTGCCTTGCTAGATTGGGGAAGTTCTCCTGGATAATATCTTGCAGAGTGTTTTCCAACTTGGTTCCATTCTCCCCATCATTTTCAGGTACACCAATCAGACGTAGGTTTGGTCTTTTCACATAGTCCCAAATTTCTTGGAGGCTTTGTTCATTTCTTTTTATTCTTTTTTCTCTAAACTTCCCTTCTCTCTTCATTTCATTCATTTCATCTTCTATCAGCGATACCCTTTCTTCCAGTTGATCGCATCTGCTACTGAGGCTTCTGCATTCTTCGCGTAGTTCTCGAAACTTGGCTTTCAGCTCCATCATCTCCTTTAAGCCCTTCTCTCCATTGGTTATTCTAGTTATCCATTCTTCTAATTTTTTTTCAAAGTTTTTAACTTCTTTGCTATTGTTTTGAATTTCCTCTCGTAGCTCAGAGTAGTTTGATTGTCTGAAGCCTTCTTCTCTCAACTCATCAAAGTCATCCTCCATCCAGCTTTGTTCCGTTGCTGGTGAGGAACTGCATTCCTTTGGAGGAGGAGAGGTGCTCTGTTTTTTAGAGTTTCCAGTTTTTTTGGTCTGTTTTTTCCCCATCTTTGTGGTTTTGTCTACTTTTTGTCTTCGATGATGGTGATGTACAGATGGGTTTTTGGTGTGGATGTCCTTTCTGTTTGTTAATTTTCCTTCTACCAGACAAGACCCTCAGCTGCAGGTCTGTTGGAGTTTACTAGAGGTCCACTCCAGACCCTGTTTGGCTGGGTGTCAGCACTGGTGGCTGCAGAACAGCGGATTTTCGTGAGACCACAAATTCAGCTGTCTGATAGTTCCTCTGAAAGTTTTGTCTCAGAGGAGTACCCGGTTGAATGAGGTGTCAGTCTGTCCCACTGGGGGGGTGCCTCCCAGTTAGGCTGCTCAGGGGTGAGGGACCCACTTTAGGAGGCAGTCTGTCCGTTCTCAGATCACCAGCTGCGTGCTGGAAGAACCACTACTCTCTTCAAAGCTGTCAGTCAGACAGGGACATTTAAGGCTGTGGAGGTTCTCGCTGAGTTTTTGGTTGTCTGTGCCCTGCCCCCAGAGGTGGAGCCTACAGAGGCAGGCGGGCCTCCTTGAGCTGTGGTGGGCTCCACCCAGTTCGAGCTTCCTGGCTGCTTTGTTTACCTAAGCAAGCCTGGGCAATGGGGGGCGCCCCTCCCCCAGCCTCGTTGCCGCCTTGCAGCGTGATCTCAGACTGCTGTGCTAGCAATCAGCAAGACTCTGTGGGCATAGGACCCTCCGAGCCAGGTGCGGGACACAATCTCCTAGTGTGCCGTTTTCCAGGCCCGTTGGAAAAGCGCAGTATTAGGACGGGACTGACCCGATATTCCAGGTGCCGTCTGTTTTCCCTTTCTTTGACTAGGAAAGGGAACTCCCTGACCCCTTGCGCTTCCCGAGTGAGGCAATGCCTCGCCCTGCTTCGGCTCGCGCACAGTGCGCTTCACCGACTGTCCTGAACCCACTGTTAGGCACTCCCTAGTGAGATGAAACCGGTACCTCAAGCAGAAATGCAGAAATCACCCGTCTTCTGTGTCGCTGGGGCTGGGAGCTGGAGACCGGAGCTGTTCCTATTCGGCCATCTTGGCTCCACCCTCCCTTTTTTTCTTTTTGTAAAACATAGTTAAGTGATTAATTTTCCTTCCACTTAAGGCGGGCATATGGCAAAGCTAGGGACTGCAAACAAGTGGTTTTTTTCTTTCTTTTTTAAAATAGACTATTGATCCAAAAGTATTTGTGATGGATTTTCATGGCCGATGTTCACTCAACTTAAACTCCATGAAAATGTTCCCGGTGCTCATATTTACGCTGAAGTACAATGAGAAGCCACTTTTGAAGAAGTATTAGAATGGTACTTTTAAACAAATCTTCACGTGTTTCAATTAAAAAAAAACAAAACAAAACTCAAGCTATTGGTGGCACAGAGAGCAAATGAAGGCTTGCTATTTTTAAGAGGTCTTCTTGTGAGTCAGTCAGCTTGGTTTCGCAGTGTCTAGCAACTTAACACCAATCAGCAGTGTAGTCAAAATCTCTGAACATTTCCTCCTCCTCTTCCGAAAGTATCCTTCGTTCTCGAGGTGGAGTCAGAATAGGTGCTTCTGAGGTAAATTCATCATGGAAATTACTAACAGCTTCTTGTCCTCTTATGGTAGGTATAAATGGTGGCTTTACTTTTTTGTCCATCAGAGCGCTCCAATCAATTAGCCGGAAAAATGGGTGCTTTTTTACATCTTCTGCATCTTTCTTGCTAGCCCCAAGGCGCCGCTCAGGCTTTCTTCTTAGCAGCCTTCTCATTATAGAAATGGCTTCTGTAGATAAGAACCTTGGATAGTTTACTTCATGATTTACAATACTGTCAAAAAGTTTCTCTTCGTCATCACCAAGAAAGGGATAGTCACCAACAAGCATTTGATATATAAGCACGCCAAGGCCCCACCAATCTACAGCCCTTGTATAAGAAATTTCTGTTAATACTTCTGGGGCAAGATATAGAGGAGTGCCACAAAATGTGCTTGTTCTATCTCTGTATCCCATTCCTTCTTTGCAAAGACCAAAATCAGCAATTTTCACAAAGCCCTCTGTATCTAGCAATAAGTTTTCCAATTTCAAATCTCTATGAGCAATTTTGTGTTCATGTAAATACTGCAACCCAAGAACTACACAAGCAGCATAAAATACAGCTGTTGGTTCAGAAAAGACACCAGTATTAATGTGCAACCTTAGGTCCCCACCGGCAGCATATTCCATTACAAAGCAAACATGCTCTTTGGTTTGGAAACATGCAAAAAGGTTCGTCAAAAAGGGATGCCTTACACTACTCACAGTTTCAAAAATTCTTTTTTCACACATCAGGATGTCTACTTCATGTCGAGCCACAATATCTCCTTTCTTTAGGGCTTTTATAGCAAACATCTCATTTGTGTGTTTATATTCAGCTAAAAGCACCTTTCCAAACTGTCCTCTTCCCAAGACAGCACAACACCTGAAGTCTTGCAGATTAAACTGAAACCTTTGCTGCAATCTGCGAGTCGTTGGGCAATCTGTAATATCTTCTGGATCTGATACAACAATATGTGCATTTAATTCCTGCAGCTTGTGATGTAGTTCTTCTAATTTTTTATTTGATTTTTTCAAAATGTTGTCTACATAAGACAAACTTTTTTTATCCCTTGTGACTTTCCTCAGATTTTCTGCTCCCTCTTTGATTTTCAGTTCTTTCCTTATTTCTCTCTTAATTAGATCCTTGATATCATCCAATTTCTGCTGCACCATTGTATCTGAAAAGTCTAATTTTTGAACAGCACTCACATTCTCAGAAAATGGAAGACTTCGGCAATCCCCCTGCAGTTCCCTGAGCAGAATCTCCCCCCGTTGGGGGTTGGACGCCATTGCACTCCGGTATGGACTCCGCACCTGGACGCAGCCGCCGCTGACGAAGGGAGCCTTCAATCTATTGTTGCTAGTAGAACAACGAGGGTCACTATTTGGAATATCTGGAGTCCTTGGGCAATCTGTAATATCTTCTGGATCTGACACAACAATATGTGCATTTAATTCCTGCAGCTTGTGATGTAGTTCTTCTAATTTTTTATTTGATTTTTTCAAAATGTTGTCTACATAAGACAAACTTTTTTTATCTCTTGTGACTTTCCTCAGATTTTCAGCTCCCTCTTTGATTTTCAGTTCTTTCCTTATTTCTCTCTTAATTCGATCCTTGATATCATCCAATTTCTGCTGCACCATTGTATCTGAAAAGTCTAATTTTTGAACAGCACTCACATTCTCAGAAAACGGAAGACTTCGGGAATCCCCCTGCAGTTCCATGAGCAGAATCTCCCCCCGTTGGGGGTTGGACGCCATTGCACTCCGGTATGGACTCCGCACCTGGACGCGGCCGCCGCTGGCGAAGGGAGCCTTCAATCTATTGTTGCTAGTAGAACAACGAGGGTCACTATTTGGAATATCTGGAGTCCTTGGGCAATCTGTAATATCTTCTGGATCTGACACAACAATATGTGCATTTAATTCCTGCAGCTTGTGATGTAGTTCTTCTAATTTTTTATTTGATTTTTTCAAAATGTTGTCTACATAAGACAAACTTTTTTTATCTCTTGTGACTTTCCTCAGATTTTCAGCTCCCTCTTTGATTTTCAGTTCTTTCCTTATTTCTCTCTTAATTCGATCCTTGATATCATCCAATTTCTGCTGCACCATTGTATCTGAAAAGTCTAATTTTTGAACAGCACTCACATTCTCAGAAAACAGAAGACTTCGGGAATCGCCCTGCAGTTCCCTGAGCAGAATCTCCCCCCGTTGGGGGTTGGACGCCATTGCGCTGATATGGACTCCGCACATGGATTCGGACGCCACTGGCGAAGGGAGAAGGCGGGACGGAGCTCAGAGTGGGGGTGAGGAGAGGGGAGAGAAAGCAAAAAAAAACAACTAGGGATTCATGGAGGCGCAGCCCCTGCGGGAGGAGCGGCTTATTCCCTCCGGTTCATCGAGAGAGGCGGGGAACGAGGGCACTTGTAGCGGGCTTCCTCTCACTGCCTGCCGGCCGCCACCACTGCCCACACCGGAATGTTGGTCTAGTCGCTCTGGGTGACACTAGAATCTGCCTCAAGCTTCTGTGTTCTGACCATTGTGGCCGCCTATTGCATTTTTTTTAAAACTTGGAGTCAATGACATGGATGACCAGTTAATCAAGGCTGCCCACTTGGATGCCTTTTTTCATGTCTCTGCAAATTCAGAGAATTCATCGAACATTCACTAAGCATCTAGAGCCAGGAATGGTGTGGACACATTAAATTATTGCTGAATAAAATAGTAAACCACGCTTACTTAGAGGCTGGTCTTGCAGATATTACAGAAACACTTGTCAATCATAAAACAAGATGCATGTGTTCTTATAACCTGCTGACCAGTTTATCAAAGTTCTCCTCAGAGTCTTCCTTAGGTAATTGCCCTCTATTCAGCTGGTCTCCCTAGCAACAGCTGACATCCTGAGAAAGGCAGCTGTGGCTCTGCCTCAGCTCCATCCATTGCTCACTCTAGTGGGTTTCTGTAATTTTCTGTAGCAGCAGCACCTATGTTCATGTTATATTATCTTCTCATTGTTCTTGTGAATTTTTAAAAAATAAGGGTGGGTTATATATACAGTTTGACTCATTTCCATTAAAAACAATTAAAATGATTGATAAAATGGAAACAAACAAAAAATTCACCATCATAAATATGTCTCCAAGCTGGCAAGAAAGTAAGGAATCCTCAGATTAAAAACTGAATCGAGACAGGCACCCAGAAACAAAAGCAGAGACAACTTTTGCATTGAGGATATTTGCCATGAATTTGAGCCTAGGTGCTCAAGGTCTTGCAGGGTATGGAAAAACAGAGACAAAGACTAGGGCCCAACCAGGTTGTGATTTAATAGAAACCCCACCCCCACATATAAACCCTGGACCCCAAAGCCTATACCCTACAAATAAACATGCTCCCTGCCCCTCTCCCCAGGGGACAGTGAGGACACATACTATCTGGAGTCACTGACTGTATTAGTCTGTTTTCACGCTGCTCATAAAGACATACCTGAGATTGGGTAATTTAAAAGAAAAAGAGGTTTAATAGACTCACATTTCCACGTGGCTGGGGAGGCCTTGCCATCATGGTGGAAGGCAAAAGCCGTGTCTTACATGGCAGTAAACGAGAGAATGAGAACCAAGCAAAAAGGGAAACCCCTTATAAAACCATCAGATCTCATGAGATTTAGTCACTACCAAGTGAACTGTATGGGGGGAAACTGCCCCCATGATTCAGTTATCTCCCACCAGGTCCCTCCTATAACCTGTGGGAATTATGGGAGCTACAATTCAAGATGAGATTTGTCAAGATGAGATATAAACCATATCACTGAGTATACAGGGAAAGTCTCCTTTGGGAATTTGCAACTATACACTGGCCCTCACATGGTTTGTAACCCAAATTCACACAATTTATGTTGTCTAAAAAACATACCATCAAAAATGTAGTTTAAAGTGATCCCGGTCAGGTGGAGCCAAGATGGCCGAATAGGAACAGCTCCGGTCTCCAGCTCCCAGCCCCAGCGACACAGAAGACGGGTGATTTCTGCATTTCTGCTTGAGGTACCGGTTTCATCTCACTAGGGAGCGCCTAACAGTGGGTTCAGGACAGTCGGTGAAGCGCACTGTGCGCGAGCCGAAGCAGGGCGAGGCATTGCCTCACTCGGGAAGCGCAAAGGGTCAGGGAGTTCCCTTTCCTAGTCAAAGAAAGGGGAAACAGACGGCACCTGGAATATCGGGGTCAGTCCCGTCCTAATACTGCGCTTTTCCAACGGGCCTGGAAAACGGCACACTA
This sequence comes from Symphalangus syndactylus, assembly GCF_028878055.3. Lineage (NCBI taxonomy): Eukaryota > Metazoa > Chordata > Mammalia > Primates > Hylobatidae > Symphalangus > Symphalangus syndactylus. The sequence goes on along the minus strand of NC_072437.2, from coordinate 23,711,363 downwards.
GGAGATTGTGTCCCGCACCTGGCTCGGAGGGTCCTATGCCCACAGAGTCTTGCTGATTGCTAGCACAGCAGTCTGAGATCACGCTGCAAGGCGGCAACGAGGCTGGGGGAGGGGCGCCCGCCATTGCCCAGGCTTGCTTAGGTAAACAAAGCAGCCGGGAAGCTCGAACTGGGTGGAGCCCACCACAGCTCAAGGAGGCCTGCCTGCCTCTGTAGGCTCCACCTCTGGGGGCAGGGCACAGACAACCAAAAACTCAGCGAGAACCTCCACAGCCTTAAATGTCCCTGTCTGACTGACAGCTTTGAAGTGAGTAGTGGTTCTCCCAGCATGCAGCTGGAGATCTGAGAACGGACAGACTGCCTCCTAAAGTGGGTCCCTCACCCCTGAACAGCCTAACTGGGAGGCACCCCCCCAGTAGGGACAGACTGACACCTCATTCAACCGGGTACTCCTCTGAGACAAAACTTTCAGAGGAACTATCAGACAGCTGAATTTGTGGTCTCACGAAAATCCGCTGTTCTGCAGCCACTGGTGCTGACACCCAGCCAAACAGGGTCTGGAGTGGACCTTTAGTAAACTCCAACAGACCTGCAGCTGAGGGTCTTGTCTGGTAGAAGGAAAATTAACAAACAGAAAGGACATCCACACCAAAAGCCCATCTGTACATCACCATCATCGAAGACAAAAAGTAGACAAAACCACAAAGATGGGGAAAAAACAGACCAAAAAAACTGGAAACTCTAAAAAACAGAGCACCTCTCCTCCTCCAAAGGAATGCAGTTCCTCACCAGCAACGGAACAGAGCTGGATGGAGGATGACTTTGATGAGTTGAGAGAAGAAGGCTTCTGATGATCAAACTACTCTGAGCTACGAGAGGAAATTCAAAACAATAGCAAAGAAGTTAAAAACTTTGAAAAAAAATTAGAAGAATGGATAACTAGAATAACCAATGGAGAGAAGGGCTTAAAGGAGATGATGGAGCTGAAAGCCAAGTTTCGAGAACTACGCGAAGAATGCAGAAGCCTCAGTAGCAGATGCGATCAACTGGAAGAAAGGGTATCGCTGATAGAAGATGAAATGAATGAAATGAAGAGAGAAGGGAAGTTTAGAGGAAAAAGAATAAAAAGAAATGAACAAAGCCTCCAAGAAATTTGGGACTGTGTGAAAAGACCAAACCTACGTCTGATTGGTGTACCTGAAAATGATGGGGAGAATGGAACCAAGTTGGAAAACACTCTGCAAGATATTATCCAGGAGAACTTCCCCAATCTAGCAAGGCAGGCCAGCATTCAGATTCAGGAAATACAGAGAACGCCACAAAGATACTCCTCGAGAAGGGCAACTCCAAGACACATAATTGTCAGATTCACCAAAGTGGAAATGAAGGAAAAAATGTTAAGGGCAGCCAGAGAGAAAGGTCGGGTTACCCACAAAGGGAAGCCCATCAGACTAACAGCTGATCTCTCAGCAGAAACTCTACAAGCCAGAAGAGAGTGGGGGCCGATATTCAACATTCTTAAAGAAAAGAATTTTCAACCCAGAATTTCCTATCCCGCCAAACTAAGCTTCATAAGTGAAGGAGAAATAAAATACTTTACAGACAAGCAAACGCTGAGTGATTTTGTCACCACCAGGCCTGCCCTAAAAGAGCTCCTGAAGGAAGCACTAAACATGGAAAGGAACAACCGGTACCAGCCCCTGCAAAAACATGCCAAATTGTAAAGACCATCGAGGCTAGGAAGAAACTATAGCAACTAACGAGCAAAATAACCAACTAACATCATAATGACAGGATCAGATTCACACATAACAATATTCACGTTAAATGTAAATGGGCTAAATGCTCCAATCAAAAGACACAGACTGGCAAACTGGATAAGGAGTCAGGACCCATCAGTGTGCTGTATTCAGGAAACCCATCTCACGTGCAGAGACACACATAGACTCAAAATAAAGGGATGGAGGAAGATCTATCAAGCAACTGGAAAACAAAAAAAGGCAGGGGTTGCAATCCTAGTCTCTGATAAAATAGACTTTAAACCAACAAAGATCAAAAAAGACAAAGAAGGCCATTACATAATGGTAAAGGGATCAATTCAACAAGAAGAGCTAACTATTCTAAATATATATGCAACCAACACAGGAGCACCCAGATTCATAAAGCAAGTCCTCAGTGACCTACAAAGGGACTTAAACTCCCACACAATAATAATGGGAGATTTTAACACCCCACTGTCAGCATTAGACAGATCAACGAGACAGAAAGTTAACAAGGATATCCAGGAATTGAACTCAGCTCTACATAAAGTGGACCTAATAGACATCTACAGAACTCTCCACCCCAAATCAACAGAATATACATTTTTTTCAGCACCACACCACACCTATTCCAAAATTGACCACATAGTTGGAAGTAAAGCTCTTCTCAGCAAATGTAAAAGAACAGAGATTATAACAAACTGTCTCTCAGACCACAGTGCAATCAAACTAGAACTCAGGATTAAGAAACTCAGTCAAAACCGCTCAACTACATGGAAACTGAACAACCTGCTCCTGAATGACTATTGGGTACATAATGAAATGAAGGCAGAAATAAAGATGTTCTTTGAAACCAACGAGAACAAAGACACAACATACCAGAATCTCTGGGACACGTTCAAAGCAGTGTGTAGAGGGAAATTTATAGCACTAAATGCCCACAAGAGAAAGCAGGAAAGATCCAAAATTGACACCCGAACATCACAATTAAAAGAACTAGAAAAGCAAGAGCAAACACATTCAAAAGCTAGCAGAAGGCTAGAAATAACTAAAATCAGAGCAGAACTGAAGGAAATAGAGACACAAAAAACCCTTCAAAAAATTAATGAATCCAGGAGCTGGTTTTTTGAAAAGATCAACAAAATTGATGGACCGCTAGCAAGACTAATAAAGAAGAAAAGAGAGAAGAATCAAATAGATGCAATAAAAAACAAAAAAGGGGATATCACCACCAATCCCACAGAAATACAATCTACCATCAGAGAATACTACAAACACCTCTATGCAAATAAACTAGAAAATCTAGAAGAAATGGATAAATTCCTCGACAAATACACCCTCCCAAGACTAAACCAGGAAGAAGTTGAATCTCTGAATAGACCAATAACAGGTTCTGAAATTGTGGCAATAATCAATAGCTTACCAACCAAAAAGAGTCCAGGACCTGATGGATTCACAGCTGAATTCTACCAGAGGTACAAGGAGGAACTGGTACCATTCCTTCTGAAACTATTCCAATCGATAGAAAAAGAGGGAATCCTCCCTAACACATTTTACGAAGCCAGCATCGTCCTGATACCAAAACCTGGCAGAGACATAACCAAAAAAGAGAATTTCAGACCAATATCCTTGATGAACATTGATGCAAAAATCCTCAATAAAATACTGGCAAACCGAATCCAGAAGCACATCAAAAAGCTTATCCACCATGATCAAGTGGGCTTCATCCCTGGGATGCAAGGCTGGTTCAACATACGCAAATCAATAAATGTAATCCAGCATATAAACAGAACCAAAGACAAAAACCACATGATTATCTCAATAGATGCAGAAAAGGCCTTTGACAAAATTCAACAACCCTTCATGCTAAAAACTCTCAATAAATTAGGTATTGATGGGATGTATCTCAAAATAATAAGAGCTATCTACGACAAACCCACAGCCAATATCATACTGAATGGGCAAAAACTGGAAGCATTCCCTCTGAAAACTGGCACAAGACAGGGATGCCCTCTCTCACCGCTACTATTCAACATAGTGCTGGAAGTTCTGGCCAGAGCAATCAGGCAGGAGAAGGAAATAAAGGGTATTCAATTAGGAAAAGAGGAAGTCAAATTGTCCCTGTTTGCAGATGACATGATTGTATATCTAGAAAACCCCATTGTCTCAGCCCAAAATCTCCTTAAGCTGATTAGCAACTTCAGCAAAGTCTCAGGATACAAAATTAATGTACAAAAATCACAAGCATTCTTGTACACCAATAACAGACAAACAGAGAGCCAAATCATGAGTGAACTCCCATTCACAATTGCTTCAAAGAGAATAAAATACCTAGGAATCCAACTTACAAGGGATGTGAAGGACCTCTTCAAGGAGAACTACAAACCACTGCTCAATGAAATAAAAGAGGATACAAACAAATGGAAGAACATTCCATGCTCATGGGTTGGAAGAATCAATATCGTGAAAATGGCCATACTGCCCAAGGTAATTTATAGATTCAATGCCATCCCCATCAAGCTACCAATGACTTTCTTCACAGAATTGGAAAAAACTACTTTAAAGTTCATATGGAACCAAAAAAGAGCCCGCATCGCCAAGTCAATCCTAAGCCAAAAGAACAAAGCTGGAGGCATCACGCTACCTGACTTTAAACTCTACTACAAGGCTACAGTAACCAAAACAGCATGGTACTGGTACCACAACAGAGACATAGATCAATGGAACAGAACGGAGCCCTCAGAAATGATGCCGCATAGCTACAACTATCTGATCTTTGACAAACCTGACAAAAACAAGAAATGGGGAAAGGATTCCCTATTTAATAAATGGTGCTGGGAAAACTGGCTAGCCATATGTAGAAAGCTGCAACTGGATCCCTTCCTTACACCTTATACAAAAATTAATTCAAGATGGATTAAAGACTTATATGTTAGACCTAAAACCATTAAAATCCTACAAGAAAACCTAGGCAATACCATTCAGGACATAGGCGTGGGCAAGGACTTCATGTCTAAAACACCAAAAGCAATGGCAACAAAAGCCAAAATTGACAAATGGGATCTCATTAAACTAAAGAGCTTCTGCACAGCAAAAGAAACTATCATCAGAGTGAACAGGCAACCTACACAATGGGAGAAAATTTTTGCAACCTACTCATCTGACAAAGGGCTAATATCCAGAATCTACAATGAACTCAAACAAATTTACAAGAAAAAAACAAACAATCCCATCAAAAAGTGGGCAGAGGACATGAACAGACACTTCTCAAAAGAAGACATTTATGCAGCCAAAAAACACATGAAGAAATGCTCCTCATCACTGGCCATCAGAGAAATGCAAATCAAAACCACAGTGAGATACCATCTCACCCCAGTTAGAATGGCCATCATTAAAAAATCAGGAAACAACAGGTGCTGGAGAGGATGTGGAGAAATAGGAACACTTTTACACTGTTGGTGGGACTGTAAACTAGTTCAACCATTGTGGAAGTCAGTGTGGCGATTCCTCAGGGATCTCGAACTAGAAATACCATTTGACCCAGCCATCCCATTACTGGGTATATACCCAAAGGACTATAAATCATGCTGCTATAAAGACACATGCACATGTATGTTTATTGCGGCACTATTCACAATAACAAAGAGTTGGAACCAACCCAAATGTCCAACAATGATAGACTGGATTAAGAAAATGTGGCACATATACACCATGGAATACTATGCAGCCATAAAAAATGATGAGTTCGTGTCCTTTGTAGGGACATGGATGAAACTGGAAAACATCATTCTCAGTAAACTATCGCAAGGACAAAAAACCAAACACCGCATGTTCTCACTCATAGGTGGGAATTGAACAATGAGAACTCATGGACACAGGAAGGGGAACATCATGCTCCGGGGACTGTTGTGGGGTGGGGGGAGGGGGGAGGGACAGCATTAGGAGATACACCTAATGCTAAATGACGAGTTAATGGGTGCAGGAAATCAACATGGCACATGGATACATATGTAACAAACCTGCACATTGTGCACATGTACCCTAAAACCCTAAAGTATAATAAAAAAAAAAAAAAAGAAAGAAAACATACAGTATTGTTATTTTAAATGTACCACCTATATTATTTCCAGGACATTCGGTTCTTTGTATGTAGAGATGGCACTGCTGTTCCCTTATCAGCAGGAAAGCCACTACATTGTTCTGCTAGCAGTGAAAACTGTCTGTAGTTAGACATCCTTGCTTCTTCAAAATCCTACTTTTATTAGAGATGTTCAAGGAGCATAGCTTTCTCTTAGCAATGCTAACTGGACCGTGTAGTAACTAAATTGGTCCTTGAGGTCATGTTAATGCAATGCTAATCACCTAAGTTATCAAACTGAGACACTTTCTATTTTGGGCAGTACTCCCTCAGGTACAACCAACAGACACTCAATTAAACTGGCTTAGTCAAAATAGAGAATTGATTGGGTCTTGAAACAATTATAAAGTCCAGGGCTATGACCAGCTTCAGACACAACAAATTCAGTGGCTCCCAACAGAACGCAGGACCTGGAACCTCACACTCTGTCTCTCACCACTGATCTTCTCCAGGCTGGCTTCATTTGCATATTATTCACAATATGGTTCCCTTCAGGCTTACCTTGGCTAGTTTGCAACGCCAGTAGAAAGAGTGTCTCCAGTTCCTAGGCAGGACACTTGCAAGGCCATCTTTCAATCAGTTTCTGTGTCCAGTGACGAGCAACAGTAATGCCCACCCCTAACTTCAGCACATGAGGTTCATCTTTCCTGAACCTCATGACTTGAGAAGGGAAGAAGGGTTATTTCCTCAAAGGAAAACCTGCAAGCTGGTCCAGAAGAAAGGGGAATGGTGCTGGGCAGGCGAAAACGACAGATGCTGTTTTCCACGGATAGGCAGCCCTGTGAGACTGAGAGGGAGCTGTCCTTCCCTTCCTGAAACCTTCAGTGACCTCCAAAATGAAACATAACAAGGCTCCCAGCAGCAGAAAGAGCACTTGACTTGCTGCGTGAGGTCAAGGGGTCTCACTCCAGTCCTGCCATTACTCAGGAATGACTTTGAGCTGACTGTTCCAGACCTATTTCCTCACTATTTTCAAAAGCTCTCTGGACCAGTCCCCACCCAGAAGAGTCTTCAACAGTGACCCTCTGCCTGAAATGCCCCGGCCTAAGGTTTTCCACACATAATGCACACAGAATCCACTGATTTATCCCCCGAAAACTCATCGAGATGGCTCTCAGACCCAAGCTCAATATATGTCCCAGCCCCATTCTCTCTCTCACACGTTCTCTCTCTCACACATATACACACGCACAGCCCACACCTGTTCCTCCTTCTTTTGTGTTTCATACCACAGTACCACAGTAGGTGACCTCACATCCTAGCCAAATCCAGGAGCCAGAAATTTTCTAAAATAACCACCAGATGTCAGCCTATACGTATGTCCCTTTCCCTCAGAAAGACTCTCAGGTCTACCTGGACCCAGGGAATCTCACCCTAGAGTCCATGGGTGGGCTCCATTCAGATCCATGGGCCTCCTGAAATGATACATCAAGTTGTGTGGATGTGCACACAGGTGCAGGTATTGGACATTTTCCCAAAAATAAACTTTTCAGTTCTTATCAGAATTTAAAGGAATATCCATCCCTGTGTTGCCCTTTAAAAAAACCTGAAGAACCACTATTTAGCCCAGCACTAAAATGTCCCATGCCTCCCGTCACATCCCTAATGATGCCCAAACACTCAGTAGCGCCTTCCAGTGGCTTTTAAAGATGGCCTCAAATTCTCTGATACCCTCCCTGATGAGAGCTGGGGTCTACAGTCAGTGCTGTAGAATCTGGGTGGATGTGTGACTGTAGAAGCCAGAAAAGAACAGGGAACGGGACCCTGGGTGGCTTAGGAGTCTGGCTGGCTTACAAAGCCAAGCAGCTTCCACCTGGTCACCACAACGGCATCGTCTTTGGGAGCCCTGAGCTACTGGTACGAACTCGAACTACCAGCAGGCTCCACGCTTGAGAGGCTATGGTGGGTCAACAGTCCCCACCGAGCCCAGCCTCCCAGCCATTGCCATCATCACTAGGCATGTGAGTGAAGGCACCCTGGCCCCTCCTGACCAGCCCCTCTGGCTGCTGATCATTACTGAGGGACCCTGTCAACAACCATGTGGAGAAAATAATCATCCAGATGAGCCCTGCCCAAATCTGTGACTCACAGAATCATGAGATAGAATAAAACGGTTGTTGATAAAGCCATTAAGTTTTAGTGTGGCTTCTTATATTGCAGTAGATGACCAGAACATCCCTAAACCTCCTCCCCAGTTCAAATGCCATGTGGCTGCCTAGAAAAGATAGCTGGATGAGGCAGCCTTGTTGAACTAAAGATTTCAAGATGATCTGTGGCAGTAAGTGAAGTGCCCAGGGTAGGAGCTGGGGCTAAACATACAAGTTTCTGCCCAGCAATTAAAAACAACTGGAGCCTTCTTAGAACTCAGCTCTGGCTAGGTGCGATGTCACGCCTGTAATCCCAGCACTTTGGGAGTCCAAGGTAGGCGGATCACAAGGTCAGGAGTTCAAGACCAGCCTGACCAACATGGTGAAGCCCTGTCTCTACTAAAAATACAAAAATTAGCCGGGTGTGGTGGTGCGCACCTGTAATCCCAGCTACTCAGGAGGCTGAGGCAGGAGAATCGCTTAAACCCGGGAGGCAGAGGTTTTAGTGAGCCAAGATCATGCCACTGCACTCCAGCTTGGCTGACAGAGCGAGACTCCGTCTCAAAAAACAAAAAAAAAAAAAAAAAAGAAGAACTCAGCTCTCTGTAGGGGATAGATCATGTCCAGAGAGAAAAAGAAAGCAGCCTCGATCCAAATCAGGGCACATCCAGATCAGCAGGTTATTGAAACCAGTCAGATATGGCTTAGTTTCTGAATATCTAAGTGATAATCATAATGAATTATCTTGAGCACTGTGACAGGCAGAATAATGACCTTCCCAAAGATGTCCACATCCTAATCCCCAGAACCTGGAAATATGTCAGGTAACATGGCATATTAGTCCATTTTCACACTGCTATAAAGATACTACCCGAAACCGGGTAATTTATAAAGGAAAGAGGTTTAATTGACTCACAGTTCCACAGGGCTGGGGAGGCCTCAGGAAACTTACAATCATGGCAAAAGGCGAACGGGAAGCAAGGCATCTTCTTCACAGGGTGGCAGGAGAGAGAAGCGCAAACAGGGGAAATGCCAGACGCTTATAAAACCATCAGATCTCCTGAGAACTCACTCACTATCACGAGCACAGCATGGGCGAAACCACCCCCCCATGATCAAATCACACAGTGGACTTCTGTCAGCTTTTATTTTAAGCTGTTTACATTCTGAAAATGGATATTAATGGATGTATGCACTTGATTAAATATGATACTCTTATTCATCTTAATTGGTGACTTCTGTCCTATGTATAATACCATTTTAACATAGAGATAGATAAATTTGAATTATTATACAGCAAGATATGACATCTCCATGAAACTCTCACCTCTTTGTTTGGTAACGCACTTTCCTGGCTGTCATCTATTTTGAATGGTTGTATCTCTGTTTCTTTCTATTGCTCCTTCTTTTCCTTCTGTGCCTCAAATTAGTATGAAAGCCAAGGTTCTGACCTCTCTTCTTTGTCAATCCCTAACACATTCCGAGCTGTGGCACCACATTCTAATTGCCTGAACATGTTCACATCTATTTCTAGCTAGCTGCCTAATCAACCTTCTATTTGTACTTCAGTCTTCTGCATTCATTACCTCGCACATGCACGCACACACAAACATACACACACACACGCATGTATGCGCACAGACTTCCCTAATGCGATTTATTGTACCAATAGTTTCTGAGTCAGCTGGATTCAAAACAGCAGCCATCTTTGGTTCTTTACTCTCCTTCATCAAGCTATTACCATCACAGCTCTTCATGATGCTCTCACAATTGCATATGTGTTCTGACATGCTTTTCTTCCTTACGTACCCATTTAATTCACCCTGTATAAAACTAAGCACCTCCTTCATTGTATTAGTCTTGCATAAAATATTCAAGAAAGCTCTGGAACTACTACCTGAAGCTTCAGCGTAATTTAGTGGAATTAATCTGACACATAGGCTCTACCAAATGTGGGCACATCTGTGCAGGGCTACATTTCAGTTCCAACCTTGTCTCCTTGTCCTAAACGCCAAGAGAATGCTTTCCTATCTCTACACCTGCTCTTTCCTCAGCCTTATCCCTTGCCCTATACCTACTGAAAGTCAATCTCCAAGGTTCAACTCAAGCAAGGGTTCCTCTAAGAAACCTTCCATAAACACTCCTGGAACCCTATCTTTTTGCCTCTAGACAGCTGTGGTCTTCTGGACCACTCATATCCCATCCACCACCCAGCATCTTGACTTGGGCTTATTTGCATCTTTTTCATGCCTCAGCACCATAGTGTCCACACCTTGAAGATGCAGACTCTGACTCATTGACCACTGGAGCCCTCAGAGGATGTAACACAATGCCTTTGTACATAATAGGTGCTCAGTAAGCATATGCTGAATATTGAGCAATGGGCATTTGAATCCCTAGGAAGTGGCTATAAGCCAGGAATAGAAGGACCACAATGTAGAACTGAGAACAGATAAGGAAACAAACTGTGCATGTGGGGAATTACACAGACTCCTTCAAAAACACCGCGTTTCACAAGGTACAGTATCTCCAGTCACTCCAAGGTCCCACACCCCAGGGAGGACTTGCTAATCCTTAGGGTCAGGTGTGTCCTTTCTCTGCCCCTACCTCACTCCTCTCCCTGCAGGTAAACAACTCAAACCCCTGTAAGACTCCAAGGGCATTTGCTACAATTTCAGCCATTATAACTGGACTTACCTCTTCTTCTGCCTGCACTCCAGTTCTGGTAGCTGGATTCCTTTGCTTTATGCTGAGGTTCTGCCTTACTAATCCCCTTCCCCCTGTCCTCTGAACTTTGGATTTCAGTTTATGTTTCTCAGTACCATCCTTATACCTCCTCCAGTATGTACTCTCACCTTTGAACCTAAGATAGGTGTCCCCCACCTGCTGAAGTAGCCCTTGATGCCAAACGCCTGCCTCCTATGAAACTGCTGCCAAGCTCCACCACTTGTCCAGATGCCCCTATTACTCCTTACTAGGAAGCTCTCCCTGTGCTAGCTCTTGCTGGCCTGGATGTCCAGCTTTGGCAGTCCCACAAGACTTTCATCAACAGTGGGCAGCAGGATGACATCCACAGTGCCCATAGCCCCCAGGAGGGAAAGTCTCAATTAGGACCCTGAACCCTTACCCCCTGACCCTTCCACTCTAGCTGACCTGGTTCTGACCACAGATGCGACCACTTGCAGAAGGCCAGCTATAGAGAACACAGAAACACCCAGAACAAACAGCATGTCACCTTCAGAGTAGTTGGGGTCAGCTGCTGTCCACAGCTGCCCCTGTGTTGATCTTATTAATCAGGATGCAAGACAATGAGGCCTGTCCTCAGGTGATCCTATGAGGCTTGGTCAGAAAAATACAAAAGAGCTTCAGAAAAGTAAAACGTGTTTAAGAGGAAGGACATTAAAAATATCATCCTAAGCCTCTGTTCTTCTGTAATAAGTGTAATAGCATGCATGTAAGCAATGAATACGTGCACACTGAATTGCTCCAAAACCATGGAAATAAACCAAATTCCATTTTTACTGCACACAGTAAACTTTTTCCCTAGGATTTCAGTTAAGATTGCTCTAACTTTTAAAAAAATAACAGCTGACTTATTCTGTATTCGTATAGCTCAGAATAAATAGATCAACTAACTTTAAAGTTGGCAGGTTTACAGTTCTCCCAGAGAAGAGAAATTAAAGCCAAACTGATGATAAAAAGTAAGTATTTTTATATTTATGAAGTCTTAAAATTACAGAGCTGAACATACAAGGTCAATACAGAGCTGGCATAGAGCTGAGTTAAATGCTTCCTACATTAGCCTTATTTCCTCAAGTGAGAAAGTGTGCTCCAGGGGGTGGCGATGTGTGCTGAGCAGTAGGAAAGGATGGCTGTGCTTCTGAGGCTCTGTGCAAACTTTGCATCCTGAGTAAACATTTACAGTTAAATCCCCAACTCAAGGCTCTGGCTAAATCCTTCCTAAAATTAGGTCAAAATGTGAGTTGTGAAATACAATGCTGTCTTGAGTATTTACAAATGACAGTGTCTTTATTTGTTAATTACTTTGTGTTTATTTTTCTGTGTATTTGTGGTTTTTATCCCCCTGCCCCCCAAGAGTAAGCTCCACAGAACAAGATCCATGCCTTTCTTGTCTATAATCCCAGTGTTAAATACAACGTCTGCCAATGACAGTTTCTCAACAAAAACTTGTCGAATGAATACATACATTTTTATTCTTACTATGACCTCCTCAAGGGAGCTCACCAACCCTTGCACCTATCTCAATGCTCAGAAAGAAGAAAAAACCCCTGCCTGTTCATTAACTATAGAAAGACATCCAAGCACTGTAATATAAGATGTCACTTTCAAAGGTAACATTTTATTTGATCACTTTGAGAGCCTGTCTCCAAAGCATGGAGAAAGAATATTAATCTTCCTTGTATTTGTCTCTCTGATCACTAGAAATTTATTAACATTTAATTGTCTTGAATTTGAATTTGGTTTTCAGGAAGCTTGAAAGAATTAGCATATTCTGAGTAAACCCGTGTAAGATATTAATTTTTGATCTCAAAGGGTAGTTAATTTAGGTTGTTTACATGACAGATTTGGACAGAGTTAAAGGTTAAATTCTACCTTTGAAGTCTAAAGATAACTGAAAGTTGATGTTAATAATTTTATAATTACTGAAACTACGATTAGAATTGTTTAAATATCTCATGCTGGTAAAAGTGTCATATCATTCCTACTCACTCTCCCTGGGAGATGACCTGACTTTTGAATTTTCATTACCCCTAAAATTATCAGCTTCAAAACAGCATTTATGAAAAGAAATTAACATAAACAGTTAAATGAGTTTTTTCTGAAAAGTTATTTGCTCATCTAAAACTGAAAGTCAACAATGAAATTACTTAATCATTCCTCCCTTCACTCAATACATAATTATGCCAAGTTTTGAGTATACAAAAAAAAAAGAACATAAAATATTGTCCCTATATTTAAGGAGTCTACTGCAGAAATCCATTTTTATATATTTGTTGATTTAATAAGTACTGGTGACAAAGATGACATGGCTTTGGTTCACATTAGGCTTGAAGGTTCACAAGGTTGGAGCACGTGTTAGTCTGGTTTGCATTACTATAAAGGAATGCCTAAGACTGGGTAATTTATAAGGAAAAACCTTCATTTGGCTGACAGTTCTGCAGACTGTACAGACATGGCACCAGCATCTGCTCAGCCTCTGGTGAGGCCTCAGGAAGCTCTTACTGATGGTGGAAGGTGGAGGAGGAGCAGACATGTCACATGGCAAGAGGGGGAGCAGGAGAGAAAGAAGGGGGTTCCAGGCTCTTTTAAACAACCAGCTCTCATGAACTGACAGAGAACTCACTCATCACCAGGAGGACAGCACAAAGCCATTCATGAGAGTTCCACCTCCACAACCCAAACATCTCCCACTAGGCCCCATCTGCAACATTAAAGGTCACATAACATGCAATTTGGAGGGGACATACAACCAAACCCTAACAGACCACATCCATAATGCTCACCATTGAATCGCCAATATGAGAAGCATAACAGTAACAGGCATGTATTAATATGTGATGCTTTTAAAGGCACTGTTGTTGCAGAAAGGCAAATGTGGAAATAGAGAACATACAATGTGACAAGTGAGATGATAAAAGAATGTACATAGTGCATTATTGCCAGAAAGGAATACCAAAGTTGGCCTTCTGAAGTCAGAGAAGGTATTTCAGAGTAGACACCATTGAGCTGAAGCACTATGAATAAGAAGATGTCTTGGGTGGGCAGGCATGAGAGGGCGTTTCAGGCAGAATAAACAGAATGGGCCAAGGCATGGAAATATGGTAAGCTAAAGACCATGAACATCTTGGTACAGCTATCGAGGTGCTACAGACACAATCAGAATTGTTCTCAGGCTTCTCATAAACTGTTACCTGGGTAAAAACAATGCCTCTGAAAGTAATCTAAGTGAAAAATTATTATTGGGCTGAAGTTTATATTTTACGATGATTTAATCAAAGGACAGATAACCTTTTACTATAATTTATAAAATTAAAGAGCGTTCATTTTAAACATTAGTCTTTTTGATTACTTCTAGAAAAACAATTTAACCATTTCTATTCAAGCCTGGAATCAAATCAGAGCCACAGCTGTCCCTTGATATAATGAGGATTTAATATTCCAATCTACTGTTCTCTGATAAAGCCAGCTTCAAAAACTCCAAACCTCATGCCACCATTTCTTCCCAGTCTGATAAACTAGGTATTTGAAAAACACAAATAGATGAACACTTGCATTTAACCAAACATAAACCATGGATCCTACAGGCTACAGAAGTTCTTTATTCTGCATACACATCCAGGAATCATTTTTATTGAGTGCCTCAAAAGAATAAAACCAAAAAAACACGGGAGGTCTGGTCAGTCTTGGAGAACTGGAGGAGTAAAACCAGACCCCTGCTTTGGGATAAAACTGTGCGGAGGTGAGGAGAAAGGGCAACAAGGGTGCTAATGTACCTCAAACTGCACTGTATGAGGAATGGCTGAAGGCCCGAGAGGTTCAGGTTGAAGAACTTTGTCTCTAGGCGAGTAACCATAACTGGCTTCAAGTGTTTGTAAGGAGAGTGTGAGGGTTGATTGTATGTGTCAATTTAACTGGGTCATGGAGTGTCCAGATACTTAGTCAAACGTGATTCTGTATACTTCCACAAGAGTGTTTCTGAACGAGATTAGCATTTAAATCCATTGACCAAGTAAGGCAGATTGCCCTCTCTAACGTGGGTGAGCTGAAAGTCTACACAGAACAAAAGGCTGACACTCTCCCAAATAACGGACAATTCGCCTGTCTGACCTGATGACCTTCAAACTAGAATATTAGCCGTTTCTGGTTCAGGTCCACGACCTGCAGATTTCAACTAGGAGGTTGGCTCTGCAGATTTGGACACAAGCCAATTCTTTATTTGATGAGAGATGATAGATAGACAGATAGATAGACATACACATAGGTAGACAGATACATAGATAGATAGATTCATACACACATACATGTGCACTTGAGTCCATACCTCCTATTAGTTCTGTTTCTTTGGAGAATCTTGACTAATACACAAAGCAATAATGAAGACTAAATAGTATGAGAAAACAGGAAAAGTTGAGATACTAGAAGACAGTTTAGGGTGACAGTGCATAAGCCAGTTTACATGAGCAGAGCTCTTACAGGGATATGGTGTGAAAGAAGATAGAAAAGTGAAATTGGTGCCATGGGATTGATTCCTGCAGATGTCCGTGTCCCTGGATGTCTCTGAGTGAGGGTGGGGATGTGATAAGCAAGGTGCGTCTGGATGTGATGTGTAACCTACTGAAGGAGGAAGAGTCTGGAGGCCCGGGTTTGGTCATCATGTGAGGAAGATAGTTCCTCTACAGGAACCCAATTTTCAATCAAAAAGAACTGGAAAATGTTTTGGGTTAAAAGTTGGGTTGGCCAAAGAGGTGGGAGGCAGGGGGTGGGGGGTGTGCGCAGGAGAAGCAACACTTCAAACAAAACAAAATCATTGAACAAAATGTAAAAAGATTAGGTTTGTTTTTCTGTAAACATTACACTCTTGTAACTTCTGCACTTTTCTGCATTTCTCCTAAATAAAGCTGCACAGTGAAGGAGAATTGTCATGACTTCCTTGGGTACCTCTGTGACAGCTTCATCTTTCAAGCAAATCTCTAGGATTAAAAAAAAAAAAAAAGATTATCGGGCCTTAAAACACCCCATGTACTGTAAGTCATTTAAGCCAAGAACAAACTACAGACCAAGCAATGCTAAGCACTAAAACTGGAACCTTCCCCATCATAGCAGTAAACACATTACTCATATAGATACGCTGGCCAAACTCCAAACAACTTATGCCACAAACGAAGATGAGGCAAAAACAATCAAGGTGGCAGATAAAGCAGTGACACTATACAAAGAGAAGAATTAATTTAAATGTTCTGCAGAAATACCTAAGCTGAATTCTCTTTCTCTTTCTCTCTCTCTTTTTCTTTGTAAGCCTTTAACTTTTTAAACAAGGAAACCACTAAAGTTAATCTAAGGGAAAGCTATTCTATCACATTTAAGCTTTAAAACAAATATTAAGAAATTAATAAATATCAAATTAACGTAGTACTTGTCATTTAACACTAATGAAAGATATTATTGATGGTAGAGCTATTCTCAGCGTCATTTAGTGAATAAGGAAATACTAGACTGAGGGGCTGGGCAAACCCAAAAAGGAGAAAAGAAATGCTAGAATTGTTGATGGATTGCCTTGAGCTAATTTTGGTACCAAGTTGATGTCCTGATATCAACAGCTACCTAAGCCAAACCCAAGCATATCTTAACTTGCACACATGCCCTGCACCATCTAATTGTTCTTTCCAGAGTTCATTTCTTTAGGTAATATTTATTGTTCCCTAAGAGAGAAGCTACTCCCAGTATCTCCTCACTTCCAATAGCACGTGTTAGCTTTCACCAATTTACTGGCATAAGACAGCCCAGCTGTTGCCAGGGATAATGGAACCACAAGACCTTGAGAAGTAAAAGTCAAACTGCTATACCATTTTGTTTCTATAATTTACCATTTTCTTTCTGGCATCAGGGGTGGGCTACCCGGACCATATTCTCCTGCTAACATTTGTAAAGGTAAATACAAGAGGTGCATAGCTAGAACAACTGTGGACTCTGCCATCCCTCTAGGAATTTTCCTTGCATGGTCCCAGGCCGATGCTGAAATATGTATTCCAGGGTAAATGCCCATTGTGACTTGGGAGTTTGTTTTAAATTGAATCTTTAATATGCAAATGTGAGATTCACCTGGGGCACCGTAAGAATGAAATCTATCCTCCATCCTGTCTTGCGCTCTTACATTAAAACGAAGAAGAGTAATTTTTAACACACCCCTACGATGGTTTTATGCAAATTCTTCAAGCTAGGCAAATTATTTTTGTGTTAAAATTTTTCAACCCCATAAAAACAGGAGTGAATTTATGTGGCATTTTAAAACGATGTTAGGCACATTGTAAAGCTATTTCATCTCATTTATAAAGAAGAGTGAACATAAAAACAGGCCATGGCATAATTAATAGTGAAATGATTTATAGCACCAACTCCTCCATACATATTTATGCATTTTCTATAGTCTGGTGCAAGTTCCCCTCCAGACCCTCAATCCTTGCCCTTGCCAAAGGAGAAAAGTAGTATCAAGTGAAACTCATAACATGGAGCTTAAATTATGTTTCACACACACGTGTGAACACACACACACACACTCCCCACACACACCCCTATAATGGTTCTCTAGAATTTTCTGAAGGGCCCTAAAGAATTCTATTATCCGGGTTCCACTCCTAAAGGTTCTGCTTGAATTGGTCTTGTGGGGGTGGCCTGGGGCATTGAAATCTTTGAGTTTCAGATGAAGCCCAGCTTGAGACCTACTATGTATGCTAACAGGATGTTAATACTATTAAGCAAAATTACAATGTGCAATTTAAATCACCACTGTTACTAAATAACTTGAATAATAAACTCAGAGACCATACTGTAAGGCCATTCCATTTCCAATTCACCCTTCCATTTACGATTTACTGCAAATTCAACAAATATTCCTCAAGTGCCCACTATGTGCCAGGTACTGTGCTAGACCCTGGAGATACAAACATAAATAAGACAGACATGCCCTGTCTGTTCAAAATGTAGAGTTCAGCAGACATTTGTGGACTGCTTTTTCTACTTTGTTTCCCAGCTAACGTTCTACCTGTTCTTAATATCTGTGGATGGTATCCGCTGGCTCTCGAAGTAGCTATTGGATTTTCCTACTTGGAACGTCTGTTTTTAAATTCCTTAGGAATACAGATGAAAACTAATGAACTGATATATCTTTACAATGGCAATAAGAACACAGGTAATAAACAGATTTTGAAACTAATTAACATTCCAAAGAATCACCTGAAAGACAATAGGATACATTATCTCCTTATAGAGATTTGGTTCTCTCTTCTGAAGTTATGAGAGAAACAAAAGTTCAGCACAAACTTACTATGCTTAAGTCTGATCTCCACTGGAAGTAGTGCACTGAAATACACCACTTCTTCTGCCCATGATCATCGAGGTGGGCTTCAGTAAAATTTGAGATAAACTCTAAAATATTTCCTAGGTTTTTCAAAAGCATAGTCTTGCCTATGAAGGGAGTGCAAAATAGCAAATATGCCAGCGTTGGTCGTAGAAGGATGTCATTTAATTTCTCTTTACTATGTTCAGCTGAAAAGTCTGCTCACAATGGTTTGATGAGGCAAATGGAAATAATTACTCCATTTTTATGTGGATAACATGAGCACAATAAGCTGAGTTATCAAACTTACGATCCAGATAAGTAGCAGAAATGTAAGCAAACACTGACTCAAAAGACAAATGAATTTTAGTCCTACATAGAACCCACCATGACTTCCTCATGGGTGACACAGGCTGCATAAAGAATGCCAGCAAGACTTAGATAGCATTATACAGCGATGTTCTCACGCATTTCTATTATATATTCACCAGGCAAGGAGCGCATTTTCTATTTTTTTAGTTAATAAACACTCATCTGATTTCCTCTAGAATACTAATTTTAAAAGGAGTTTCTTTATTGGTATAATTTTCAAATATTTCTTCTGGTGCAAGCTTCATTTTAAAGCAATACATTTGTGAATTTCTTAATAAGGCTCATTTTTAAATAATATAATGAGCCAGATTTTCTCCAGTGCCTAAGTCATTTCCTGGTAATTACTGAGCCTTCCAGGCCATAGTAATTTACCACTTACCATGCTCCATCAGACATTCACCAGAGAGGACGGCACTTCGGAAGGTGATGAAAACTTTATGCACAAATAAGAGAGGAGAAAGATGAGAAGGTCAACGCTGAAAAAATATTCATACTTCGAATTTTTCCATATTGTGGGTCAAAAAAGACTAAAAAGAGTTGTCACAAAGATCATAATAATAACTTGAATAAAATAAAGGTAATAATGATTTACATCAAGCCCCTACTTGATCATTTTCAGTGACAAAGTGCTCCCTTTTTTGTTAAATAGCTTGTTCCACTGTTGGACTGTTCTAGTTTGAAATTCCTATCCATCTGCCATCAATTGTCTTGTACAACATGCCTTCTACCGACTCATTCTTCCACACACTAGCCATGCAAATACTGGAAGAAACTTATGTCTACCATGAGCCTTCTCTTTCTGTATTAAATTCTTCAGTTCCAGAAACAGTTCATTATATTATGTCGTTTTCAAATGCCCTTCTACTGGAGCCAACATACTTTGAATGTTCTCTGGTTTATAAGTATCCCTGTCAGTGAGTTAGTCCCCAAATTAGACGCAGTGTTCCAGATTTGAGTTTATCAGCGCAGATGTCAGTGGGAATATATCGTCCCTGGTTCTAGGCACTTGCCCTTTTGTTACTATGCCATTCTGTGGATGTAGGGTGAGTTCATGGTCTACTGATGCCCTTAGGGTCTTTTCAGATCAACTACTGTCAAGTTATGCCTGATCTCCCTCACCCTGAACTAGTGCCGACAAGGTTTAGAATTCAGTATATATATCTCCCCATCATATTATATATCCATGGTTGAAACATATCATTCCATCCTATTAAGAAAAAAATTTTTGATTCTGTCATCTATTTTTGGCCTGGTGTATTCAACATTTTTAATAGGTCATATGAAGAGATGCTTTAAAACATATTTGTCATCCTTCATAGTTTGTGTCATGCCCAAAACTGATATGTATGTTTCCTATATAACTGAAGCACAATCAGCCACACTTTCCTGGAGAGTTATTTGGAGAGAGGAATGGGTCCTGAAACTGATTCCCTTCAAATAAAGATGAACGGAGAATGCCCAGGTCAAGAAATTGGCTTGGCTTCAGATTTAATGGGGAAAAATATTAATAGCAAAGTTTCTGCTCAACCTTTGTATAGCTAAGAGATGACCCATAGAGAGAAGGTGAGCCTGAAATAGTTCTATCTTTTATATCCCTGAAGATTCCAGTGTAAAGAGCAAACATCTGCCAGCCAAGAAGACTCATGAAGTTGTTAAGTGGTTTCCTTGGTGTGGGCAGGGGCATCTGTGAAGACTGTGCTTCTTTTTCTTAATGTGTCTTCTGACTGCTCTGAGAATTACTCTTGGGGCTCACTGTCTACTTGGATCCTGTGATCACCCAGTGGATGACAACCAGATGAGCAGACAAACTGCACCACACGATGACAGGGAAACCTTGACCCAATCAGACCTGGGGGAGGAGGATGCCTGAAGTACAGCAGGAGATTACTCTAGACTGAACAAATCAGGTAGTGAGAAATGCACTGCTGGGAGCTGCTGCATCCTCCATAATCTGTACGGGAGATAGGAAGATAAATAAATTCCTTTCTGTTCATGGTGGTAGCAATCCCTAAGGGGAGCCAAACAACAGATATGTAAAGATAGGGATATGGTATGTGATGAATGAAAAGTGCTCTTTCCTCAGAGCTCTCGTTGGTTTCTGAAAGAATCTTGTTTGTTGGATTATTTTTAATTGTGTCTCTCCTACCACCAGAATGTAAATCTCCTTTTGAGCAGGAACCACGAACATTTCTCCTCTCATTGTCCCAGCATCTAGAACACTGCACAGAGAAGTACTCAGTTGCACATTTGGCTACAAAGATAGGTTGAAAGATGTACTGAGATGGGGCAGAACTTGAAAGTGGCAGAGCAAGGACCTAGACTATGTCCCTGAGAAAATATCTCCCAGAGATTGACTGTTGTCGTCCTCTTCCCCACAGGACATACTTGAATGATCTTGAGTGGAGGTCATGTGAGCAGCAAAAGGGTAGAGTGGTGGTGGTGAATGCAGTCACTCCCACACCTACCAGTTTGCTGAAGTTCATGAACAAGAAGATATAACAAATATAAGGGGCTGTGGCTGGGAGGTGTCAGAACAGTCAAGGAGTGAAGCGAATCCCCTTGATTGCATTAGGAGTAATACGAGAACAAGTTCCCACTTCCCAAATATGCCAGAAAAGGTGGACCCTTGAAAGCGTGGGAGGCTGTTACTTTGTTAGATTATGTATTTATGTAATTACATAAACATACCAGTGGGACTGCAGATATATTTTAGGGTGACATGAATCTAATATTTTGCATACAGATATTTTAGTGAAAGGAGCCCATCTGACTCTATTATCATACTGCCCAATTTCTCCCTACCCACCAGGAGCATGTCCATATTGGGAGAAAGCTGCTGGCTATCTCAATGAATAAAGCTAAACTCTATGGGTAATGGTTTTTCCCTTCATCTGCCAGTCCAGTAATGCTACAAATACAAGGAAGTAACTGGTCATGTGTTGTTCTTAATGAGCCAGGGACCATCTCTTTCTTATGTAATTGTTCAAACATAATTTGTTAAGTATTTATCCCAGAGGCTTTCTGCCCCTAGGGATTTTTGAATCAAAAAGGTTTCAGATCTGTAGATATGCATAACTAATCCACAGGAGGTAAAAGTGTTTTGATCCAATAATAGTAAGAAAGAAAGCAAACACAAAACTCCCAGAAAATGTATACTGTGTTAAATTTTACTCCCATACTGTTCTATTTCAATTGACATAAGAAAAGCAACTGGTAAATTGTGGAACTGCTTCTAAATCAAATGATACAATGAGTTGTAGTCTACCAGGAAAATCACTCTTATAAATAATTTGGGAATGATGAAGATAATGTTATGTTTTGGGCATCATAGTGGCAAGCCATGGCATACTGGGCAAACGTTCCTATACACTCCATGAAGTCACAGAGTATCAGCTGGCTGTGGGAAGCACCTCCCATTTGGCCCTAGGCAGAAATTATATCATCCTATTTTCAGAAGCTTCTCAGTAAAGTTATCATTCTCATTGCATTTTGCATTTTTACACTACCTGTAATCATAGCTCCCAGGCACCATATATATTGTTAATTTATTATAGTCATTTCAATTTTGCTAGTTAACTCTCAGGTTTCCTTATGTGTTAAGCCCTAAAATCAGCAGGAAGAACTGCAACTCTTAAATACCCAAATCCCTGTACATTTTCAGGAACCAGAAGACCTGGGTTCTAATACTGTATTTTGTACTAATCGGCTCTATGACTCCAGCAAGTCACTTCTTTCTGAGCCTCAGTCTCATGGCTAAAATGTCAGACTTGATCTAAATGGGGCTGGGCACAGTGGCTCACACCTGTAATCCCAGCACTCTGGAAGGCCAAGGCGGGTGGATCACTTGAGGTCAGGAGGTCAAGACTAGCCTGGCCAACATGGTGAAACCCTGTATCTACTAAAAATACAAAAAATTAGCCAGGTGTGGTGGCAGGCACCTGTGATCCCAGCTACTTGGGAGGCTGAGGCAGGAGAATCACTTGAACCCGGGAGGCAGAGGTTGCAGTGAGCCGAGATCACGCCATTGCACTCTAGCCTGGGGGAGACAGCGAGACTGTCTCAGAAAAATAAATAAATAAAAATAAATTAATAAATAAAATAAAAGGCCTCTAGTATCCTCCCCAGCCCTAAGATTTTTGGGCTCTGTATATCAGAGCTCTCAGGAATAAGTCTGACATATATCTGTGCATAGATGGAGATTAATCTGTTCCTGAGGTCACTCTGACTCTACACTCCTTCAGTGCATCATCCATTCTGGTGCTGCCAGCTGCCAGCTCCCTGTGGAGGACTCTGTGTCAGATCTAATTCCAGAAGGTCCTCAGAACCAGAAATAAATAGGAATGCCTAGGGCTAATTTAGACGTCTGAAACTAAGCAAAGAGAAGTGATTCCTTTATGAAATTTATTTTAGAACAAAAATGGTTTGCAGAACGAAGTGAAGGAACTGGCATTAAGTTACAAGAGCATGTTAGTAATTAATGGCATGGCTTAAAATATCAAGTTAAGACATTATCCTAAGTGAAGAATCCATTAACCAAATCTAAACAAGGCTGATAAAGGCTCCTTTGCCTAAGGAGGGAGTGGCCTATTGGAGTGGATGGGAGGAGGGTTGGAAGACATCCCTAAATGTTTCCTGCTATTCACATGCTTATAATTTTGCAGATAAAATGGATCCAATGTAAGTGAAGGGACAAGTTAAGCAAGAAAAAGACAAACAGATGTATACACTCACAGGCTTATGATAAATATTTGGGCATTTTAATTAGGTTTTATACCTGAGTGCTGTAAAAACCTTAGAATGGGCATTCAGGGAAAGGTAAAATTTGTCTTGGAAAGTGGCTTACAAGAAATAAATATAAACATTTATTAGGAAGTGACTGGGCAGAAATGCAATCAGGCTGAACTTGCCAAAGAGTTAGGTGGGTAGTAGGGTGTAGAGCAGTGCTCACCATGCAGCAAGACCCAACCTCCAGGAAAAGTTCAAAACTTTGTCTGGTAATCTCCAAGTGAGTTTTCAATGTTGTGTAACCATGAAAGAGTTATCTGTAGAGATGGGGTTTTAGCCAGCAGCCACTATCCACTTGTCAGGCCTGTCAATGGCCTATACCCAACATTCTGCTCTTGTCACTCATCAGGAAGACTCTGAGCATGAAGGAATAAAGTAGATTCTCATATGGAGAATGTTTAGTCCCTGGGCTACAGGAAAATACCAGGCACATTTATTGCATGGGCCATAAGGGAGTAGTTGAAGATATTAACAGGGAACTGGTAGAACAAGTGAATGTGTCCAAATACAAAAGGAAGCAACCGTGGCTTTCTGAACCTAGGGGTGGTTCACTGGGGGAACTAAACACCTATTAATAAGCAGCCAATTATCCATCAGAATGTTTCTCTTTTCAATTCCAGGAATAAATTAAAATGGTGGAAAAATAATGAAGAACTACTGAAAAATAAACAGACTTAAAAATGAGTGCCTGGGCTCACACGTGTAATCCCAGCACTTTGGGAGGCTGTGGTGGGTGGATCATGAGGTTAGGAGTTTAAGACCAGCCTGGCCAACACAATGAAACCCTGTCTCTACTAAAAATACAAAAAATTAGCCTGGCGTGGTGGCAGGTGCCTGTAATCCCAGCTACTTGGGAGGCTGAGGCAGGAAAATCACTTGAACCTGGGAGGCAGAGGTTGCAGTGAGTGGAGATCTTGCCACTGCACTCCAGCCTGGGTGACAGTGTGAGACCCCATCTCAAAAAAAAAAAGTGTCCAAACTGAGTTGTGCAAATGCTTTCACTGGGTTAAATTTTGTAGTCGTAGTCATAGGATGGAGACACATTCGAGCTCTGATTAAGGTTTACAGAGAACGCTAGTGAAACAATGAATGCTAGGAGAGAACATAAACTGACAGTGTTTTCTAAGTTTATACTTTCCCTATTTTCTCTATGTTCCTATTTCCAACCAGTATGGCCAAAGTATAAAAGCACCTACTCTGTTGGCCACTTTTTTCCAGATTCACTGGACATAATCCTCATTTGAAAATACTACCCTGAGAAACCCTGGAAGAGTAAGCCACTTCTACGCCTGGATAATAGCACAACCCATATAGATACTGGAGCAGAAGAAAAATGTCGAAATCATGTGAAAAACACACAACAAGGAATCTGCCCAAATAGCATCAATAGACAATTGGAAATGCAGAATCATCTCTGACCCAACTCTTTTGTCACCTATCCTTACCAAGAAAGAGTGGAAATGGTATAAATTCCACTGAAAAAGCAAAAGGTGCAAATATTTTTAGATAAGATTTTTCCCAATTTATCTTGAATTTTCTATGCAGTATAGATAGTTCTGAAATCGATTTTCATGTGCTTAGCCGGGCATGGTGGCTCATGCCTGTAATCCTAGCACTATGGGAGGCCGAGGCAGGCGAATCACTTGAGACCAGGAGTTCGAGACTAGCCTGACCAACAGGGCAAAACCCTATCTCTACCAAAAATTCAAAAATTAGCCAGGCATGATGGCATGTGCCTGCAGTCCCAGCTACTCAGGAGGCCAAGGCACAAGAATCACCTTAACCCAGGAGGTGGAGGTTGCAGTGAGCCAAGATCATGCCACTGCACTCCAGCCTGGGTGACAGAGTGAGACCCTGTCTCAAAAATAAATAAATAAATTTTAATGTGCTCAAATGTTTCACTGGGATATATCATAATATTTTAAAACAAAACTATTTTCCTCCTTCAAATTGTTAGTAAATTTATAATGCATTAGATCTCTATAATTAATATATAAGGCAAGAGAAAGGCATGACTATCATCATTTATTCTCTCAAAGTATGATTGGACTTACTGCATAAATTATTCACATATTCTACTAGCACAATAAAATAGCATCTGTTTCTGCATAAATCACATTATTTATTTGGAGCATGTAGTGAAGTTCCTTTAAAATGCTTTGCTAATATGCTGGACAAGGAACCTCAGGCTCTAATTCGTGTTTGGGTCCTCCTACTTGGAAGTACACAGCATAAGCATTACAGTTGCATCGGTCTATGGTTTATTTGCATCCATTATAGGTGAAGCATAACCTTAAAGATATGCCAGGCATTGGGCAGAACTGTAAGATTGAAGGGAGGAGTGACTTTATCTCATGCCCACCTCTTCTTCTGGTATCCTTTTTCCCCTTTGAAACCATCACTGTCCACCTGCATCTCCCACCATGATGAATCTCTATTTTACCCTTTGCCTCTGCAAACAGAGGCAGCCTCTCTCCCACTCTCATTTATAAAACAGACACTTCTGACACTCGACTTACCATCAAAAATGTATCAGTCCTAGCATTGGTTTATTGATTAGTGTCATTGCTTTTTGAGACACATTAATGAAATTAACTGATCCAGGATAAAATGATTTTTGATGTCATATTGTATTTAACATTAAACTGAGAATAACACCCTACTTCTAGTCATTAAGTAAGTCAATGATACAAGTATGCATGAAACATGTCCCCGATCCTTAGAGATGTTTACAATCTTAGAAGCTTTAGGGAAAGAAGTGAATGCATGTAAGAAATAGAATAAATGATTTTAATGGGCAGAAGAAGCACAGAGAAATCAAGGCCTAATAGGGGATTAACATGGAATTAATTGCAACTGGGAGTGAAAACCACTTTTCTGTTATGACTCTTGTTATAGAGTCTTCCTCAGGTATAGGAGATGATACAGTTTTGCTGTGTCCCCACCCAAACCTCATCTTGAATTGTAGCTCCCATAATTCCCACATGTTGTGGGAGGGACCCGTGGGAGATAACTGAATCATGGGGGTGGTTTTCCCCATACTGTTCTCATGGTAGTTAAGTCTCACAAGATCTGATGGTTTTATAACGGGTTTCCTCTTTCTCTTAGTTCTCATTCTCTCTTGCCTGCATCCATGCAAGATGTGCCTTTCACCTTCCACCGTGATTATGAGGCCTCCCCAGCCACATGGAATCGTGAGTCCATTAAACCTCTTTTTCTTTATAAATTACCCAATCTTGGGTATGTCTTTATCAGGAGTGTGAAAACAGACTAATACAGGAAGCAAGAGAGAAGTGCTTTATTCTAATTACCAGAGTATGGGCTTCGCAGAGGATTCTTACATCTTACACAAGGCAGGTGCCTGATAAATGTTTAAAGAATGACTATTCAAATGAGAAGAGGCTAAAATGGACCACGTGTATAGGTAGGTGGAAGACTTCCAATCCCCCCAAAAAAGTGGGCTGTTGGCATACTACTGAAATCACACAACTTTGGTGGTTTCTGCATAAGACAGTCTATTTTTGCATAAACATATCCGGAGAAAGTATTACTAGTCATGGGCTCTTTGAGATCCCTGTGGACCACATTCTACCTGGCTGTTTCAGATTATCCTGAAAAACAGTAGAGGGTGGCAAGCACCAATCTGTCCCTTGAGGACACAGTTTTCCACCTTTCTTGGCCAACTAAAGCCAGTATCCCAGGCAAGACTTTGCCTCTCCTCTCTCCAACCACATATAGAGAAGAGCCACAATCTCCAGTTGTCTACAAAGAAATGAATGCTCCCAGCTAAAACTGCCCTTTATATTTGATCATGCTGGATCTGTACAGAATTTTTCTCTAAGCATCCCTGTGTGTGTTATGCACACGGAGGGAGAGCATCTTATTTTTATGTTGTCTATAATAAATTATAAGTGTAACAGCGGGAGCTTTTGCAATACTATTTGTAAATGCAGCCAGAGGCTATTAAGTGATTGCTGTATCAAATAAATATAATTAGTAAATAGCAAAATAACATGTTTTGTAAACTGCCTTTGGAAATATGTGATTAGACCAAAGACAACGATTTCTGCCAAAGCTTCTAAGTGTTTCCAAGAGATACCAGGAAAAGGCTTTAACAATTTTTATAACAACTGCAAAAAATGTTCACGTAAATCTGCTAAGAAGGTAGACAGTACTCAGTCCAAACTCCCTTTGAATGCTTCACGTTGAAAATTTAAGCATGGGGGTACACTTAAGGGCACATCATAATTTTTCCAGGGGAGTTAAAATGTGCTTGATTATTGACTATAAGTTTTTAAATTGGCATTTGATGAGGTTAGAAAGGAGGTATAAATATAACTCCATGTGCACAGTGCTCTCACACTGTAGAGTTATTCTCAATTAGTAACACTTTAAATTATTCCAGCAAGTCAATCAGTTTGGAGGAAGGTGAACTCATCCTGCCTTTCCCTCTTGCTGGCATTAGGAAAGGGACTTTGCTTCTCAACAGCAATGTGCTTCTCACTGTCTGGCAATGAACACAGAAGAGTCACCCAAACCCACTGATTCTTCCTCTAGAAGATGCATTATGTTTGTCCCTTACTCATATTCCCTCATCTGCTACCTGTTATCTCATTTCCCAACCTTTCATCCCCCATTATATTAATTATTCACTTTTATATGTGATTCCCTGATAAAGAACCAGATCTCCATGCATATGTATCAAGCTACAAGTTCAAACCCTACCCAGCTTTTAAGATTCTCCAACTTTTTTTTATTTTTTATTTTTATTTTTTGAGACAGAGTCTCACTCTGCTGCCCAGGCTGGAGTGAAATGGCAAGATCTTGGCTCACTGCAACCTCCACCTCCCAGGTTCAAGCGATTCTCCTGCCTCAGCCTCCCAAGTAGCTGGGACTACAGGCGCGTGCCATCACACTCAGCTAATTTTTTGAATTTTTTTAGTAGAGATGGGGTTTCACCATGTTAGCCAGGATGGTCTCGATCTCCTGATGTCATGATCTGCCTGCCTTGGTTTCCCAAAGTTTAGGGATTACAGGCACGAGCCACCATGCCCGGCCAAGGTTCTCCAACTTTTAACTCCACCCATACCTATAGAATAATCTTCTGTGAATCCTCAATCAAACCTTCTTCTACTAAAGTTAGACCTGTCTCCTTCATGTCCCATTCCTGGATCCATGCATATGTCTACCCCAGTCCCAGGCACACATCTATTTCCCACATTATTCAGGACTCTCTGCCTACAATGACTTACCTTCCAAGGCCTAGATATGTTTCCACTAAGTCAGGTTTCTCGATACACAACTGGACAGGCCTTACTTTGAAATGCTATGCTTTCACAGTCTGTTCTGCATTCCTCTTTTCTTGTTTGTTTGTTTTTTAGACGTAGTCTCGCTCTGTCACCCAGTCTGGAGTGCAGTGGCGTGATCTCTGCTCACTGCAACCTCTGGGTTCAAGGGAGTCTCCTATCTCAGCCTCCCTAAGTAGCTGGGGCTATAGGCACACACCACCACGCCCAGCTAATTTTTGTGTTTTTAGTAGAGACAGGGTTTCACCATGTTGGTCAAGCTGGTCTTGAACTCCTGACCTTAGGTGATCCACCTGCCTCAGCCTCCCAAAGCGCTGGGATTACAGGCATAAGCCACCATGCCCAGCCTCCTCTTATATATTGTTCCTCTATGTGTGGCTTTTTCCTTGTCTTCTCTGGCAATGCCAAGACTGGTGCTGAGCAAACAGCATATAAATAGTGACAACCACAATGGTGATGATGATGACAATGATGGAAGCTAACATATGTTGCTTCTTCACGTATGGAGGCCCTGTGCCAACCAATATTAATAAATTATTGCATTTAGACCCCCTAACAACCACACGGGATGGATGGGATTAAATACACCATTTAAAACTGAGACATATAAAAGTCAGTTTGATTAGCTAGTCATCAAAACTGAATTTCAAAGAAGTGGGTATACATAATTATCCTGCAGATAACAGCCAGTATATATATCTGGATTACATTAGGAAAGAGACAGCTCTAAATCCTAGATTAGAACATTCCACTGAGTTCCACGAGCATCCATTTGCTCATCCATTCCTTTGACATACAGGAATCCAGCCCGGTCTATGTGTCATATGCTGTAGGCTCTAGGGCTAAAAAATAAATCAATAAAATGGTCCCTGCCCTCAAACAGCTCACTGTCTTGGCGGCCCACAAAACTACGTCTGTGGTCTTATTTCCCCCTAACTTGGAATCTGAGGGAGGAATAATGTGTGATGCCAGAGAAGAAACATTTTAAAAACAGCTGAGCTCCAAGAGTCATTTGGGGGCTGGAGAAGCAATGCCTGATGGGCGGAATGAATGATGAGAAAGGGAAGGCGTGTGTAAGGAAAGGATGGATAGGGCAAGTGACTATGACAGCTCTCACAGAAACTTCTGGAAAAGCAAAGACCAAGTAAAGAGTTCCAGAAAAATAATCTCTGGACCCCCGGGGTAGTATGCTAAAGCCCATATTTATCTGTCCATAGCAGAGGTGTGAATGCCTGCAAAGACCTCAAGGCCAGATCAAATGAGACTGTGCCTCTTTCCAGTTTGGGGCCTCTGGGGATGACTTTAATACCGAGCACTTAGTCATCATGTTTGATGGCTTCCGCGGCCTCATTTATCAAGGATCTATAGTTAAATTTAATTTTCATGTGAGTGGAGCACAGCCATGGCAGCTCGGCTCCTTGTTGCTGATCTGCCCCCGTTGATGTCTTCTGAAGTGGAAATGATGGATGCCACATGTTCTGGCTGTGATTAAATTTGCTTTGACAAAGCAGCATGGAAATCTGATTTTCAATAGACTTCTGTATTTCACCTAGTGCTGAGTAAACAGATACAGAACATAATGCTTGCATGGCTGTCAGGCAGATAGCTAATTCATTGTGGCCATCTAATCAGGCTGTCCATTAAATTGTTATTTGTCAATAACATGCAGGAACATTTCTGAAACTCTGAGGAATGAGAAGCTTGTTTTTAAGTAAATAAACGTGGAGGGCTTGACAACATCGGGGGTTTTTCTTAGGAGGGTCCAAATAACTCATCAGTCTCTGTGTCTCTACTCCCCTGAAAAATCAAAGCACCATTTAAGAAGTTTTTAGTTTCACTTCGCTTGGCTCCCATTTCAAATGCAAGCAACATCATCCAATTACAACAGAGAATGAAGCTACAAACATTGACACTTTAGCTTCCCCAGTTTATCTTTAAAGGAGAATGAAGCAGAAAATCACATTAAGTATGCATCTTATGTTAGAGCTTTTAACCTCCTGCCTAGAAATGCTGTGCACAGACCACCTCCTGGAAACAGCTTCCACTTTAGGGAAACACTGGAGACAGCTTGGTCTCATCAGGCAAGCAAAAGTGGCTGAGAATATGATTGTCTATGCTTGTTCCCCTCCCACGCTCTTTTTGTTCCATCAGTGGTTTAAGTAGACAATTGGGTCCCTAGTACTATTAGGAAAGGTTCTCTTTGTTATCCTGGCACAAATTTTCTCCTGTAGCCTCATTCTCAAATTCAGACCTCCATGCTTTCAGTAATTTTTTGACTTCCTGAAGTTCGGGTCAACCACCTTCTTTTGTTCAGTGATTTAGGTAGACAACCAGGTTCCTGGTACTATTAGGAAAGGTTCTCTTTGTTAGCCTAGCACAAATTTTCTCCTGCAGCCTCATTCTCAAACTCAGATCTCCGTGCTTTCAGTAATTTTTTACTTCCTGAAGTTCAGGTCAAACATTTTCTCACCTTCTTTGAGCCCTGCTTAGAATATCTTAGGCTTCTATCAACATCTTCCTTTTGACCTACTCCTTGTGAACCAGTCCCATAGTTAGCAAATACTTTTCCTGATAAAAACCCCCAGACCGGGCCGGGCGCGTGGCTCACGCTTGTAATCCCAGCACTTTGGGAGGCCGAGGCGGGCGGATCACGAGGTCAGGAGATCGAGACCACGGTGAAACCCCGTCTCTACTAAAAATACAAAAAATTAGCCGGGCGTGGTGGCGGGCGCCTGTAGTCCCAGCTACTCGGAGAGGCTGAGGCAGGAGAATGGCGTGAATCCGGGAGGCGGAGCTAGCAGTGAGCCGAGATTGCGCCACTGCACTCCAGCCTGGGCGACAGAGCAAGACTCCGTCTCAAAAAAAAAAAAAAAAAAAAAAAACCCAGACCTCAAGTGTTTCATTATTACTAAAGAGTTAAGAGTGTGCAACACATTTGCATATACAAACTAGCTGAAAGAACTTGAGCAAGTTTCTAAAACATGCTAAGCCTTGTATTTCTCACTGGGAAAATAATGTATACCAAAGTACAGTTGCAGGGATTAAACAGAATAATGTATACATGGAATAAACAATGTTTCCCTCTTTTTAGATGCCTGTTATTCACCATCAAATAAGAATTCCCCTTTCAGAAGTATAGGGGACTCAGTTCTCAGTCTTCCTGATATAGTATTTCCTAGCTTCCCAGGAAAGGGTGACAGCATACTGAGGCCTGACTGTACTCTGGATCCAGCCTGGGATGGGCCTTTGCCCTGCTGGGGATCAGGTAGGGCTCAGGTGACCAGATGGCTGTTACTTGTCTAGCCCATCAGCTTTGGGAGGTAGGTATGTTCTATTTAGGAGAGAAAGAGAAGGAATCCCAGATGGGCCTCAAATCCAAGTTGTTTTCTTCCTCCAGCTTTGTCTGTGATAAAACTGATATCGGAGACCATTGTGTTTATTTCTCAAAAGTGAAAGGACTCAGGAGAGAGGCAGCAGGAATTACTTATTATATACGCTGCCCCAACAGTGATGACTGGCACATATCAGCTACTCGACTTCTAGTGGCTTTTACAATAAGAAAAGTAATTCTATGAGATAAGGAATAGTGGTGATGGTTGCTGTTACGATTGTCATTGTCTCATTTGGCCTTCATAACACCCCAGGTAGGCAGGTAAGGCAAATAAAACCTCCTTTTCACGGGTGAGGAAATGAAGATGATAATGGCTGCAAAAGCATTAATGGGTCACAGATCACCCTCTGCTCTGCTGACCTGCATCGGAGAGCAATAAATAGAGGAAACAGCTCAAGGCTTCTTACAATTACCATGAATTGAAATTTATGCTAACTAGTATCCAGCCAATACAAAGAGAGAATGTTCTCAGTACACTCTGCTAAACTTTGAGCTTGTAATGATCTTACAGTAACTACTTGGAAATAAATAAAATCTTCCACAGTATGTGTGAAAACAATAAACGAACATCTGTAAAATATGGTTTAATCCAACGAACTTCTCGTTTTTGCAAATATTAATTTGTCACCAAATCAGGAGAATTTGGATCTCTCAGAGCCTGGCTATGGGGCAAAATGGTGGGAAAGAGGGATTTCTGAACTTCTACTTTATTACAAATAAATTCATTGTTTATTAGGAGAATTATTAGCACAATGATAAGGGCAGAAAGGAGAGTGTGTGGAGACAGAAAGTGGAAACAGATATGGCTAGAATATATTGGAGATATTAGAGATATTCTCTGATCAGCATAGAATGATGCTCTGAAGATGAGGTGCTTAGAAGCAATAAAGAATGATCTAAATCATTGCTACTCAGAGTGTGATCAATGGACCAACTGCACAGAACTCACGTGAAACTTGTCAGAAATGCGGAGTCATCAGATACACTAAATCAAAATCTGCAATTTGACAAGAACCCAGGTGATTCTAATGCACATTAAAATTTGTGTCTCAAGAGGGTAGTGGGTGACGGACAACAGTTTGAGGATAAATGATCAGTAAGAAAACACCATAGTCAGGGCAGTCCAGTAGTAGTCCAAGTGATGGATGACAAAGACCAAACTGTTGCTGGAAATAGAATGGAGGGAATAGATTTGAAAGACATATCAGAAATAGAAAGAATGGTTTTAGAAACTGATGAGTTAGGCCAGACATGGTGGCTCATGCCTATAATCTCAGTCTGAAGTGGGAGGATCATTTGAGCCCAGGAGGTCCAGGCTGTAGTGAGCTATGATTGATCTACCACACTCAAGCCTGGGCGACAAAGTGAGTAACTGTTTCCAAAAAAAAAAAAAAAAAGAAAGTAAAAAGAAACTGATCAGTTAAAGAATATCTGTGTAAAGGAAGAATTAAGATGAAGTTCTGAGGCTTCTATTTGGGTCAACTTTCAAGTAAGGAGTTATTTATCTTATCTTCCCAGAACCTATTGCAAATCTGGTACAGAGAAGGTAGGCACTACATGTGAGTTGAGTGACTGCATTCACTATCCACATCATGGGATTTCAAATTACGTTCCATTAATCCCTAGGAATCTTAAGAGGTACTTTGGGAGCTGAAAAGAGGAAGTCCGATGGGCAATGCTCCAAGTCCTTACTCCCAAACTTCATTTGCAAAACAAACAAAAACAAGTCCATCATATTTTCTTAATGAAATACTATGCAGTTGGTCCACTGACCATATTCTAAGTAGCAATGATTTTGGTCACTCTTTTTCTGCCTATAAATGCCTCATCTTCAGAGCATCATTCAATGCTCATCAGAGACTATCTCCAATCTAACCATAGAACTTGAAGAGCAGCCCCAAGTCTAATTTCTGGTCTGTTACCCTCCACGTTCTTGGATTCATGTTACTCCTTGAGGTGTTGAAACAAATAAAATTTGGACACACTTGGCCTTATTACCAGCAACCTCTAGAATAATGGAGAGGAGAAATGAGTATTGTTTAAAATAGACAGTTTGCTCTTGTATAATAAAAGATAAGGGTGATCCTATTTAAATTTATGCTAAGAAAACAATTTGACAGAAGAAAGCCATTATAAATGCAGATAAATACAATGTGATTTAGCTCTAATATTTAAAAAATCACCTAAATGTTAAATAAGCAAAAATCATAAATGAATTATGGCACATTTGGTTTACACAGTAATAGGCAAACTTGAGAATAACAGGAAGATCAAGACTCTACATGTTAAAAAGTTTATAATAAAAAGTTAACCAAATAATGAAGAATATAAAATGTAAGATAACTATGGTTACAATTACATAAATTCATGTATGCATATGATCAAAAGGTAGAAAGGCATATGGATAAATAAGAATGAGGTAAAATATTATAGACATATGAATCATCAGTAAATTTCAGGTTCTACCTTGTAAATATTAATATATCTGAATCCAATGCATTCTTACTGCATCTACCATGACTACCCTGATTCAAGACTTCATCTCTTAATTTCCGCATCCTAACTGGCCTCTATATAGCCCCTCTTATGATACATCCTTGTCTTCAGTAGCTACAGTATTACTAGATCTTGTCATACCCTATGCTTAAATTCTAAGTATGCTATTCCATTATACTTAGAATACAATCCAAATTTCTAACTCTAGATCAGCAGTTCTCAATTTGGCTTCAAAGACTCTTTAAATTCCTAACAATTATTGAAGAACCCCAAAATATTTTGTTTATGTAGGTTATGTCTGCTGATATCTACTGTATTTGAAATTAAAAATGAGAAATATTAGAAATATTAGTTTACTAATTTGTTTATAAATGGCAATAGTAAATATATGCCATGGTAAGAAAGTATTTTCATGAAAAAATATTATACTAACTTCCTACCCAAATCTGAAAAGGGTGCCATTGTTTCATATTTCGCAAATCTTTTTACTGTCTGGCCTAAAAAAAGAAAGCTGGATTACCCTATCTGCTTCTGCATTTAATCCATTTTAGTATGTTATTTTCATTGAAGGATGTAAAGAAAATCTAGTCCTGACAAATATGTTCGAAAAGTCAGGGATATCTTAGTAGTATTTTCAGATAATTGGGGATATTTTTCTTTGGTACGTGTAAGTGGTAATGTCTTCAGAGTTATTTGCAATGTGGAATCTGAAGCTTTATGAATGAACCTTTTGTACAGTGTTAGAGTAAAATACATTGTTCTGTCTTCAACTTTAAATGAATCTTTTACCCAGAGATGATTTTTGATATTATGTATTGAACATTGGAAACTATAGGTTCATTGAGTTATGCAGAACTTTTAAATGTTGGCATATTTTATTACGTAATATCAAAAACATATTTATTAATTTCGCCAAGAATTTCATCAGTATTGGGTCCCTGTCGAGCAGCTCATGGAGGCTGACACTTTTCCAAAAAGTTCTAATATTCTCTTGAAATCTTAAATTTTATCATTAGCAACAAATAATGCCATTTGTTTTCCTCAAAGTGAATAGGCTCACTTTTGAAGTGACAAGTTCATTTTTGTGAAAATGTTTGCTAAATACCTGAGTCTGAATAACTGATTTGTAAGATATTGTTTCAAGTAAAAACAGCGTTCCATGAAAAACACTGCAAGTAAAGCTTACAATTCAATCGCCCTGGTGTTTTCCTTGGGATAACCATTTCATCTGAGTATGCAGCAGAAGTATTTAGCATGTACTTCTCATTTCATTAAAAAGAATGTTAAAAAGATGTGTACTCACAGCTCAAGATTTAATGTAATTAATAATTTCACTGCTTTACCAAGGTCACTCTTAAGTGAAGCTGGCATTATGTGTACTGGTCCTGAATGGCAATGAGAATATAGGGACTACAAGAGTTTAGTGCCCCCACCTTGAAAGGCACTAGGGCTCCACCATGGCTTCCATCATCAGTGCAAATATTAACACACTAAAATAGCTTTGACCCTGAAGACACCCCTGACAGTCTTGGGATCTCCAGGGGTCTGTGAGTTTTACTTTGAGAACAATGCTACCTACTTAGCCACAGCATCTGCTACCACTCTCCTGCCTCCCTCTGCTCCAGCCACAAGCACTTTTTTTTAACACACTGATCTTGTGCCTGCCTCAGGGACTCTTCATTTGCCATTCCCTCTGCTGGTGATCCTCTCACCTGTGAAGTTCACCTAGCTTGCCACTCCTCATCACTTGTAGTTTCTGTTCAAGGGATATCTCCTCCAATATGCTTTATCTGACCCACTTATCTACAAGAGGCTCTGTCTTTCCCAGCAGAGCCTCAGGAAATTCTCGTACTCTGCTCTACTTCCTCCATACCACTCGCCACTAACTAGAATTACATTATGTATTTATTGGCTTATTTGTGAATTGTCTGCTTCCCACACTCAAATAGAAGCTCCATGAGAGCTAAGACTTTGTTTTAGTTGCCACCACAGTTCTAACATGGTACTCAATAAATACTTATTATCCGAATAGATTAACTTAATTTAAAAAAAAATCCCTTAAACACTGTTGATATGCTATTTTTAAATGAATAAAGGAGAGTTTTCTAAGTCGCTGTGGTCCAGTAAAAATATGTGAGCCCAGTGTGATGGCTCAAACCTGTAATCCCAACAACTTGCAAAGCTGAGTTGGGAGGATCAGTTGAGCCCAGGAATTTGAGGCTGCAGTGAGCCGTGATTGTCCCACTGCATCTAGCCTGGGTGACCCAGCAAGACACCATTTCTAAAAAAACAACAACAAAAAAAAGTGAACCAATATATAATTTGACATTTTCCAGAAACCACATTACAAAAGTAAAAAGAAATAAGTGGAATGATTTAAAAATCTATCTTTATTCAATATACCTAAAATATTATATAATTTCAATATGTATTCACTATAAAATTATTGCAATGCTATACTTTCTTATCTTTTTTACTAAATCTTTGAAATCAGTGTGTATTTTACATTTACAGAATATCTCCATTCAGATTAGCTACATTTCAAGTGTCCAACAGCCACTTGTGACTAGTGGCTATTGTCCTGGAAAGCACAATTTAACCAAAGGTGGGGAAGAAACTAGATCACAGCATTTGCTTTCTCCCATACGTAATGAGATGAAGAAAAAACTTATGAACACTAGCTAGCAATAACAATAACAATAATTATCAGCAGCAACTAAATAAGAAAAGCATCCAACTTAATACCCTAAGTTTTACTAAAACGGTGGCCATGATTAAAGCAGAACATTCTGTCATAGCTTCACACTTCTAACCACTCCCAATCCAACCCCTAGCAATAGTACTAGGGGAAAAAAGGTGAGTTGCCAATTTACCGAGAATCTTCACTGATAACTCCTAATTTGGAGAGGATTAGAATAAGGAGGTGAGCAGACAGCCTAGCCCTTAACTAACAATGCTGGATCTCAGCAGAAATAAAATAAATCCCCCACAGCATCACACTGATTAGAGGAAATAATTCTAAGTCTCCACACAGCATCTAGAGTGACCTTTCTAAAATGTAATTCTGATCATGCTACTCACTTATTTGAAATCCTTCAGTGGTTCACCTCATCCTCGGGGTAAATTCCAAGCTTGTCAGCGGTGCATCACATAGGTTCACCATGGTTGGGATCTGTGTCCCCCCTGGATCTTTACCCACCTTCATCTTCATCTTCCCATATGCATAATACACCTTTAACATACTGAACAAGCTGTAGTTCCCAAAATTAGAAATCTCTGTACCTTTAACTAAGGCACTCCATCTGCCCAGACTATATGTCTTCTCTTTTCCTGGCTAACTCCAAAACTCCTCCAAATTCAACTCAGTAACCTACTGAAAACCTTTCCTCTTCACTCAGTTTGTATCATAATGCATGCCTGTATTTATACAATGTCCTGAGAATGCCTAAAGGGTAAGCATACACAGTATTACATTGTGGTTTTACTTGCATATCTTGCTGACTAAAGTACAAAGTTCTTGAGGTCAGGAACAGTGTCTTTAATTGCTTTGTCACCAGAGCCTAACACAATGCCCACATCATAGCATACACAGTAAGTAGCTGTAGAAAAAGTGAATTAATATGGTTAGATTTGTTATTTACTGATTCTCGTCACGTTCATTCCTAATAAGTACATTATAAAACAAACTTGACAATGAGACCAAAGCATTCTAACTAGGTGGCAAAATAATTTCATTTGAAGATCTTTCAAAGTCATGGATTTGAAGTCATCTGAAATAAATGATAGCAAAACAGATAATTAAAGACCTGAATTTGAGTGGTGTGTGTGTGTGCTTGTGTGTGTGTGTGTGTGTGTGTAAAACACTAAAACATCAGGAAAATGTCCACAGTTCCTGCTGCATTATATTGTCAGTAGCTAGTATAACCTGTTGGCTGTAGAGGTAACAGCCTATCTTCCTGGAGAAGCACCAGAGCAACCTGAAAATTCAGAGTCTACTGGTAACTAGGAACGGAGGGGAGGGAAACAGAAAATGAAATGGGTGGCTATAGAAATATACCAGTTTCTAACCTCCCATCTTTATTCTAGCAGGTGCCAACAATGAGCAGCTCAGAATTCACCTCTAGGCAAAATAAATGAAGTAACCACCCCTATCTATTTTTAAATAGAAATTAAGCAATTTGCCTATGGAAAACTAGTGTGAGGAGAGAGGTTGAAGGTCAAGGTGTCAGTCTATTTCTTATCCAAACATCTTAAATTTAATTGATACGAGAGAAAACATAATCCAGAAAACAAAGAGAACTTTAAAAAATTATTCAGATGATAATTACAATAAAAGCCTAGACTTCACCATTATTCAATATATCTGTTTAACAAAACTTCACTTGTATCCTTTAAATTTATACAAACAGGGAGTCACTTCCAAGATGGCTGAACAGGAACAACTCTAGTCAACAGCTCCCAGTGAGATCGATGCAGAAGATGGGTGATTTCTGCATTTCCATCTAAGGTACCTGATTCATCTCACTGGGACAGGATGGACAGTGGGTGCAGCCCAGAGAGGACAAGCCAAAGCAGGGCGGAGCATTGCCTTACCTGGGAAGCGCAAGGAGTCTGGGGATTTCCCTTTCCTAGCCAAGGGAAGCCCTGAGTGACTGTACCTGGAGGAACGGTACACTCCTGCCCAAATATTGCACTTTCCCCACAGTCTTCACAACTGGCAGATAGGGAGATTCCCTCCCATGCCTGGCTCGGCAGGTCCCATGCCCACGGAGCCTTGCTCGCTGTTAGCGCAGCAGTCTGAGATCAACCTGGGTTGCTGGAGCTTGGTGGGGGAAGGGGCATCCACCATTGCTGAGGCTTGAGCCGGCGGTTCTATGCTCACAGTGTAACAAAGCAGCAGGGAAGCTCGAACTGGGCGGAGTCCACTGCAGCTCAGCAAGGCCTACTGCCTCTCTAGATTCCACCTCTGGGGGCAAGGCGTATCTGAACAAAAGGCAGCAGACAGCTTCTCCAGACTTAAACGTCCCTGCCCCACAGCTCTGAAGACAGCAGTAGTTCTCCCAGCGCAGTGTTCGAGCTCTGACAATGGACAGACTGCCTCCTCAAGTGGGTCCCTGACCCCTGTGTAGCCTGACTGAGAGACACCTCCCAGTTGGGGCCAACAGACACCTCATAGAGGTGGGTGCTCCTCTGGGATGAAGCTTCCAGAGGAAGGATCAGGCAGCAATATTTGCTGTTCTGCAGCCTCCGTTGGTGATACCCAGGC
Source organism: Symphalangus syndactylus (assembly GCF_028878055.3). Classification (NCBI taxonomy): domain Eukaryota; kingdom Metazoa; phylum Chordata; class Mammalia; order Primates; family Hylobatidae; genus Symphalangus; species Symphalangus syndactylus. The sequence continues at coordinate 23,671,688 of NC_072437.2, read as the reverse complement.
AAACAGGGTCTGGAGTGAACCTCCGGCAAACTCCAACAGACCTGCAGCCGAGGGGCCTATCTGTTAGAAGGAAAACTAACAAACAGAAAGGAATAGCATCAACATCAACAAGAAGGACATCCACACCAAAACCCCATCCATAGGTCACCAACATCAAAGACCAAAGGTAGATAAAACCACAAAGATTGGGGGAAACCAGAGCAGAAAGGCTGAAAATTCCATAAACCAGAATGCCTCTTCGCCTCCAAAGGAACACAACTCCTCACCAGCAAGGGAACAAAACTCGATGGAGAATGAGTTTGACAAGTTGACAGAAGTAGGCTTCAGAAGGTCGATAATAACAAACTTCTCTGAGCTAAGGGAGCATGTTGTAACCCATTGCAAGGAAGCTAAAAACCTTGAAAAAAGGTTAGACGAAGGGCTATCTAGAATAACGAATGTAGAGAAGAGCTTAAATGACCTGATAGAGTTGAAAAACACAGTATAAGAACTTCGTGAAGCATACACAAGCTTCAGTAGCCAATTCGATCAAGTGGAAGAAAGGATATCAGTGATTAAAGATCAAATTAATGAAATAAAGAAAGAAGACAATATTAGAGAAAAAAAAAGAGTGAAAGGAAATGAAGAAAAACTCCAACAAATATGGGACTACGTGAAAAGACCAAATCTATGTTTGACTGGTGTACCCGAAAGTGACAGGGAGAATGGGAATCAAGTTAGAAAACACTCTTCAGCATATTATCCAAGAGAACTTCCCCAACCTAGCAAGGCAGGTCAACATCCAAATTCAGGAAATACAGAGAACACCACAAAGATACTCCTCGAGAAGAGCAACTCCAAGACACATAATTGTCAGATTTGCAAAGGTTGAAATGAAGCAAAAAATGTAAAGGGTAGCGAGAGAGAAAGGTCAGGTTACTCACAAAGGAAAGCTGATCAGACTAGCAGTGGATCCCTCTTGGCAGAAACCCTACAAGCCAGAAGAGAGTGAGGCCAATATTCAACATTCTTAAAGAAAAGAATTTTCAATCCAGAATTTCATATCCAGCCAAATTAAGCTTCATACGTGAAGGAGAAATAACACCCTTTACAGACAAGCCAATGATGAGAGATTTTGTCACCACCAGGCCTGCCTTACAAGAGCTCCTGAAGGAAGCACTAAACATGGAAAGGAACAACTGGTACCAGCCACTGCAAAAATATGCCAAATTGTAAAGACCATTGATGCTATGAAGAAACTGCACCAATTAATGGGCAAAATAACCAGCTAGCATCATACTGACAGGATCAAATTCACACATAACAATATTAACCTTAAATGTAAATGGGATAAATGCCCCAATTAAAAGACACAGACGGCCAACTGGATAAAGAGTCAAGACCCATTGGTGTGCTGTATTCAGGGGACCTATCTCATGTGCAAAGACACACATAGGCTCAAAATAAAGGGATGGAGGAAGATCTATGAAGCAAATGGAAAGCACACAAACACACACACACACACACACACAAAAGGAGGGGTTGCAATCCTGATGCTGATAAAACAGACTTTAAAGCAACAAATGTCAAAAGAGACAAAGAAGGCCATTACATAATGGTAAAGGGATCAATTCAACAAGAAGAGCTAACTATCCTAAATACCTACACACCCAATACAGGAGCACCCAGATTCATAAAGCAAGTTCTTAGAGACCACAAAGAGACTTAGATTTCCACATAATAATAATGGGAGACTTTAACATCCCACTGTCAATATTAGATCAATGAGATGGAAAATTAACAAGGATATCCAGGACTTGAACTCAGCTCTGGACCAAGCAGACCTAATAGACATCTACAGAACTCCCCACCCCAAATCAACAGAATATACGTTCTTCTCAGCACCACATTGCATTTATTCTAAAATTGACCACATAATTGGAAGTAAAACACTCCTCAGCAAATGTAAAAGAACAGAAATCACAACAAACTGTCTCTGAGACCATAGTGCAATCAAATTAGAACTCAGGATTAAGAAACTCACTCAAAACCGCACAACTACATGGAAACTGAACAACCTGCTTCTGAATGACTCTGCGTAAATAACAAAATGAAGGCAGAAATAAAGACGTTCTTTGAAACCAATGAGAACAAAGACACAATATACCAGAATCTCTGGGACACATTCAAAGCAGTGTGTAGAGGGAAATTTATAGCACTAAATGCCCACAAGAGAAAGCAGGAGAGATCTAAAATCAACACCCTAACATCACAATTAAAAGAACTAGAGAAGCAAGAGCAAACAAATTCAAAAGCTAGGAGAAGACAAGAAATACTAAGATTAGAGCAGAACTGAAGGAGACAGAGACACAGAAAACTCAATGAATCCAAGAGATAGTTTGTTGAAAAGATCAACAAAATAGATAGGCTGCTAACTAGACTAATAAAGAAGAAAAGAGAGAAGAATCAAATAGATGCAATAAAACATGATAAAGGGGATATCACCACCGATCCCACAGGAATACAAACTACCATGAGAGAATACTATAAACACCTCTATGCAAATAAACTAGAAAATCTAGAAGAAATGGATAAATTCCTGGACACATACACCCTCCCAAGACTAAACCAGGAAGAAGTTGAATCTCTGAATAGACCAATAACAGGTTCTGAAATTGAGGCAATAATTAATGGCCTACCAACCAAAAAAAGTTCAGGACCAGACGGATTCATAATTCAATTCTACAAGACGTACAAAGAGGAGCTGGTACCATTCCTTCTGAAACTATTCCAATCAACAGAAAAAGAGGGACTCCTCCCTAACTCATTTTATGAGGCCTGCATGATCCTAATACCAAAGCCTGGCAGACACACCACAAGAAAAGAGAATTTTAAACCAATATCCCTGATGAACATCAGTGCGAAAATCCTCAATAAAATACTGGCAAACCAAATCCAGCAGCACATCAAAAAGTTTATCCACCACAATCAAGTTGGCTTCATCCCTGGGATGCAAGGCTGGTTCAACATACGCAAATCAATAAACATAATTCATCACATAAACAGAACCAATGACAAAAACCACATGATTATCTCAATAGATGCAAAAAAGGCCTTTGACAAAATTCAAAAGCCTTTCATGCTAAAAACACTCAATAAACTAGTTATTGATGGAATATATCTCAAAATTTAAATAAGAGTTATTTATGACAAACTCACAGCCAATATCATACTGAATGGGCAAAAACTAGAAGCATTCCCTTTGAAAACCAGCAAAAGACAATGATGCCCTCTCTCATCACTCCTATTCAACATAGTATTGGAAGTTCTGGCCAGGGCAATCAGGCAAGAGAAAGCAATAAAGGATATTCAAATAGGAAGAGAGAAAGTCAAATTGTCTCCGTTTGCAGATGACATGATTGTATATTTAGAAAACCCCATCATCTCAGCCCAAAATCTCCTTAAGCTGATAAGCAACTTCAGCAAAGTCTCAGGATATAAAATCAATGTGCAAAAATCACAAGCATTTCTATACACCAATAACAGACAAACAGAGAGCCAAATTGCTACATTCACAATTGCTACTGAGAGAATAAAATGCCTAGGAATGCAACTTACAAGGGATGTGAAGAACCTCTTCAAGGAGAACTACAAACCACTGCTCAAGGAAACAAGAAAGGGCACAAACAAATGGAAAAACATTCCATGCTTATGGATAGGAAGAATCAATATCATGAAAGTGGCCTTACTGCCCAAAGTAATTTACAGATTCAATGCTATCCCCATCAAGCTACCACTGACTTTCTCCACAGAACTGGAAAAAAACTACTTTAAACTTCATATGGAAACAAAACAGAGCCTGAATAGCCAAGACAGTCCTCGCAGGAAAAGCAAAGCTGGAGGCATCACGTTACCTGTCTTCTAACTATACTACAAGGCTACAGTAACCAAAACAGCATGGTACTGGTACCAAAACAGATATATAGACCAATGGAAGAGAACGGAGGCCTCAGAAATAACATCACACATCTACCACCAACTGATCTTTGACAAACCTGCCACACACAAGCAATGGGGAAAAGATTGCCTCTTTAATAAATGGTGTTGGGAAAACTGGCTAACCATGTGACAAAATATTGTCTAAACTTGATGGAACAAGGAATAGAGGTTCAAATAGTTTGTCAAAAGGTAACCAGTAGAATTACTAAATATAATAAAGACAACCGTTAGTTTAGAGACACAGAGGAAAGAAAGGCTTGGGAAAATCAAATAATGCTTCATTTTTCATATTGAAGGGTCCAAAAGTAACATATACATTTTCCAAATCAAGACCTAAGTATATATACCTATAATTTAGCATTATGGAGGTAAGCACCAGCAGAACCAGGAACTTCATTTCAGAACAACTTTATGGGATAAGTGGTATCATTTTGCCTTCTTTATACTGAGTCACAGAAAAGTTAAGTAACTCCCTTTAAGTTTCACAACTAATAACTCATATAGGTAGGATATAAACTCATTTGTCCTGATTCCAAAGTTTGTGCACCATACCATCTCCTAAGCTATGAATAGGTAAATAAAGGTCTTCCCAAATAAGTTTTAACTGCCCAAGGGCAGAATCATTATTTACTCATCTTTATATACTCTACAGTGGCCAGCTCACTTCCAGCTCTATTGTTGGAATCCAAGAAATGTCCACTGGTTGGACCATGCCCAGAAACATCCACCCATTTGTTCCTCTCTTCCCCAGTGGTAGGTTAACACACATAAGTTCAGTTTAGATACAGTGATTCAAAGCAAAACAAGACTTCACCTCAAAATAGCCAATCTCTGTTATAAAATTTAGGGAAAGTGTATAGGTCATTGAGTGAAGCCATAGCTCTTCTCTAGGAGACAGACTATGAAACACGATACCAATCCTAGCAGGCAATTAGGAAAATGTTGGAGTGAATTGGAACTGAGACCGCCAGTCATTAACACAGTGACTCAAAGGCAGCATTAACCTTGCAGTAGATGAAGGGGATTGCCCAGGCTTTTCTGTGCCCTGCCCCTAAGAACACATCTTCTGAAAGCAAAGAGAATGAACTCTGTGCCAAGTAAATAGCTTTTAAATAAGTGTTTTATCATTTTAGACAACTTACCAATAAAAATCGTTAAAATAGAAAGCACATATTTGGATCATAAACTCTCTAACTATTCTAAAGTCATTTCAGTCAAAATGTGAAAATAAATGTTTTCTAATAGCTTGTACATAGAAAGGATAGAAAATAGAAACCTGTAGTTTTTAGAAATAAGTAAAATGATTTTAGCATGAATCCTGCTTCATAAGACAACTCAGAAACTACAAAATGACTTTGAATGAAGGATAGGCAATACAGAATGTTCCCTAATAAATCGGAAGTTACAAAATGCTTTTAGACATTTGTTTTTCATCTGATCATTGCTTTTAATAGGAACATAATATAGATGGATAATCAAATTATTGCTGTCTTAATCCAGACATTCAATGTTTACAGCTTTAAAAACCTGCAAATGTACTCTCTGAACCTATAAAGTATAGCACATATAATTATGTATAGTACATAATACTTGATAATGATTAGAAATGACCACGTTACTAGTTTTAAGAAATGTTACTCATACCAAGCAAATAATAAGACAGAATGTTTACAGAATTTCTTTTTACTACCTGGCAGATAGTGAAAAAAGCCGACAGTTTTGCACACAAGATAATATTTTTTGTGATATTTTTTGTAAACAATTTTGAAGTTGCTACATAATTTATAGAATATATTACAGAGATTAAACATACTTCTTTTAGTTGCTCAAACTAAATTAACTCATACTATTCCAACTGCTTCCCATAAAAAAGGGAATAAGAATTAGTTTGCAATCATGCCCATTAACACAGATAAGACATATTTAATCAATATTTCATTTGTATTAATCAGAAAGAAATTCAGAATGTTCTGGATCTCATTGCTTTTATTTTAATAAAAATCTGTTTAGGAGATGGTGTCTCCTACAAGGGAAAGGAAGCATTTCAAGGAAACCCAAATGGTCAGAGAAAAGAGCGCCTTTAAGAAAGGTGCATAGCTTTCTATTCCTGTGTCAGTTTGCTAATAGCCCCCAGTTCCATCCATGTTCCTGCAAAAGACACAATCTCATTCTTTTTTATGTCTCCACGGTATTCCATGGTGTATATGTACCACATTTTCTTTATCCAGTCTGTCATTGATGGGCATTGAGGTTGATCCCATGTCATTGCTATAGTAAATAGTGCTGCAATGAATATTTGTGTGCATGTATCTTTATGGTAGAATGATTTATATTCCTCTGGGAATATACCCAAATACTGCACGTTTTCACTTATAAAAGGGAGCTAAATGATGAGAACTCACGGACACAAAGAAGAGAACAACAGACACTGGGGCCTAATTTAGAGTGGAGGGTGGCAGGAGAGAGAAGAGCAGAAAAAAATAACTATTTGGTACTAGGCTTAGTACCTGAGTGATTAAATAATCTGTATAACAAGCCACTGTGGCACAAGTCTACCTATGTAGCAAACCTGCACATGTACCCCAAGCCTAAAATAAAAGTTAAGAAAAAAAGGAAAAGTAGCCAACACCTAAAAATAAGAAAGAAAGGTGCATGGGCTACTACAGTTATCAAAGTTTCTATGTCAAGGAAAATATAAAAGACCAATGTGGTAGATTGGATCATTGTTCCCCGTGTCTGCCCTCTCCCCTAATCTCCCTGGGAAGCCTATCCTTCTTGGCCCTACCGTTGTTAGGCTGGCCATATGATTTTGTTGTTACTGTTGTTTGAGACAGGGTCTTGCCCTGTTGCCTATGCTGGAGTGCAGCAGCACAATCACAGCTCACTGCAGCCTCAGCCTTCCAGATCCAAGTGATCCTCCCACCTCAGCCTCCTGAGTAGTAGCTGGGACCACAAGTGCATGCCACCACACCAGGCTTTTTTTTTTTTTTTTTTTTTAATAGGAACAGGGGTCTCCCTATGGTGCCCAGGCTGGTCTCAAACTCCTGAGTTCAAGTGATCCTCCCACCTTGGCTTCCCAAAGTGCTGGGATTACAGGCATGAGCCACTGCACCTGGCCTGGCCATATGATTTTCTTCAGCCAATGGAATTTAGGTGAAAATGATGATACTCCAGTTCTAAGCAAGGCCTCTTGCCCCTCTGGGAGCTTTCAACCACTGCCTTAAAAAGAGCCTGCCCATGTGTCCTGCTGGTCGTAGAAGAATGAGAAACATATAGAGCAGACCTGAACCTCACCGTGGCTCTGAACCAAAACGAACTGAACCAGGACCTGATGGCTAAACCCCAGAGATTCACAGGCCTTTGTTTGAGAAAAATGCGTATTGTGTATGCCATTAGACTTTGGGGTCGTTTGTTATACTACATTGTTGTGGCAATAGCTGAGGCTAACATCTAAAAATTTTGAAAACTATTTAGGTTGTCGGTCCACCAAGACTAGGGTAAATGCAATTCTTTTAAATGTGTTCATTGAAATTCTAATGCAAATGATCACTCTGAACCAATAAGAGTTTTCTGCTGTTTTATGCTATGCATAGAAAACTGAAGATATAAATTAAATATTTATTTAAAAAATAACAATTTGATAGCATGTATATTTCAACAAAATATATGAGGAAGGGACAATGTTTTGCTATTTTTTGTGACAATCCAGAAGAATACTACTCAACATGTAACTGTTTAATTGATAATTACTGACTACCTATTAAGTACTCAATATATGTGTGAATATAGAGATGAGAGGTATAAGTTAAGTAAACAGGGCATTTGTCAGCCACAAAGTAAGTATGATATAAATTTTGGTTGGGAATGGTGGCTCACGCTCATAATCCCAGCACTTTGGGAGGCTAAGGAGGGGCAGATCACTTGAGGTCAGGAGTTCAAGACCAGCCTGGCCAACATGGTGAAATCCCATCTCTACTAAAAATACAGAAAAAAATTAGCTAGGCATGGTGGTGTGTGCCTCTAGTCCCAGGTACTCGGGAGGCTGAAGCAGGGGAATCATTTGAACCAAGGAGGCAGAGGTTGCATTGAGCCGACATCACCCCACTGCACTCCAGCCTGGCTGACAAACCAAGACTGTGTCTCAAAAAAAAAAAAAAAGTTAATGCTGTTAGTATCTTCATCATCATCATCTAGACAAACAATAGAGTGTACTAGAATAACAATGCAACAAAAGAACTGGTAAAACAGAACTCTGCACAGAATTTCAGTAGGAGTCTATGGCATAAAGAGCCCCTGTCTACTTCAGGGAGTCTGAATAGTATCTTAGACTATACTATACGCTGCTATAAAGTATCTTAGACTATATACTACTATAAAGACATACCTAAGGCTGGGTAATTTATAAAGAAAGGAGGTTTGTTTAATTAACTCACAGTTCTGCATGGCTGGGGAGGCCTCAGGAAACTTACAATCATGGCAGAAGGGGAAGAGGTATGTCTTACATGGCAGCAGGTGAGAGAGAGCATGTGAAGAAGGAACTGTCAAACACTTATAAAACATCACATCTCACCTCCCACCACATCCCTCTCTTGACACGTGGGGATTATGGGGATTACAATTCAAGATGAGATTTGGGTCGGGCCACAGCCAACCATATCAGAGGAGGTAGCATGTAAGATGAAAGGAGAAAGATGAGTAACAGTGTGCAAAGGCAGATCAGGGAAAAGGCTTCCTAGCACATGTAAATGCATAAAATGTGAATGTGCTCTGCATGTGCAGGAAAGAATAAAGCAGAAGCAACTCTACTAAAATGTGAACAAGGCCATCCCCTCATGCCTACTATTAGCAAGGAGCTTGCTAACTGAGTGCTTCAAATCATGGTCCAATCCCCACAATTTGGACTTAGAAAGTCTCCTAGTGTACTCTGGACTCATTCAATCAATAATAATTGCTGTCTTCAATTCTCATAAAGGAATAACAAGGAACCCCACAGATTTTAATTTTTATTAGAGCTGCGTGTTCATGGTTTATTCAAGTTTACCAATATTTGGCATTCGCAAACTAATGTTATATTATTCCTAAAGTTAATGTGGACTCTAGGAAAGGCGTGTGCAGCTGCCAATCAACTGCAAGTCTCCTACTTTCCAGGCAAAGGTGCACATAGGGACAGATCAAATTCTTGACAATTTCAGAAAAGACACTTTGTTTTTAGTGCATAATCATTGTTGCCTTGAGGTGGCTCTGACTTTCAAATACTAATCTAAGTTTTTATTAGAAATTACTATTAGTTTACCTTCATCTTTATTAGTATTTATTCCCTGAACTGCTTCCTACCAGACAATCACTTGCATGCCTGAGAGTATCTTAAATTTAACTTGTCAAAAGGCAAACACTTTGATTAATAACTCCTCTTCAAGATCACAAAAGTGAATAAATAAAAGGCACCTTACTCGAGGTTACCAGATTAATCTGCTCAAGCTGCCATAACAAATACCACAGACTGGCAGCTAAAACAAGAAACATTTATTTCTCACAGTTCTGGAGGTTGGAAGTCCAAGATGGAGGTGCCAGCAAGGTACGACTGCCTCTGAGGCCTCCTTTCTTCTCTTGGCATATCAGCAGCCGCCTTCTCACTGTGTGCTCACATGACCTCCTCTTCTTCTAAGGCCACTAATACTATCAGATTAGGGCCCACCCTTATGACCTCATTCAACCTTAATTACGTCCTAAAAGCCCCATCTCCACATACCGTCACACTGGAGGTTAGGGTTTTAACATGAATTTAGGGAGTGGGGACACAATTCAGTCCACAGCAGCCACCTGTAGAAAATGGCATCTCCATTCATCCCAATGATCAGAGCGAGAAAAACCTGAAATTGAACTCCTTGCAAACTTTATATCTCACATTGAATTAATCACCAAATCCTGCTGGCTGCACCTTCAGTATAAAGCCCAAATCCAGGAAATTCTCACTCGCTCTGCTTCCATCAACCTACTGCACGCTGGTATCACTGAATCTCAGGGTTATGACAATTGATTCCTATTCATCTCTCTGTCCCCCTCTTCTGCTCTTGTTCCTCTACTCTCGATACTACATCCACAGCGAACATTTGAAAAATCAGCCACATCATGTGACTTCCCTACTCACATCCCTACTGCTTCTCATCGCACTGAGGCCCCGCAAGGCTCACGGTCAGGCTCCTGCCCACCCTCCAACTGCATATCTCCTAACTCTCCTGTCCCACATCGCTACAACCATACTGCACTCCTTATTCTTCCTCACACACTTCTAGAACATTCCTGTCTCAGGGCCTCCTCTCTGCTTGGAAACTTTCCTTCAATAGTTACAGGTCTCGTTCTCATTGCATCTCAACAATATAGGTCTCTGCTCAAAGATGGCCTCCTACTGAACCACTTCTATCATCACCCTATTTAAAAATCCTCTTACCTTAGTTTGTGTAAGTACACTCAATGATGGGGCATAATGAAATCACCTGACAATGCATTTCTCAGAAAGTATCTCCATTTTTAAGCAACGCATGACTGCAGTTCTCTGTTGCCTCAAATAAATTATAGACAGTATGATGATTCTAAAGAAAAGATACAAGAGTTCAAAGAATATTTAAGACAATGTAAGGAAATAAGTAACCTGGCAGAGCTCAGGCAAGAAGTGGAAGGGAAAGATAAATACAAACTTATAAAAACTAGAACTGAGATACATTAAAAATGTCAGTATCGTGGTGAAAATTATATGAAACAAAATGGAAATTAGCAAAGTTATTTAAATTATTATGGCAATGCATACAGACAGGAAAAGAAAAGAAAACCCCAAATGAGCACTATTGGTATTCAGAAAGCAGAGAACAGGGGAAAGAATAAATTTTTAAAAAGTGTTCAAAGACAAGTTAGAAAAACTTTCCTAAAATAAAGGCTGGAATCTTTAGATCTTGCCCCAGAAAAAAAAAATACACAGAAAGATCAAGGCCAAAATATATTGTGGAAAGTCACTGAACTTCAAGGATAAGGAGAGAGATAACATAGACATCCAGTAAAGGGGGGAGGGGGAAGAAAGGCATTTAAAAAGAGAAAAATACAGTTTGATCTCAGATTTATCCAAAGCAACACACACAGCTATGTAATAGGGCAGAAGTCCATAGAATTTCAAGGAAAAGATTTTTTTTCAATAACTTTAGAATCATCCAATTGGTGTAACAGAAAGATATTCTCAAGTGTATAGGAACCAAGGGAAGACAACATCCATGATGCTGTCCTTAAAACTTTTGAGCAATACTATCGCTCCTCCTGTAGTGAAAGATCTGCCCATACTATAAGAAACAACAACAACAACAAAAAATATGAGAGGTTAAGGATCAGAAAAGAGAGAAGAAGAAAAAAACAACCTTTATTATGTATGGATGATATAATTACCCACAGGAAAAAACCAACTGAATCAACAGATAAACCACTAGAATTAATAAGAGGGTTCTGTGAGGTTGACAGGTACAAAATAAACTTGTAAGAATAGTGACATTTTTCTACAACAATGAACTACTAGAAAACATAAATGATAAACCACTCACAATAGCAACAAATTGATACGTGTGTAGTAAGTTAAAAATAATTCATGATTCCCTAATGTATAATAGAAAAATTTTAAACCCACTGAAGAACCAAAAAAAAAAAAAAACCCACAATAGATGGATAGTTCATACGCTTCAATGGGAACACTGGATATTAAGGAGTAATCAATTATTCATTAGTCAATATAAAATTCAGTACAGCCACAATCAAGAGGTCCAAATGGATTTTTGGAGAATTTTGATAAACTCATCCTAAAACTTATTTGAAAATTTCAATTAAAGTTTCAGGAACAGTTAGTTCAATATTGCGAAAGAAAAGCAGACAGGGCACTTGTCCTAAGAGATATTTTTAGAATATACCAGAGTCACAGTAACAAATACAATATGGTACTGGGGCAAGAAAAGGAGTTTCAAGATATAATTATATAGAGAATGTTCTTGCAGACATTCCCCAGCACCAGACGGGCGAGTGGCAACAAGGCGAGGATGCCTATTTTCACCACTCCTATTCAACACAGTTCTGGAAGTCCTAGCCAGAGCAATTAGGCAAGAGAAAGAAATAATCTCTCTATATATACAATTATATATCTTTCTATGTAGAGAGATATATAATTGAAAGGAGTTTCTAGATGTAATTTTGTACATATATATACGATAAAGTTGGTACCTTAAACCAACTGAGAAATATTAGTCTGTCTAGTAAATAATATGGGGGAAATTGGCTCATTACCTGGATAAAAGTAAAACTGAATTCCTGTCCAACAGAGTATACAAAAGTAGATTTCAAACCAAAGTGTGGGAATTAAAACAGAGAAATTAAGTGCAAAATGATGGAAAAGACTGTCATAACTTAAGAATGCAGAAGGACTTCTTAAACGTAAGCCTCAAGGCACAAACACAAACCAACATTGATGGATTTGATTAAATTAAAAAATTCTGGATAGTATTAGGAGATACACCTAATGCTAAATGATGAGTTAATGGGTGCAGCACACCAACGTGCACATGTATACATATGTAACAAACCTGCACGTTGTGCACATGTACCCTAAAACTTAAAGTATAATAATAATAAAATTAAAATAAATAAATAAATAAATTTAGATCTATGAAAAAAACAAAAAATAAAAAATAAAAATAAAAAATTCTGTTCACCTAAGGACACCAAGTGCAAAGTTAATAGACAAACAAAAATGATAGATTGGGAGATGTTCACAGTCTAACACTAACAAGGGAATCGTATCTAGAATGCCCACAAATCAAAATCAAACGAACAAAAATAAGAAACCAAATTTTAAAAATGGTCTAAGTATACATGTAGGCAATTCAATGAAGGAAGAAACAAAAAACTAGCAAGCTCAAATTCATCAGTTCTTAGATAAATTCAAATTAAAATAACATTGATCCATTACTCTGAAGCCATCAGATTGTGAAAAACTAGACTGCTGCCTACTGTGGGCTATTGGAGGGATGAGGATATGGGAATCCTCCTGCACTGATGATAAAGCTTACACAGCTGCAGTCATCCTGGAGCATAAAGTAGCTATTAGTAAAGTCTACCCCATTGTACAACTCTGACCTGGCAACCTCTAGGTATAAATTCCTAAAAAAATTTTTCACTCAGTTTCATATATGTAAGCATGTCCATCTCAGCATGGTCAGTGATGGCAGAGTGTTCAATACAGTCCAGGTATCCATGAACACAGTGCTGAAAAGATAAAACATGTAGAAAAGGTGGATAAAGTGACCATGCATCTCAGCGTGCTGAGTCAATCCCAACTTACATCTAGACTATTGTCCTGGTGTAATTATCAATAGGCCCTTTTCAGTTTCCAAAGCATCCCATTTGGACAAAAAAATTATACAGAAATGTATGCAGTGGTCAAAGTAACAAAGTTGATGATACATGCAGAAACATAAATAAAAGCTATAAATATCATGTAGAGTGAAAAGCAAGAAATTCAATGAGGCCTTTACCACAATGTCACTTACGTAAAAAAACAACACTACATGTTTTACAAGAAAGCAAAAACTCATCAAATGCATGAGATATACGTCAAACACGTTAGAATGCTTATCTGTGGGGCTGAGTGAGGAGAATGACACTAGGGAATAAAATAGAATTAATAATAATACATTAGTATCCGCTAATGTGTGGATAAAGAAAATGTGGTACATATACACCATGAAATACTACTCAGTCATAAAAAGAACAAAATAATGTCTTTTGTAGCAACTTAGATAGAGCTGAAGGCCATTATTCTAAGTGAAGTAATACAGGAGTGAAAAACCAAAAGCCATATGTTCTCACTTATAAGTGAGAGCTAAGCTATGAGTACACAAAGGCATACAGAGTGATATAACAGACCTTAGAGATTCAGAAAGAGGAGGATTGGAAAGGGTTTAGGGATAAAAAAAAAAACTACACATTAGGTACAATGAACACTACGCAGGTGATGGGTGCCCTAAAATTTCAGAATTCACCACTATATCATTCATCTGTGTAACAAAAAACCACTAGTGCCCCAAAAGCCACTGTAGAAAAAAGAAAATTATGCCAGGGGTTGTGGAGGATCAGGCGTGTAGGGGGATGGCTACTGAACAGATCCAGCCAGTTATGGAATAAATGAAGGCAAAAAAACGAAAACTACAAGTAGAAAATTTATAGTAGAAAGACTTGAGTTCAGCAGTCTATTAATTTAAATATCTAACAGCAATTATGAAACCATGGGGATTAATATTACCCTGCAAAATTTGAGTGTTATAAGCTATGATAACAAAACATAATCATGTAACTAATAAAAATAGTGGGTGGTGGGTATCAAAGGGTACAAATGTGCTAATTTCCTCCTCTTTCACAGCAGAGAGTCAATAGGTAAAGTCTAAATTTCAAACATGTAGGTATAACAAGCATTGTAATTTCAACTCTTAAAGTTCTTCATCACTCTTATTTTTAACCTTAGACACTTTCAGGTTCCAATATTTTTGGTAAAGTACCTACCTGAATTTCAATTGTGCTAGGTTCTGTCAGCTTCTTTTGTTAACTTCAAGTAAAATTCAACTGAATAGTTAATCTTAAAATCATGTGTACGGTATAATACATTCTAAAGTTATTTCAATATTATTTTTCTGGAATGATGCTCACCAAATAATAATGATGATTCTACCTGAATAGGATGTTCACTTTCCTTGTCTTTATTTTTTTTTTTTGAGACGGAGTCTCGCTGTCACCCAGGCTGGAGTGCAGTGGCACGATCTCGGCTCACTGCAAGCTCCGCCTCCCAAGTTCACGCCATTCTCCTGCCTCAGCCTCCCAAGTAGCTGGGACTACAGGCGCCCGCCACCACGGCCGGCTAGTTTTTTGTATCTTTTAGTAGAGACGGGGTTTCACTGTGTTAGCCAGGATGGTCTTGATGTCCTGACCTTGTGATCCACCTGCCTCGGCCACCCAAAGTGCTGGGATTACAGGCGTGAGCCACCGTGCCCAGCCGTCTTTTTTAATTGTTTAAATTTTTAAGATGCATGTAGCCTTTTTAGAGAGATAATAATGTTATTATTACTAATAAAATGAAGGAAAATAGCAAGGACATGGTAGCAGTGACTGGAGCCATTCTTATGAGCTGTTAGGCTATAAAAGTAAGTAGAGATATAGAGAAAAAGCAACAAGCTATCCATGCCCATTAATTTTCCAGGGTCTTATATTAGTTGCAGAACACTGAAAGCAAAACTGTTATTCTGAGTGAGATCCTAGTTGCAAAACCCTACCTCCTCTTCCAGAGATCAGAGCTCTCTTCGTAGGATCTCAGAAAGAGATCCCAATCAGGGTCTGGCCTTACTCCATTGTTCATTACTGAAAAGGCAAAATCACAAAGTATAGTGAAAAGAAACAATGTCTGATTTGTCATTGACAGCCAAACACTGTTTTCTGCTCAGGACATACATCATTCCATTTCACATCGAAAGGTAAGTTTGACCAAAACAGTGTCCATAGTGGATGCACCGAATTGCCATGCAGAATTCTCCAACAGAGGCTGCAGTGTGGCTGTCCTTGATATCTGTAGTTATTTGAGTTAAATGAAGTCTGACATATTCCCACATGGAAATAGTAAGAAGAAACCAATTTTTTTCAGTCTATTAAATTTAATTCATTGTGTCTGTTTCCCTTCCTTATCAGCAGTTCAAATTAATTTTTCTCATTGTCAACAGACTGACAGTCTCACACTACTTTAAATCCAAGCACACAATATTTGTAAGAACTATCCATACCCACGGGTGTGGAAAACAACATGTTCATTCCATTAGGTCTTAGCAAGGCTCTAACAATTACACAAAATAATTTATCCCTTGACGATCAGGTACAGCTGTATCTAACTCCTCCTGTCAATTTCCATTTCAGCAGCAGGAATTGTGATGTTCTCAGGAGAGGAGTGATTGGTTTTCAGTTACACACTGCTACAGGTGGAAGTCTTCTGAAAACCATAATGCCAGCATATGGATAACCTGTATGGCAGCATAATGATATTTGTACGTACCTTATAAGTGCTTATCCAGGACTATACCAATGTAATCAGTTTCACACGAGCAGAAATAACATGGATCTCTCTCTCCATTCACTGATTGCATTGAGCACTGAAACAATAATTACCATCTAAACGGAAGGGCAGCATTCAATAGGAAAATAAGCAATAACTACAAAAGATGGTTTCCTATCCTATTTAAGAGATGAGTTAATGGCAGCTACACCTTGCAGAGGCAGCCTTCATGGGAAGTTTCCCCACTTGTATATAGTACATGGTGAAAATACTTTTCCCATTTTAAAATCAGGAAATATTCCTGGAATCAGAAATTCTATTTTTGAAAATTAGTACTCATTCCAGCATCCTGTTTCATTTTTTCATTCTGTAAAATGAGGAACCTGAAACTGTCTCATTCTTACCTACTAAGAGCATTTTGAGAACAAATGGAAAAATAATTAAAAGTAGTGAGAGTTTTTGGAAGAAAAGTTCTGTGTTAATCCAAGCTATTACTATTATTATCACTGCCAACTATACAGCGGTTTCAAATTCTAAATCTAAAAGCTTTTTCAGACATCTATTATTCAAATCTTATTAAAAAAAATCCTTGCATTATTTAGGTCCTTATTAGAGGTGGGTAAACTGAGACCTAAAAAGAATAAGAAGCTTCCTCAAGGTCACACAGTGGCATAGCAGATAAAGAAACAGAAGTATCGATTCTTCATGCACCATCTCAGAGACACAGTGGCAAAGTGAAATTCAGAACCATTAATATCAGAAACAGCCTGAACCAGCAGCTTGCTTTTAAATTTAAAACAATATCCAATTAAAAGCACTGGTACAGCAAAAATCTTAAAGAAAAGCCCTTTGCAGAAAAGGTATGCATGGAACCATTTTCCACCATTTTCTTAGTTCTATTTTTAATGTGACATACAGTTTTTACTGAGCGTAAAGAAGAGATGTATATCTTTTCTCTGCGTGCTTATGAAAGGAATTTTTAAAGGGCTTCAATAAATTCCTTCATCAAATAACTAGACGTCTACCCATGTGAAGTTGTCTTGATGTGCAATGTATTTTTAGAACAAATGAAGACAAGTAAATAATTCCTGCAAATGTGTTTTCCTCAATTCATTTCAATCCAAGTGCTTGCTGAGTACTTTGCATATGTCAGTAATTCTCTAGGTGACAGAGAGAGTTATAGGGAGGTATGAATTCAAAAGTCATATGTAAGTTGGACAAACCCAGGCAGAGGCACAAACTAGGCAACACTCAAATATTCCATCTCAGCCTGAGTTACACTTTGAGAATCCTCAGAAATATTTCCCAAATGGAGAGCTCCTCCACCTAAAAGGGCTCAGTGCTGGGAGGAATGTGGGGAGAACATTCTATGATGGGGCTCCCTTTCATGACCCACTTGCTGTTCTCATTAGTGCTTTTGAAATTTAGTGGAGACCGGCCTGTTCACATTTTCTTGCATGTTTTTGATGGATTTAAACCGCAGCCTGCCTATCTTTTGGGAATTCCCCCATGTGATTGCACAGGATGGAAAGCAGCAATTACAAAGGAATAAATTTGTTCCACACTAAAGCTATTTTTGGCTGCTTTGGGAGATCGTTTAGAAAATTCTGGAAATGTTTCCATTATGTTGGATAAGCCATTATTTACACACTCACAGAAAGGATGCCACAAAAATCAGCACTTGAGTGTGTAACACAGTATTTTGAGTCAGTATTTTCTCATCTAGGGTAATAGTTCCCAAAAGTGACAGGAAGAGAAGCCTGACTGTTGGACATTTATTATCTTAAATTTTATTTTTACATTTAGCAGTTACATCTTGAAATTGTAGTATTAGTTTATGTCTGTTACATAAGACTTACGTAACAACATTTTACATATTTTTATAAGGCATCCTATCACAACTGAACATCTCTTAACTTGTCTGATATCACAACATGCTCATAATATAATGAGCCCTATTTTCTGAAGAGGGGGAAGAGAAGATTCATGTTTAATTATGTCAGGTCCCTTGGGACTAAGTCAAAGCATCAGAGAGCAAGGATGCCACCAAATATCACTAAGGAGTAGGTTTGTGCTACCCCATCATTCTGTACCATAGCTGATTTCTCTCCCTCTTCCTCTCTCTTTTACTTTTAATTATTTTATTTTATTTTATTATTATTTTCTTTTTGTGCCTGCCTATTTCCGACTGTCTCTCTCTGTTACTCGATGTCTCCTTTTCCTGTCTACATCCTAAACCTCACTGAACCCCACCAGTAACATTCATTGCGAAGCAGTTGCTAACACCTGTTCAGAATCTCCTTCAAATATCTGCAGTTTCCAAGATTTCCAACAACTTACCCTTGTTCACAATACACCAGCTACCACAGCCACTGGCCACTAGGGAGGCAAAATAGCATAGCACTCATGGATGTGGGGGTTGTACGGTTTGGAGTCAGGCTGCCTGGGCTCAAATCCCACCTTTCATCAGCTATGTGACCTTTGGGCAAGCTACCTAACTTTGCCATGGCTTAGTTCATCTTCTGTACTCCAGGAACAACAGTAGCAACTACTTCCTAAGTGCTATGAACTGAATGTTTGTGTCCCTGAAAAAATGTATATGTTGTACCCCTAAACTCCACTGTGATGGTATTTGGAGGCAGGGCCTCTTGGAGGAAATTCAGTCATGAGGGTGGAGCCCCCATGGATGGGATTAGTGTCCTCATTAGAAGAAACAGGAGAGAGTTTGCTTCTCTCTTAGTCTTCACCTTGTGAGGCTACAACAAAAAGGCAACTATCTGCAAGCCAGGAAGAGGACCCCTCATGGGACACTCAGTCTCCCCATGCCTTGATCTCAGATTTCCCAGCCTCCAGAACTGTGAGAAATGAATGTTTGTTGTTTAAGCACCCCAGTCTATGGTGTTTTGCTATGGCTGCCCAAGCAGACTACGACAATACGGTTTTTGAAGGAGTTCAATGTGTTCATAGACTTAAAGTAGTTAGCACATGGCATGGAAGATAAGAAGTGCTCAATGAATGTGAGCTATTATCTTTAGTCCACACTCCCTCCACCCCCGCCAGGCCAGTTTCTTTGATGTTCTGGAAGACATCATGCTCATTCTCCCCCATAAGGACCTCTATCCCACTAGGCTGTAATGCCTTCCGGTGTTCCTCCAGTAATAAATTCCACTCTTCTTACTAGGCCCACCGCATCCAAGATCTGTTCCAGGAATACGTCATGTCATGATGATCTTCCCCTGATGTCTTCTGTATCATTTACAGTCTCCTATCCTTTCCTTGTTAATGAAATACTCCAGTGTGTTGCTGTCTAATTGTTTTCTGTGAATTCATGTTATCTTCATAGCTAAACACTAGGCCAGTACAGATACTGCCCTGACATAGGCCTCACATGGCAGTTTCTCACCAATGGGTAGTTCCAAAAAGGTGTTGATTCACTCTGTTGTTAACATTCTAGGAGGGTTTGGTGGGAATATAACAAAAAAGAAGAGGAAGGAGAAGGAGGAGGAATACGAGAAGCTGCTGTTTCCCAAATTTTCTCTATTTCATTTAGTATATGCATTTAGAAAATAAGTGATAATGCAAGAGGGGTTCAGATCTTCACACACAAAAAAATCACACAGGCACAAAATGATGCTCACTAAATTTTCATTTAAGAAGAAAAACTCTTTTCAGTCAGCACAGACAGTGAATCTGCTGTGTATGATTTATTGAAGTTACACTCCAGTTGCAGTCAATCGACCTGATCAGGAATTCCCACTTGACAGATGGAAGCTCACACCAGTGTGACCACCCTATAGAGAAGATTCTATTAGGTTTTCCTTGGTCAAATTCATGGTTTGTTCTTCCACACAAAGGATGTTGGAATTGGGTTCTCACTGGTATTCAAGATATATGGCTTGGCTAAAATATTTTACATAGGTAAGTTACACTCACACCCTTGAATAAACAAAGTATAAGAACTACTGATGCCTATAACCTACCTGCACCATGACAGATGGTGCATGTTCCCGTTCCAGACACGGGCATTAGAAGACCACCAGTTACATACAGCCACCTACATAAACTTGTACGGAATTCTTACTTTGGGATATTGTATATCTGACTCCAGTGAATCTTCCTTGAAAGGTCATGATTATAGCATCTAAGAGAATGGGACTTCATCAAATTTACACAGAGGTTGTGTGTCTGCTTTGTCCCTGCTTGATAATAAATATATTCTTTAAATAACTGTAGCAAAAAAGCTCATTTGTAAGAAAATGACAGGAGTACTTTGACCCACTTCCCTCTCCACATCAGAACTTGTGATCTGTTCCCATTTAAAGTGTCCAAAACTGCCAGACAAAAAAAAAAAAGGCACGTGAAGAGACTTACAGACACAGGCACAGAGTAGCAACATGCGGGTGCTTTACTAACCAGAAAGCTGTAGAAATCAAATCAGTCAATTAATACTTACTGATTGCCTGCTAGGTGTCCAGACCATGAAACTACCAGATATCAGAAACTGGCATTTCAGATATCACCTAAGATAAATCTCTAATCTGGTCAGGAACAGTAAGCCAACTGAACAGTGCCACCTACACAGTAAGGTTAGGGTACCTGAGGGTCACTAGAACATTGTTAGTTATTATGCCATCTTTTCTTAAAGGTGGGAAGTTAGATCTACCTGTCATACAAGGCCTTAACAAACAGATACAATTTATGGCCCATATGTTTGGCTATAGGTCTAAAGAGAGAAGAAACTGATAGAATAAAAGTCAGAGTGGAGGAGCAACATGAATTAAGACTCATTGTTTTTGAAATTTTCTTCATTCAGCATTACAATTGTATGCTAGCTAACAAAAGTTTTGTGGTATGTATATGTCAAAGGACAAGTTCACAAGTTGGCTAAAGCCCTAAACAACCAACAAATTTAACTGGATTCATTTGATGTTTTATAGGACTTCCGGTTCCTACAGTCATCAGGAATTTTTAGCATATCAGAAATGTAATAGGTAAATTAGAAGATCAATAGCTTACATGCAACCTATTGGTCCAATGTTGGGAAGAGGCAGCATTCAGGGTAGAAGAAAGGAATCCAGGCTCTGTGGCAGAACTTTGTTCAAATATTGGTTTCTGGAGCACTTGCTAAAGGCCCGGCTCTGTTCTAAATGCTTTTAATTGATGTATCCTCACAACTGCCCTATGAAGTAGGTTACTATTATCTCCATTTACAGGTGAGGGCACAGGACACAGCACAGTTACACGACTTGCCCAAGGACAGCAGCTCATACGTGGCATGAGCCAGAATTTGAACACAGGGAGCTTGGCTCCAGGATTCATTCTCTTAAGCACAGCATCTGCTCAGAGGATATAATGAAGTTGAATGTGAAAAAGTACATTACAGTAGTGGGCACTCAGTACATTTTACTCCACTTTCCTTTATTTAGAAACCAATTTTATATGCTATGGGTGCTCCAAGAACTGACACCCTTCTGTTGAGCAAACAGACCATTAGGTTCCAAATAGCAGCATAGGCACAACACACTAATGACTAATCCCATCAGCCAGACGTATCAGTGGCTTGATAGATGTGGGTTGTAAGATCTTTCTCTCTTCCTCTTTTAGCCTCTCACCTCCACCAAAAGGCATTTTATAGTCAATAGATAGGTGGGCTATATTTTTTTTTCTAATCCTACCCATCTCCTCTTGCAATTCCTTCCACCCCAAGCTTTCACTCTGCAAAAGAGAGAGACAGAGCTTCAGATTGCCAAACTGCATTATAAATTGTAATCCGTCTCACAGCTTAGGATGTCTACAATTAGTAAAAGCACTTCAATAATATGGCCACACATTTACTCTTTGCAAGCCAACTACAGTTAGTTTTATAGTTCTAATATTATTAGAGCATTACATTTTAATAGATTTCATGTTGATCTGGGGCAGTATCATTACATCTATGAATAAAATCTCTCTCTAGAAAATACATGTCACAGAGTGATAATTTATTAAATGTGGGTTTTTACACCATTCCCAGGATGGGAGGCGGACTTGTCGATGTGTTGTGATGGCTCATGCTGAGCAGAAGAGAGTGACTATCACTGGAGGTCCATGGCTTAGTTATGTCCTAGGGCTTCTAGTGGGTCAAAAGCAGTTTATCCTGCAGTCACCCTGTTCTCCCATCTGGATTACTGCAACAGCCTAGTAACTTGGTCCCCCCATGTATACCTTTGGCTCCCTTCAGTCTAGTCTCAGCATAGCAGACGAAATAGTAACAGAGGTCATTCTGCTCACAGGCATATACCCAAGAAAAATTAAAATATATCCATATAAAACTTGTACATGAATGTTTATAGCAGCATTATTTAAAACAGCCAGAAGGTAGAAACAATACAAATGTTCAACCACCGATGAATGAATAAACAAACTATGGTATATCCTTACCACAGACTATTACTCAGCAATAAAAAGAGACGGAGTGCTGATACCTGCTACAACATGTATGAGCCTTGAAGACATTATGCTAAGTGAAAGAAGCCAGTCACAAAGGACCGCAGATTGTATAATTCCATTTATATGGGATGTCCCGAATTGGCAAATCCATAGAGGCAGAAAGTCGATCGGTGGTTGCCAGAGGAAGGAGGCAGAGAAGAGTGGAGACTGACCGCTAACAGGTATACGGCTCTTTTGTGCGGTGATGAAAATGTTCTGAAATCAGCAGGGATGTTGCTCAACTGCAGATATACTAAAACCCACTGAATTATATACTTTAAAATTGCGAATTTTATGATATGTGAATCATATCTGAATAAAGCTGTAATTTCAAAAAACAAAACACTGACGTCAGATCATGCTGCTTTTCTGTTCAAGCAGACCAACGGCTCCCCAGTACGTTCAGCCTGGACGCCCAGGTCTTACCCAGGCTGTTCATGTTGCCCAGAAAGTGATCGTCCCAGAAAGCCACAGGGTTCCTGCCCTCACTCCAACATGTCTTGCCTCAAATGTCACTTTCTTCATGCGGCCTTCCTTGCCCTGAGTATTCCACCTGAAACAGCTGTCCTTATCTCCCCGTCACCCCAGCCCCACATTATCTTTCTCCTTTGCCTTTAAACTCACTTAATAACTTCAGTAAACAACCAAGGTCTCCCTCTGCTAGAATGTAAGCTCCTCCAGGGTAGAGATTCGTGGCTCTTTTGTTCACATCTGTATCCCCATGACCCCAAACAATGCCTGATATGTAGTATGTGCTCAATGATCATTTGTTGAAGAAATGTGTGAACAGGGCCAGGCATGGTGGCTCACGCCTGTAATCCCAGCACTTTGGGAGGCCGAGGTGGGCGGATCACCTGAGGTCAGGAGTTTGAGACCAGCCTGGCCAACATGGTGAAACCCTGTCTCTACTAAAAATACAAGAATTAGCAGGGCATGGTAGCAGCCACTTGTAATCCCAGCTACTGGGGAGACTGAGGCAGGAGAATCGCTTGAGCCTGGGAGGCAGAGGTTGCAGTAAGCAGAGATCGAGCCACTGCACTCCAGCCTAGGCAACAGAGTGAGACTCCGTCTCAAAAAAAAAAAAAAAAAAAATGTCTGAACAGTCTTTCCAGTTTAATTCCCTTTGTCACGAATGTTCCACACTGACCTGAATGATAGAAAATTCATAAGAATCTGAAAGATGAGAAATCTTATTTAACATATTCTGTTGTACCTGGATGACTCAGTCTTTTCTAAGTGCAACTCAATATTCCCAATCACAAGGTAGAGAAGTATGACAGGGAAAAGATTTAATTCAGCTCAAACCAAACCAACCAAATAAGAACTGCGGACACTGGCTGAACAAGAAGGTGTGATCACTGCCCTTTTGAATTTCACATTTTATTATAAAGGATACAAGTTGAATAAGTAACTAAAAGAACAGTGACATTACAAAGGGTGACTGTACCTGTCTAGGGGAAGACATGTTACAGGAACTAACCTGTCTAGATCTTCTGGGAATAAAATTAACAATGAACTCATAAGAAAAATATCATTAGTGAGAAGTTCTATACAGGAAATTGAAATCAGGTGATGTAGTAAGAGCTGAGTGGTCACTATGGGTAGAAAAGGAAGGCTTCAATCAGGAGGAGACATTTAAACTGGGATTTAAAAGACAAGGAGCCATCCTAAAGAGGCCCAGAGGTGAGTGCTGCTGGGACTCAGAAACTGATACCCCAAAAGATGATGCCTTGACATGCTTTACTGAAGAAGAAGCCTCAAGGTCTTTCTGACCTCCCTCTGCTCTACCTCCTGTCTCTCAATCCTCTGTCTCTCCAAAGCAGGGGATGAAGTTGTTTTCTGAAGTTCCCTTAACTACCTAAATTTGGGCTCACCAAAGAAGAAAACAATTGCCTCTGGTCTCTTCCCTGAGTTACCATTAAATGAACTCATATTGCAGGAAGAAAGACAAACTCTGTTGTCACAAGCCATTGTCTGCTCTGTGGTCCCAAAAGACCTTGTCCGAGAACATTTTATGTTCTTCAAGCCCACTGAATTCCCCCCAAAATCATTTTCTACCCCCGTAAAAGCATCCACACTTCTCCCATCTTCCTTTCTCCTAAGAAGAAGGGTATAAAACATCACATCTTTATTCCATTGCATGGTGGGGCAATCACTCTGTGATTCTCGCCCATGTATGTTGGTGAATTTGTACATCTTTTCTCCTATTAATCTGCTTTCTGTCCCTTGATTTTTACTAAACCTTCAGAGGGCAAAGGGGAAGTTTTCCCTACGGTGACAGCATGGTATATTCTAGGCATTTTAAGAAGGTCAAGAAGTCTGAGCCTAAAGTCATTAGAGAAAGCAACATGATATAGGGCTGGAGAAGTATGCAGGGAACAGATTTTAACCAGTTCTGAAGCCTCACTCAGAATTTTACAATATTAGCCTAATGGCAATGGGAAACCATCAGAGGGACAGAAGCAGAACATGACTGACACAATCAGATTTTATTTTCAAAGGATCACTTTGAGGGCCTTGTGGTGAATGAATTAGAGATGTCTGAGCAAAGGGGCTGAGGGAGGAGTTAGAAGGCTGCTGCAACTGTCTACTCTATGAAAGGTGGCTGCTTAGACCACAGTGAGGTTATTGTGAGGGTACATAAAAATGGATCGATTTGGCATATACATAGGAAGTACTGTAAATTAATAAGTCGTTGATTAGATGGGTCTCAGGGAGTGATTGAAAGATGGTAATAACTATGCAACAATCTGGAATACCTCACTATTTGTACCTCACATTCCTCAGGGTGCTCATGAGTCTGCAGGACCAACCTTTTAAGTTCATGGGTCAGAACTCACCAATGCAGACAGTAACATTAGCAGTCCTATACCCACTAGACGGTGGGGCCTGAGATTGATCCATGGATGGGCTCAGAGCACACATATATCTACCACCGGCTCCCGTTTCCTGTCCTCCGATGTGTTTCCTGGATTCATTCTCCGTGTTTTCATTTGGACTAGAGATCTTCCCTCGGTGCCCGAAATAACCCTTGCCATCCTGCCACCTGTCCTGGACTAGTGATGGCTACTCCTTGCTGTCTTGTCCCACCTGCCGGATCAGACCAGCTTGGGTATTCCCACCAGACAAGGTTAAGTCCAAATTATGCACCCTTAAGCACCACCACTGGGGCAGCACACAGCCCCCATGAGGTATCCCTATATGTGTGTTAGTCTTCTAAATGATGGTTATGTCTGGTCCTGGCTTTCTTTCCATCCCCACTGACAAGGACCTCTACAGACCTAAGTTTATTCAAACTTTCACAGGTATCAGACCCTATTTCAATTGTCTATTGCTGTGTAATAAGTCACCGTAAAGCTTAATGGCTTAAAAAAAAACAGCAATGTGTTCTCCTTGTGATTCTGCAGTCTGGGCTGAGCTCAGCGGAGCTGTGCATTTTCTCCTCCACATAGTGTTTTCTGGGGTAGGAATGTCTGAGATGGCTTCTTCATTGGCATGTCTGGCATCACACCTGGAATGGTTGGGAAAGTTGGGTAGAAAGGTGGGAGCAGGCATATCTCTTTCCACATGGCCACTCCATGAGGCAAGCTGAGACACGGTGGTTTCAGGTAGTCAGATCTCTTATTTGGTAGCTGGCTTCCAAGAGGAAGGAAGACCTAGAATGTCACTTTTGCCACATTATGGTGGTCAGAGCCAGTCAGAAGACTGGCCCATTCAGGGAGACAGAATACGGATGTCCCTCTTGATGGGTCAAGCAGTGTGAGTGTACAAAGCGGGAAGGCATTGATGGTGGCCTTCTTGGAAGCAATCTTCCAGAGTTCCACAGAATATTTTCTAGGAACTTCAGACCTTCTCTCCCCACATTCCTTACTCCACCCCCAAGAAGAATGCCCAATTCAGTAATAAAATGAATATTAGGGATAAAATGTGGCCACTGTAGTCAGGAGTGGGGCATTTAGGAATGGGATGAAAAAGGTGTTGGGTGGAATGGCATGGGAACACAGTTCCTGTCCTTGGAGTGCCCTTTACTGTGGCCAGTGCTCCTTAACTCACTGCCCTCTTCTCACCCTGCTTCCTCTAATGTGGCCCAAACAGCAAGACAGGCCTGGGGCCACATCCCACTTATGAGGCCTTTTGCCTTTTGCCTCTGCCATTGCCCTTGCAAGACCCAATTAACACGGGGTTCAGGCAGTGATTACAGCCAAGGAAGTGCCAGAGCATGCTGCTCACGCCTGCCTTGCGTGGGGGCCTTATGCTGAAGAGGGAGAGGAACTACTGCCCTCTTCATGAGGGCAATATACGTGAGAATACATCCAAACCTTAATGAGTATTTTTTTTAAGACGCTTTGCTCACAGTGTAAAGTTTTGCAAATCTAGTATTAGTGGTTTGCAAAGGGATGCATTCAAAAATACTGAGAGTTGGGTCTTGGCCACACGTTTACACAACTGACAATTTGTGGCCCTACGAAGTCATATCAATTACACTCCCCTTGCCCCAGGCTAGAATGATATTAGAGTCTTCATTAAGTGGCTGTTTAAATAAAGAGGAAATATGCTCTTTTCATTAAGCTCTTAATAATCTTAGCTTGATCAGGACTGAAGAAATCACTAAAAGAAGCCATCAACAAAACAAGAACAATCTCCCCACTTACTCCATAGCGATTTTCCTCATCAACTCTTTCCACTTAACATGGAAAACCACCAACTCTCAGTGTTTAAAGCACTGTTAAAATTCTAAGGGGGTAATGATGAAGGAAAGGTGTTTTCACTTAATGAAGTCTATTTTAAAATATTTGTAATAAGAAAACTGCTAAGCAGCCAAAAACCAAAAGTAAAAACAAAAGGAGAGGGATATTTGTTACAAGCGACAATGACCCTAGAAATAAAAATCCTCATGACATGGCATCCTCTATGCTAGTATCGAAAGAGAAGAGTTCTCTTTTCATTAACAAATTCTGCAGCAATAAATTCTTGAATGCATTTGATAAAAGAACTAGGTGTTATAAATGGGCTGTGTAAAAAAACAAAACAAAACCTTCCTCAGAGTGATTCTGGAAAACAGAAGAGTATGATATCAGTTAGGAGGAGTAAAAAAGATGTCAAGACGGAGTAAGAGAGGAAAAGCAGCTGGGAAGGTAGAGGAGGGAAAGAAACAAGGTGAAACACTGAGAAAGCAGAGGACGGGAGCAATGTAGTTAGGCACACGAAACCAGATTTGTCCCAAGGGCAAAAACATTTCCAAGTATTCTTCATATTGCTATACTTCCTTAAACATGTATCAAGGAGAGATTCAAAGGAAGATATCCCAACAATACTAGTGATGCCAAAGCACAGATAATTAGGACCAGGAACAATATAGCAGTCAGTTTTATCCCATCACCTGTTTATTAATATCCCACACTAATGGGGTTGAGCCAGCATATGTATACCTAAGATGTGCTGAAAGTCATATTTTATCTTTTTCTTATCTCTTACCGTGTGTGTGTGTGTGTGTGTGTGTGTGTGTGTGTGTGTGTGTGTGTGTGTGTTTTGAAACAGGATGTTTCAAATTTTCTATTGGAGCTTAATGGAAGTACACATTCCTGGACCCTCCCTTAGTGGCTGTGATTTAGTAGGTACATCGTGGTTCTTCTGTTTTTTTTTTTTTTTAATTATACTTTAAGTTTTAGGGTACATGTGCACAACATGCAGGTTAGTTAGATATGTATACATGTGCCATGTTGGTGTGCTGCACCCATTAACTCGTCATTTAGCATTAGGTATATCTCCTAATGCTATCCCTCCCCGCTCCCCCCACCCCACAACAGGCCCCGGTGTGTGATGTTCCCCTTCCTGTGTCCATGTGTTCTGATTGGTCAGTTCCCACCTATGAGTGAGAACATGAGGTGTTTGGTTTTTTGTCCTTGCGATAGTTTGCTGAGAATGATGGTTTCCAGCTTCATCCATGTCCCTACAAAGGAGACGAACTCATCATTTTTTATGGCTGCATTGTATCCCATGGTGTATATGTGCCACATTTTCTTAATCCAGTCTATCATTGGAGAAGGATATGAACAGACACTTCTCAAAAGAAGACATTTATGCAGCCAAAAGGTACATCGTGATTCTAGGCATCGCAAATTGTAGCAAGCTCCAGGGGTTATTCTGATGCATCACAAAGACGAAGAACCACTGATATAGTAGAAAGACAAGATCAGAGATTAAGGAATTATATTTGAGTCATGACTCTGAACTAATGGCTTTTAAATAATGACCATGCATGAGATCCAAGGTAATTCACTTAGCCCTTCTGCAAAAATTTTCATAATAGTTAGTCCTTATATTTGTTTTAAAATGTGAAATACTGATATTTTCCTTTAATAAATCATAACATTTTTTCTCACAATCTTCTATACCTTCCACTACTCTGATCTCCAGCATGTGTTATTTGAAGTTAAAGAGACATAACCATAAAAATATAAGAAAGAGAAAACTTTATCCTTTTTTCATAGCTTTTTGGCAAAGCAATACTACAACACATTTAATATTTTGCTATTGTAAGAATATGTCATTCAGTTTATACATCGACAGATCAACTTTTTCCTGATCATATATTAAGGTCAAGAGGGAAATATTAATTTATTTTAACAGATGAGTTCAATATTACTCTGAACCAAAAGTACCCACACTGTCACAAAGAAAGATGATAACATTGATCTTGCAGACAGAATGGCTGTAAAAAATGAATGCAATAATGAGCCACTTTAAACCCTGTAAAACCTCCTAAAACCTAAATGATCATCATTATTTAGATATATATGTGTAGCAAAATGCTCTATTGGCAATTTAACTTGTGATTTTTTTTAAAAGATGCTTTATTGAGAGAGATCTTAGAGTATTACTTTGAAATCTTTGAGAGAAACCTTGAGAAGGATGATTATAGAGGCTCCTGGAATCATTAAGGTAACCGCCCTCCAAATGATGAACTGTCTGGGAAATGGGTATAGTCAGATCTTTTTTTGTGTTTAACAACAACAACAAAAAGCTACCCAACCTCTAGGTGTATGTCTTCAGGAACAGACAGGGAACAGCGGATCTGGTTCTGAAAAAGGACTAAATGAGCTAAACAGCAAGAAACATGACCTTGGGAAGCCAAGTGAAGGGCAACTTTTTCTGAGCATGGCTCTGAGAAATTAAAGTTGTCCTCGCTCAAAAGTCAACATTGGCAGAGTGCCCTTGGCCAGTGTGAAGATGTGAATTAGCGGCACCTGTCGGAGCAGAGAGCATGATTTTGTCAACAGCCACCCAACTTGGCAGCAGCAAGCAAGCAACAGCATTAGCAAACTGATGAGAATTCTGTCTCTCTTCTCTTAAAACAGAAATTAAGACCTCTCAACCCCCATTTGGAGTGAGCAAGCCCTCAGGTTTCAAGGAAATTTTATGAGAGGAAAGATCCCAAAAGGAAGCTACTGTACTTCCTGTTAATACATAAGACTCAAATCAATTTTAATTTGAGTTTAAAAGTCCTGGAGGAGTCCAAACTCAGATACCCTCAAATATGTATTAGGGTCTTAGTACAGGCCATTCTTCAAAAAATAAAATTGCCCTCTTAGAAATGGTGAAGATACTTTGGAACTGATTGTCTATCCGCAGACACTGGGACTACATTTCTGCAAGGAAGGAGACAGAGACAGGATGCCTGGCAAGGCAAAGTACTCAAATTACTAAGGGGGAGTTGAAAGATATGCCCCCTACTATAGGACCAGGTCAGGGTGAGGGAGGTAGATGTGCTTACAACACAGAGTGGTATTATACAACAGCCCTACAGCTAGCCCCTAAAAAACAGGTAGATGTTCCTTACCAGAACAAATTTTGAAGTAACATAAGATGCTAACCTTTCCAAAGTTGGCTGAGAGAACTGAGAGTATTTTTAGTTGCTATAGAAAGAGTGTCACTGTCTGCAGAATGGGTGAATTTAGCAGTTAAGCAGAGAGAATGAACCCAGCCCCTGAAGAATGTGGATTAACCAACAAAATGGCAGCATCTGTGAATTGTGAGACATGCTCATAGTACCTGGCACAACGAAAGCAATCTTACCTACCTACAATCAATCCATAGGCAAGAGAGGAAGAGATAAATCAGGGGGTTTTGTCCTCTGTAAAATGAATACGCCATTGAGAAGGATAGTCATTAAGGTAACCGCTCTCATTGTGGGGGGCCAGAAAACAACCACTAAGTGGGGTAAGTAGTGGAATTGAAGCTCTAGTAACAAAATTTGGGTTGAGACTAGATCTATCTCCATTCATTCTCTGGGCGGAAAATAATAAAAAAGTTAAAAAGTTGTCTGGGAGATCTTTGAGGCAGATCTATCAGCAAAAGTGGCTGGAATTGAGAGATCTGAAAATGAGACCAAAATGAATACAGGCAGCATGACTGAGGCTACATGAAGGGTTTAGCATGTGACAGAGACTGGAAGAGGCCATGTGTATATGGGCTGACCAATAGGAAATATTGCTAATAGCTAAGGTATAAATTATCACCAGAACTGGCCTGGTGGGTCCCATATGTCTACGAGTATGCAAGTTGGGAACGCAGGTGGGTGGTGGCAGATAATTCATTTATCAAAGATGTCTGATTTAGCAGCAGACAACTGGGAACCCCCATTTTCACCACACTCCTCTCAAAGTCCCATAATCATGAGTCTGAAGTGTTCTGGGTATTTTTTTTTTTTTTTTTTTTGCACATTAGTACTACAATTATAAAGTTACCAATAACTTTATATTAAGAAAATCATTTTCTTTCCCTTGAAAACAAAGTATGTCCTCACTTTCCCTGCTCTTTTATTCATGGCAGTATGAAATGTGTCCCTGATTCCCTCCGACCTGCCACAGAATACTGAAACAGTGGCCGTGGGAAGAAATACCAGATGGTATGCATATGGCTTTGGGAACAGCTTTCAGCAGTGGTCACTTGTCTTTTTTTAATGCATTTCAAAATGTGTTTGGTTAGCAAAAAATAATGAGATAATTCCCTCAGATAAATGGTGTTTCCCTTGAACTTAATTAGCTAAAGTATGAGACCCAGATCAACATGGGTCTTCTTTAGAACTAGTTCAAGAAAGCAAATCATATTAAGAACTATCATATACCCTATGGTCTCCCAGACTGATTATGGAGCAAGTCATTATGAAAATGTTCAGAATGACTCCCAAGCAGTCTCAAGTCACACACAACCATATCCTAAATACACGGCAGCAGAAAAGGTCCTTGCATGGTTCGCCATAGGTGGCTTGCTCAAGCTATCCAGATGTGACTCAATATTGATTGTTGGGACAGCAAGTAGCACAATATGCTCTAAGATGTGAAGCAGCATAGCCCGTGGTAATACAATAATAGAAACAGAGCGTGGGGTTATCAACGAGTTTGCCTACTACCCTGCAAGTGCTGTGAAAAGCCCTATATTTAATGCATTACCACTTTGTAGATATTCTGGGGAGTTCTATTTATAGGCCAGATGATACAGGCGATTCAATAAAATATGCCTCTCAAGTGACATCAGAACCATGAAATGCAATTGTTTAGTACTTGGAAAGACAGAGTCTGTAACCATGTCATTTAAATGTCCTACGCATTTTCAGCACTGTAATACACATATTAATATTTTAAATGCATTCTTAGTCTGGTCAATGCAAAAGAGTCATCTCGTAAATCTTTTAGCATTGTAATACTTTTTCATTTTAATCATTTTAATGTCCCTAAAATTCTGTCCTGCACATTTATTTATATTTATGAACCTTAAAAATACACTGAAAATGCTTGTTTATAGTTGATCACCTTACTCCCCATGACCAGTTCATTTAGGTTAGTGTGCACATGTTCTACTTTCTTCTTTAGGAACCTACTACCATAAAAATACATGTCAGATGCCCTTATTCTGCTAAACACCATAAACATGTAACAGTTCTAGAATTAAGGCTCTGGGTCTGAACTAATTATGGATGCTTTCCTATCGAATTAAACTCAGCTGCTGCTGAATCCAAAAATATTTTAAAGAATATAATTCCAAGAACTAGTACCATTGCTTATGATTATTGCCTATAAAACTGAAAGAACTAACTCTCAGGAATTTAATGTATTTGTCCCCGTATGAGGCCATTTAATGCATCTCTGGGTTTCTGTAATATGCAAAGGAAGGCTCAGAACTAAGTATGAGTAGAAGGGATGGATGGAGCTAATTTGCTCTACATAAGAAAATAGAATGAAATTTATTTTTGCACATAAGAAGGAAGGGGGCAGAAGTGAGAAAAGAGAAGACTGGCTGAGCTAGGTGGAAGAAGACATTTTAAGAATAGTGTTATCTGATATGCTATGATATAAATATGCTCTTTCCCCTAAATGTCAACAAAATCTGCTCCAAATATATAAGAAGTGTAAGAGTGCATGTGTGTGCATGAGTGTATGATTTAAACAACTTAAAGTGTAAAATGCTTACTCCAGTGCCTGGCACTTAGGAAACTCTTTAAAAATGTTCACTCTTATTATGATCCATATTAATATTATTTACCATTTACAGCCTTGCCTAAAGAAAGAAAGAGACATGATATGACAACACATATAAGCAGTGCTATTAAAAATAATTAATTTTTAAAGAAAACATGAAAAAATATTGGAAATAAAAAATTTCACTAAGAACTAAGGTGAGACACTTACTCTAGTTAAGCATAAAATTTAATTCTAAGTTTGCCAGTTGGCAGTCAAAAATAGAAACATGTTTTTTGTTTTTTACTAATTTTAGAAAAAAACTACACGCGTGTGTGTGTGTTTGTATATACAGAAAAACATTCCTGCCACAAATTCTTGTGAGTTTATTGTGTGTCTTGAGGGATTCAGAGCCACTAATTAACATGAAGAGCCATTTACTGACTGGAGTTTGTTCTATAAGTAATCATTTTGCTATAAGAAGCCTTGGTAAAAGCTAAAAATATAATGTTAAATTATAACCTTAAAGGCTTTTTGGAGGGATGAAAACTAATAGAGGCAAGAAATGCTATTTCTTTTTATGTCAATAATATAAAGATGTATTTTAGAGACTCTAAAAGAATAGTTTGGTTAACAGGCCCATTACAATGTTATTTATTTTTTCTCACAAATATTTCTGAGTGTCACATGTATTATTAAACTTCCTCTTCAGTAAACAAAGTACACATCCCCAAGGATCACACACACTGTATTAAACATATCATACCATGGTATGTACATTCTTGACAATTTTTTATATCTATTTTCCCCAAGAAGTAGAAAAAATGCTTTTTAAGGATCTCAAAGTGTTGTGGTGAGTGATAGGAAATACATTCACAGGTACTGAAAGTAAGATTGAATATATGGAATGGAAGAATGAAGTAGAAGCATTCAAAGTGACCAAGAATATTCTTTTAGTTACATGCATTTTCCACTTTAAAAAGAAAAACTATCATACAGATGGCAGTGATTAATCACCATGTACAAGATAATTTGACTGACAAAAGATTTCATGGCCCAGTTCTAACCACCAAGTGCATTTTCCTAACCTTCATAAATAGCCAACCACTTTAGGGCAAACAAACTAGAAAACAAAAGAAGCTCAGCTTTTAAAAACATAAGCCAGCACTGTCCATGGACACTCAATCAGAAGTTACGACATAAGCCAACAGAGAATGATGAACCAATTTACAGTCTAACTTTCAGGAACACATTGCTCTTACTAAAATGCCTTGATATATAATACAACTACCAGTGCATGATTTAAATAACACTGTATAGTATGTATCATTATTAATTTAAAGCTTTCATCTTAGAAGCATCCTAAGAGGTACCGGTTTCCAAGTTTAAGGACATATTCTCAGCCTATTAAAGTGCAGCAATGGGACAGATTAGGAATGTTTCTGGCCAGCTATAACTGGAACACAGGAGAAAATATAAATAGCAAAATTGCCCTTTCTTACCTGTTACACAGGAGAGACGAAGCCAAGTTCATGGGGTGCATACACATCCAAAGAGAGGAAGCCAAAGGGAGAGAAAAAAGAAAGAAAAATCATTTTGGGTAAATCTAAGGCACAGGTTAACAATAAAAATGAAACATTTTGCAAAGAAAAACATTCTACACAGTTTCTGATTGTGTGAGTTTGCAGAGTTAAATAATTTTTTTTCCTGACAAGTAAACTTGAGTTAATTTGTATGTGATGTGGTTGACCACCCACACCAGACAGTCTCAGGTGGTACACAGCTGTTTCCATTCACAATGATAGATGTACATAACCAGTCACATTTTGAAGGTAATTTGGCAATAGAGAAAACACCGAGTATGCATTACCTTATCAATGTGCCACATTCAGTTGCAGGAACCCTTAAGTCACATCCAAATTCATGTTAAAAAGGGATGATAAGCCAAATATGAATGGTCTGAATGTAACTCAGGGTCTAATTGTTTGCTCTACTTTGTTTAAATATTGATCACACCTCTAAAATATATTAAGAGCTAATTCTAGAAGACATAGCATATACATACCAAACATGGCCTTTGTCCTTGAACGTATAATATTCTACATGAATGTGGAAATATAAATGGGTAAAACTGGAGACCGTCAGTTAGTTATGAACCTGAGATTACCAAAAAGCAATCCTGATACCAGCCCCATCAATAAATATTAGTCCCTTTTGAAATTCAAGTTTTTTACTTTGCAGGAAGGTCAAATTTAGAAATTCGATTTAAGAAGGATGCATTTTCTAAGACTTTTTAAAACAATTACCTATAAAGCCTCTAGGGAAATAAGGTACACAGACCAACCTAAGCCAACATCAATCAACATGTGCTCTGAAAACCTCAAATATCCCCCTGAAATTTTACCTTTCAAAACAAGCAAGAGGGTCCTGCCTTGCCCTTCAAAAATACATTGCGCTATTAGAGTTTTCTTATTTTTTCCGTATTTATAATCATTTCATTTTCCTTTGGGAAGTAAAGGAACCAAAAAACACACAAAAGGAGTCAGATCTCTTTTTTATACTTCTGTAAAAACAAACAAAACACAACTGCAGTGGATGTGAGATACTTCCCAAGAGATGATCAGCCAAATATAAATGGTCTTTGATGGTAATTGATAATTGAACAGGGTCCAATCTTAGCTTTATTTACCTTACATGGAAACTTTCCAAATAATGTTTTATCTCTTAGAGTTCCCAGTCAGTCTATCCCTTTATACAACTTTTGCCAGAATGTGCACTCCCTAAACTGAACATTTTTTCTATTGATGAAGTCTGACTCAAGGGCATTTTTGCTACTGAATAATGCTAGTCATCTTAGTTTACTGCCTTCTCAGTTGAGGGTATCATAGGTCATATCAAGGCTGTTCTCATTTCAGGCTCCCCTGTCACTGATATTAATCATGCTACACCTCCAATCTATCTATTATCCAAGAGCTCCTAAATTTACAAGAAAAAAACAACCCCATCAAAAAGTGGGCAAAGGAGATGAACAGACACTTCTCAAAAGAAGACATTTATGCAGCCAAAAGACACATGAAAAAATGCTCATCATCACTGGCCATCAGAGAAATGCAAATCAAAACCACAATGAGATACCATCTCACACCAGTTAGAATGGCCATCATTAAAAAGTCAGAAAACAACAAGTGCTGGAGAGGATGTGGAGAAACAGGAACACTTTTACACTGTTGGTGGGACTGTAAACTAGTTCAACCATTGTGGAAGTCAGTGTGGCGATTCCTCAGGGATCTAGAACTAGAAATACCATTTGACCCAGCCATTCTATTACCGGGTATATACCCAAAGGATTACAAAACATGCTGCTATAAAGACACATGCACACGTATGTTTATTGCAGCACTATTCACAACAGCAAAGACTTGGAACCAACCCAAATGTCCAACAACGATAGACTGGATTAAGCAAATGTGGCGCATATACACCATGGAATACTATGCAGCCATAAAAAATGATGAGTTCATGTCCTTTGTAAGGACATGGATAAAACTGGAAACCATCATTCTCAGCAAACTATCGCAAGGACAAAAAACCAAACACCGCATGTTCTCACTTATAGGTAGGAATTGAACAACGAGAACACATGGACACAGGAAGGGGAACATCACACACTGGGGCCTGTTGTGGGGTCGGGGGAGGGGGGAGGGATAGCATTAGGAGATATACCTAATGTTAAATGACGAGTTAATGGGTGCAGCACACAAACATGGCACATGTATACATATGTAACAAACCTGTACGTTGGGTACATGTACCCTAAAACTTAAAGTATAATAAAAAAGAAAGAAATTGATATATTTCTAAAAAGAATTTGAAGGCGATGAAGTATTATAGCCTACATGAGCTAGACCAAAACAACTCCATACATGTCATGTCAGTAGAATTGATGTTCATTCATATATTTCCCCCCATCCATCCATTTCATTAAGGAATATCTATAAGAATTCTATCATGAACATCATAGTTAATGGTGAAAATTTGAAGCTTTCCCACTAATTTCAGGAACATGATAATCATGTCCCCTCTCACCACTCCTTTTCAGCTGTATACTGGAAGTACTAGCTAATACAGTAATATGAAAATAAATAAAATATGTACTGATTAGGAAGGAAGAAATAAAACTGCTTTAGTTCACAGATGATTATCTATGATGAAAATTCTAAAGATTTGACAAAAAACTCCTGAAACTTGTAAACAATTACAGCAAGGTTGCAGGATACAAGATTAATATACAATAGTCAATTGCTTTCCTAACACCAGCATGGAACAAGTGGAATTTGACATTGAAAACACAATACTATTTACCTTAGCACCCTAAAAAGAATATTTTGGTATAAATCTAATAAAATATGTACATCTATGTGAGGAAGACCACAAAGCTCCTATGAAAGAAACTCAAGAAGAAATACATAAACGAAGAGATATTCCGTGTTCATGGATAGGAAGACTCAATATTATAAAGATGTCAGTTCTTTCCAGCTTGATATACAGGATTCAAAGCTATCCCAATCAAAATCCCAGCAAGTTATTTTGTGGATATTGATAAACTGATTCTAAGGTTTATATGGATAAGAAAAAGACCCAGATCAAAACTACAAAGATATCACCTCACATCTGTAAAAATGGCTATTATCAAAAAGACAAAAATAAAACCTGCTGGTGAGGACGTGGAGAAAAGGAAATTCTTGTACACTGTTGGTAGGAATGCAAACTGGTACAGCCATTATGAAAAACAGTATGGAGGTGCCTCAAAAAATTAAAATAGAATTAACAATCTCACATATAGCCAAAGGAAATGAAATCAGTATGGTAGAGATATCTGCACTCCCATGTTCATTGCAGCATTATTTACAATAGCCAAGATATGGAAACAACCTAAGTGTCCATCAATGGATGAATGGATAAAGAAAATGTAGTATTTGTACACATTGGAATATTATTCAGCCTTAAGAAAAAGGAAATCCTGCCAATGGCCACACCATAAATGAATCTGGAGGACATTATGCTAAATGAAATAAGCCAGACACAGAAAGAGAAATACTGTATGATCTCACTTACAGTGAAATCTAAAATAGTCAAACTTGCAGAAGCAAAGAGTACAATGGTAGTTGGTGGCGGGGGAAGGATAAATGGAGAGATGTTGGTCAAAGGATACAAAGTTTCAGTTATGCATGATGGATAAATTCTGGTGATCTAATGTACTGCATAGTGAATATAGTTAACAATACTGTATTATATACCTGAAATTTGCTAACATTGAAACATTGAATATGCCTTACATTAACAATGTGCACACACTGATTATGTGTTCTCAGCACATAGGAAAGAAGGAAGGAAGGAAGGAAGGAAGAAGAGTAAGGTGATTGATATGTTCATCAGCTTGATTGCAATGATCATTTCACAATATACACATATATCAAAACATTAAGTTTTACATTTTAAAAATATACAATTCCTACTTATTTTTTCCTCAATAAAGCTGAAAAAAAGCTACAGTAATCAAGACAGTGTAGTACTGGCAAAAGAACACACAAATCAATGAAATGGAATATAGAGCTCAGAAATAGATCCATATAAATATAGTAAACTGATCTTTGACAAAGGAGCAAAGACAATACATGAAGGAAAGATAGTCTTTTCAACAAGCAGTAATGAAACAACTGGACATCCTCATGTGAGAAACTGCATCTAGACACAGACCTCACCCTGTTCACAAAAATTAACTCAAAATGGAATACAGACCTAAATGTGAAGTGCAAAACTTTAAAACTCTAGACGATAACACAAGAGAAAACCTAGATGACCTTGGGTTTGATGATGACTGCTTGTGAGCCATTCCGAACACTAACCATAATGACTTCCTTGATAATTAGGC
Source organism: Symphalangus syndactylus (assembly GCF_028878055.3). Classification (NCBI taxonomy): domain Eukaryota; kingdom Metazoa; phylum Chordata; class Mammalia; order Primates; family Hylobatidae; genus Symphalangus; species Symphalangus syndactylus. Next base: position 23,632,741 of record NC_072437.2, on the reverse strand, counting down.
TGGAGACCATAGGGTATGATAATGCATAACCAAAAGGAAATTCCTCTGTCAAAGATACTCATCTCTTAAGTAAGAAACATAACTCACAAAGATGCCCAGTAATATGTGATAAGTAATGTGACAGTGAGCCACAGATTCCATACTTCAAATTTCTCAATTTCCTAATTCTGAAAGCACTCCTTATTCTTCTTTCAAAATAAAGCCAAACATCTCTTTTCAAATAAAAGTCTAATCATGTTACAATATTTAATTAAAATGCTTTAGTCCTTCATATGACCTTGCAGGGATTGTCTATATGGCCTTGGTGCCCTATTCTGTCTACCTCTTCTGCCCCATCCCAAACCACTGCCCTCTTGTTCTCTAAGCTCCAAACACACTCTCCTCCTTTCTGTTCATCAAACATTCTAGGTTCTTCCCACCAATGGGCCTTTGCACCTACTGTTCCCTCTTAGTGGAATATTCACCTCATAAGCGCCACCGTTCATCTGGGGAACGCCTGCTCACTTCTCAACTTTCAGATCTCTAGTACCACTTCCCTGACTGTCATACACACAAAATCTGACCATTCCCACGGTTAAATACATTCATCAAACCATCAAGCCATATTCCTTTCCATAGGAAGTTAGCTCTGTTTGCTTTTATACTTTCATGAATGTGATATTCTAACTAATGACTGTAAGCTCATGAGGATGGTGACTATGTCTGCTTTTGCATTCACATTATTTATCCTCAGCACCTAGTATCGCACAAGGTTAGTACTCAATAAACACCACTTACTATCAAATCAGCTGGTGGATTAAGAACTACTTTTAGTGTATGACATGCTAAAAGTAACATTAGGAAGAAAATGCACATTTGTGGGGATGCATCCAAGAAGTCAGAAAAAGTAATCACTAAAGGTATGGGCATACCTTTAAAATTTTTTTCCATTTAACAATATTTCCTAGGGTCTGCTGGGAACAACTAAAAGTGAAACATACTCATGCAGATTAATCTGCCTTTTTAGTTTTGCACCCTTCCATAGATTTCTATCTTACCCACTTCTTTATATTTAATGTTTGACTGAACTTGAGGTGAGGAAAGACAATTGCTGGATGGAATTGATGGAAAGTCATTTTGAAAGCTGATCAGGGCCTAGATAGATTCAGCTGCCTCAGCCCAGGAAATGACCTTAATCAAGTCGTTTGATTATTATGGGCTTCTAACAACACTGCAGAGGAGACCAAACTTTACAGAAAAAGAAAACAAGAAATGTGAATCTAAAGAGATGAAAAAATTATTGTCATATGAGCAGAAAATACATTCTATTTGGTTTCAAGGAGCCAGATTTGAAAGCTAATGATCTCTGTATCATAACCAGTCTCTCATTCAGCCTCCACTGGGATCTATGGCAAAGAAAGCAGATTGACAGACCAAAATAATGAGCATGCATTTGCCCCAGGAGAAAGAACCCCGAAGATCAGTGTCATAGGTAACCAGTAAATATCATCACTGGTGTAGAAATAAGTAACTCTCTGGGTTATTATTAATAAGAATATTTATAAGGCATCCAGTGTGTGAGACACTGTGAATAACATACCTGAGGATAAGCGTGGAGAAAGACAAGAGAGCATTTTGCTGAAACTTTCAGCAATAGTAAGGGATTTTCCCCCCATTTTTATTCTTTTATTTTTGGAGTTAATGAAGCACAGAAGGTGGAGATCTAAGAAAAAGGAAGTGAGCACGTTGCGAAGAGGACAGAGGTGAGTAGGACACAGAGAGAACAAAGAAAGGAAGAAAGAAACAAAGGTGAGAGAGGTGAGAGCCTGGCCAGAGAAAGAGAATTTTGAAAAATAATTAGTTTTCCTTTGGAGCTCTGAGCGCTTTCCAGTTTCCAAAGCACTTGGCACACATAATGTTATCCCACCTCACAGCAAGCCTGCGAGACAGACAGGCAGGGATCACCACCCTGCTCCTTCTTTTTTAGCTGATCACCTGAGGCTTAGAGAGGCTGCAAGTTGCCCAAAGTCCCTGAGCTGGAAAGCGGAGGGGCAGGACGGCACTGCATGAGTTTTCTGACTGCAGAAGGCATCTGGGGAAGGCAACAGAGAAACGCCAAGTTTTGAGGTTGGTGGAGAGTGAGTCTGTGTAACTGCTAGTGTTATTATCAGTCTGGGGGTTAAGCAGAGCTGCTTTTGGAGAAGAACAAATCCTCAACTGGCAAGGCAACACTTGATTAAGTCTTGTTTTTCTACTCTTAATTCATGTACTGAAAGCTTACTATGGGCTTACTCTAGAGAAAAATGGACCCCAGATCCCACCTAAAAGGAACACACTGCTTCCCTCTTCACTTACACAGGAGGAAAAGCAGGGAATAGAGCTCCTGTTTGTGACTTGTGATTGCTTTTTAAAATTAACAAGCACATTTTTAAAAAATTATCACTTCCTATCACATGTTTTTCTCAACAGCCTTGACAAGAATCCTAGGTCACGTGCGCTTTGATTTTAGACAGTTCATCTTACTTTGACTTAATTGGTGTCTGAGGCAAAGGACAGAGATGGGCATGAGGTACTTGGGAGTTAATTCAGATCTCGAAAATTATTATGCAGAGAATATCAAGAAATTATCATTCTCTATCAAAACCCCAAATCCCAGGTTATGAAATAGAAAATAAAGGCTTTTAAATAGAGAAAATATTTTTGTGATTAATCAATCTTTATGATTTACCATTTATGGTTTAGAATGAATCTAAGCAAAAGATGTCCAAAGCATTTAGTTTCTCTTTAGCACACCACTATTTTCAAATAGCTGTAAACATTTCTTCAGTACCTGGGAACTATGAGCTCCAGAGTACACCAAGGCCACACTCAGATGAATCCACAATGTAGGATAGTCCACACAAAGACTGTGGATTGCTGGGAAGTCACTTCCCAGTATCGTACTAAACTTCTGTGCAAACCACTTTTAAAGGGAAACATAACACCAAGATGGCAGAAGGTAGACAGAAGTGGGGATCAGGGAGTAGCACAGTGGAGAGAAGCCTCTAGAACCCAATGATGTACAAAAAGACACTCTGATATCATTGGTGCTGTTTTCACAACAAAGCAGCCAAATTCATGAAAGGTACTAGGACATGCATACCTTCCCCATCTTATGAATCAGCAGCCTAGAGCTTGGAAAATTAAGTCCAGTGATGTTGCACACAAACTCTACTCCCTTCTCTACACACACACACACACACACACACACACACACACAGTCACACTTAAACACATATACACATTCTTAAATTTTTAAAGTGGAGGCCCAGTGCAGTGGCTCATGCCTGTAATCCCAGCTCTTTGGGAGGTCGAGGCGGGCAGATCACCTGAGGTCAGGAGTTCAAGACCAGCCTGGCCAACATGGTGAAACCGCATCTCTACTAAAAACACAAAAATTAGCCTGGTGTGGTGGCAGGCACCTGTAATCCCAGCTACTCGGGAGGCTGAGGGAGAAGAATTGCTTGAACCCAGAAGGCAGAGGTTGCAGTGAGCCGAAATCATGCCACTGCACTCCAGCCTGGGTGACAATAGTGAAACTCCATCTTAAATAAATAAACAAATAAACAAATAAATGGAGAGCTTCCTAGTCCTTGTGGTAGATGATACTAGTGTTTTCCAATATCTGTAATGTTTCCCACTCCTGCTCACACAGAAAACTGTACTTCTCGGCATTCCTGTCACTGGGTGGGCCCACTAGTTCTAAACAAGGAGATGGGAGCAGAATATAGTGGGTCACTTCTGGGCTAAGGTGAAAAGCTCACCCCAATTCCCCAGCCATTGTCTCTCACTGTCATGGTGTTTGCTGAGGAGTTCTCCTATTAAGATGAAGGTAATAGAGGCTGAAGCAACTGCATTGCTAAGCATGTAGGACGAGTGCCCAAAAGAGTTACCTAGACCTACAATAGACTCTGTGTAAGAAAAAAATAAGCTTTTGTTAAGCTACAGAGATGTGGGTCATGTTTTTACAGCAGTGTAACTTAGTTTAATCTAATACCATCTGCTTGTCCATATTATTAATCACCAATTTCTCTTAATTACACCTCATCAATATTTCTCAGATCTATCCAATGCTAACCATTGTCACTACCTTAAATCAGGTTACCATTCCCTCTCACTTGTATTGATGGGACAGATCTCCCTGCCTCTCAATCCATTCTAATCCATTTTCCTGTACAGCCAGAGTCATCATTCTAAAGTTCGAACCTGAGCCTTTTTCTTCTTTACCTAAAATCATTCAATGATTCCCCATTGCTTCAAGGAAAAAATGGAAACTCCTTCCATGGCCTTCAAGGGCCTCCTAATCGTTCCCCTCTCCATGTGCATCTCCTGACCTTCCACTCTCTATGCTTCAGTCCTAGAAATATCTGATTTCTCTGGAACTACCATTATATAGCCTCACTGTTCCACCTTCCTGAAACACTTTTGTCCACCTGCCCACCTTTCTCTAGGCTAATTCCTTAGGAACCTGTTTAGGCAAACGCTTCCTTTCCTGACTTCTTAAGGCTGAACTGAGTGCTCCAGTGTCAACCTCTGCTCACTCCTGCTAAAGGTCAGGATATAGAATCACCTGTCCCCTTGACACTCCTCTGCTAGAAGGAGAGCTCCTTGACACAGACACTATTCTCTAGTCGTGACTCCATTCTTAGGGCCCAGCATGGGGGAGACCCAGCAGGTATTTGTGAAACACACAAGTGAAAGAAAGAATGCTTGGATCCAATGTGCCTCTCTCCTGGTTTCCCTTCTCAGTTATTCCAAAGGTATAGGACAGAAGGAAAGAGAAAGGATTTAAGAGTCTAATCAATCTGTCTTTACATTCTTCTTCTACCACTTGGAAACTGTGTGACCCTAGGCAAGTAACTTAATCCTTCTTAGCCCCCAAATCTCCATTTGTAAAATGGTAGTAATTGTATATATCTCCCCGATACAGTTGTAAATCGTAGTATCTGCATGATGGAGTTGTAAAAATTAGAGTTGCGAACATAAAACAGGCACTGAGTGAGAAGCACAAAGCAAATGCTAAATATAAATGGTAGGTCTAATAGTATTCTTGTTATTGTTATTATTGATCATATAAAAACTGGCTTGATGGCAGCAATGGAAACACCTGGAAGTGAGATCAGATTTCATTTCAAGCAGGAAGAGAGTAAACAATTAGACTAGAGATGAGACTATGGAACTCTATGGGGGATAATCAACTCTTACTTAACCCCCCTGCCAGCTGCTTCTGTCATCCTCATCCTTTCTATTTCACTATGTACATTAAGTTTTAACCTACTCTGACATTTCTTCCTTTATTGCCGCTTAGGACTCCGGCGATGACTGCCTGCCTTCTCCATGTTCTCTTCTCTTATCGTCCTTAAAACCCTTCTCTACACATTTTCACTGTTCTGTCTCTGGCCAAAAAGAAGCAGGCAGTTAATGAACACAAATAAAACTGAGCAATCCATCCTCACTTAAAATTACTAAGTCTTAATTTCAGGTCTTCAAGTGTTCCCATCAGTCATTAATTCAACACATATTGATTGAGCTCCCACTGTTGCAGGCCTGGGGCACTAAGCTAGGTCCTATTTTTTCTCTCTGAGCAAATATTAATTAGTTACAAACTACTAGCCATATTTAATTCAAATAAAATTTCTCAAAGGGAAAAGTTCCCCTCCTCTTCTTGATACTTTGGTTTTATTGATACTCAGGCAAAAAGAGGTTTTTGTTTGGTTTGGGTTAGCTTTGGATTTTGTGTGTGTGTGTGCGTGTGTGTGTGTGTGTGTGTGTGTGTGTGTGTAGTATGTAGCAAATTGGTAATACAATATATTATTATTGTTATATATATATTTTTTGAGATGGAGTCTCACCCTGTCGCCCAGGCTAGACTGAAGCAGTGGTGCGATCTCGGCTCACTGCAACCTTTGCCTCCTGGCTTTAAGAGATTCTCCTGCCTTAGCCTCCTGAGCAGCTCAGATTACAGGTGCCCACCACCACACCCGGCAGATTTTTGTATTTTTAGTAGAGACGGGGTTTTGCCATGTTGGCCAGGCTGGCCTTGAACTCCTGACCTCAAGTGATGCTCCTGCCTTGGCCTTCCAAAGTGCTGGGATTACAGGCGTGAGGCCACCGCACCCGGCCCATAACACAGTATTTTGTTTTGAGTATATATGAGACTTGCTAGTTAATCATAAAAAATAGTTCCTTCTTTGATTGAACCAAAGGTATAGGGCAGGCATGGATGCCAGTTCTCTTACACTAAGGACCTAAGCCTACAAATACATAAACACATTTACTTCTTGAACATAAAAATCTCACTAGTGTCAACAAAGCACAGCCATTGTCACCTATTGAAGAATATAGTAATTTTTAGTTTTTTGTGTTACTTGCTGTTTTCATTCCTAAAGGAGTTTGATGACTAAAAGGAAAATTCCATTCGCATCCCTCTCTTCTTCCATTATCCCAGTCTCCCAGCTCAAAAGGCACATTGCTTAAACTAAATGAGGCAACAGGATGGTGGAGAGAATTCTGATCAGGAACTCCAAAGGTTTGTCATCTTACAGCTAGTGCTAGGTAGAGTGTAATTTAGGTGATGGGGAGAGGGAGGAATGGGGAGAACTTTAAACTCAGCCTCTGGGTCTTCATGAGGAAAATGCAATGAAATGCTACATGGCCAAGGTTTTACTAAAAGGAGTTGATTTTTAAAACATTACACATGGGAAGCTGAAGAGTAACCTTTCTCAGTAACTCATGTCCAATATTAAATAGTCTTGACTTTCAGGAAATTCCTCCTTACAATTGATTTCAACCCTTCAACTGTGTAAAATGTTCTGAATTATTTAGGAGAACTCAAGGATACCATCAGATCAAGGTGTTGTCATCCTCAGCTTCACTCCACCAGCTCTTTATAACAGCTTTTCCCCAGGAATTGGTTTCCCATCATTAACAGCACAAACATATTTCCCTTTCTATGATTGAAGACACTACACCCCAAATAGGTCCCATCCAAGTGAGCAACACCAGCGACGTTCACAAGATCTAATGTCACTGCAGGTAGAAAACTGTCCCGGCTGGGTGCGGTGGCTCACGCCTGTAATCCCAGCACTTTGGGAGGCCGAGACTGAAGAATCACGAGGTCAGGAGATCAAGACCATCCTGGCTAACAAGGTGAAACCCCGTCTCTACTAAAAATACAAAAATTATCCAGGCATGGTGGTGGGCGCCTATAGTCCCAGCTACTCTGGAGGCTGAGGCAGGAGAATCTCTTGAACCTGGGAGGCAGAGGTTGCAGTGAGCCAAGATCGCACCATTGCACTCCAGCCTGAGTGACCGAGGAAGACTGTCTGAAAAGAAAAGAAAAGAAAAGAAAAGAAAAGAAAAGAAAAGAAAAGAAAAGAAAAGAAAAGAAAAGAAAAAAGAAAAGACAGAAAAATAAAACTGTCTCAAGGAATCATTCAAGTCTAGTTCTCTGGCTCTCTGTCCCCATCAGCAACCCATCCATTGTACATGTCTAAAGACCTCTGGCATCTGTCAAAAAAAATTAACCTAATTATCCGGAGTGTTAAGAAGTGTTTCTGGAGTGTTAAGACTCCAGCAAAAATAAAGATAGCTTCTTCTTATCATGTCCATTTCAGATTATTCCTTAAATTTAACACCTTTCACCAGCTATGAGAATGTACCATTCATCCCTTTTAACAGAAATGTAGCTACCTCTTATTTTAAGGTTATTGTTGTTCTCTTCAAGTAAAAATTTACCAGCCTCCAAGGCGTCTCAGCAGGTGAGCCTACGTTCTTCTAAAGCAGTCTGAATATGAGGGCTGAGGGATCAGGATGGTTTTTCAGTTTGTTTATTTGTTTTCATGATTCTTCCTGCCCTTCCTCCTTTTAGCCACGTGAGGGTTCTTGGATGAGGTTAATCCAATTATCATGAGCTCCATTTCAATTTGCAAATTCCTCATTCTGGCATATGGCCAGAGGTCTGTTTGGCTTACTATGGTGACTCATCAGGTTTACCAATGGACAAACTTGGAATGATTTCAATTGATTTTCTTTTTTGACCTGTGACCATTGTTGAATGACTTAAATCCTTAATTAACTAGTAAATATCATTAGAAAAACTAAATTCAGAACAATTTAGGATAATTTTCTTTCTTTTTTTTTTTTTTTTTTTTTTTTTGGTAGTACCAGTTGCTGGGTAATGCAGCTATTTTCTCAGAGCTGTATTCTGGCCAAATAGCTTTTGCTGATACATGTCTTAACAGACTGCTGATGGTCAAGGGACATGCAGACATTTCCAGGGGAATAAAAGAAAACTTGTGAAAACTAGCTTGAAGGACACATTATATATTTATTATCAAGCAGCTAAACCATTATGCTTGTATTAGTGCCCAAAGCCTTCAGGAAAACGTGCATTCCTGGAACCTGTTCTAATAGCTGCTATCAGCTTCCTGTCATCCCCGTTTAGTGTGCCCAGAGCTATAGGAGCACGAACTGTCCTGTTGCAAGGCATAGCTTAAACCACGGAGCAGGCTTCTAAGTCATGGTCCATCTTCTTGATCCAAAACCAGAAAGGTAGAAAACTGACGAGTAGAATAGCTCAGAGAATGCAATACATTCTCAACCTAAAAATGTTCAGGACTGTTTGGGGAATCAGAGCAGGAATTTCCAAAAGCAAAATATAAATTAAAAGGTCTATTTAGGGACAAAAAAAAAAAAGTAGCCTCACTGGTGAGAGAATAGAGTTGCATTTAGCTTTGAACCTTGCATTTTCTACTAAGGAAATCCCAATTACTGTCAACTGCTTCCCCATAAGATAACGTGCTTCAATAGCCAATCCATAGACAAAAGAAGTTTTGAGTTCTCCTCTCAGCACTGCACTCAGTTTCTATTTGATCTTATGCAATTTTTTTAAATGCCCTGTGCCTTAGTTTCTTATCTGAAAATTTAATACAGACAGAGCAATCCAAAGATTGTTTGAAAAAGATAATTAAAACTAGTCTAGATAGAGATGATAATTTTCTATTCATTCTTTTCCTATTAAGTTGAACAAGCTTCCCTGGGGCAAACATTCCAGAGAGGTTGTTTTTTCTGGACTTCTGATTTCTCTTCATTGGAGCCGATTATTGTTCTACCTAGTGAGGTGGCTGAATACAAGAAAATCACTACAAATTATTAACGTATTACATTAAACTCCTATTACTGTACAGCAAATGCTATATTTTCTTTGCATTCTCACAAAAACATTGATGTGGTAATGCATAATGATTGTATAATGCAAAGATCTCTCTTAAATTCTGTGATTGGACCCACACCGAGTTAGCACTGCTGTCTTCCCAGGGCCCTACATTTGCTCTTCATCATCTGTCATCTTTCCTGTTTTATTTTTAAACATTTCCTATCCGTTTGAACACAGTCACGCCAGTCCCTAAGCTAACCTACTCAATGCTAATACACCATCGTCACCTTTCCCAAGCTTCAGTCTCGTCTCACTGTGCTCCTCTCCAAATCTGACACGTTGCCATCACTAACAACTCCATGTGATTAAAGAAACTGTCACTCTCAGTACTGTGCTTAATGCAGAGCAGTAACATTAAGATGTGTCCAACAGAGGAAAAAAATTGAAGGAGGGGGGTACATAAAATGAAGAGGATTCACTGACCAGCAAAAATCAATGAAGCAAAAATGGGCCATTTTCCTCTCATTGATTTTCACTGCTCATTGTAGGTTGACAGCAGTCTCTGCAACGTTCCACTCCTTTTGTGGTTCCCAGGAAAGCCACGCGACAACACGGGAATGCTCACCACATTTGGCCAGGCCCTTCCCATTCTACCAGGTGAAAACAATAGACTGGAAAGAAATTCACATTAAACAAAGAAACAACTATGGTTTCTCACTTAGGAGTACACGGTAGCAAATGTGTTCCTGAGCAACACTGTCCTCACTGGTTTCTGATGAAATCTCTCTGCAGCCTGTGCTCAGTGGCCTCTTGACTTTGGCCAGCCACATTCTCAGTTACTCTGTCCTGTGGGAATCAAGACCTACCCTTTTCCCGACTCGACCTTCCTATTCCAAAGGCATCTCATTTTACAAAAAGTGCCATCCATCATCTGCAAAAGCCAGGAAGTGTAAGTCCCTGCCAAGAGCAGGGGCAGATATTCTGAGTAATTGGACGCCGCCTCTGTAGACTAGCTGCCGCCTGAGCAGCTGGAGGCAAGAGGTGAGATGATGAGAAACCTTCTCCAGAAGAGGGAGCGATGCCAGACACTTCGGATTTCATCTCAGAGGCAATCAGGTGTGTGTCAAACTCCCTACCTATTTTTAAAGAGCACATGCATTCTAAAACAAGCCAGCATATACTTTTTTAAGAAGTTATTTACCGTGATGTGTCATGCAGTCACTTGCTCTAAGAAGGTTGGCACGAGAGCTCAGATAAAGATAAACTCTTTTTGATACATGCCTGGAATATGGAAGAGCTCAGTCCTGGCTACATTCATCACCCTTAGTTTTTCCAATAAGAAAATAACCTAATAACAACTAAGTCTCCATTTCCTTATTAGCATTCCACTAGGGGTACTCCAGGCTATGTCTTTAACTACATATCAGTCAATGGCTGGGCAAGAGTGCTTCCTGTGTAATTAAAACTGCCCATGTTCAGGCAGACACTGCTAGGCAAGGTAGTAGCCTTGAAGTATTTACAAGGAGGTGGGGAAGAGCACATATTTGGCTTTGGAAAGTGACTTTTAGGGTCTGAGTATGTGCTTATCATACTAAATATATGGATTCTCTAGATGAAAAAATAATGCTTACAAAATCAGGCCAGCAATGGTATATTGGTTAAGGGCTACCACCTCATAACTATAGAAATAAGATATTCCAAACATAGGCTTACTGTGAATGAATAGTAATGAATAAATAATTTATAAGTTTCCAGTGAATGAACTGTCTTACAAGTAACCAGTCACCACCCTTTTCTTCCTCTTTCTTTCCTCTCTCCCTCCCTTCCTTCCTCTCATCTTTTCATCTTCTCATTCTTCTTTCATTTCACAAACGTTGTTGATTAGATAACTACTAACTGCCAGGTGCTGTGTTAGATTCTAAGGACACTAAGTTAACTGAGGTATTGCTATAGCCTTTGAGGAACGTTCAATTCTACTTGAAGGAACAGATGGCTGAAGCAATGACACAGCACAAAATAATAAGTACAATGCTAGAGACAAGCACAAGCTGCCAAGAAGCACAGAGGAGGGCACCAATGTGTGTTTCATGGAATCATGGAGGAGGGCACCGATGTGTGTTTCATGGAATCATGGAGGGCTTCCAGGAAGAAGTCTTTTCTTGACCTCAGTTCTAAAGGTAAAATAAGAGTTAGCTAAATAAAGAAGGCCAGAGGGGAGTCAGAAAGAACAGCATGCGAGATATGCTATGCTCAACAGAGATTCAACTTGGCTTGAGCCAAATTGTACATATATAAGGGCAAATGAAAAAGAAATGAGGCTGAAGAGATCACCCAGTTGCAGCTGCACACAAAGCCACCTAGCATGCTTAAAGAATTTGAACTTCACTTTGAAAACTAAAAATTCATTGAAATCATGTAAGCAATTTTACGATTCTAGTAGATTGGGTTCTTGTTCCCAATTCTTACTCCTTTCCACTGCCACAGGAACTTGCAATAGAATAGAGAAGATGAAGTATACATCTCACCAACATTTAGCTTGGCCCTGTCCCTGGCCTTAAATAGTATGTGGGTGGTAGTGACAGCTGCTACTTCTGAGCCCAGGCCTTTAGAAGCAGCCCATGTTTCCATGAAGGCTGCTGCCCAAGAAGAGTAAGCCCCAGGTAGCCTCTGCCTCTTCAGTTCCGATCCTTGAAGAAGCACCAAACCCAACCAACCTCAGCCAAAATGAGCCAAACCTCAGCTCCTACATACCCATGAGCAAGAAAAATAGATGCATGTTGTTATAAGTCCCTGAGATCTAGAGTATTGCTTCTTATTCTGCCTTATATTATAGCAATAGCTGACTAATATAAGCACTGATTCCATTCCCCACCCTCCAACCCCTGCTTCTTAAACCAAAATAAGGTGATGGTCAACTCAGAATCCATAAGGACTATTAGCGCTTTTGATAGGAACAATATATCCTATTGTGTCAATAATGAAAGTGTAGAGGAGTATGGAAGCTATCCTGGATAAACTCACTTTCTTGTACATGAGGAATATTAGTCTTCAGAGAGTTTAGATGAGAGAATCCTGGAAGTCAGCTCCTCAATCATTCATTGGATTTTTAAGCAAGCATTGAAATAGACATACACTGAGTGCCTGTTCAGCTCATGACCCCCATCCTGTGAGCAGCCCATGACATCCTAACACCCTCAAGGTGCAACCCCAGAAGCCATGTTTCTACCACTTCTCTCTGCTCCCCCAGCATAGAGGACCAGAGCTGAGGATGTATAAACTCAGAAGAGGGAAAAGGATGCTGAGTAGAAGGAAATCTGGTCTATAGAAGGAAAAAAATTGGGCCAAAACACAGAAAGAAGCAGAAGCTAGTAGTTATTTGGCCCCTGAAGGCAGAGGACATCCAAGATAAATGTTCTTGGTTCCTACAGCTGTCTCTTCCTATTCTCAGTCCTCCGTGCCCTGGCAGCACTTTCTGTTGCTTGACCCAAGGTGTAACTCTAAGTCATAATAATAAATTCTCCTTTTGCTTATGCTGGTGGAAGGTTCTGTTACTCGAATCCAAAAGAAACTGGAGGAAAATATATGCCTACTTTGTGTCATACATGAGCTAGGCATCAGGGATATAAAGCAAATAGGTCAGACAAATGAATAAAATTTTTTAACCATTCCTGGGTTATGACAAAAAAAATACAGATACTATTTCTTTCCCAGACTTGGAGGCCTCCACAATGTCCTCTTGGAGGAACCGATAGTTAAGCTGAGACCTAAAAGGTAAATTGGAGGTGGCCAGACAAACACTTTACCAAAAAGGGTGTAAGGAACAGGGTCACAAACCATGCAGTAAGCAGGAAAATGTCTGGGAAATGGCCTCGCAACTGAGCAAAGAAGGGCAATGGCCAATACTGAGAGAAATTTCAGTGGAGTGGTGAGGACAGAGGCAAGAGTGCAGTGGGTTGAAGAGCTGAGTGGGAAAACAGAAATAAACGTAGACAACTCCTACATTTTCAAGATGCATGACTACGGAAGAGGCAAGGTTCTCAGTGGAGAGGGGTATACACAGGATGACAATGGGGAGATTTTTTGTTTGTTTAAGTGGGAAGGGCTTCCCATTCCAGATATGAGACACAGAATGACATATCTTGAAGAGGATTTCTTTTGTGAGAGATGATGAGCAGAGGGGACAGTACAATGAAATTGGGAAGTAATGTGTCAAGCAGATAAAGACAGTCCATTCAGAATATGCAAATTTAAACTAAACTGTTCTTCCTATAAACCAACTGCTTGAGAGGAAATTATTTAATATTTGGGGGAGCGGAAAATGCTTCGCCATCCTTAAAGGGAATGCTTAAAAACTAATTACTGTTCCTAACTTATTCATCCCCAGTGCCTCACCAACATGATCCTTTTGTAATAGATTCATATTTCAAAGTGTGGAATGAAAAAAGCATGTGCCAACCAGCAATGACACAAAGACAATCCTCTCAGGTACAACAACAAGAGAAAAAGTGAATATGGGGAGATTTTTAACACTACTATATTACAGGGTTGGTTTTCTTTTACAACTCTCATTTTCCAAGGGTACTCAATGTATATCAAACAAATAATTTGAAATTTTATTTTGTTGGTTTTGAAGAATTCTCTATATGTATGTAGCAATATTTGATAAAGACTTTCTTCTTAAAATTAATAGTGTTTTTAGAGACAGAAAAGTATTAGCATGAAAAGAACACTATCTGATGTAAAATGACCAGAGCACAGAAATTTTTGTACAAGTGTTGTACCAGTCACGTTTCCCAGACCGTTAATTGGGATGCTTTTAAGTCACTGCCATAACCTTGCCACTACTACCATTATTAATTTCTACCCACATCACCATTACCATCACCACCATTGCCATCACCACCACCACCCTCACCATCACTACCACTACTATCTCTATTTTCATGTCCACCACCACCTCTACAAATATCATCAACATCAGCTAGTTTCCTAGCATGATCTCTGAACCATGAGTTGCTGTTTGACTCAGTAATTTTTAAAATGGCTCATTCAATGGCAACCAAGTTCTGGGCTACTTTTGCTCCTGAAACTCCTTCCTTGCTCTATTTATGGTTAATTACCATAGAAATACAGGCCAATGGCAAGGATGGAAAGTAGAGAATTAACCCTCAGGGTGAAAGATGGAGAAGCTGGATACCATCTAGCGGTACTGTGATAAATACCTGCTGCTCAAAGCACACTGGCCTGCTGAAGGATGGAATTTTGATAGAACTTCCAAAAATAGCATGTGCAGCCACGCCTTTATTTTTAATGTCCCAGCATTGATCAAAAAAAAAAAAAAGTTGGGGGAGGGATTCAACTAAGCCAATGACGGAGAAAACTAATTTCATGGTAAGATAATTCTAAAATGTATTTAAGGTGCACTGGCAAGACCATTTTCAAAGAAATCTGCATTACAAAACATGCACGGGAATTGAAGACTCCATTCAGACAACCTCCAGCTGCTAAAGAAAAACCGTTATTCTTTAGTTCTCTCCCACTGTTTCCTGTAAACAATTTTATGAGGGAGAAAAAAAACTTACCACATTGGCCCTCATCAAAAGAAAGACACAGCATGGAATATTTTGTTTTGTTTCTTTCATTAGAAAAATATTTTTTTCTTTAGAAAAAGACATGAATAAACAGGAGGAAAATAGTGGTGCTGAAATTATTTATTAGCTTCCTTAAAGGAGATCAATATGGAAAAGTCATCGAAAATGCCCTTTTTCAGGGCTTGCCAAAGAGAGAAGCTCAGTGAAGGCATATGTTCCTGTGAGCTGTTATATTTTATGTTTCATGCCAAAAGATCCAAAGTAGAGATTTCACTTCTTAAAAATGTCCAAAATTCTAAATTATGGCTTCCACAGGCTCTGTAAACAAGGCTCTATAGGATACGTATAGTAGATTTTTCTTGTTGTTTATGATGATAACATCCTGCTTTTAGTGGGTGCGTGTTGGGTGGACTTAAACTTGCAGTGGGAACTATAATTCAACCACAGCCCTGCAATAGCATGTCTTTTACTTTTAGCTTCCTCATTTTCCTTGCAGAAAAAGAAGATGGAATTGATAATATTATGGAGTGTGTGTGTGTGTGTGTGTCCTGTTAAATGTTAAATAAAATTAAAATGGCCACACAAAGTAATTCAATTAAATGATCATACAACCAAATAAATGTTCTATCAGTTCCATTTCTGTGCTCTTATTCAAATTCATTTCCATTTAAAGACACCCAATTTCTTCCTTTCTGAGACTTCTTATAATTTATGAGGAAAAAATGCCCATTCAAGATGCCTAGCACATCATGCTACATTTATTTGTACATTTGTTTCTAAGCCTGATTTGTCATTTTCTTAAACTTAAGGCTTAAAGTTCTTATTTGGGAACATGTACAGCAATTTCTGGCATTCTAAAATGCAAATCACTGCTTGGAAAAGTCAACAATAAGGTATGGTTAAAGAAAACAGAAGTTGTAATCATTAGGAAAACACAGCCCTTAGATGTCAGCGTAAAGAAACACAGGACTGAATACATCCCCCCAGGATTAGGGGTTTAATGAAGTTAGTTGAATTCCTGGGTTTCAGCTACAATGTTGATAGTGACTAATGCTGTTCTCTGTCCATATCTTGCTCTTGCACCAACCCTGGGCTCTGCTTTATTTCACACTGCGGTTGAATGCCACGTGTGTACTGGGTGTAAACAGTGGGTCAAGAGTTGGCTGCCTGGTTTTTAAATTATCAGTGTACCATCTAGTAGTTATAGGACTTTGGGCACATGATTTTCCTTCTTCTTCTCAATGTACTCATCTGTAAAATGGTGACAAATGGTATACCCATGTGACAAAATTGTTATAAGGATTAGGTGGGTTAATATGTGAAGAATGGTTATCATACAGGAAATGCTAGATTAATGCTGTGGTTATCATCACTTATTATTATTAATTATTATTAGCACAGATATCTGTTCCTTTAGATTATAGGTTCTTTGAGGAAACAAACCAGGCCTTGTACATTCAGTAATGTGAACAAGCCTTGTACATGTTAGGTGCTCAACACACTAAACCTGTCTACCATCTGGTTTTCATTAGAAACTCTACTAAGGTAAAGATTCAAAATGACCAGGGGCACAATTATAAAAGAATGAGAATTCCAAAAATATCCCATTTGGCAGCATGATCTTGCTTCTCTTTTCCTATGAGACTAATTAAAGAGAAACGGGACTCAGGACAGATTTAAGCAGAGGATGGTGCCAAGTGCTAAGATGACAGTCCTGCCTTCTTTCTCCTTATCATATTGAATAGTGATGCTTGAGAGAGAGCTTCCCATAGAATAGGCAAATAGAACACAAGAAGAGTTGGGAAATATAATCAAACTTTGAAACTTCTAGGAAAAATACAAGGTTGGGAACAGTATATGTGATATGTTGAACTCAAGCAAGCACAGCCGACTCAGAGGCAGAAGAGAAGTTTATACATATGTTGCAATGGGAGTCAGAAAGAACATATCAAAGATATAGGTGGGAAGATGAAATGATTGAAACAAAGGAAAGCAGTTTCTTGTGCTACCTTTGGCTTCAGTAACACTGTATAATTTTCTAACTTTTAACCCTAACATCCCTGCTAAGTATAGAAAAATCAAATTCTACTCAGGGGTACCCACTATCTTCTACTGTGACCAGAGAGTTTTCTTATGGGACACATATACACTCTTCTCATCACAGGAGATTTCCAACTTAAAAATAATAGCATAATGGCTGTCATTTTTTTAGCTCTATTAAAGTATAATTGACAAATAGAATTGCATATATTTAAGGTATCCAACTTCATGGTTTGATACATGCATGTACTGTGAAATGATTACCACAGTCAAGCTACTTAACAACATAGCCATCACCTCCCATAGTTACCATTTCCTTTATTTCTCATTCTCTTTCTTTTCTTCGATTTAAAAAAGAAAGAAATCGTGACATTTGTGACTACATGGATGAACCTGAGGAACATTATACCAGGTGAAACAAGCCAGACATGGAAAGACAAATAATGCATGATTTCAGTTATATGTGGAACCAAAGGAGTCAAACTCGTAGAAGCAGAAAATTGAAGAGGTGGGACAGCGGGTAGATGGAGGGGGCAATGGAGAGACGTTTGTCAAAAGATACAAAGTTCCAGTGATGCAAGATGAATAAGTTCTACAGATCTAATGTACAACATGGTAACTGTTAACAATACAGTAATTGAATTGTACACTTGAAATTTGCTAAGATAGTACATTTTTTTTTCTTTTTTGAGATAGTCTCACTCTGTCGCACAGGCTGGAGTGCAGTGGTGTGATCTTGGCTCACTGCAACTTCCGCCTCCCGTGTTCAAGCGATTCCCCTGCCTTAGCCTCCTGAGTAGCTGGGATTACAGTTGCGTGCCACCACGCCTGGATCATTTTTGTATGTTTAGTAGAGACAGGGTTTCACTATGTTGATCAGGCTGATCTCGAACTCCTGACCTCATGATCTGCCCGCCTCAGCCTCCTAAAGTGTTGGGATTTCAGGCGTGAGCCACCGTGCCAGACAAGATAGTAGATCTTCAGCGTTCTTACCACACACACACAAATAAAAAAATGAAAGAAAATGTGTCATTCCTTTTAGATTAACTTTTTTTTTTTTTTTTTTTTTGAGACGGAGTCTCTGTCGCCCAGGCTGGAGTGCAGTGGTGCCATCTCGGCTCACTGCAAGCTCCGCCTCCTGGGTTCACGCCATTCTCCTGCTTCAGCCTCTCCGAGAAGCTGGGACTACTGGCGCCCGCCACCACGCCCGGCTAATTTTTTTGTATTTTTAGTAGAGACGGGGTTTCACCGTGGTCTCGATCTCCTGACCTCGTGATCCGCCCGCCTCGGCCTCCCAAAGTGCTGGGATTACAAGCGTGAGCCACCGCGCCCGGCCTAGATTAACATTTTTATTTGGAAAATTTAGACAACAAAAAGAAATCTTTAAAAATTTAAAATTATTTTTAATTCTATGGCTCATGGAGAGTGTTGTTAATATTTTGGTTTATTGCTTCATTTTTAAATTTATTGAGACACTGATCAAAATATATAAGTCACAATTTATATAGAACATAAGAACATTTTAAAGAAGCAGAACCAAGTGAATACCTATGTAAGCACCTCCCAGGTTCAAAAGCAGAAAATTGTACCTTACCTCAGACTCTCTTTTTTGCTCCATCCATGATCACACCATATTTTTCTAAGCATATCCTCATCCTCTCTCTCTCCCTGAGCCTAACATCTGTTTTGCCACCTGTGGGTTGCATCCTTAAGTAATGTATTTAAAGTTGTGTTTTGTATCTTTATGTAAATGAAACCATATACTATGTACAACTGGAGGCTTGCTTCTTTTCATTCCTCCTTGTGCCTGTGCATGATTTATCCGTGGGAAGTCTCAAACTGTATTTCAGTTCTTTTCATTGCTGTGTGATATTCCCTTCTATGAGTACTCTCCCATGTATTTCTTGATTCTACCATCAATGGACATTTGAGTTGTTGTTTCCATATTCTGTTACTAAGAATATTTGTATGAATGTTTCCTGGTACAAATATGCAAAAGTTCTCTGGGGAGTCCACTTAGTAATTTAGTTGCTGGCTTCATGAGTTATGTGCAGACTCAAGTGTATTAAGTGATACCAAAGTGTTTTCCAGAGTAGTTATACCGATATCTATTCCCAACAGAAGTGGATAAGCATCCCCATCTACAACCTAATCATTGGTGTTATCAAACTTCCTAGTTTTTGCCCACATGGTGAGTATGCCTACTTATAACTATTGAGTTGGAGCATCTATTTGTATCAACTTCACCATTAAAGTTCCTCGTGTGTGCGCACGCACACACACACACACACACACACACGAAGCATCTTGCCAATATAGTAGATAATGCACTTACTATGGACACTGTGGATAACTACGTGCTGTGTTAAAATTAATCAAAATACAAGAAGCTTCTCTGGCTACCCTGCCTTTATAATTTAAGATCAATACATCAATGATTGGATTAGAAAAACTGTTATGGTTGGTGGCACCACTATTCACATAATTGCCCAAATCAGAACTTGAAAATCATTCTACTCCTGTCATCTTACATTACCTACCTTCCAGTACGTGATCAAATTCTACTGAGAATACTTCTTAAATGCATCATGATTTCTAGAAAATCAGTTCCCTCTTCTTCCATTATATATATAACTACTTATTTATATATTCTATTTTTACTTATATAAGTAAGTTTGTTTCCACTTTTTAGCAATTACAAACTTTGATGCTACAAACATTTTTGTAGAGTTATGCATTTTTCTAGGATATACATTGCAAGTGGTATTTTAAGTCATGGTATTACTGAAACACCAGGGGTTCAGTCTAGGTCCTGCTGCTTGTCACACAGAAAGCCAGTGGCTGAGACAATGATTGTTGCCAAGGAAGATGGCCTTATTCGGGACCTGCAGCCAAGGAGATGGGAGATTAGCCTCAAATTCGTCTCCCTGACCAATTAAAATTAGGAGTTTATATAGCAGAGAAGAAGTGTAACAATGTGTAAGAAAACAGGAACTGGGTAGGGGGGGTAAGGAAGCAATCATGATGAATGAGGAGTTTGGCATCTCATTGTCTAGATGCATGATCTGGAGAGTTTCAGATCTTTGATTTTTTTTTTTTCTTTTGAGGACTGAGGGTCCTTTCCTGAGGAGATAACTCAGATAAAACAAACATAAGTTTCAAGCTTTAAAACCAGAAGGGTCAATTTCTATGTTTATCAAAAAAAACAAAAACAAAAACAAAAAACGAAAAAAAAACCCGTCTACGGAACTAATGGGACAGATTCAATTGTAGTATATGAATGTTTAAATTTCTTAAGAAATCCAAAAGCGAATGTGGGTTCTCCACCACTGGTATAACCTCACAACACGTTTTAGTTTGACAGCTATAGTGGGTGGTAAAGGTATTTCACTTTACTTTCAATTCTTTCCTTGACTAATAATGTTATTTCATATCTTGTCACACGTTGTGAGTCATTTATGTTCCTTTTTTCTTGTGTTTATTTTCTATTTTCCTATTGAATTGTCTTTTTCTTACTGATTTGAGGAAGTTCTTTTGTTTAATCTGCCTACTAGTTATTTCCCAGCTGTATGTGTTGCCAGTTTGTGGCTTGTCTTTTCTGTTTACATTGTCTTTTGATAAACAATATCTTAGTTTTAATATGGTCAAGTTAAAATCCTTACTAAATGGTTTGCTCTTTTGTGTCTTGTATTATTTGTGTCTTGTTCAAGAAATATTTTTCTACCCTGTGGTCATAAAAACATAATCCTATATTTTCCTCTAAACATTTTATAGTTTTCTCTTTCACTTTTAAATTTTTTAATTACTTGTAATTTACTCTTGGTATGGAGGCAGGCACCCAATTTCACTCTTATCATATGATTAATTATTTGTCCTAGCAACATTACATTGACCTCTGTTCTACAATGCTGTTTCTATAAATGAAGTTTTAATATTTGCCTGAGTTCTTGGTGTGCTCTACGCTTTACTCCACGGTTCTAGTTCTAACTCCCTATAGTGTCTAAGCTGGAATATAGATTTAAATAAGCCTGTATTTGAAAGGGTTTGTCTTACCTTCATCTTCTTCATGGGTGTCTTGGGTATTCTCTGCACTTTCCTTTTTCAAATAAATGTTTTATAAAACAGTTCGTCTAGTTACAAAATTCACACAACTCCATTGAGGCTAAATTGGCATTGAATCTATAAATCAACTTGGGAAAAGTTAATGTCTTCCTAGCTAGGAACATGATATAGCTCTCCATCCATTTTGGTTTTCTTTAATTTTTTCAAATCAAATTTATAATCTATAATTGTTCCCTAGTTCTATTTGCCTAACCTCACACATTATCTAAATGGAAATATGGTTATTACAAAACTTTTGTTAGATTTATTTCTTGTTACTTTATTTATATTGCTACACCAAATTCTTGGTGCTAGCATCTAGAAATGCAACTCGTTTAGATAGATAGATACATACATACATACACACACAGATACATACATTTATTGATTTTATATCCAGTAATTTGCTAAATTGCCTTCTTAATTCTAGCAATATATTTGTAAATCATTTTGAGTTTTCTTCATTGATAACCTTTAAACAATGAGTTTTGCTTCTTCCTCCAGTCATTCTTTTTCTTTGTCATATTGCATTGGCTGAAATTTCCAGTATAATAAAAATGAGGAATTGTGACAGTGGGCTTTCTTATCTTGTTCTTGATCTTAAAAAGAATGCTTTCAATATTTCACCAGTAGGTGTATGCTTATTGTAGGTTTTGTGTAAATCCCTTTTGTCAGACTAATAAAGTTTCATTATACACCTAGTTTGCCACAAATTATTCAAGTCATAAATAAATGCTGATGTTCTTCAAATTCCGTTTTTGTCAATCTATCAAAAGTTTTTAGGCTGAGCACAGTGGCTCATGCCTGTAAACCCAACACTTTGGGAGGCTGAGGTAGGAGGATTACTTGAGGCCAGGAGTTTGAGACCAGCCTAGGCAACACAACAAGACCCCATCTCTACCAAAAACTTTAAAAACTAGTCTGGCATGGTGGCACACACTTGTTGTCCTAGCTTCTTGGGAGGGTCAGGTGGGAGGACTGCTTGAGCCCAGGAGGCTGAGGCTGCAGTGAGCCACGATCACGCCACTGCACTCCAAGCTGGGCAACAGAGTCAGACACTGTCAGACCCTGTCTGAAAAACAAAAGTTTTCAAAAAATCCTTTAATTTGTTTTGTGTGATATAGTAATCAATTTCTTAATTTTAAATCAACTTAACATCCCTGAGATAACACAACTTGATCATCACACACTCTCTTGTTAGATGTATCTGGATTTCATGTGCTTACAACTTTTATTAGATATCCATATCCCCATTCATGAAGAAAGCAGACTATAATTTTTATTTTTTTCTAATCTCCTTATCAGGTTTTTGTATCAAGGTTGTGCTTGCCCCATGTAATGAATTTGGAATTGCTGTCTCTTACTCCTTTTCAGAGGGAGTACAGATTACCCGTTCCCCAAGTATCTGGTGGAGTCACTTGGCACAGATGTGAAAGTTCAAGGTTTTGTGGATTTGGCAGAAAACCTCAGGGTGAAAGCCAACTTTGGAGCTTATCCACCTTGCAGAATTCCAGCTCTTAAGTTTTGGCCTCTTCAGATTCGACCTTTTTGTGTTAGTTCAGCAATACAGTTTAAAAGATTTTTAAAATATATTTTTGCCAGTCTTTGGTTATTTTAATCAGGTAGCCTTTCATACTACCAGAAATGGGCGTCCTAGTGGCTGTGCTCTTCTAAGAACATTTGATCTGTCTTTATTTCTAGGACCATGTTTACCTCAGCTCACCACTGTGTCTCTGGCATGTAGTAGAGGCTCAGACAATATTATTAAATGAACAAATGAATACTACAATTGCATTAAACATATTTTGTTGTTTTTCTTCTTACAATACGTTATAATTTTTACTTAAATGTCAATCACTTCTGCTGAACTGTCAGTTTTTGAAGGATATGAAGCTGTGTATACATCTTCTCATTCCCAACGTCTGGCACATAAAAATACTGAATAAATGAGTAAATAAATACACAGATAAATCCATCTCTATAGTTAATTTGAATATATGTAGGTTAAATTTCACCCAGATGCTTTTTTATCTGCTACCAAATCAGTAATTAATGCAATGCGGGGAAACCAAGATGTAAATTATTGAATTCTGCAGCAAAGTAAATTTACTGTCATTTAATTGGGTGTATCTCCCATTTTGTAGAGTTGCTTATGTAAATCGCAGATAATTAAAAGCCTACAGTGAGTTGTTCCATAGCACTTAGGATGCTTTTTTCATTTCTGCCCCCAGGCAGCTTGTTTTTGGCAATAGATGTCCAGCTCCCATGCATTGTTTGAACATAAGTTATACTTCCTGACAATATGCTCTGAACCATACCATTGAAAGAGAGACAAGTCAAATAGGTCTGTGCTGAGTGGGCACACTGCCAGACCTATCTCCTTAACTGAAAACTGCTTACAAATAGAATTTAGAGTCATCTGAGCTGTCTAATTCTTAAAGCCTCTGTTAGCTGAGGTAATGGCCTCCCACAGTTTACTATTAAGTATAAAAATATACAAATATCAAAAATCAATACCAATGCACATGTATTTCTCTGAAGAAAAACAAATGCATCTATCATAACTGACTGCATCTAGTCTTAAAAAGTGCATAGACCAGGCCAACAGCTGAATTAACCCAGGTGTCTTTGAAAACACCATGATACTTCCAAAACCTGATAGCTCAAAGAAGATAAACTAAATATATGTACCAAACATTATTGAATCTTACAGAAAATATATGAACTCTGAGAAGGAAACAATTCCAAGATAAAGCTTAGTTACCAAACTAAAAGAATTTTTCTCCTACATATAAAACCATCGACAACTTAAATAAGTAGAATTTCAAGCAGATAAATTACTTTCAGAGCATACACTTGTTTAATTTGCTAAATTCCCAGCACTATCTTATAGTCTGAAGCTAGACTTTCCTGTCTGATTCTGGGTTTGCTTTCTGCTCCGAAATACTAATAATGGCACAGTGGTGGGGTTAGAAACACATAGAAAA
This sequence comes from Symphalangus syndactylus, assembly GCF_028878055.3. Classification (NCBI taxonomy): domain Eukaryota; kingdom Metazoa; phylum Chordata; class Mammalia; order Primates; family Hylobatidae; genus Symphalangus; species Symphalangus syndactylus. The sequence goes on along the minus strand of NC_072437.2, from coordinate 23,608,847 downwards.
ATGGTTCAATTCTGGGAAAAATAACACTGTTTCATGGAATTTGGTTTTGCCTATTGTGTTGTGTATATCTTGGCTCTATCTTGAGCTTCAGGTATAAGATTCTAATAAAACGCCTCCCTTTAATGACTGCAATATAGCAAATTTAGCTACTCGAAAGTATTTGAAGTAAACCATTTTGCTCATTAATCATCATTACACTCACAAGGAGAATCAAGCAAATAACCTTTCAAAATGTTTCTCAGGTCAAACTTTACATCACTCCTACAGCTTTCAAACACTGAATTTTAAATGGTGGTCTACAAATATATGCACACACCGTATCCAGCTAATTAAAGTAGATCTTGATTACCCTATTATTCAATTTATCATTTTAAAGGTACAAAAGCAAATGTGAACACTGATCAATCTCTTTACAACTTAGAGGACATCATTCTTGGGATGGAGCTGTAGCTAATGTGTGTACCTAGAGCTGAGAAAGGAACATGTATGCAATTGTACCAAGAATTGTTGAAATATAAGAGAAAAATTACAATCACATTTTTAACCAAATGAATATGTAGGAATTAACACACTGCAACACAGCAACAGTAGAATTATCAGAGTCCATCTTCTTTTCAAAACTGACGCCTACTCCTGATAGCAGAGATACTGACCTACTAAGAACTATGCCTATATACTCAGTATTTTTCCATATTGCATTATACTCTATTCTGAAATTAGTGTGACTTTCAGTTTTTTTTTTTAAGCTTTCCAATATGATAACCAAGATGATCTCATGAGAAGCAAGTCCATGATGATCCTGATAGCCCTTTTTTGAAGTCAGTGATATCTCGGGTTCAGAACAAGATAAAGCATTTTCTCTTCCTTTCCTTCAGAAGTTCTATAGATATATATTTATTTTTTCTTCGTTATTTATGATAAAATTAGTAAACATCAAATAAGTATTAATTATATCCTCAGGAAGTACCTACTACCACATCCCAGAGCCTCTCCTGCCAGGATCAATTACAAATTGTAAATGCTCCACTGCTTTTCACATCACCTCTTTTTTGTTTGTTTGTTTGTTTGTTTTTTGACAGTGTTGCTCTGTCGCCCAGGCTGGAGAGCAGTGACACAATCTCGGCTCACTGCAACCTTCACTTCCAGAGTTCAAACAATTCTCCTGCCTCAGCCTCCCAAGTAGCTGGGATTACAGGCGCATGCCACCATGCCCAGCTAATTTTTGTATTTTTAGTACAAACGGGGTTTCACCATGTTTGCCAGGCTGGTCTCGAACTCTTGACCTCAGGTGATCCACCCCTCCCCTTGGCCTCCCAAAGTGCTGGGATTATAGGCATGAGCCACCACACCCAGCCATATCACCTCTTTCTTACAAACCTCTTCATTTTTATCAGTGTCTCCTACAGTATCCAGTTCCCAGGTGGTTTTAATAATGTCCCATATCCCTCAGAAAACATATAGCAAAAAATGGACATATGATCTAGGAATTTCAAATCTCAAACTGCAGTTCAAAGACCATTCTTTTTTTTTTTTTTTTTTTGTCTTGAGAACTTCACAAATGTAACAGATGAGGTAGGCAGGACAGTCCCTTAGAACCTATTCCAAATGTTAAAAAATAAAGTCAAATCAGAATCAGAGCACCTTGACTATGAAATGCAGCTGCTTGCTAAGGCTTTGTTCCTTCTCCATTACTTCTGACCCTTTTGAGTGAGTCTGAACTCAAAGAGAGAAATGGCTCCATTAAAAGAACTGAGCAGAAAATATCTAAGAAAAACTTCTCTGGATATTTTGTAATAAGATGGAAGCATCACAAATCGGACGTAGTGCAACCAATCCATATACTTCATCTCTCTCTCTCTTTTTTTTTAACTAGCAATATGATTACATAAATAAATGCTTAAAACAGAAAAACAGAATTTGGCATTCCTAATATCCAGTATATTCTTGATTACAGGTTTTCAACCATTAACCTCAAGCATAGGACTCAGTAAATGCTTTTGGAATGAATGAAGGTAAGACCACAGTATGAGAATACAGAATACAAAGCAGGAATTGTGTTTACCTGGGTAACGATAGAAGAAAAGACACTACATGTTAGTAGGCAAATTGGGTCTTATCTTTTGCTAATCCTATTTCCTCCCCGGTTCCTAAAACTATATGCAATACTACTGGAAAGAAAAAAGTTATCTAGTAAAATAGGAGGCTTATCCACTAGCTACCGAACCCAATAGTATAGACTCTTAGCCCTCTTATTGAGGAAAAAAGAAAAACACTCAATGAAACAGGTGACATGATTATAAAAAAAGAAGAAAAAGGAAAACAAGTTTTCTTGGAAAAAAAAATGCCTACATGCAATTTATATCTTAAGTAAAATATTTTAAATCTTCTTACTCAAGAGTATCTAATGATGAGATTTCCAGGTCTAAATTAACACAGCCACTTCTCCTTGATACAGAAATAGGTTCCTATTGATCAAATTCAGCAGAGGGCAAACTAAGCAGTCTTGTCTGCCCATCTGTATGTGTTTTGCCAGCTCAGAATTTCCCTAAAGAGGAACAGAAGTGCTTGGAATCAATACTGTCCAATCCAAATTTTTTTCGTGGCTATCAAAGAGAGTTCGGTAATTAAGAAGCAATTCCATTAAAATGTCTAGTACCTATGCGATAATCAACAGGGACTCGGATGATTTTCTGTTTCTGAAATACTATTTATGTGTTCACTTTGTGCATCACATTTATGTCACTGCCACACTGTCACCAAGCAAAGAATAATTTTTCTCTTTCTCCCACCTGAGAAGCCAGAAGTTGAGAGTTAAGATGAATAATTTTATATTGTTTGAGGTTGGGGTTATCTTAAAGTAGTCCATCCTGGCATCTTAAGGTTGAGAACATTAAGCATTTTTACAACTTAAGCAAACTGCTTCCATGAAGTATTTTAAAGGTAAATGTCAATCTAGCTACATTCAAATAACATAAATTTTCTATTAAAAGAATAAGTGTTTGTCCCCTGAAATATATTTCAGAGTAAAAACAATATAAGAGCAGGGATTCTAACGAGGGTCATTCAGCTAATTGTAATCAGCCTCCCTAAAACTGATAGAACTTGAAGTCATATAGATCAATATTTTTTACCTATTATTTTACTACTGCATTAAAATATTACAATTAAAATTCTAGAAATTTAAAATCATTTGCACATGCTAAGGATTCCTATAGTAAAAGTTCAGAAAGATTAATTTATCTTATAAATATGCATTTTAAATATGTATAATGACTATATTTTCCAAAGAACTCTAGACAGCAACAAATACATAATCGGAGAAAGAAAAAGATATTTAACATCAAGACTACATGGTAAAATCCATGACTTATTTGAATAAATTAGATGTAAATATAAGTAAAGTTTTATAAATTCCACATAAATGAAATTATTGGAAAAAGAAGATTAGAGCAAGAAAACCTCAGCATTAATACCACCATCACCGGGGAGAAACATGTTTCTGAAAGGCCCCAATATTAGATCACTTTCTCAGCTAACTTCATAATAAAGTAGAAGTGAAACTGTCCTCTAGGAACTTAAAATCTAAGGCCATCAGGGCTGATATTTTACAGGCATGTGTAACAGATATACATGATAGATACTAGCAGAATGTATAAATAGGATTAAATATTGTATAACTTATCCCTAAGAAAAATGTATTTACTTACAACTTAGGAAAATGCATTTGCATGTCAGTAATTCATGTAATTGGGGTAGAGGTCTACTGGATATTCAAATCTAGATAAACTGAGACCACTGTGTCACATCTGAAAATTGATTATAAATAGATAATGCATGTTCTGATTAATCTACTGTTCTTCAGTTTTACACAGCAGAAATGATTTCTCACAAAGAGTCAAGATGCAGATTATACAGCTAGATCAATCCAGTTTTCTTGAGTATTACACATCAGTAATTATAACAAAGCAGTGATTATACACTAATTCTATTCCTGGAATACCTACTGTAGTCATTCTACTACACCTAAATAAAAAGACAAAAAATGTGTTTGTCCTTCTAAAAGTTTACCTGGAAGAGCTGAGTTTTTATAATTCCATTGTCCAACTAAACATACACATAATAAAAAGCGCTCAATGAAATTGACTCTTCACAAAGGATAGCATAGCTTCATCACTGTACCAGGAACAACTTAAGAAATTGTGAATACTCAACTCAAGACGCTTAGGTTTAACCATCAGCTTTTGAAAGACATTCGGTCATTTTTTCACAGTAATTCCACTGGCCCGGCTACCTCTGTTTCACAAAAGCACAGGCTTTCTGTTTCCATTATAGAGCCAGCATCAAAGAGTTTGAAACTGTTGTAAAGTCTTTAGCTAATAACCTGAATATGAATAAATAGTTCACACTGGTTTACAATAAAGGCAAAACTCTAAATTATTTAACCATCAAACTTTTATTTTAAAACTATACTCAAATAAATGTAGCCACTTACTCAAGTTCAAGCCTTATTGCTTTAAATTTTTGCCTAATTGCCTTTAATTTTGTTTTATCTATCAGTTAGTGGCTGGAGACACAAATATATTGACCACACAGTAGATAACCTATAAGTGATAGAGAGACTGATACCCTATTACCCCTTTGTAGGCTGGGTGTGGTGGCTCATGCCTGTAATCCAAGCACTTTGGGAGGCCAAGGCAGGCAGATCACTTGAGCCCAGGAATTTAAGACCAGCCTGGGAAACAAAGTGAGATCCTGTTTCTACAAAAAATAGAAAAAAAAATGTAGCTGGGCATAGTGGTACATGCCTGTAAACCCAGCTACTCAGGATGCTGAGGTGGGAGGATGGCTTGAGCCCAGGAGGCTGCAGTGAGCCATGATCATACCACTGCACTCCAGCCTGGGTGACAGAGTGAGACGCTGTCTAAAAACAACAACAACGACAACAACAACAACAACCCCTTGTAGTGGTGAAAACATTATTTTCCGCAACTAATACTTATTGGGATCTACTTCCCTCTTTAGAGTCCTTGCTTAATTTTACTACATTTTAACATCATGCCAAATCATTAAACTTTAATGCAAAATGATCTTGGTTAATACACACCGGTAACATTAGTAGTCAGATGTACAGACAAAAATATAGAAGCTGAGTCCTGATCCAGAAAGCAGAAAAGGGGAGGAATTTACATCACACACCCTCCCAGACACAGTAATTCATTTAACTTCAATTTATTTCAGCATATCAAAGATATTGTATACTCTTCTGCTTGGCTGGCATAAAGGCATTTTTTTTTTTTAGAGTTCAATAATATCGTTCCCTGGTAATAGCAGAAGTGGCAAAAATAAAATAAGAAGTGAACCACATAATCAGTTTTTAGACTCAAAGTCTTAAAATGTCAGTGCTCCTATTCCTAACCACCATCCTCATGATCTGAGGGTTCTTCTACTGTCTATAGTGACTCACAGTCAAACAGACTGCAAATCTGACTTTTCTAATGCAAATGAGTCTCTCCATCCATTAAAAAAAACTAAATGTTTTAAGTTGTAAGCAGAAAGCTCTGCTCCTTTAGCAAACGCCCGTCCAAGTGAAGACGGCATCACACATGAGCAGATTTTAGTGTTATAATCAATGCAACTTAAAAACATTGATCTGACACATAGTTAGTATTATGAATAATCATTGTGCTGCATGGTAATTAGAGATAAATGCTAAGTCGTTCACTTAAATGACTACAATTAATGTTAGGTTTACACAGCAAAATCAAATTTTCATAGTACTACATTTTTCATTAAATTATCCCCAAAATCAATGATTGCTATTATACATAGTCACTCTCATACATTGAAAAATCAAAGGTCTCAAATCCTACTCCCCCATGGCTGGTCCGCATCAGCACAGACTCCACTATGATTTCACTGATGGCCCAGAACTGAGACACATCCAGTTCCTAATACATGCCCTAAATTCCAGACCCTTAATCCACAGGCTCTGTGAAAAGGCCCAGTGCAACATATTCAATCTTGACAACATCTACTGCCCACAGAGCCAATATTAAGACAGCAGAAACCCTGGACTCAGAAGGCCAAGGGTAAGCTACGGGTTGGGGAGTGGAGAGCCAACACTAAGACGGCGGAAACTCTGGGCTCAGAAGGCCAAGGGTAAGCTAGGGGTGGGGGAGTGGTGGAGGGAGAAGGGAGAGATTCTTCCCCTTTCGTGTCAACTTCTTTCAAGAATCTTATACAATTCCTTCCAATGATGACCAACAGGGCAGGGTAAGGAGGATAAGATAGAGGGGAAAAGACTCAGAACGGGAAGTGTAGTTCTCCTTAAGATACCCTTTTCCATATCAATGCTTTGATCAAACTTGACTCTCTTCATTACTGCCAGCAAAAATTAGCCAAGAAATATTTAAATTTTTCAGATTATTCAAGAGTTGGGGAAAAGAAGGGGTGTTATGTACTAAGCAGTGCTGTGATGTAATCCTAGTCTTCCTGTCCATTTGATTTCCAGGCGTATGGTGACTTTGAAGCTTTCTGAATGAGCAAAGTAACCAGTAGCTAATAAAATGGCTTGTAGCTTCAATAATAATTCTACCCTAGAACCCGTTTTCTGCTTCCTTCAATGCTACTGAAAGGACACCATGGGTGTACTACCTAGGGAAAGGCATATTGAGGCACGGCCTGGTTATTTTCACTTGGCTGTTGAGAGATGATTCTCCACAGTGTTTCTGCACATCTTATAGCAGCTTTTGTGCTGGCCTAATCTTTCAAGGGTGTTTGTGTGACAAACAGTCTTAGAAGATAAAGATAGTATCTTCCTTTTTTATAGCAAACAATGTGTACACATGGACATACAAAGTGGAATAATAGCCATTGGAGACTCCAAAAGGTGAGAGAGTTGGAGAGGGGTGAGGGATAAGAAATTACTTATTGAGTACAATTTACCCTACTTGGATATGGTTACTGTAAAAGCCCAGACTTTACCACTGTACAATATATCCACGTAACGAGAATGTACTCGTACTCTCTAAATCTTTTTTTTTTTTTTTTTTAAAAAGAGCATTTTCCTCCAGGACAATGGTTGGTCTGGTTTACACATGGTCCATTGTAAAATACTGGGATTTTTTTATGCTCAGGGGTCCTTGGCTGTGTCACAAATCCTTGTGTGCACAGCATCTACCTAGGGTGCTCCTCATCTCCTCCATGGGACTTGGAGGTGCAGGGGCAACCCCAAAGCTCTTGGCACCTGTCATGCCATGAGTCTCTGACCCAAGGGTCTCATGTCTCTTGCCAGCATCCATGAAACTATGGCAGGGTAACCTGTTAGCTTGCAAGCAGGGTAAAATTTCATCATGCAATTCCTCCCAGGTAGTAGGGTAGAAAGTTCCTATGGATTCTCTAACCCACCCTGGGGGGGAAATAAAAAACATAAAGTAATGTCTTAAAAAACACAGAGGAATTTCATACTCTAGGGTATGGAAATTAAAAAAAATAGAAGAATAGGTGCCAAAAGAAAATTAATAGCCAGGCATAAAAGAACTTCTCCAAGACCTGGGACCAGCCATATTTCCCTAAATAATCTAACAGTTCCCTTAATTGTATATTAGAAAAGATTATATTATTTTAAGACACAAGACTTTTGTGATTCCTGATAGAACCGTTGGTAATTGAAAAAAAAATCAGAAAACTAATATAATTTTCTTAAAATTCACATTTTTGAAAAGAAAATTTGAATGACATTGAAAATTGGATTTGTGATTGCATATATTAATTTGCAGTCTGCCTTCAAAATATTAAAAGTAAGCTAAATTATTTTGTGTCAATGGATTTTTGTCAGTCTTTCAAGGGAAAAAAAGGAGAACGTCGTAATTTCTTAGAGTAAGAAAAATGTCTCCTTCAACACTTGAGTTCCTGCTGCTCAGTGGTGTCATTTGTTTGGAGCACAAACTCAATATTGTTCCAAAAGACAGCTATTTACCCTCAAGTTCTGAATCTCTATGAATTTAACAGGTTTACTATATAGATGTGCTGAGGGTTATGTTCTCCTTGGTTAGTTAATTCTCCACAACATTTAATTCTGCATTACACAAATACCAGTAAAGAGAGTGAAAAATAAAACAAGATGCAAATTTTATGTTCATTGCAATGTGAAAATTAGGCCACAGAAAAATTCCTGGCTGGATTCAGAGTTTTCTTGTGCCAGCTAAAGCCTTGGTAAAATGTTAAATTATTTTTCGCCAATTCAACAGAGGTAAAAACGATCACATAAAAGCCAGACTAAACAAAAACAAGTCAATGAGGCTGCTACACATAAAGCTTTATACAAATGAAGGACTATCAAAACATTTCCAAATGTCAGGAATTCATTTAGAAATTTATAGTATCTTAAAAAAATGAAAAACCTCCTAGTATAAATTTCCTTTTCTGTACATTTAATCCCAACCTCTCATTGTCACAAAAATATCTATCTTCTCAATTTCTAGAACCATACCTATAATGTTAATTTGCAGAGTACAAGCAGTCTGCCAGTGCTATATCCCAAAGGTGGCCAATTCGATTACAGTGTTTGAAGAAGATGGCCTAGAAGGACAAAACTGTACATAAAAACAATCAACGCTGCACAAGACGGCTTTTCATAATCATTTTTAGACATGCATGAATCAGAGATGCATTTGTGTTACCTAATCACTACTAATGAGGCTTCAGCAGAGAATTCAAACTTCAATATTTAGCTAAAATCCTGAAGTGCAGCATCTGAATTAAATTAATACCCTTGCTTGGAAAGCTAAGATAAAGCATTTTACATTTTATAGATTTGGTATGAACACTCAAGATTGCATAATATGACTATGCCTTAACCTTTAGACTAGAGCGAAACTGAAACAAAGAGATGCAAAACCAGTCTTGCCAATACTGGAAATTCAAAATAAAAATACATTTTGGCTTTTTTTAAGGATAAAATTATGTTGTCTATATCAACATCATTGGGTTTATTTCAATAGTAGAAAAATAGGTAATGTGACTACCATCTACCCATCCTTTGCCCCCTAACATTGGGTGATTTTTAATGTGTAATACTATTACACATGATTTTTAATGAGGTAATACTATTCTATGAAACATGGAAAAAGTTAGAAATAAACTAGCTTAGGTGTAGCTGCTTTCATGAGAGACTAAATCTGCTTCTGTAATATCGGTTGGTCGTTTGACATGGCAAAAACTGATTCCAACTGAGGCCTTCACATAGGGGTTTGAAGGGCTCCCATTAGGACTTCACAAGCCACAGCCGAGTGTTTGTCTAACAGCAGCATATTTCATACCCGCCCACACTGTTTTTCTAGTATCATAATTTCACCTCTTTGGCAGAGGTGCCAAATGTTCTATGACAGGCTACAACTGCACTTTTGGCCACAACTATTTCGTAATGAGCAGGGACAGTTACTGCCTTTTTCTCAGCAAAGAAAATATTGCTACAGCATAATTGCTTATTAATCATAGGCACAGTTTCTATAGACAAGTTAGCCAGAAACCTCTGGGGCAATTTATATGCTCAAGACAATCATCTCAACTTCTTGTGAAACTGATAAATATTTGTACTGAAGAATGAAAGAGAGATGGCCTGTCTCCAGGGTATGGAAAAAATACTCAATAGTCATTGAAATCCCAGCTAGAATAAAAGCACAGAGATAGGCAAGCAGGGGTCTGTATTCAACACAAAATGTTTAAAGACATCTTTATCTAAAAATAAACAGATCTCACAATAATTCTATAAAAAGTCAACTACGGTGAGATTTTTCACAAACATCAATGTTCTGTTCAGATGAATAGACATGTTTTTAAATAAGTCTCAAAACAAATCATAAAAGTTCCTATGGCAAATACCAGTGGGAAAAAAGAAAGTAACAGTCTATCAAATAGGGTCATAAAACTGATAAACAGCCAATTGTATATCCCCCCGAAAAATGACTCGTTCAAGCCAACTCATTTATAAAAACTACCCATCTCTCGGAGAGCGTGTTTCCAGATTCACTGACCTACCTTTGAGCAAAACATTTGTTTGAGGTCAGAAGGGCAAGTTCCACATAAAACAACTAGTTGGGTCTTTGGAACATAAGGCATGAATATGGGGAAAGGACCAAAATAAAAATTACTGTCCAACCTGGGGCTGCTCTTTGATGTGTTTTCTTAAAATCCAGGGTACATGTTTTATCTGTAGTTTTCATAAGTCAAATTAGAGTTTTAGCAAGCAATATAACGTAATGCACAACACCTCTCATCTCATAGAAATTCTAACTTTTAAATTCTATCATCATTTTTATAATGGAGAAGGGCAACAAAAGTCATCCAACAATGCTCAATATATTTGGAAACTGTTTCTAAGAAGTAAGTCTCTTGTAATAAAAAGCTAGATAGCCTACTACTTGCATTCTCTATAATAATGAACATCTATATTGTTATAGTGTTCTGAACATTTAAATATATACACTGATTAGATATGGAGTTATACACATATATGTGAATATGTACATTTACATATGCATGTATATACATATGAGAATATATATATGGAGGTATGGTCTCCTGAGGATAAATTTATTTGATTATTTGAGATTTAACATGGGCCTACCCTATAAAGAGATCTGCTTGGTAGCTTTATTTGGTAACAATGAAGCCATTGTCCAAGAGTAGACTAAGAGAGACAAAGGCCTGAATCATGAGAAGTATCCTCCCTTATAGAACTCTGCAAGAGGTGTAATCATCAGACTGGTAGCAGAGAGATAAATTTTATTTCTCCCAGACTGGCATGTAGATGTCAGAAGGAGCGCCTTGGCAGTATCTTCCTGGGGTGGAAGGGGAGCGAGGATGTTTTTTGGACAAGAGTTCATAGTAAGCATGGTTATTCTAAAGACTTCCAGATTATGCCAGGCACAGTGGCTCAAGCCTGTAATCCCAGCATTTTGGGAGGCCAAGGAGGGAGGACAGCTTGAGCCCAGGAGTTTGAGACCAGCCTGGGAAAGATGGTGAGATCCGGTCTCAATGAAAAATTTAAAAATTAGCCGGGTATGGTGGCACGCGCCTGTAGTCTCAGCTACTCAGGTAGCTGAGGCAGGAGGATTCCTTGAAACCAGGAAGTCGAGGCAGCAGTGAGCTATGATCACACCAGTGCACTCATGGTGGGCCACAAACTGAGACCCTGTCTCTAAAGAAAAGACTTCTAGATTACACCAACTTATGCCAAAGGTGAGAAAAGATGAAAATAAAAACTATGCCCCATCCAAAAATGTACGCTGATTCTGTGGCTGCTAAAACGGGCAGGGCATGGCATACAAAGATGAACTAAACAAATACTGTCATGATCTAATGCAGACAGGCAAACAATTTCAACACAAACTAAGTGCTACAGAAGAGATGCGGGAATACAGAAGGACACTTTGTTAGAGAGACATTAGGTAGGAGGGGTCCCCAGGGGAGGCCCTCTGGAGTTCAGCCTAGACAGTCAAGCGGATGAAGGGGAAGAGAAATTGCAGGGGTATTAGACAAGGAAAAAATGTACAGGGGCAAAGAGAACATGATTTATTAGAAGCATAAATGGCTTAGGGCGGATATCACCATTATTTTGAGTATTTATTAGGTGTCTTGCACCGTAGTAAACATTGAAAATACCCAGAAGAAAGCTGTACTCAGGAGAGCAGTGAGAAATGAGGACTGCAAGTTTGGCCAGAAGTAGACTGAGATGAGCATGTGGTGCATTTGGTTTGGTATTTAGCCGTAAGTAATTTAAAAACCATAGAGTAATTTTAAGCGAGGGGGAAACATGATCATACATGAGAGAGAGACATTCTGGTAGCCTATATAAGGATGATGACAATGGTTGATTAAATTTTAAGGAATAGACACAATTAAGCAGGTGTATATAAGCAGCATAGAATTTAAGACAGTAAAATGTATGTTTAGTGGGCCGATTTTTAAAGCTAACCAAGAAACTTTGTGCCAAGAGAAAAAATAAGTTGCATATGCTCAAATTTTTAGGCCAGAACTAAAGGAGATTTGAGAAGTGTCATAGCTCTGGCTTCAACCAGCTGCAATAACTGTACCATGGACAATTAGGTGAAGCCTCCACAATGACAAAAGTTGGCTCTATGATTAGGAAGAAGAGCACCATCTCCTCAGACTATAATAATGATACAGCTCTGATGAGTGGAGGAACACCAGGGTTCTTGGTCCTCACACCAGTTTTGATAAAACGACACAGACACACATGGAGTGGTTTTAAGGAGCGGAAAGTTTAATAGGCAAGAAAGAAGGGAGAAGACAGAAGGAAGAAGCTCCCTGTACAGAGACAGAGGGAGGGGGCTCCAAAGCCGAGAGAGGAAACTACTACTGCAGGGTGGAAACCAGCCAGTTATATGAGGAGGTGGTCTGATTGGCATAGGACTCAGGAGATTGGTTTGACCAGGCATGTAATTCACTTAGCCCTAGAAAAAACTGGCCCTCCCACCCTACTCTTGTAATATGGAAATACAGGGGCCATGATGTTCTACACACGTGGGGATATGTGGGGGCAGCCATGTTGACAGGGACATGTAGGCCAAGGGCAAGAAGAAGGCAGCAGCAATCGCCATTGTTTGGGTGGACCCAGTTTCTAACAGCCAGCATTTGCATGTCAAAGGTGGCTTTCCTGCTAGACAAGAAATGTTTCTGGAGCTGCTTTAAAAGAAACAAAAACTTCCCCAGGACCCCTTTTCCTCTCTATCTGCCTAAAATAATTTCTTAGTAACTCCTATAACAATAAGATGGAAATGAAGAAAATACAAAGATCTGGAGAGAGGGGTGCACAAGTGCAGGTCTTCTGGGAGCTGAGGATGAGGTCTCAACGGGGATGAGAAGCGGAAGAGGAGGGGGTGAAGAAGGGCTGACTTTCAACAGTTATGGATGAAGAGAATGTATGAAAGCGGATGACCTTATTATGCCAGTGAGCTTTGCCTCCAGAAATCGTTCAGCTGCTTAACTAGTTGAGCAGGACTAACAAGATGATAGAAGTTGGTGCTTTGCTGAGGGTGCTCATCTAAGAGCCAGGGAAATCCCAGTCAACAGAACACAGGACGGCATGCAGGATGATACGTGATATTGGAATAATTCAGAAATTGAGGGCTCTAGCTAAAAAATGGATAAGCTGGAGATTAAAAAGGTAGAAGAAAAAAGGACTTGAAAAGCACACCTAGAGAAAAAGAGGTGTGGAAATGAGTGCGCTTCCTGGTTTCTGGCCAGAGAATGAAGTAGATAATAGTCTCACTATATGACCTAAGGAATTCAGGAGAAGGGCCACATTTCGAGGGCGAACTGCTTGTCTTTCTGGAACTCAGTTTCTTTACATAGCTATAGCATGAGGGCGTAGTCCTAGAGTGCTCTGATGGCCACACCAGCATTGGCTGTCTCTGTGAATAAAAAGTTAATTGAGAACATTCTACTTTTAGCCAATGGATCTCACACACACTGCTCTCCCAGAGCCATCAACATGCTTATTCTTTTCCATGCCAAAGTTGCATAAGAATTCAGTAAAAAAAGAAACTGCCAGAATAAGAATAGCGACACCCAGTTCAAGGTTGTCGGGAGTGCCGAACAATACCTGTGAAGAGGGAGTTCACACCAGAGATCCTGCCAATTATTTTCTCCTATCATTGTGAGAGGGGAAAAATACTCCCACTTGTTACCCTGCACCAGTCTTGTCACATATAAAGAGTTCATTCTTCGTTAAGTAGCAGAGATCAGAGAAAAGCATGCATATATGAAGGTGTTACTGCTGGGTATGTCAATGTGCATAGTAAGATGCAGCTAATTAAATTTAGCCTCAGTTTACTGGTCTAAACAAATACGTCTGAAAAAAAAAATTTAACTTACTTTGGAACTCAACTTTTTATAAAAGTATAGAGATTGAGACTGATATCCAGCTAACATAAATTCCATAAATGAAATTTTTTTTTTTTTTTTTTTTTGAGATGGAGTCTCGCTCTGTCGCCCAGGCTGGAGTGCAGTGGTGCAATCTTGGCTCACTGCAAGCTCCGCCTCCCGGGTTCACGCCATTCTCCTGCCTCAGCCTCTCCGAGTAGCTGGGACTACAGGCGCCCGCCACCACGCCCGGCTAATTTTTTTGTATTTTTAGTAGAGACGGGGTTTCACCGTGGTTTTGATCTCCTGACCTCGTGATCTGCCCACCTCGGCCTCCCAAAGTGCTGGGATTACAAGCGTGAGCCACCGCGCCCGGCCAAATGAAATATTTTTTACTTAAAAAAAACTTTTTTTTTTGAGACGGAGTCTTGCTCTGTCACCCAGGCTGGAGTGCAGTGGCGCGATCTCAGCTCACTGCAGGCTCCGCCTCCTGGGTTCACGCCATCCTCCTGCCTCAGCCTCCCCAACAGCTGGGACTACAGGCACCCGCCACCACGCCCGGCTAATTTTTTTGTATTTTTAGTAGAGACGGGGTTTCACCGTGTTAGCCAGGATGGTCTCCATCTCCTGACCTCGTGATCCGCCCACCTGGGCCTCCCAGAGTGCTGGGATTGCAGGCATGAGCCACTGCGCCCTGCATTTTTTTTTTTTTTTTTTTGAGACAGAGTCCCAATGCTGTCACTCAGGCTGGAGTGCAGTGGTATGATCTTGGCTCACTGCAACCTCCGCCTCCTGGGTCCAAGTGATTCTTATGCCTCAGCCTCCCGAGTTGCTGGAATGACAGGTACATACCACCACGCCTGGTTATTTTTTGTATTTTTAGTAGAGACGGGGATTTCACCATGTTGGCTAAGCTGGTCTCGAACTCCTGGCCTCAAGTGTTCTGCTTGCCTCGGCCTCCCAAAGTGCTGGGATTACAGGTGTGAGCCACCACATCCAGCCATAACATTGTAATTTTTAAATTACTATTATTTTTGCCAAAATGGTATGAAAGAAAATATATAGTGTACTCTCATGGGGTTAATGTTGAGTGTTTAATAAATATTGCTTCCATACTAATAGGCTTTAGTTATTCTTTAAAAGGAGGCATTCTGGGTTTAACAATGTATTCATTATCTATAAGACTTCAAACTACTTAAGTATAAATATTAAATGTGAATGAACAAAACTCATTTAGCTGTCATATACCCTGGATACAAACACCCATGTCAAGCATCTCCTGACACAGTTTTTACTCAACTGATTGTTTTATTTCATAAAAATTGTAATAGCTTCAATGTTTTCTTCTTCAGTAAACACAGGGTAATATCTGGTTCAATGCTTTCCAGCACAAAATTACACTGAAGAAAGGCCAATGTAATAGGTTTGACCTATTATTTTTACCTATTTCTTTCCAATTTCCACAACCTATTGTACCATCCAGCATCTCTAATGCAGGGTAATTCATTTCTGACTCTACAATCGACCTCTAAATATGCTGAGGTCATTCACTACATTTGATACCCCTATTTTTTTTTAACAATTTCTCCTTCCACTTACATTACGTTTTTATTTAGAAAGAGCATAGCATGCTCTAAATCTTCTGATCTTCAAAGAGTATGTCTACGAGATTCAAGTGCAGTTTGAAAGTGAAAAAACAGAAAGCTGTAAAAGTGCTGTTTCAGCCAATGCCATCCATTCAGTCTGTAAGAAACTACTAGATGAATCCTTTGGTTTCACATCACTATCCTGAGAGAAATCACATATATAAATAGCATAGTAACAATACCTGTTTTATATAGCATATAATCGTATTGTTTAGCATGTTCAAGTCCTTTTATTGCTCATAGAAAGGTGAACTCTACTAAATATATTCCTACATAAGAAACCCTATCATTTTGTATCATATTGAACCCAGAAAGCATAGTATAAAATATTGTTTATGCACAATCCCATTGGTGTTCCAGTACAAAAATAAAAATTTTAAGATCCTGGCATTAAGAAATTATGATTGATTAAATTATTCTGCTGTTTGCAATACTCAAATTTTGTTCAACTTATAGAAACAAGACTAAGACCTCACTGTTTAAGTAAATGTTAATTAACATGTAATGTGCATTAGTGGGAAATCATCATAATGAAATTTCCCTTTTGTTCCCACATCAGGGTCCATTCCAAAATACCCAGTTAGTGCCTTAAAACCTACATGCCATGTGAAATAGACTATTACTCCTGGTCATTCCCAAGACGCCACAAGGTCTTACTGTGTCACACTGTATGGTGCTTCCCTTTATATACCACAGCCCCATGTGCCTGCCACATTTGAGAATTTCTTTTTAATTTTTTATCAAAGTGTTTTATCATGCCCATGATTTAAAAGAAAGTAGCCCAGAAGGATCTATAATAGAAGAAGAGTTGCCTGCTTCACACTCTATACTTTTCTCCATCAGTCCTCGTCCCTGCCATCTCTCAGCTTTTCTTGGCTGTTGTGGAAGGCGTAATATGGAAATAATAATAATGTAAATAGTTCATAGTGAAGGTTAAGTGAATTTGTGTACGTGAATACGTACAACAGTATCAGGATTGTGGTTCATACTATGTAAGTGCAATCTGTGATGATTAATTTTACAGTATCAGGACTGACAATATCAAGACCTAGGACAGTATCTGCCCCATAACTAGAACTAAGTCTTTTTCTACAGGTTGATTCCAAAAGCTGAAAATGAATAACAAGTACTTACTTTGCCATAACTACAGGGAAACCATTTACTTCTCCATTCAAGCAGCAAATATTTACTAAGTAACTATTCGGGCTCAGACACTCTTCTACATGCTGGAAATAGAGTGGTGTACAGGGCCAACATAGCGCTTACTTTCTAGTAATGAAGAAACAGTAAATAAGTGAATAAATAATAATGCTATTTTAAATAGAAATTTGTGTTATGATTCCTTTTTTTAAATAGTGATCAAAATTAGGCTACATTTTAGTCTTTTTTTTTTTGAGATGGCGTCTCGCTCTGTACCCCAGGCCGGAGCGCAGTGGTGCGACTCGGCTCACTGCAAGCTCCACCTCCTGGGTTCACGCCATTCTCCTGCCTCAGCCTCCCGAGTAGCTGGGACTACAGGCGCCCGCCACCACACCTGGCTAATTTTTTGTAATTTTAGTAGAGCCGGGGTTTCACCATGTTAGCCAGGATGGTCTTAATCTCCTGACCTCGTGATCCGCCTGCCTCAACCTCCCAAAGTGCTGGGATTACAGGCGTGAGCCACCGTGCCTGGCCTAGTCTGCTCTTTTAAAATGATTTTACATTTATAAAATGTAAAATTTTTTCATAAAAAAAATCATTTTTCAAATTTTACATTTTAAATGATTTTACATTTTAGTCTGCTTTTTAAAATATATGTTATGATTCCTTTTTTAAATATTGATCAAAATTAGGCTACATTTTAGTCTGCTTTTTTTAAATAATGTTTTCTTGTATATTTTTCTTTTCTCTGTCTTTGTTGGGAGAATTATCCATTTTTTACCTAATATTACGCAATTTCTTCTTCATTCTTTCTATGGATTGAAATTTTTTCCATTTTCTTAAAGTTGACCAGTCTCCTAATGTAATTTAGGATATTCATGCATGGACCAAGATTTTTCTCGTAAAGCTGTTTGTTATTCCTAGAATTTCAGTGGGTTTTTTGGTTTGTTTTTTTCCTTAAGTTCGATTCCTTTATCATGTTCTCAGACTTTTTTTTATTTACTTCCAATTGTACTTTTTATCATATTGAGCTCACTGTTTTCTAGAACCCTGCTTCCTGAAGTCCTCTCTTCTTCTCTCCCACCTGGTCTCCCTAGGTGTGCTACAGAAATGTCATCCTGCAGTTTTGCTTCTCCCTTGGATACATGGCTATTTGAAGCTCATAACTTCATTTTTTAAATTCTCATCCTCACTTTTTCTGCTATGCATGTTCAAGTAACTTCCTAAGAAAGAGTGCATAACTGAAAATGACTTTATTCTGGTTTCCTCATTGATAATTTACCAGGACATAGAATTCTTGGCTGAGAATTCTTTCAGAGATGGAAGTCAGTGTTCAATTGCTTTCTAGCATCCAGTGTGCTGATGCACAGTCAGAGAAAATGTGGATCTTTTTTTTTCTCTTAGTTAATAAGTTTAATTCTCTTCATTTAACCTTTGTGTCCTAAAGATTCAAAATGGTATTTTCAGCCAGGGGCAGTGGCTCATGCTTGGAATCCCAGCACTTTGGAAAGCCAAGATGGATGGATTACCTGAGCTCAGGAGTTCGAGACCAGCCTGGGCAACATGGTGAAACTCCGTCTTTACAAAAACTTAGTTGGGTATGGTTGTGCACACCTGTAGTCCCAGCTACTTGGGAGGCTGAGATGGGAGGATCACCTGAACCTGGGAGGTCAAGGCTGCAATGAGCCATGGTCACTTCACTGCACTTCAGCCTGGGAGACAGAGTAAGACTCTGTCTGAAAAAAAAAAAAAAATTATATTATCATTCCGATCAGCCCACTTGTCTTTTCAATGTGAAAATTTGTGACAATTTTTAACTCTGGAAAATTTACTTATATGATTACAAATTTATTCCCATTGATTTTTTCACTTATTAACTTCTAGAATTCCTACCAGTTGAACATTGAACATTTATAGATTGATTTCTGTGTCTTGTCTTTTTCTCGTTTCTGTTTTCTTGTTTTTTTTATGCTATATTCTCGCAGATATCTTAAAAATTTAACTTACAAATCTTCTATTGTATTTTGTATATCAATAGTAATATTTTTTACCTTTAGAAGCTCTTCTTTATTCCCTGATTATTCACTTTTACAGCATCATGCTCCTGTTTTATGGATGTAATATCTCACATCTCTCTGAGGAGGCCAATTATAACTTTTTTATTTTCTGCGCTTTCTGAACTCTGAATCACCTGCTTCCTTTAAGATTAGTTTTTTCCATATTTTTGTAGCTCTTTCTCTGTAATGCTGAAGACTTTCATCAGCTGTCTTGGGCTTCTTAGCAGTGTTCATTCATAATAATTGTGTCTCTGTGTTCATGGGTGAGGCTTGTCAACAGGCCAATTCGACTTTAGGGTGAGCCAGTGAGGAGCCATCATTGTGACAATGGCTCCTCAAGTACTGCTGGGTGGAGAGTTTTGCTCTGGGGCACCATCCCTGCCATTCATTTTCTTGATGCTCCCCTGTCCCCTACTCATCAAAAAAAAGAAGTATATTCAAATTTTTTCAAGTCTTTATCTTAGTTTGGGCCACTGTAATAGAATACCATATACTGGGAGGCTTCGAAACAACAAGCGTTTATTTGTCACAGTTCTAGAGACTGGAAATCTAAGATCAGGGTGCCAGCATGGTCAGGTGCTTGGTGAAGGCCCTCTTCCTGGTTTACAGACAGCAGTCTTCATGTTGAATCTGCATATGGTGGAGGGAGAGCCAGCTAGCTCTCTGACCTCATGTTATAAGGCTACTAATCCTAGTAGGGCTCCACCTTATGATCTAATCATCCTCCAAAGTTCCCACCTCCAAATACCATCCCATGGGGTTAGGGTTTCAACATAGGAATTGGAAGAGACAGAAACATTCAGTCCACTGCAGTCCTCCGTCTATTTCTTAAATCAACTTAGCAATAAATGCTGGAGAAAAGGTAGGGGGTAAAGGGATTAATTATTACTCTGCATTTCTCACTGTCAACCATTTTTTTCATCGTCTCAAGACTATTTCTTATAGTCTTGCTGGGATTCCTTAAGTCAAACCACTGTAGTCTCTGCTGCTCTGAAAGGTTATCAATACTCTTCCATTTTATATCATCCAAAAATTTCTAGAACCCCATTGTCCATGCACAGCCCCCTCCCCTTCTCTTCACTTGTATGTGATGATACCAGTTTTATTTCTTCAGTGTGGTATTAATAAATTCTCAAGAATAAGAGGAGATAAAAGCATATGCAAGCCATCTTGAACTAAGAAAACCCCCTTTCCTTTCCTTTCCTTTCCTTTCCTTTCCTTTCCTTTCCTTTCCTTTCTTTTTTTCTTTTTCACAGAATCTCTCTTGGTCACCTAGGTTAGAGTGCAGTGGCACAACCTCTACTCACTGCAATCTCCGCCTCCTGGGTTCCAGTGATTCTCATGCCTCAGCCGCCCAAGTAGCTGGGACTACAGGTGTGCACCACTATGCCTGGCTAATTTTTATATTTTTAGTAGAGATGTGGTTTCACCATGTTGGCTAGTCTGGTCTTGAACTCCTGACCTCAAGTGATCTGCCTTACTTGGTCTCCCAAAGTGCTGGGATTACAGGCATGAGCCACCGTACCCAGCCAACTCTCTTTGTTTCTATACTAGGGAAAATTAACTTCAAGTTTAGCCTTAATAGCAAACAAACAAACAAACATATACACACATATAAATAGGCAAGATCTGCCCAAAGAATACTTACTGGTATAAATGGAGCATATCACTCTATCAACATATGAGTAAATAAGCCCCAGGCCTTTTAGAAATGGTGCCAATTCACCATACTTAGAAGAGAGTTCTATTTCCGTCTGGTTTTGTCTACCCATCTAAAGCAAAAGAGAAAATTGACCAGTGACTACCCAAAATTACCCAGACTGCCTGACTTGAATTTATCACATAATTAGAATCCTCTCATATGCAGAATCTTCTATTCACAATCTTCTATTCTTGTTTTGGCAGCTAAAACTCTGGTTAACCACACAACCCTAGCCTCTAGACATGTACTACGTTAGCATTAACAGTCACATTCACACCTATTCTGAGTCAGACATCATTCCAAACATTTAACATATCTTAATTCTGTCAATTCTCACATAACCCTACAGATGCAGGATTCTTACTATTCACAGTTTACAGGAAACTGAGGCACAGGTAGGAAGAGTAACTTGCCCATGGTCACACAGCTGCTAAGTGCCAGAGCCGTGAAATAAATGACACACAACCAGGTTCCAGAATCTGTATTCTCACCCTCTACACATGCTGTCTCCTCGCTGTGATTTACAATTAATTTATTTGAATTGCTTTGAACGAACCACTAAACATATGTCCCTTGCAATTACAGTTAGCATTTTATTTCTATATGACAAATGGAACCATCTTGCTATAATTTAAGAGATTATCACAGCCAGTCTAAAATTACTATCTTACATTTTTATACTTTTAGAAATACACATATTATCTGGATGGATCTTAACAGCTTTCAGTGGTGTTATTGTATGTTTCTAATAGATAAAGAGGACCAAGACCAACTGGTGATAGAGCTAGAACTAGAACCATAGTGTTCTGCTTCCTATTCTACTGTTCTTTCCACTAAAAAATGTGGCCCACACTCAAATATAAGATCTAATTGAAGATCTCTAGTGGCCACATATAACCATTTTTTTTTCTTTTGAGACAGATTCTTGCTCTATCACCTAGGCTGGAGTGCAGTGGCAGAACCTTGGTTCACTGCATCCTCTGCCTCCTGAGTTTGAGCGATTCTCCTGCCTCAGCCCCTTGATTATTTGGAATACAGGTACCGGCCACCATGCCCAAGTACTTTTTTTGTATTTTTAGTACAGATAGGTTTTCCTCATGTTGGCTAGGCTGGTCTCAAACTCCTGGCCTCAAGTGATCCACCCACTTCGGCCTCCCACAATGCTAGGATTACAGGCATAAGCCACTGTGCCCAGCCATAACCATAATATTTTAAATCAGGAAAGATCTCAGAATTCTGGACTACCTGGCCTTATAGATAATTTCTCAAGACATTTAAGAAGTTTCATTAGAGTTATCTACAGGCATTATTGGTCAGGAACAATTAATTGTGAGGTCTCTGAGTAAACTCAGTATATTTTGACTGAAGTGGTAGTCATAGTAAGCCAACTCCTCTGACTCAGAAATGTGAATAACAATGGAATGCCCAAAGTAGCTATTCTGTGATGAGCTACAGTGTATCAAATAAGAGCCAAGTAGAGAGAGATAGAACACCAGACTAGAAGTTAGGAGCTCTGGATATGACTTCCGGTTCCAACCCTAACCTTGTGTGTGACCTTAAATAAGTCATTGCACCCTTCTGGACCTTATCTGTAAAATAAGAATTTCACAGAAGAGTATGCAGTATGATGAAACACTAAGTCAGAATCTAAGATTTTCATCAGAATATGGTTAAAATTTGTGCATGTAATAAACCTTCAAATGCTCTTCTTTTATATACCAAACATGAAGAAGAAAGGACATCAAATTATTACACAGTGA
Source organism: Symphalangus syndactylus (assembly GCF_028878055.3). Classification (NCBI taxonomy): domain Eukaryota; kingdom Metazoa; phylum Chordata; class Mammalia; order Primates; family Hylobatidae; genus Symphalangus; species Symphalangus syndactylus. Next base: position 23,586,655 of record NC_072437.2, on the reverse strand, counting down.
ACAGTGTGTATTAAGACACAAGAACCAGTCTGAACTGAAAATAGACATCAGACCCTGGACACAGTGGTGTTTATATTGAATGAATGAACAAGTGGCAAGAAGTATATACGTTTAGAGCAGTGAAACTCTTAAAGATGAATGTTGCTGACATTTGTAAAGAGTAAGAAGTCATGACATCATAACAGAGTGTTCCCCAGCGAGTTCACTGTTAAGAGCGTTACTCCTTCCTAATACAGGTTGGAGATTTCCAATAACATTTGTCTGTGCCTCTGACTGTCAAAGGAATTTATTGTGCATTTACACAAGCAAGAAAGAAAAATTAGAAAAGAGACCAATCCTCATACTTTTTAACATGAAGAGTATCCCCAGTTGGGTTACTGAGAAAACAAGTTCCCCTAAAATAATTTAAGTGCCTTTTCATCAGATGTATTGAACTGTCAATAGCAGTTCTCTTTTCCCTAGCATGTTATGAACTGACTACAGCAAGAAAGATACTGAATAAGAAAAGGCAATGCCTCAATCTAGAATAATAATCTACCTTTGTATTCAAATGTCCCCTTCATTGCTGAAAACAGACATTGATAGTTGCCATCAACTCTGTTTCTGATCCCTTGTTTTTACCCCATATCATCATGAAGAATGAGTTGTCAGATTCTCTGAATTTAACTCAAGAATTAAACATCCTCATGTGTTCAGTGGTACAATAGCCCCGCTGGGAGAAAGATGTGGCAGAAAGGTGGGCAGGAGACTGGAAATGAGAAAGAAGTGATAGTATTTTCCTTGCCTTCAGAAAATGTAAAATCTTCAAAGCAAATAAGACTCAAAGAAGACAAACATTGAAGAGCCTGAATAATGAAACAAAGTAGCTGATGATACTCAGCAATTAGTATCACGAGCAACAAGGGACTGAGAATGACTAAGAAAGACATCAGTGCAGAATGGGTGGCCTGGGAGATCTCCTGGAAGGAGAGAAAATTAACAAGGCCATGCTGGAGAATGAGCCGGATCTGGATGTGCATGAAGAACAGGGAGGCATCTTGAGTTGGTAAATGCAGAACTCAAAGATCAAAACTTAGAGGAGCTTAGCATAGGAACAAAGAGAAAACAGACCACACGGTGACTTGGGTTGTGTGAGGAACACTCACAACATATCTGGTAGCTACTACAGCCTTCTAGAACATTGTCCTAAAATATGCTCCCCCATTGAATTTGTAAGGAAAGCAAGAAGGGTTAAAAGAACAATAGAAAAAAAATGGCGGCCCTTTTTCTGCCTTTAATGCCCTCCACCTAGAACTTTACCAATAAACGTATTTGAATGTTCACTTTTGCTACAGGGGTTATATTAGTTTGCTAGGGCTGCCATAACAAAATACCATGGACTGGGTGGCTTAAACAACAGAAATTTATTTTCTTATAGTTTTGAAGGCTGGAAGTCTAAGAACAAGGTGCCAGCCCATACAGTTCTTGGTGAGGGCTCTTCTTCTGGCTTGCAGACAGCCACCTACTTGTTATGTCCTCACATGGCCTTTTCTTTGTGAACGTGCACACCTTGTATCTTTTTTATATGATGAAATTTCTTCTTCTTATGAGGACACTAGTCAGGTTGGATTAGGACTCACCCTGATGGCCTTACTCTAATCTAATTGCATCTTCAAAGACTCCGTCTCCAAATACAGTCATATTTTGAGGTACTGAGGATTAGGGCTTCAACATATGAAGTTGGGAGAAGGAAACAATTTGACCAATAACATAGGTGTGTTTGGTTTTTGGTCACCAAGGAAATGTCAGTGGTAACTGTGTACAGTACTGTGAAGAAAGCATACCACTGACATATTTGTGAATATGAAATTCAACTTTTAAAATATGGATTTATACAAAGGTACAGATAAATACATTCCAACGTAAATAGTTAAACTCCAAAATTTTGCAAGACTTGGGAGTTACAAATTTAGACCAGGAAATGATAATGCTGACCTTCGATTTCTCCTCTATAGGACTGATAAAATGTCTCAATAGATAAATTTAGTTAAAAGACTTTTTCTTAAAACAAATGACTGTTTCCAAGAAAAACATAAGGCACAGTGATGTAGGAGACACAGCCATGAATGCTTGGGCATTCTAACTTCCAGTTCCAGGCAGAAAGAGAGACATCCAAAGAGAACAACAAAGAGAAGAAGGAGAATTAGGAAAGAGCAAGATCTTCTTTCCAAGAAAGAGAATGCAGCTAAGAGTTCAGATAAATAAGGCCTGAGACAACTACATGACATGGTACTTGGGAGCTACTCATGATCTTCAGAAAAGCAATGTTACTATAGTTGAGATCATTAAAGACAGATTTCATTGTTTGAAAGTGAATGGGAAATGAAATACAAAGAATTCGTGATTCTTTTCTAAAGTCTGATAAAAAAAATGTCGTGATAACTTAGGGAAAAACTACACAGAAGTTTTGTTTTTATTTTTGTTTGCTTGTTTAAAGATCATACTAGAGTTTGTTAACAGGTTGAGGGAAAGGACCCTACTTAGAAGTAAGGTTAAAGAAACAAGGGAATGGGGGAATTCCCCATCTATTCACTTAACCAATATGGGAGGGCTTCCTAGCACTATGCTTGTCGCTCCCCTTCCTCGGGAGACTTACAGATTAGTTGGGATACAGACAATGGCCCTAAGTTATTTGTTTTAATGGTCATATGTCAAAAGGCACAGAATATATGGGGAAAGGAGCACCTAAGTGTCCAGTGGGAATCTGGAAAGGCCTCACAAAGGAGGAAGGTTGGCACTGAGGCTGGCAAGATGAGTATGTCAAGCTAACAAACTGAAGACACATTTCATGGAGAAGAGTCGAGTCAAAATCAGTCATGAAAAAAATACGTACAGACTCCATAAAGGAATTCACCTTGGAAGGGAATGAAGACACTTCTATCTTGGAAAGGAAGGAAAAAAGAAAACATGGAAAAAATATGTCAAGTTCTGAGAATAAATGAAGGAAAAATGAGGAGAATTTCTATCTGAGGCTTCCATTTTCAAAATTGTCTTTGAAACCACATGAGCTGTTGGTCAAATTTAACCACTGCAACTTGAATTTTCACTTTTAAAATTTCCAGAGTGCTTCAAGGAATTTTTTAGCACTGAATATTGTCACCCTCAGGAAAGATGGACTGGGGTTGAGGGTAGGGAGCAGGACTCCAAATTTACCCAGACAGAAAGGAAAAAAAAATTAAAGTTAGGCAGACAAAAATGGTTTTGTCCATCAAGACCAACAACTCCATTATAGGGGCAACCAGGTATTATTTGATCAAGAAAGAAGGCATCCAATCTAGAATTCTTTCAATAAGCCTTTTTTATAATTTATAATTAATCAAGGGATTAACAATCTTGCAGGAGGATAAAAAATGAACAAAAGTATTCGTGTACAAATCCGAAAATGATGATAACATAAAGAATGTTTAGTTGTCACAAAAGCAATCAAGGTAAAGATAATCTCATCTAGGTATGAGACCACCCAGAAAAGCTCAGGAAGAAAGGTGGGCAGCTTGGGGAGAGAAGCCGGGATCTTGGCAGAGCTTGTGAGGTCAAGGCCTGGTAAGAGAAGAGCCAGGGCACCAGCACCAAGAAAGGACTGTAATAAAGACCTCTCTGAAATACATCCTGGTGCCCTTCAGAGCTGGTATCCAACTTTGGGTGAACCTGAACTGTATTTGGAGGCCAATCAGTTGTGCAAGTCAAGGGCAAGGGGCCTGTAGGGAGCCATTTGGCTAGACAACTAAGCCCAGGGCCAAGGCAGCCACCAGTTAAGGAAGGAAGGGGGTTGGACTACCACTGTGATAATTAGCATTGATGAACAGCAAAATAAGAAGAAAATATCCTGGAGAGTGTGTTATACCCCAGGTTAATATTATAGTAGCAAGATAAGAAGAAAAATCCTAGGGGCATAATACACCTCAAGTTAATATTATAATACTAATACTTCAACCTGGGGGTATACTATCAGTCTGTGAGGGCTGCCATAACAAAGGCTGAACAACTAAAACAACAAAAATCTATAATATTTTTCACAATTTGGAGGCTAAAAGTCTGAGATCAAGATATGGAGTAGGCAGGGTGATTTCTTCTGAGCCCTCCACATGACTTGCAGATTGCTATCTTCTTCCTGTTTCTTCTCATGGTCTTAACTCTGTACACCCCTGTATTAGTCTGTTCTCATGCTGCATAAAGACATACCCAAGACTGGGCAGTTTATAAAGGAAAGAAGTTTTGTTTTTGTTTTTGTTTTTGTTTCTGATAGAGTTTCACTCTTGTCACCCAGGCTGGAGTGCAATGGCATGACCTCGGCTCACTGCAACCTCCGCCTCCAGGATTCAAGTGATTTTCCTGTCTCAGCCTCCCAAGTAGTTGGTATTACAGATGCCTGCCACCACACCTGGCTAATTTTTGTATTTTTAGTAGAGATGGGGTTTCACCATGTTGGCCAGGCTAGTCTCGAACTCCGGACCTCAGGTGATCCACCAGCTTCAACCTCCCAAAGTGCTAAAATTACAGGCGTGAGCCACCGCACCCGGCCAGGAAAGAGGTTTAATAGACTCACAGTTTCACATGGCTAGGGAAGCCTCACAATCATGGGAGAAGGTGAAGGAGAAGCAAAGGCACATCTTGCACAGTCACAGGTAAAAGAGCATGTGCAGGAGAACTCTCATTCAGTGCAGGAGAACTCTCATTTATAAAACCATCAGATGTCTTGAAACTTATTCACTACCATGAGAACAGTATGGGGGAAACCAACCCCAGGATTCAGTTATCTCCACCTGACCTTACCCTTGACACATGGGGATTCTTACAATTCAAGGTGAGATTTGGGTGGGGACACAGCCAAACCATATCAATTCCTGTATTCAAATTTCCTCTTCTTATAGGGATACCTGTCTTTTTTGGATTAGGGCTCACCCCAATGACCTCATTCAAACTTAACTAACTCTATCTTCTCCCCCGCCTAAAGAAGCCACCTTGGTCAGCTGAGGGACTAGAATACGTAAGTACAACCTTGTTATTAACTGTTTCTTATCAGAACTGAGAATTTTATTATCATTCAATTATTAGATCTCAAACAAAAAACAAAGAACACGGAGTGAGAGAAAAACAATTTTTTAAAAGAACAAATTTGGTTTGTGACTTTAGCTAGTATTCCCAGCTTCGTTTTTCTTACTATTTATTAGCCAAATAGGCCTGCCCAGGATTTAAAGTCAAAGATGAGAGGGAAAATTACCATGCACTCTTCTCTTACGACTTTCAATATTTTAAAAAGAGCTTAAAGACCTTTTATTTTATACATTTGCCAGTAATTGTCTTTATGGTTTTATTGGTACTAATTTCATGCAGCTCATTTAGAATGTCAAGCCACATATGCAACATGATAATAAAGTTATTATTACTTCATAGAGATATAATTATAAGTAATTTTGATTCTCTCATTTTTGTCCTCTCTCTTTCTCCTCATTCCTGCCCACGTTTTATAAGAATGAAGATGAGTTTGCTGACCTTTTGCTAAAGAACATTTAGCATAAGAAGGTGATGACTTCATCCTGATTGAGGCCTGTGAAACTTTTATTTTCTAGCTCCATTAGCTTTTTCAGAGTAAGTCTGGTTATTATATTACTGCATTACAAATAAACTTCTAAATTCAGAGAATACAAATGCCACAAAACAAATAACTCCAGTGATATGGGACCTCTTTTGGCCAATGAACCAAGTTTCAGTAAAATGTTTGTTCCCTTTATTAACAATATGCTAGAAAAGATATTTTTTAAAAGAAAAGAAAAATGGGATAAGAGAATTAAAATTTCTCATTATTTGGTAAAGATCTGATGACATACACCATTAAATATAATACTATAAAGTTTCTCAGTATTAGGAAAGCAATGTAAAATATATAGTAAATGTAATCTGTACCACTGAGGTAATTTGCATATTTCTACAGGGGTCATTAGCCATAGTTTTGAAGGGCTTTCTGAAACTATTAATTTCTACATAAGAGAGCACCTTAGCTGGTCCAAGTTAGGGATAAGGTATCACTTTGGCAAATATTTTAGTTCCAAAAGTAAAGGAAAAGGGGCAAAAAGAAATGGAAGTTTCTATTTCCATACTTTGTTCTGGGAAGGGGCCAGAATAACACCCACTTCTGGTTGGAGAGATTTGAGCTTGAAATCGTAAAAGCAGGAGAGGACCACTCATTTCAAAGATTGTGCTATGAGGGAATGAAATGGAGTAAGAAGAATGTACCTTTAGTGCTGACCATGCCTTTGTTCTGGAAAAGACACAGGTATAGACCACTGAGTTATGACTATATAAAACAAATAACCGATTGTACAGTAGAAAGTTTGAGGAGCTGGGGCTTTGAGGAACTAAGCTGCCCTGCAAGAGATGATCTATGTAGTAGCAAGGGTTGCACCACTGAGCACAGACGTCTAATTGGACAAATAGTGATTGCCAACCATCACTTGTTCTTGTGGGCAACTATTTGCTTTATTCAAGCTGTCTGCTCAGGTGAGCAGAGCCCGAGAGCATAAAGAAGGTGGAAGATCTTTGAAAAGGAGCTGGACTAGCTTGACAGAGCCCAATCTGGACTGTCCAGCAGAAGTCTAACACATGGCATTATGTAAAAATGAAATTCACAGATGCTAAGAAATGCCTCAATTAAAGGGCCTATCCTTTGTTTTTGCAATTCAGAAGAAGAAGATGCGATGGAGAGGTTTAGTAACAGGCCTTGGGAGAGAAAGGTTAAAACCACACCCCTGTGGTGGAAAGCAAGATCTGAAGGGATTGGACATTCCCACTGTCAATCGCTCTGGAGAGACTGACAATGAGATTTGGAGGAGGGAACTAAAGTGGAAAGAGAGAAGCCCTTTCCCTCTCTTGATGTTGTTTTCTTTAATTTCCTTTTTTTGGTTTGGTTTTGGTTTTGGTTTAGGTTTATTTGTTGTTGTTGTTGTTGTTTGTTTGTTTTTTGTTTTAGAGACAAGCTCTCACTCTGTCTCCCAGGCTGGAGCACAGTGGAGAAATCTTGGCTCACTGCAAACTCCAAATCCTAGGCTCAAGTAATCCTCCTGCCTCAGCCTCCTGAGTAGGCAGGGCTACAGGCAGGTGCCACAACACCCTGCTATACTGTTTTCTGGAGATGGGCCTCTTGTTATGCTGCCCAGGCTGGTCTCGAACTCCTGTCCTCAAGCGAATCCCCCACCTTGGCCCCAGGGTACCTGGGCCTATAGACATGAGCCACTGCACTGGGCTAAATGTTGTTTTCTTAGGCTGGGACCCAAAGAAGCTATCTCAAGAGGTAGACATAAGTGGAGAGAAAATGTGCCTCTGAAACACGGAAACAGGAGGATGCTGGCAAAAGAGACCCTGTGGTCAAGTGGGGCTACCATGACACAGCTGAGCAGAGCAGCAGCTTCCGAAGGGAGTGGCTGAATTGACCTTCGCCTTTGAGGAAACCGGCACTAGTGGTCAATGGGAAGTTGGCCTCAGGGGTGCCCTCACTCTGGGCCATTTTGGAACTCAGACTGTAGGGAATGGCTGGAAGTCCAGGTGGTAAAGAGAAGAGCAGGGCGTTCTGAGACTAGCACAGAGGGCAGTGGTACAACAGCAGTGGTACAACAGCCAACTTAGACACTTGGGATAGAGGCTTGGTTCATGGCAACAATGAGGGCCTCACCTCAGGAGAGCTCGAGGTCAGCTCTCTGAAGTGGAATGCAGGTCCAGACAGTGCCCAGGGTAGCATCATAAGTTCATGGAGACGCCGTCCTGGAAAGGTATTAGATAATGTAGGTAACCCTGAAGAATCCAGGAGGGAGGGCGTTCACCTACTACAGTTTGCCAGACAAAGACAGCCAACTTTGAATTTGACTGCTAAATGTGACATCATTTGTATTACCCAAACTGGTGAAACCTACGAGATGTAGGCATTAGACTTAAAATAAATAATTCCAATGAAGCCAGAAATTAGGTTCATTTTAATTTCATAGATAGAAAATCGAAAGACTGTGAGATTTCCTCAAACTGAAAAAGGGTAATACCCCAAATTAGAACTCAAAGCCTGTAGCATCCACAGCTATGCTAAGACACTAGCTGCAATGTTGTCTCAGAGGATGAACACACAGCAGGTACATTAAATCAAATTGTGAAAGCATAGTGATCAGCGTCAATTTAGATTCTATGAATGGGCCCCTATATTTTATCATGCCTTTCTGTCAGGGTTTATTATTTGTTAAGGGGTTTAAATCTACAACAGAAAAATATTTCTGTAAAATCCAGTAACACACAGTGGCTAACCATAGCGGAATTTTACAAACTATGATTTGTCAAATAATTCATGCTTTTTCCCAAACACAAGAGCCTGCATTATTCTGACAGCGAAAAAAAAAGAGTTTTCCTATTCCCTATAATTTTCTATTGAACCTACAGACTATCTGCTTTACCTGAATTCTTAGAGGGTTAGGAGTTTAAGCCTAAAAACCACTTTGCGATAGGAAATGTAAAGTCTTACAGCTAAAGTGCTGAAAATATAATTTCTCTGGACTTCAAATAATACCACATATACACCAGCTCAGGTTGAGCAAAGAACACTGTACTCTTTAGACATATCTAGGGAATGAACTTATACAGGGAAGAAAGTAGCGATTGATCAAACTAACAATTATTGTGCAGCAAGCCCTGTTCTAAATCTTCTACATTTACATTAGTAAATCTACCAAAATTACATATAGTAGCTCAGTTAGCTCCCCCCAAAATGAAACTGTTAGTGTTTTCACGAGGGCTAAATTCTTTGTCTAAGATCATGTAGTGGAATATATCTAACTTCAATCCAACGTCCATTTTAAAATATCACGCTGCTTCTATAGGTAACCTTTCGGTATTTAACCACTGTTTCTATCAGGAAATTTTTATTCTATTCTAATCTGAACCTCATTCATTGTCACTTAAGCCTGTTTACTTAAAAGCTGTTCTTATAAAGTTTCGAAACAGCTGGTCACTGTCCTTGGTTTAACAGCTCCTGCACATACAGTACTCAAAGATAATTAAATCCCCCATCAGCAATTTCTTCTTTTGGCTGAATAAGCCCTTTTCAATGTTTCTTTAAAAAAAAACTTCTGTGCCTTTAAATATCTTGCAGCATCACCATAGCACATTGACTTTTACAGCTGCAATACGGGCACGTGATTTTCTTACAGTCATTTATAACTACAAGGACCATTCCTACCCATCCCCATCATGTTCTTCCACCATCTTCTATTTACTGCTTAAGCAGCTTGGTTCTCCCAGAGCATTTTTGTCCTCATCGAGCTTCATTATGTTTGCTGTGATGGTTTTCTCCAATTTGCCAAGAAGCTGCTTCTATTTCTAAGGAGCACTGCAGAGCACTTGCATTCCTGGTTAAATCCTTTGCCTGTTCTATTTCAGTCTATGTTCTTACTTGATAAGCACCTGGAATGGGCTGAATTGCCACCCCCAAATTCATATATTGAAGTCCTATCTCCTTGTACCTGACTTTATTTGAAGATGGGGTCTTTAAAGAGGTAACTAGATTAAATGAGGTCATTGGGGTGGGCCCTAATCCAATGACTGGTGTCCTTTTGAGAAGAGGAGGTTACGACACAGACACACACACAGAAGGTAAGACTATATAAAGACACCATGAGAAGATGGACATTTACAAGTCAAGGAGAGAGACCTCAAAAGAAACAAACCCTGCTGACACCCTGATTTCAGACCTCCAGTCTCCAGAACTCTGAGAAAATAAGTTTTTATTTATTAAACCACCCAGTCTGTGATCCTTTTTTTGTTTGTTTGTTTTTTGAGACGGAGTCTCGCTCTGTCGCCCAGGCTGGAGTGCAGTGGTGTGGTCTAGGCTCACTGCACCTCCGACTCCCTGGTTCAAGTGATTCTTCTGCCTCAGCCTCCCGAGTAGCTGGGACTACAGGCGTGTTCCACCATGCCCCCCTAATTTTTTTTTGTATTTTTAGTAGAAATGGGGTTTCATCATGTGAGCCAGGATGGTCTTGATCTCCTGAACTCATGATCCGCCCACCAAATCTGTGATACTTTCTACGGCAGCCCTATCAAACTAATACAGCACCCTCAAATGTGTCTCATTTCCCTAACTATTATTAATTATGTAAAGAACCCCACAGATACCAACATCATGTACCCCTCATATTGAAAAGGGTACATTACTTCTATGGTATTGTTGCCAAAAATGCCTAAACTCAATCTGTCCATGAGTAGGCATCAGATAATCCCAAATTGTGTGGTATTCAACAACACAACTGATCAGTACTCTCAAAGTGTCAAGGTCAAGAAAGCAAGACAAGTCCAAGAATTGCCACAGATTGTAGGAGTCTAAGGAAACATAAGAACTAAATGCAGTGTGGGATCCTGGATTCGATCCTGGAACAGACAAAGGACCTTTATGGAGCTCTGGTGAAATCTAAACAAAGTTTATACTTTAGTTAACAGCATTGTACCAATGTAGATTTCTTAGTTTTAATAAAGGTCCTATAATTATGCAAGATATTAAATATTAGGGAAAGCTGAATAAAGCATATACAAAAACTCTCAGTTCTATCTTTGCAATGTTTTTGTAATTCTAAATTTATTTCAAAATTAAAATAATATATCATAATACAAATAATGTATTATAAAAGTAATATGTACTATGACTAATAATATAAAAATCAAATAACAAAATAAATGAACTAATAAAACACCACTAGTGGGGAAAAATCACATATTTTCATCATTGTGAAGTCTTCCCTGAAATAAACTCTATATTAAAAAAGGAGGGGAGAAAGAAGCTAACCTTCACTGAGATCTACTGATACTATTTGACAGGTATTATCTTATTTAATCCCCACAATAGCACTGTCACTTATAAAATGTGACATCTGATGAAAAAGAAGCTCAAACATATTTCAGTGATTCATCTGAGGTCACATAACAAGTGATAGACTGGAATTCAGACCCAGCTCCATTTAATTCCAATGCACCATGTTTGTTCTCCTGGTTAAGTATGAATTTCTACGTCCCCACCAACTATACTTTCACCTAAGTAGATCCATTCTAACTATGGATTTCATTCTTAACCAAATATTGGAACCACCTGAGAAGCTTTAAAAATTCCTGAGGTTCAAATCCTACCCCCAATTCTGCTGTAATTATTTCAGGATTTGATTGGACCTCAAAATTTTTACATTATCCCCAGATATTTCATATGTGCAGAGAACAACTCTACTAGTTTATCCATGTTAATGTTATACAGAACAGAACTAAAACCTTTGCAAAAGTTAGGCAGTCATATTTATCATTTATTCAGGAGTAAGCATGTATCATCAAAATCAATTAAGTTCAACTTGTGCAACATACTATTTAAGGAAACAAGCAAAAGAAATTCTTTAGAAGACACATGGAGAACAGGGACCAACTTCAGAAGAGCTCTCATCAGCTAACTGCATAGAGCACCAGGAACACAGAAGCAGTTGACTCCAGAGATAAATCTCAAAACCCTTCCAATAAAGAGAAGAAAGTAGCAATCATTTTACTAAAAAAAGTCAAATGACTTACTGTCTCAGATTTTAATTTCCTCTAGTCCCTTTAAAATGGCAAAGGGAAACCATCAAGCTATGTAAGACTCTAATTGAAAATAAACATTTTCCTACTTTTGAGTGGAATTAAAGCTGGGAAAAACTGAATTGCTTCAAGGTGAGGAATGAAACAGAAAGAAATATCAAGAAAGCTGCAATGAGAGTATTTGGAAACCATTCTGTTTGCTGAATTGTCAGCCATGCAAGCACTTATAGACAATTACAACCTTAGAAAACAAATAAAAAGTGTGTAAGTAGGCACTTTGATGCTTCTTTCTAATTATAGGGTTTACGAGCTGGATTCAAAAAACACAAATAGAGGCAGTGCAAACAACAGTAACCTTGAAATGAGGTTATGAAGCTTATTAGCTTTACATAATTACACAGCTGTGACAGGTTGAAGAGACCCCTGCCTGAAGCACATTTCCTCCCCTCTTTACTACCGGGTCTTACAGCAAGGTTGCCATTTTTTTTTTAATTTTACCCTTTTTAAAAATACAATTTAGGTTGAATCATGGACTAACCAATATTTGACCTACACAAGTGGCTATTTCCTATTTTGTGTTTCCATATGAAGATCTCCTTCATCTCTCTTGAGGGGCACTGACTTGTTTTTCTCTATCCTTTGAAACATCCACAGCACCAGACTTGTGTGCATAACAGAGCATGCTCAGTAAGGGCTCGTGCAATAAATGAAAGAAATTCACCTACCTATAGGGAAAAGCTGTGTTTCCTAATCTTTAACCTATTGAAAAGCCCTGGAAGCCACCATTTGTGATATGTATCTCCCCCAAAGAAATCATTCTGGTAATTGGCCTGGACACCAAATTGTACCTGCAATCCAGCTGACAGTCTGGGGTTAGTAGAGAATGGTTATTTACTGTCCTGCCTGAGGTGTCTGTGCAGGGCTATGGGAAGGAGCAGGGTTAGGGGTCTCTCGCTGTATTTGCACACACATATACACACACACACACACACACAGAAGGTTTATAATTAACTATTTTGCATATCTATGATTTAAAGATGAAAATATTGATTTTTCATTTTTTTTACAAATAAGAAAGGAAACTCAGGAAAACAAGAGCAATTTATAAGAATGACATGAAACTAATATTTAGTTGACTAAAATTTTTAGTAATGAAGCCTGTGTATGAACTTCTTTGTTGCATAAACATTTTATCTTTGAAAAGCCAAATATGGACTTGGCAGATGTTCTCATATATGCCAAACAGAGATTCCTTTAGGACATTTAATTCAAAAAAAAGAGCAGATCTCTTCAAGGCTTTAGGCAGCAAACTGCAGGATATAATAATAAAAGCTCACATTTATTTAGTGCTTGCCATGCTTCTGTGCTAGCACTTTAAACATTTTAGCTATCTAATCTTCACAATGATCTAAGAGGCTGGTACCATGCTTATTCCCATTTAACAGAGAAGAGGCTTTGACAGGTCATTTGCCTATAGTTACATGCATATAGAAGGCAGAACGTGGGCTCTCACCCAGGAAGGTAGTCTCTCACTAGGGCCGGTAATCATACTTACCCCTCTCCTGATAGATAGATCATATCAGCCAACCACAACTTTTCTCTCTTTATCCCCCCAAAAACCTGCTACAATATTCATCCACAATAATATTCCAGAATTACACATCCAATTTGTACATTATTTTGATGTGTATGGTAGGTTAGTGGCACCTATCTTGAATATTGCTTAATGGAAAAAAATGAGGGCCACCAATCTTATATACTAGCATGAATTATGTTTATTTTATTATGTGATCAATAGATTGAATGTTTACATCCCCTCCAAATTCATACGTTAAGTCCTAATGTGCAGTGTAATGGTATTTGAAGACAATTAGGTCATGAGGGCAGATCCCTCATGAATGGGACCAGTGCCCTTATAAAAGAGGCTGGAGAAAACTCCCTCACCCCTTTTGCCATATAAGGACACAGAAAAAGTCACCATCTATGAATCAGGAAGTGGGCTGTTAGCAGACACTGAACCTATGAGCACCTCCATCTTGGACTTCCCAGCCTCCCAAACTGTGAGAAATAAATTTCTATCATTTGTATGCTATCCAGTTGATGGTATTTTGTTACAGCAACTCAAAGGGACTAAGATGGCACTTCAGGGTTTATTGTAAGTTCATTATGTAAAAGGATGTTTGTCAAAAACAAAAGGTGTGCCCATTTAATGTATATAATATTTCTAAATGAAATACTAGCAAATGACATCAGGCTTTATAATATTTTATGTAATTGTGTTTTGTGTTTGGAAACTGATTCATTGAAATCATTTATAGGTATAATGATTCAACAGGAATTGGCTGGACTTAAGTTTCATTAAAATAAAAGTGAATATGAATGAAGACATCTTCATTTTGATTGGAAATATTCCATGCTTTTGGAATTCGTTTGTTTGGTGATGTCAACTGTGGCAAAAAAAACTTATCTCTAATAAATATGGTCATTGTAATTGGATTTCATATTACAGAACTGGCTAGAGAAAGTGATGTTTTATGGGAAACATACACTTGTAATATGAATATGAATAGTCCCTTAGGTAGTTTTGAATCCAGTCTTTATGAAGTGTAAAATTGGAATAACAGGCTTAGAATATTTAATGCATGTGGATAATTTGGATTGTTGCAGCCAAGATACAATTGCATGTTTGGGGAATGAAACAAGTTGGAAACCCACAGGTCGTGCTATGCAGTCACCTAGAATATGGTAGTGACCTCATTATTGACCTTACTTCCATGATCGTCACCCCTTCTAGTCTATTCTCAACACAGTATCCAGACCGATCCCTCTAAAACCTACGTTAGTGGAAGTGTACCATCACAGGGAGAATAAGACAGAAATCCTTACAGTGGCCAACAAAGTACAGCCTCCATTCTGCTCCAGCCACACTGGCCTCCTGGCTGGTTCTCAAACTTGTGGGGCAGGCTCCTTCCACAGACACTTTGCACCTACTCTTCCTTCTGCTTGGAATGCTCTTCCTGAAAAAATCCAAATGGCTGGCACTCATTTTTTCCAGGTACCCAAATGTCACCTCTTCAGACGTCTTGACTATCCATCCCATCTCAGACAGTCACCCTCACTCCACCAGGCCCCAGCACACTCTCCAGCCAATCTACTCACTTTATTATTTTTCACCATGCTTGTTACTACCTGACAGCATCTACCTTTATTTTGTCATCTCCTGTCTTCTCCACTAAAAAATAAGATCACCAAGGAAAGAAACTTTTTTTGGACCCAGGACCCAAGACCCAGAACAGTACTAGGCAAGTCATGGGAATTCTCTAAATATGTTTGGAATGAATGCATGAATCTGAGTAATTGAGTGAAAGCTCACGAATGAATGGGCATTTTGATTTAAAGTAAAATACCCGAATTAGAATGAAGAGGGGACCCTCATTCTTGAGGAGAAAAGAGTTTGTAGCTTCATGGATTCTGTCTTGATGACTACTTTCCAAAAACCTGGAAAACCCTGGTAGAAATATATGAGCTCCTGAAAAATAGGAAAAAAAAAAAGGCTTTTGCATGTGTTCTATTCCCCATTGATTATTTTAATTTCAATTATATATTTATTTCATTTTAGTGCTCTTACCATAAAATATTTAGGCTTCCTTTAATGTCCATATTTAAAAGTATATTACTTGTGATGTTTTGATAGTATTACATAAGCTAGGTGGTAGGGCTTGATGCTTAAGAAAGCAAGTCAAAAGGAGAAAACTTATTTTAAAAGTAAAAGATAAATGGGATAATCTATTTTTTATTATTGCCTTTGGCTAGTTTCTTGATTCCTTCCTATCCAGTGCTTGGTTACCTTGCATTTAATTCCACAAGTATACACATACCTCATTTACAGGAGAGGAGTGAGGAATGATGGGTGAATGGGTGCATTCCTACAAACAGGAGCTCTAACAGAATTAGTTCTAATGCAATTCACATGACATGAATTCATCAAATTATCATGCCCATGGAGACACACCACATAGTGGCAATTGCTCCTTCATCCTTCTCAAAATCCCTTGAAATTCTGATACACTTTCTGCAATATTTCTTCCAGACATCATTCTTAACTGTTGAACACCCTGCCCAGTCTGTTGTGATACATATGTGCCATGCCTTGTGTCAAGGATCTTCTACCAAGTCCTAGTTTCCTGATAAATATTGTCCTCTATTTTCTAGAACACCACTTGGAGAACTCTGAAGCTGCTATAAAACTCACATTGCAACATCAAAAGGATTCTCCTGTTTTGCAGAAATGCTCACCAAAATATAAAATATATGACAAAAGAGAGGCCACTGAAGACCAAACTACACGTGTTGCAGAACCCACTCAACTCAGAATAGCTCAGTGGCTCACTGCCTGAGAGTTTGCAATGCGATGTGCTAAGCAGTCTGTCCAGGACAGACTGCCATCGCTCTTACTGGCTGAGAGCGCATGACAAAAAGTATATCTTAACACTGTGCTGTAATTTTGTTTTAATTACAAAAAGACTTCTAAGATAAATAGTGTTAAAATGAATCAGTGTTATTCAGGGAAGCATGAAACGTGCAATATATTCAGAAAGAGGTGATAATTATTTCATGAATGATAAAACAAATTATGTAAAGATATGAAAAAGCTGAATTGTGGAGAAAATGAGCCAAGGCATGAAAACATGCATTCTTTCAATAAACATTTACTTATCTACATGCCAAATATCTAAATTTATAAACTGGACATGTAAAGATGAAAAGACAGTGTTCTTGACCTCAAACAGCTCACAGTGTAGCATGGAAAATAGATATGCAAACAAACAATATGTGTACTGTTTTATCAGAGTCGTTTTCAAAATACTATGGAAACATGGAGACGGAAGGCACTGAATTCTTCTTGGTGAGTTAGGAACACCTTTACTAGTGATTACTAAGATAGAACCTCAGAAATGAATGCAGGTCATTGGGCAAATCAAGCACATAGGGGCCTCTAGGCAGAAGCAACACCATGAGCCAAGGTGAGAAGAAAAATGGCACATTCAGGTGACTACATGTCATTTGAGTATTGCAGAGGTCAGATCATAAAAGACCTATGTACCATGCTCAAGAGGAGCTTGGTTTTTACCTTGAGTAAAATGACAGTTATTGAAATATTCTAAGTGAGTGAATATTATAATCAGATTTGCAATGCAACGTCAGCAGATTGTAAAGCACTGCAGATCTTTTCCCTTCCCTGAAGATTTGGGGCATTGACAATAACTAAATTTCTCCACAGGAAGAGAGGAAGTCATTAATGAATTGGTGACAAAATAATTACGAATCTCTCTTCTTTTTTAACTGTGGTACTAAAGATAATCTTGTTTTTACAGTGAACTATACAAAGGGACTTTTTGTGCAACAGCCCAAACAAAGATATTTTAATAATTCAATGATAAATAGTGAATATTTATCATTTGTTAATATTGATGTTAACATTTGTTATTAGCTTTAATATGCAACTCTGATTTCTACCTGTAAGTAACCTCCAGAGGAGGCATCATAACTGGGGTCTAATGTTGGTCAGGAACTCTCAATAAAGCATCACAGAGAGTAAATTATTTGTGGCTGCATTTTCATAAGAGTTGAAGAAAAACAAAGGTTCAACTGCATGAAAGGTGGTAATGGAGTAGGAAAAAAGGTCAAACTGGAGCTATGAAAACCATGGTTTAGAAGACATTCTCATTCACTAACCACGTGAACTCAGCAAATGGTTCACACTTTCTTTATTTCACTCCATTCAGGCAATGTAAAAATAACTATACTATTCCTTGTCTATGCAGAAATGTTTCAAAACCAAATGAAATCACGCTTATAAGTAAAACGCACCAAATATCCATTGATACAGCATTTGTGGTCTAGAGGTTGAGGAACTGCTCGTCATATCAATGTACATAACAGAAGATGATGTAAAAAGGACAAACATGGGCACTATGATGATGAAACAGTTATAAACTTGAATACTAGTACATATTTGACCATCAATTATCAGCTATGTTTCAATATTTAAAATGTGTATTTGTTGCTCTAAAGTTAGATATTCCCCCAAGTATTCACCAAACTAGCAAAATAAATTTTTCAAATAAAAATTCCTCATCCACCGAGTCTAAGTGATATGTTATAGTACATTCAGCAAGTATATCATGAATCTGACAAAGAAACAGGACCACATAAAGGATGTGGGGAGAGTGAGGAGAATAAAGGAGAGGAGGATGCATAAAGATCTCCAGAAAAGCAGGCATAACACAGGAGCCCTTCCAAACACAAACATTTGACTTTTTTTCTTCAAAGATGTACCATAATCCCTTCATATAAACCCAGGTACTCACCAGGGACTCCCAGCACTCTTTCCCCCTGCCCAGCCAGAACGAAGCTGGTTAGAGCACAAAGTGTCAGCACAGGCAGATACCAAGTGAGTTGTTTGCTACTGTTCACTGGAAAACTTAAGGAAAACCTGCAGCAGGAAGGGAAGCAGTCCAAAGGAAACCTAAGCTATGACTATGAGGTTGTACCCCAAACTTATACACAGGATTTTTATGAATGATAGTGTAACTCTTTCATTATGGGGTTAAATTGTGTCCCCTCAAAAGACATGAGGAAGCCCTATCCCTTAGTGCTTGTGAATATGGCCTTATTTGGAAATAGAGTCTTTGCAGATGCAATCGATTTAAGATGAGATCATTGGAGTGGACCCTAAAGCAACACAACTGGTGTCCTTATAGGAAGAGGGAAATGCCATGTGGACACAGACACATGAGGAGAAGACGACTGTGCGTGATAGAGGCAGAGACTGGAGTGATGCATCCACAGCCAAAGAAGGCCAAAGACTGCCAGCAAAACACCAGAAGCTGGAAGAGTCAAGGAAAGCTTCTCACTACAGGTTTTAGAGGGAGCATGGCCTATGACACCTTGACTTTGGACTTCTAGCCTCCAGAACTATAGACAATAAACTGTTGTTTTAGGCCACCCAGTTTGTAGTACTTTGTTATGGCAGCCCTAGAAAACAAAACAAATATACTCTTTTATACAAATTTATCTGCCTATCTATCCATCCATCTATCTACCTCCATTTATCTGCCTATCTCTCTATCCATCCATCTATCTACCTCCATTTATCTATCATCAAAACATCATGCCAAGGAGGGCTGATGCCTTTGCAAATACCACATATCATAACCCATCTTTTCTCTGTCTAGGCTCAATCAGATGCAAAATGGTCACATTTTCTCTTTTGTTTTGTTTTGTTCTATAAATGGCCATTCGGTATTTCCCCCCTACACTTTTATGCAGCTTCAGTATTAAGGTCTCTTCCTGCGCCAGAGTCTTGAAGGATGGTTTCACATTAAAACGGAAAAGGAATTCATAATTAGTGATTTACATTTGTTGACTAATTACATTTTAACTGAAAAGCATTCACACTAAATTGTTACAACTGAATATTTTTATGATCTTTTTCTTGCCTCTATAATTACAGAATGAAAGGCTTTTCTCCACAATAAAGGCATTTTAGGCATCCGCCTATTCAATTGATACTAGAAAAAAAGTCTGACTTAGAATCTGTAAAAAGCCTCAAGACAGTTAATCAATCAAGAAGGCATTTATCGGGGCGTTTCATGCCCCTGGTGCTGAGCTTTAGACTTTCAAAGATGCAGACATGGGTCAGATCCCTCCTGCCTTGAAAGGACAGCCAGTTGGCTGAGAAGGGTTTGATCTTGAGGAAGCTAAGGCCGGCAGGTTTCTGAAGTGTGGAATGACCCAGTGAAGCCTGGAGTTAGAGCCGAGAAGCAAGAACCTGGCACAAAACTGAGAGCGTGGCCCTGCTACCGCCTGGTAGAGCTCAGACAGCTTGTTTTCTTGTTTTTGCACACTGTTACTGCTGGCCTCCTCTCTTCCAACATTTCCTCTCCAGCTCAGTATTTGCAGCACCTGGGACATGGCCAGTTACAAGGCATGGTGGTTGATTGAAGCAGTAAACCATTTGCATCTCTTACAGCACCTACCAGGTTATAGGCAGAAAAGGAAGAAAGAGGAGGTCAGATTGCTGAGCTACCACTTAAGGAGACAGGGCTAATCTTGCTTCCCTGCTTGGAGCCAAAAATGCCATTTCCAGGCTTTGGATTGCAACTCATCCAAAGATAAAGCTCAGAACTCACTGAGCAAGACAGAAGGCACAATTTAGCATATATCATATATACAGTCAATCCTCAATTTGCAGATTTTGTATCTGCAAAATCGCCTACTTGCTAAAATTGTTCATAATGCCAAAGTCAATACTCAGAGAACTTTTGCGGTCATTCATACTGCATGTTCAATGTGGCAAATAATTTGAGCTATTCCCAATGGAGGTGGAACAAGGCTACCCTCCACCCTCTTGTTTCAGTTCTCATGCTGCAAACAAGTGTTTTTTTATGGTCTATTTAGTGCCATGTGTTTTGCATTTCTGTGCTTTTTGCTGGTGATTTCACTATCTAAAATGGTCTCAAGCACCATGCTGACAGACTGCCTGGTAGTCCTAAGCACAAGAAGGCTGAGATGTGCCTTATGAAGAAAATACATGTGTCAGATGAGTTTTGTTCAGGCATGAGTTATAATGTCATGGCAGTGTTAATGAATTGACAAAACATATTAAATAAATACAAGTGGAAATGTCCATGTGTGTTCTTCAACAGAAACACACATAAAACAAGAATATATATCAATTCATTGATGAAAATACTGTGACTGGAGACTTGCAGGAACCTAAACCTGTATTTCCTCTAAAAGCAATTAGTATTCATTAATTCAGCTTTCACAGCAACTTTATAAAACACAGTTACCGTGAATGAGATAGACTATTATATGTGTGTATGTGTGAAATAGGCTATATATACACATACGTATATATAAATATATAGGTATATGTATATCTAGTTAAATGTTTATTTACATATATACATGTATATACGTGTGTGTATATATATGTACAAATACACACACATACACGCACACATATATATATATATATATGCTATTTTTTTCACCATGCTGGGCCCTGTATAGATAATGGTAAAGAAAACAGATATGGCTGTACCTCTCATAGACATCCAAGTCTAGTAAAGAAGTAAAAGATTAATTAGCAAACCCCTTTGGGGTGCTACATTGACAACCATTCTCTCATCAGCTTAATCAGTAGTAAAACTTGATGCTTTTATCATCGCTGTTTAATTCCTCTCTCTTTCTCGGCTGGCTATGAGGAAGAGTAGGGCAAGGAAGAAGAATGTTGCATTAGAATGTAAGCTCATGAAGGCAGAGATCTTTGTTTTGCTCTAAACCTCCAGCTCCTTGCACAGGTACCTTGTACATAGCATTTGGTAAATGAATCAATTTATTGGTTCACTAAACACACCAACAGCTGGTACCTCCAAGAAAAAAAGAAGAGAAGCAAACTGCAAAATAAAATTCCGAAGCATGTCCACTTATCTGATAATAATTCTTCCAAAGTCCCTTGCTAAGAATTTCCGAACGTGTGCTGGCAGTGTAAAAGTTACCCCATGCCGGCCAGGCACGGTGGCTCACGCCTGTAATCCCAGCACTTTGGGAGGCAGAGGCAGGTAGATCACGAGGTCTGGAGATCGAGACCATACTGGCTAACATGGTGAAACCCTGTCTCAAAAAAATACAAAAAATTAGCCGGGCGTGGTGGCAGGCACCTGTAGTCCCAGCTACTCGGGAGGCCGAGGCAAGAGAATGGCGTGAACCTGAGAGGCAGAGCTTGCAGTGAGACAAGATTGCGCCACTGCACTCCAGCCTGGGCAACAGAGCGAGACGCCATCTCAAAAAAAAAAAAAAAAAAAAAGTTACCCCATGCCTCTGCTGATAAGCAAGCAGGCAAGCCCTTGAAGGGACAGTGGAAATTGGTGAAAGAGCTTTCAAAAAAAAAAAATACACTTACAGTTTACAGTTCTAAAGAAGGATTCTTTTTTGTAACACCTTTATGTTCTCCAGTCAATCAATTTATTGAGTTCAGTCGTTCAATAAATTTGGCGTGAACAACCAGCAAACAAAAATGTTTTCAGCATTCCAGAGATGATCAATAATAGCAAACGCCATTAAATGAAAAAGTATCCATAGGTTGTTTTTGTTGTTGTTGTTGTTGTTTTTTTTTTTAATTATACTTTAGGGTTTTAGGGTACATGTGCACAATGTGCAGGTTTGTTACATATGTATCCATGTGCCATGTTGATTTCCTGCACCCATTAACTCGTCATTTAGCATTAGGTGTATCTCCTAATGCTGTCCCTCCCCCCTCCCCCCACCCCACAACAGTCCCCAGAGCGTGATGTTCCCCTTCCTGTGTCCATGAGTTCTCATTGTTCAATTCCCACCTATGAGTGAGAACATGCGGTGTTTGGATTTTTGTCCTTGCGATAGTTTACTGAGAATGATGATTTCCAGTTTCATCCATGTCCCTACAAAGGACACGAACTCATCATTTTTTATGGCTGCATAGTATTCCATGGTGTATATGTGCCACATTTTCTTAATCCAGTCTATCGTTGTTGGACATTTGGGTTGGTTCCAACTCTTTGCTATTGTGAATAGTGCCGCAATAAACATACGTGTGCATGTGTCTTTATAGCAGCATGATTTATAGTCCTTTGGGTATATACCCAGTAATGGGATGGCTGGGTCAAATGGTATTTCTAGTTCGAGATCCCTGAGGAATCGCCACACTGACTTCCACAATGGTTGAACTAGTTTACAGTCCCACCAACAGTGTAAAAGTGTTCCTATTTCTCCACATCCTCTCCAGCACCTGTTGTTTCCTGATTTTTTAATGATGGCCATTCTAACTGGTGTGAGATGGTATCTCACTGTGGTTTTGATTTGCATTTCTCTGATGGCCAGTGATGAGGAGCATTTCTTCATGTGTTTTTTGGCTGCATAAATGTCTTCTTTTGAGAAGTGTCTGTTCATGTCCTTTGCCCACTTTTTGATGGGGTTGTTTGTTTTTTTTCTTGTAAATTTGTTTGAGTTCATTGTAGATTCTGGATATTAGCCCTTTGTGAGATGAGTAGGTTGCAAAAATTTTCTCCCATTGTGTAGGTTGCCTGTTCACTCTGATGGTAGTTTCTTTTGCTGTGCAGAAGCTCTTTAGTTTAATTAGATCCCATTTGTCAATTTTGGCTTTTGTTGCCATTGCTTTTGGTGTTTTAGACATGAAGTCCTTGCCCACACCTATGTCCTGAATGGTATTGCCTAGGTTTTCTTGTAGGATTTTAATGGTTTTAGGTCTAACATTTAAGTCTTTAATCCATCTTGAATTAATTTTTGTATAAGGTGTAAGGAAGGGATCCAGTTTCAGCTTTCTACATATGGCTAGCCAGTTTTCCCAGCACCATTTATTAAATAGGGAATCCTTTCCCCATTTCTTGTTTTTGTCAGGTTTGTCAAAGATCAGATAGTTGTAGCTATGCGGCATCATTTCTGAGGGCTCTGTTCTGTTCCATTGATCTATGTCTCTCTTGTGGTACCAGTACCATGCTGTTTTGGTTACTGTAGCCTTGTAGTATAGTTTAAAGTCAGGTAGCGTGATGCCTCCAGCTTTGTTCTTTTGGCTTAGGATTGACTTGGCGATGCGGGCTCTTTTTTGGTTCCATATGAACTTTAAAGTAGTTTTTTTCCAATTCTGTGAAGAAAGTCATTGGTAGCTTGATGGGGATGGCATTGAATCTATAAATTACCTTGGGCAGTATGGCCATTTTCACGATATTGATTCTTCCAACCCATGAGCATAGAATGTTCTTCCATTTGTTTGTATCCTCTTTTATTTCATTGAGCAGTGGTTTGTAGCTCTCCTTGAAGAGGTCCTTCACATCCCTTGTAAGTTGGATTCCTAGGTATTTTATTCTCTTTGAAGCAATTGTGAATGGGAGTTCACTCATGATTTGGCTCTCTGTTTGTCTGTTATTGGTGTACAAGAATGCTTGTGATTTTTGTACATTAATTTTGTATCCAGAGACTTTGCTGAAGTTGCTAATCAGCTTAAGGAGATTTTGGGCTGAGACAATGGGGTTTTCTAGATATACAATCATGTCATCTGCAAACAGGGACAATTTGACTTCCTCTTTTCCTAATTGAATACCCTTTATTTCCTTCTCCTGCCTGATTGCTCTGGCCAGAACTTCCAGCACTATGTTGAATAGGAGCGGTGAGAGAGGGCATCCCTGTCTTGTGCCAGTTTTCAGAGGGAATGCTTCCAGTTTTTGCCCATTCAGTATGATATTGGCTGTGGGTTTGTTGTAGATAGCTCTTATTATTTTGAGATATGTCCCATCAATACCTAATTTATTGAGAGTTTTTAGCATGAAGGGTTGTTGAATTTTGTCAAAGGCCTTTTCTGCATCTATTGAGATAATCATGTGGTTTTTGTCTTTGGTTCTGTTTATATGCTGGATTACATTTATTGATTTGCGTATGTTGAACCAGCCTTGCATCCCAGGGATGAAGCCCACTTGATCATGGTGGATAAGCTTTTTGATGTGCTGCTGGATTCGGTTTGCCAGTATTTTATTGAGGATTTTTGCATCAACGTTCATCAAGGATATTGGTCTGAAATTCTCTTTTTTGGTTAAGTCTCTGCCAGGTTTTGGTATCAGGACGATGCTGGCTTCGTAAAATGTGTTAAGGAGGATTCCCTCTTTTTCTATCGATTGGAATAGTTTAAGAAGGAATGCTACCAGTTCCTCCTTGTACCTCTGGTAGAATTCAGCTGTGAATCCATCAGGTCCTGGACTCTTTTTGGTTGGTAAGCTATTGATTATTGCCACAATTTCAGAACCTGTTATTGGTCTATTGAGAGATTCAACTTCTTCCTGGTTTAGTCTTGGGAGGGTGTATTTGTCGAGGAATTTATCCATTTCTTCTAGATTTTCTAGTTCATTTGCATAGAGGTGTTTGTAGTATTCTCTGATGGTAGATTGTATTTCTGTGGGATCGGTGGTGATATCCCCTTTTTCGTTTTTTATTGCATCTATTTGATTCTTCTCTCTTTTCTTCTTTATTAGTCTTGCTAGCGGTCCATCAATTTTGTTGATCTTATCAAAAAACCAGCTCCTGGATTCATTAATTTTTTGAAGGGTTTTTTGTGTCTCTATTTCCTTCAGTTCTGCTCTGATTTTAGTTATTTCTAGCCTTCTGCTAGCTTTTGAATGTGTTTGCTCTTGCTTTTCTAGTTCTTTTAATTGTGATGTTAGGGTGTCAATTTTGGATCTTTCCTGCTTTCTCTTGTGGGCATTTAGTGCTATAAATTTCCCTCTGCACACTGCTTTGAACGTGTCCCAGAGATTCTGGTATGTTGTGTCTTTGTTCTCGTTGGTTTCAAAGAACATCTTTATTTCTGCCTTCATTTCATTATGTACCCAATAGTCATTCAGGAGCAGGTTGTTCAGTTTCCATGTAGTTGAGCAGTTTTGAGTGAGTTTCTTAATCCTGAGTTCTAGTTTGATTGCACTGTGGTCTGAGAGATAGTTTGTTATAATCTCTGTTCTTTTACATTTGCTGAGAAGAGCTTTACTTCCAACTATGTGGTCAATTTTGGAATAGGTGTGGTGTGGTGCTGAAAAAAATGTATATTCTGTTGATTTGGGGTGGAGAGTTCTGTAGATGTCTATTAGGTCCACTTTATGTAGAGCTGAGTTCAATTCCTGGATATCCTTGTTAACTTTCTGTCTCGTTGATCTGTCTAATGCTGACAGTGGGGTGTTAAAATCTCCCATTATTATTGTGTGGGAGTTTAAGTCCCTTTGTAGGTCACTCAGGACTTGCTTTATGAATCTGGGTGCTCCTGTGTTGGGTGCATATATATTTAGGATAGTTAGCTCTTCTTGTTGAATTGATCCCTTTACCATTATGTAATGGCCTTCTTTGTCTCTTTTGATCTTTGTTGGCTTAAAGTCTATTTTATCAGAGACTAGGATTGCAACCCCTGCCTTTTTTTGTTTTCCAGTTGCTTGATAGATCTTCCTCCATCCCTTTATTTTGAGTCTATGTGTGTCTCTGCACATGAGATGGGTTTCCTGAATACAGCACACTGATGGGTCCTGACTCCTTATCCAGTTTGCCAGTCTGTGTCTTTTGATTGGAGCATTTAGCCCATTTACATTTAACGTGAATATTGTTATGTGTGAATCTGATCCTGTCATTATGATGTTAGTTGGTTATTTTGCTCGTTAGTTGCTATAGTTTCTTCCTAGCCTCGATGGTCTTTACAATTTGGCATGTTTTTGCAGTGGCTGGTACCGGTTGTTCCTTTCCATGTTTAGTGCTTCCTTCAGGAGCTCTTTTAGGGCAGGCCTGGTGGTGACAAAATCACTCAGCGTTTGCTTGTCTGTAAAGTATTTTATTTCTCCTTCACTTATGAAGCTTAGTTTGGCGGGATAGGAAATTCTGGGTTGAAAATTCTTTTCTTTAAGAATGTTGAATATCAGCCCCCACTCTCTTCTGGCTTGTAGAGTTTCTGCTGAGAGATCAGCTGTTAGTCTGATGGGCTTCCCTTTGTGGGTAACCCGACCTTTCTCTCTGGCTGCCCTTAACATTTTTTCTTCATTTCAACTTTGGTGAATCTGACAATTATGTGTCTTGGAGTTGCCCTTCTCGAGGAGTATCTTTGTGGCGTTCTCTGTATTTCCTGAATCTGAATGTTGGCCTGCCTTGCTAGATTGGGGAAGTTCTCCTGGATAATATCTTGCAGAGTGTTTTCCAACTTGGTTCCATTCCCCCCATCATTTTCAGGTACACCAATCAGACGTAGGTTTGGTCTTTTCACATAGTCCCAAATTTCTTGGAGGCTTTGTTCATTTCTTTTTATTCTTTTTTCTCTAAACTTCCCTTCTCTCTTCATTTCATTCATTTCATCTTCTATCAGCGATACCCTTTCTTCCAGTTGATCGCATCTGCTACTGAGGCTTCTGCAATCTTCGCGTAGCTCTCAAAACTTGGCTTTCAGCTCCATCATCTCCTTGAAGCCCTTCTCTCCATTGGTTATTCTAGTTATCCATTCTTCTAATTTTTTTTCAAAGTTTTTAACTTCTTTGCTATTGTTTTGAATTTCCTCTCGTAGCTCAGAGTAGTTTGATCGTCTGAAGCCTTCTTCTCTCAACTCATCAAAGTCATCCTCCATCCAGCTTTGTTCCGTTGCTGGTGAGGAACTGCGTTCCTTTGGAGGAGGAGTGTTGTTGTTTTTAATCCTAACCCTATGCTTAGTGATTGCAAAATTTATACCATTCCAGGTATGAATCTTAGTATTAGACTAATGGGATATTACCCATTCCAAGTCTGCAAGTGATTAAGACACTTAAAACGAAAAATATTTTTTCAATTGACTGCAAATATATTTTAATGCATGCATCCCAAGATATTGGCAACACCAACTGGATGAGAAGAGGTAGTTTGGCCAGGTGCCATTTTGCCACTAACTAAAAAAGCTAAGGACTGCTCTGAAAATCTCCTAAATAAAAAAGCAATCTAGTTTCTGGCAAGGAGATCAGCAATGGCCATTTCGTATAAATGAATCTGTCATGATATCATTTGTGCACAAGCTCGATCATCCAAAATAGCAGAAACAGCAGGCTGTGGTGTGGCTTTTATCTGTTTTTGATAGACTGTTTCTCCTTTTCCTGCCCCAAATCATGACTGCCACCGATGAAAAACGGTTCTGTGAAATTGCAAGAAAATTATTCTCAGTTTTAATAGTCAACTAACTTACCGAAGAGAAACTGTACCTCTTATTTTGTTAGTGCTTTACAGATTCCGAACACACGATCAAGTACAAATATGATCCTCCCTTTATATATCTTCATCAAAATAAGACAAGTGGAGTATGACAGGCTATAAAATACGTTCTTTGCTTATTGGTGTGCCCACTTGTTCCAGATCATTTGCAGGGCTGCCAGTAACAGAAGGAAGTGGCATAAATGAAACATGTCCCCCTTTTTTTCCCAGTAAGATTCTCTTGCAAAATCCACAGAGAACATCAGCCATTATTTTCTAAAGCCAATCAAAGGTCTTCCGTGCCACTGTGCACATCTAGACAGCTATGCAAGCTGGTCTTATTTACCCCATCTCCAGCTATCCCAGTCATGATGTGCCTAAGCTGCTTCATTAAGCAGAACCAGCAAAAACAGCGTTCAAAATGGTGTGCCTTTCAATCCAAATAAAAAAAAGAGCACTTTATTTTTTTTTCTTCCAAAGGCAATGAAAATTGTCGTAGCTTAGCAAGAAGATAATGGAAGTGCATCACTGGGCTGTGAGAGGCTTTAGAGTTGTATTACGCTGTGTCCCTTTTATCAGCACGACTTGGGGCTCCTCATGGATTCCTGCGATTTCACCGGCAAAGGAGTAAGATGACTCTACCTCCCTCCCTCTCCTCATAGGTTCCCACCCCTCTGTACAGAACATCATGTTCCCAGACAACTTCCCTCAGGAACTGTAATTTTCTGATTAATGTTACACTGTGAGAAGATTCAAAATGGTTGAACAGGTCACCCCATTCCCCAAAGAACCATAACTGCAAGGCAGTAACGTCCAAGCATGAATTTTCTCAGTTTTGTGTAAAATATCCTATTTTTAAAGCTACATTTCTGAGTAATTAATATAACTACAGGAGCTAAGTAAGAAAAATAAAACATGTTGAATGCTTTTTAAATGATCTCATTTTTTGAAGGGAGGGGGTTTAATTTCTTGCACGAATATCAAGAGTTCTGAGAAAGGCTCCATCCTTTCTTATAAAATATCCCACTTTTTGACTCTGAATCAGTCAATTTTGTACAAAATGAAAAAAAGCCGTATTTATTCAGCAACATATCATACTATGTTTAGAAAGAGTATTAGAACATGAATCAAGGCCAGGAGTAGTGGCTCACACCTGTAATCCCTGCACTTTGGGAGGCCAAAGTGGGCAGATCACCTGAGGTCAGGAGTCCCAAACCAGCGTGGCCAACATGGTAAAACTCTGTCTCTACTAAAAATACAGAATTAGCCAGGCATGGTGGCAGGCGCCTGTAATCCCAGCTACTCAGGAGGCTGAGGCAGGAGAATCACTTGAACCCAGGAGGCAGAAGTTGCAGTGAGCCGAGATCGCACCACTGCACTCCATTCTGGGTAACAAGAGCAAAACTCTGTCACACACAAAAAAGAAAGAAAAAAAAACGAATCAAGAAATTTGGGTTGAAGTTTATATCACACAAACCTAGCTAATATTTGGCTTTGGGTAAATGTACCTCTTTGGACCTCATATTTTGCATATACAAATTAAAAGGTCAGACTAATGATATTAAGAACCCTTCAAACTCTAACATTCAATTATTCTAATTGGCTGAGGAATAATATGAATAATATCATTTCTTAATTGCTTTATTTAACACTTAGTAAACCACAATTAAATGAATTTTCTCTCTGAAGGCCTGGCCTAGGTGAAATTTTTATTCTTTTAAAATAGATCTCCTTAATACACACTATCAAAATACCCTATTTCTTAAAGGCTTCACTAACCAAGGCCATTAGTTGAGAACTTAAGAACTGTAACAAAGTCAGCAAAACTCACCACGTAGGTTTAAAAGAACATTGAAAGGCTTTCTCTCATTTTTGACTTTGTCATTTCTGAAAGGAATTTGGCTATCGTCCAGTTTAATTTATGTAACACTTTGTTGCTTGTGTTTAACATAATTGCAAACATGAAATGCATTCAGAATTGAAACCTAAGTGCTAACAATCTATTTTTCAACTCACCAAAAACTATAGGAAGAAAGGAATTCCACCACGGATTTTGAGGTCAAATGCTAAATAGCAGCAGCAATCAAAGGTATTTACAGGACAATTATATTAGGTGTCATCAGGTTCCAGACTGATGATGTTTGTAAATTCAGAGATAGATTTAGATCCAAAACCCAAATCATAATTATTATCACATGATAGGCATTCAAGCCTTAAATGTCCATCAAATATGTTAATCTCACAACCGTAGCTATTTATAAGCAAATTCAAGACGGAACTGGCAAGTAAAACAAAACATGTAGTGAATACCTGAATGCTGTTGAAATTGAATAGTGAAGACTTCTTCTAAAAATTGTTTTGCTTCAGTATCCTCTATAAATTCTCAAGCTTAATATTTTGCAAAATTAATCATTTGAAAATTCTTAACTAATTTGCACTGGTTTTCTATTTCTTCTACCCCCAATTTCTTTTCTCACCATATGTTTATTGAAATATCTTCACTCCAAAACTGTACTAGTTATTTTCTGCTCATTCTAAAGATAAAATAATTTGCTTTAGTCTATTCAATTTTATACTGCTTATACCCGTTCACTTTATTTCCAGATTATTTTAAGTGTTCAAGTTACCGTTACTCACAAACTTAAGAAACAATCTATCTAAGCAATAAATAATACTCATGGCAATATGAAACATTATCAAGTCTGAAGCTGCTATCTCAAAATCCAATTAAAAGAACAATGTCATGTGACAATGAGAGTGAAATACAGAAAGCACCCCTTCAAAAAGGCAATTCAAGTTAAGAGTATGCTCACATAGCAGGTATCTATGGTGCTTGATGGGCATGTTCTCAGGCCTGAAACAAAGGCAGTCCATTTTTACTCTTGGGAGTAGATACAAAGTAACAGAGGAAGAAGGGGATTTGAGAAAAAGTGGAAAGAAGGGATACCACACAAAGGTCCCTTTATATTGCCTTCTTTCTTCTTTCTCTTTCTTCAATTGTTCATTCAATAAATATTGATTACTCACTATGCCCAAGGCTTATATATGTTTTTATATATAAAAATATATATATAATATACTGTATATGCAAACATGTATTGTAACATGGAAATTTGTGGGTTTTAACTGAATTTATTTCCTTTAAAACCTTTTCATTTCAAATTGAGTTGGAGATGTTTCTACTGAGTGCCTACAAAGTACTGGAAGAAACAGATCCAACAGAAACCTTTCAATACTTTCCTCACTGATCTTCTCCGTGGTTTTGACATTCTCTTATGGTGGAAATTCTCTCTCTTCTGGTTCTATAACAGCACATACTCTTGATTCTTCTCTTAGCTCTCTGTCCATTGTGCCTGACAATTTCTACCCAAGAATCTTCTTAATCCATTTTGTTCTAATGGATTAAGAATAAGATGGATCATGGCATCCAAATGGCAATGTTTCTCAGAATTACATCATCCCATCCTCTTTTCTTTACAAAACCTCTCCCTAGAATGTGTTCTCCGTCCCACCTTTGACTTAGAACCTTTATCTCTGAACTTGATCATCTTCTGGGCCCCAAAGACAGTTTCAGTCCTCTGCTGGACTTCTCCTCTTAGAAATACCAGGCATGGCCAGGCGCAGTGGCTCACGCCTGTAATCTCAGCACTTTGGGAGGCTAAGACGGACAGATCACAAGGTCAAGAGATCGAGACCATCCTGGCCAACATGGTGAAACCCCGTCTCTACTAAAAATACAAAAATTAGCTGGGCATGGTAGTGCATGCCTGTAGTCCCAGCTACTTGGGAGGCTGAGGCAGGAGAATGGCTTGAACCCAGGAGGCGGAGGTTGCAGTGAGCCGAGATCGCACCACTGCATTCCATGCACTCCAGCCTGGCTACAGAGCGAGAATCTGTCAAAAAAAAAAAAAAAAAAGAAAGAAAGAAAGAGAAAAGAAAAGAAATACCAGGCATACCACCTTCCTCTGTTTCCTAATCTGCTTCTCCTTCTAATTTCCTGTTTGTATCAAGTGCTTCCTCATTCCCCTGGTGACTCAACCCTGAAACTTCAAGATATTATAGATTTCTTCCTATCACTCACTCCCCCTATTCATCTATCATTTAGTTCTGTTGTTCCTACCGCCCTTTTATATTTCAAATCCATCTTCTGTCCATCCCTCACTGACACTTCCTTTGTTCACATCTTTACTATTTCTCATTTGAATGTCTGCAATATCTAACTAATTGCCCTGCCTCTAATCAGGATTCCTGCCAATCTGTTCTCTAGCTTGATAATGGATGGTCTTTCTAAAACACAAATCTGAGTGTGCCACCCCTATCCTATAAGCCTATTTTGGTTTCCATGTCTTGCAAGATGAAGTCTTGGCTCACCACAGGAATTGGACCTTTTTCACTTCTTTGCCTCATCTAGTACTACTTCCCCAAAACCTCGTTTAGCTCCACTCCCACCAAAATGTTTGTATTACCAGAATTGGCCATGTTATCTCACCCATCTTAACCTTTATAAATATCTTTCCTTTGCTTAGAATGTTCTCCTCATTTCAGCCTATGTAAGCCCCAAAATATTTGCCATGAGAACTCTCTGGCTCCTCTGTGTGGCTTTGATGCTCTCTCCTCTGTAGCCACCTGTTCCCAGGCTGCCAGTGTGGGCCCTGGAGAAGCAGTTTCCTCACTGGTCAAGATCACTCAGAAGCCATCATGATGGAATGGGGGACTGTGGGGGTGGCTGAGAGGTATTCCTTTCCTCTCCAAATAAAATCTTTGCCTTTTATTCATTAAATCCTAAAATTGATCTAAATCTTCAACACATAAATCATTTTAAATACATATTTTGAACCCTAGGTGGTCTTCACTGGTTGCTTTTTTCACCCAAATCACACCAATAATGGTTTGTGGAGCTGTGATGGTGAGGTCAAAGAACTTTAACCTGGAAATTTACCATCCTTATTCCTGGCTATGGGCTCCAGGGTTAACATATAATTTCAAGCTGTGTAGCAAAGCATTCTCTCGTTATTTTTAAAGATTTCTATTTTATCACTTCTAAAGTGTAGGGAATTTGGAAAATATTCCTTCCATAACGTAACCAGAGTTAGACACCATGATTGGCATTTAGACGTATTTGCTTCCAGTCTTGTTATTTATCTGTATTCCAATTTTGACAAAGTGATATTCTCTGCATAAGTGTTGTTTATTTAAAACAATGCTACTAGGTGCTTTCTGTATCATTAAATACTATATTTAAATATGGCTAACTAATATTACATTGAATGCAACTGGAATAATTTGGCTAACAATAATTATGGTTAACAAACCATATTTTTATGCTACCCTATTATAGACATTTACTTTTTCTCAATGTTTCACTCTTGGGGGTAGCACTCCAACAAATACTCAAACAGTATATTAGAGTGGTGGTGGTGTTGTTGTTTTCACAATTTCTCACCAGGACAAAGTATTTTTTTTTTAATTCATATCAGTTTGATAGATAATATATCTCATTATGGCTTTACTTCTTATTTCTTTGAATATCAGTGAGGCTATACATGCTTGTTGTCAATTGTATTTCCTTGGAAAATTGCTTGTTCATTTCCTCTGCCTATTTTAATTACATAATTTGTATTTTTCCTATTGATTTATAAAAACTTCATTATTATATTATTATTATATTATATAACATTATATCAAGGATCTTAACCTTTTGATGTGTATTGTCTAAGTGTTCTACAGAGTTTGCCATTTGCTTTTCAACTTTGTGCATAGAGTCTTGATTCTTTTGCTTTATGGAAGCTGTAAATATTTATGTAGTCAAAACTATCATTATTTTCATTGTTATTCCTTTCACGATTTTATACATAGAATGTCTTTCTCCATATGAATGTGAGGAAAATATTATCCTTATAGTACTTTTATTATTTCTTTTTATTTTATTTAACTCTGTAATCCACCTGGCATTTATATTGGCATACTGCTCGAGGTGGAATATAACTTTTTCCCCACTAAAATTTACTTCAGTCTCACTTATTGACTAAATCTTTCTTTTCAAGCTTGGTTTTAAGACCACATTTCATAAGATGTTTTATATGGTCTAACAGATCTTTTTAGGGGCTTTCTGTTTGTGGCTCATTTTCAGGCCTCACTGATTTTGTGTCCTTGAATTAGTCAGTTCACTTCCTGGTGTCTAATTCCATTATCTGCAAAATAGATAGATCTGCTTGCAGACTGCTTTAAGATTAGAGATGATTCATATGAGATGCTTATCATAGCACATGGAAAGTTAGAAGCACTCAATAAATAGAAGTTCCTATTTATTTATTGTATTGACTGATATCTTCTGCCAGCACCACAATGACAAACACATTTTTAAACTTAGCATACAACCTGACACTCAGCCATGGGAAAACTCTTGCATGTTTACTTCCAACATAGGCCTCATTATCAACACTCTTCCCACCCAGGAGTCATAAGTTTAACAAATATTTCAGCACCTACCATGTGCAAGGCATTGTAGGGAATAAGAAGATAAATGAAAAATAGCAGCATTATACAGAACTTCCCTAATCCCAGCTTGCTTCTGCTGTGCAAAATATAAATGAAATATTTTTTATTCAACCAAATATTCATTAGCCCTTGCTATATGACTGGACACAGAGCTACTGGCTATCAGCATGGAGTAGCATGCTACTATTTTGTCCAGGATTCTCATACAAATTCGATCCTGCATATGCCAGACATGGACAAATATCACACATTTGGGGAATTTGCTGAGATGATCTCCCTTCAATATCCAGTCAAATGCCTTCTTTCAATAGCCAGCCAAATACCTTCTCTTTCATGAAGTCTTCCCTAGTTTATCCATTAGAGGTTATCACCGTTTACTCAGAATCCCTCGGGTGTTTCTATTCATTTCTTTTTTTCTAATAACTCAAATGGCACATTCCTCTGGCCTCCCAGAACATTTGCACGATGTTCGACTACAGTATCTTCTTTTTTTTTTTTTTTGAGACATAGTCTCACTCTGTCGCCCAAGCTGGAGTGCAGTGGCGCCATCTCGGCTCACTGCAACCTCCGCCTCCCGGGTTCAAGAGATCCTCCCTGCCTCAGCCTCCTGAGTAGCTGGGATTACAGGCCCCCACCACCACACCTGGCTAATTTTTGTATTTTTAGTAGAGACAGGGTTTCACCATGTTGGCCAGGCTAGTCTCAAACTCCTGACCTCAGGTAATCCACCCGTCTCAGTCTCCCAAAGTGCCGGATTACAGGCATGAGCCACCACGCCTGACCTGATTAGTATATCTTTGTCTTGCTTCTATGTTCATCTATATGCCTACCTGTCATTCACCCCCATCTGATTATCTTCCTCTCAGGATCAGAGCTACATCTTCTTTCTCTTTGTATTCCTGGCAAACACACTGCCTATTTGATAACAAATACATGCAAATGATGCTCATCTTCTATTCTCATTTATTATATATTAGTTAAGTAAAGCTACCATATTGTAGCTTATATTTTAGCTACATATCTGTGCAATGTGCTCCAGTTTGGAGAATATTTTTCATGCATTTTTGTGAGCCATTGCCACTGGACTCATATGTTGCACTATATTAACACACTATCTACTTTGAAATATGAATATTGGGGGAGGGGAATGGATAATACTTTCCATTATCAGTATTAAAAATACTGCAGGCTGGGCATGGTGGCTTATACTTGTAATCCCAGCACTTTGGGAGGTAGAGGGGGGCAGATCACGAGGTCAAGAGATGGAGACCATCCTGCCCAACATGATGAAACCCTATCTCTACTAAAAATGCAAAAATTAGCTGGGCATGGTGGCGCATGCATGTAGTCCCAGCTACTCGGGAGGCTGAGACAGGAGAATTGCTTGAACCCAGGGACAGAGGTTGCAGTGAGCCGAGATCGTGACACCGTACTCCAGCCTGGCAACAGAGCAAGACTCTGCCTCAAAATAATAATAATAATAATGCTAAAAATCCTGAATATTATCAATATGGGAGTTTGGAGTTGTAACCTAATCTTCTCTGAATCCTGAGCCTTGACATTTTATTTAACTTCTAAGATTCTTATTATTCCCATCATTTACTTAACAATCTTTTTCTATCCTTTTCTTTTAGCATTTCCCTTGTTATTTTACTTAAAATTATTCTCAAACTTTTCAAATATTCGAGTCTTATTTTCCCATCTATAATTGTAATGTAAATTCTTCATGTACAAGGACAATTTCATATTCTGCTTTATATGTCCCACGGCACCCAGCACAGTGCTGCGATCTTGCTAGGTTATCAAAATCTGATCTACTGATTTAAGTAATTAGCACTTCACTGAGGGACACATTTAAGAAAGTATCAATGTGAATACAACCTATCTAACCAGGTGAACACCTATTGAGCCCCTATTATGTGCCCAATATTAGGCATATCACATGGCCTTGCCCATTTAATCATCACAACTCTATAAGGTAGATACTATTATTATCCCCGTTTCACCAGTGAAGAACCAAGACTTAGTGAAGTTAAACAGGGAGTGAATGGCTGAGCACAGATATGACCCCAGTCTATCCAAGAGCCAAGTTTAAGGTCTTAATCAATACCATGTACTGCCTGAAGAAGTATATAAGGATGTAAGAACCACTGACCACTGAAGAGATGAATTATGGTTTATATAAGATCAAACTGATAGAAACTATAAATAGCTCTCCTCTTTTGAATTTAAAATTTCACAAAGAATACTTTCAGTTTCAACATTAAAGATTATTGCATTAAGTTTAAATATTAACAAATACATTCATTTCAAAGATATTCCCAGGATTTAAAGTCAAAACCCATAAAATGATATAACTTTTTATAAATCACTGCATTATAAGATGTTAATACAAATATCTAGAAGCTGAATTGTAGAATGACTATCAGGATGCAATGTCCATTAAAAACATAAAATTACATTCCAAATGTATAGTTGTATATGTATCTTGTCTACAAAAAATGTTGAATAAAAGTTGATCAAATGGGTCGTTATGGAAAGAGAACACAGGGGGCTTCCTATACATTTTTGTCTGACACATATGAACTGTGTCAAATCAAAATCTCCTTAGAGAAACTTCTGACAGAAGACAAAATACCTGATATAAACCTCTATCTAACTTAAAGATCTGCATTCTCCCCACCCCTATTTAAGCCACACTGTGCTTAAATGAGTTGCCACTGTTGCTCTTTTACATTTTACAATTCTTGCTACCTAAAAAGAACACTAACTGCATTTTTAGAAATCAAGCCATTCCAAGAAAAATCGAGAATAAATATAGCGCAATTCCTACCTTGCTGTTAGATTTGTCTAAGCTGAACAGCTCCCTGGTTGTGAAATGCAAATGATAGCTAAAACATTCTGCTAATTCCAAAGTTCCAATGCAAGATGAATACACACAGCACTTCAGTGTTCTAGTTTATAGCTAATGAATAGCACTGGTATTTTCATAGCCACGAAAACAAACCAAGTACTGTAATTTTATGACACTAAGCAAAACGCACAAAAATAGGTAATGGTTGTACTCACTAGTACTTGAGAACAAAGAAATCGGTACCACTGAGCCTAAGAATTATGGTATAAGTCTTATATTCTCTTCAAAGTGTTAGTTGAATGCTTTTACATTGTTTTCATCATTAAGGAGCTGTCATAATTATCTGTGTGTGATAGCAGAATAATGTCTGAATAAAAATACAAAACTGATTAGAAAATGCTGAGACTGTAATTAAACCGAACTAATTCAAAATAAATACAACATTTTAATTTCATTAGTATTCCAGATCCTTAAACAGTTGTGGTACCTAGCATAAAAAGATTACAAATTCCCAGGAAACTACATTAATCACACAGCTGAGAAGTGAATTAGAATAAAAAGCATTCTCTGAAGTCTTAACGGAAAAAGGTGAGAATTTTATTTCCTATTGTTCTAACTTTCCACATCTCTGAATTTCCCTTTCTTGTGGGAGACGGGAGGGGAGCAAATTGGCTCAAAACTCACCTCTGAAATTTTATGAATTCGAATGACTCCTTAAAAAGAAACCAAAGACCACACCAAAGGCACTTGCAAGGAAATATAAACAATCCTCTGAAATCTACTGTTCTCGCAAACCTGTCCCTTTTTGCACCAGCAGGCCTTTTGCACCAAGGGAAACAGTCATTACAGAGTCTTGCTCTGCTATGCCATAGGTAATCTTTTTGCATAAGAAGGGAATTGTGTATCAGCAAAAAAGGTAGAAAATATAGGATGTGCTTAATATTTAAGAAAAAGCGTTTGTAGCACTCTATCAAGAATGATCATTATTCAATACCCATGTCAGATAGAAAGCTCCTGAATCTGATTTTATTCCATTCACTGATATTCCTTGCTTACCTATGAGAAATAAGGCATGGTGTTAGATGCAGAAGGTATGAAAATGAACAGATAAGGACCTTTCCTTCCAGACCTTCCCATCAATCATGACCAAACACAGTAATATCATATTTCCATACGTAGCAATATATTCACATTGTTCAACCTGCCACAAAATTAACATTTGTTAACATTAAATAGGCTAAAAAATGAAAAACTTACATGTCTGCATGAACTAAGTTCTCAAATATTTGTACAAATGATGGCATATGTGGACATAAAATATAGAACTAACTGTAAAATTGAGGAAAAGAAAAAATATACATGCAAACTTTGGCTATTCTGGTGATCCCCTGCTGTATTAGTCCATTTTCATGCTGCTGATAAACACATACCCAAGAATGGGCAATTTACAAAAGAAAGAGGTTTAATTGTACTCACAGCTCCACTTGGCTGGAAAGGCCTCACAATCATGGTGGGAGGCAAGGAGGAGAAAGTCACATCTTAATGTGGATGGCGGCAGGCAAAGGGAGAACTTGTACAGAGAAATTCCCACTTTTAAAATCTTCAGATCCCATGAGACTCATTCACTATCACCAGAACAACGCAGGAAAGATCCGCACCCATAATTCAATCACCTCCTTCTGGGTTCCTCCCATTATATATGGCTATTGTGGGAGTTACAATTCAAGATGAGATTTGGGTGGGGACACAGCCAAATCATATCACCTGCCCTTGCGTTTCTTTGGATTTCTAGCACAGAATTCTATTATCTGATCTAATTTCCCCCAGCTCACCACTGTCCTCTGATTTACTGTGGATTAGCGTGAAGTTTTTGCTGTTTTTAAGGTATTGGCCTTTTGCTAACTTCTTGGCTTATTGGCCCTATTTGATGCTCTACAACTCCCAGACTTTTCCTTCCAAACTTTCCTTCCTATATTGCTCTACACAATGTCTTCTATTCCTCTCCTGCCATGACTCTCACTCTAACATTTTTCCCTAATCCTTCATCACAATGACAGGTGAGAGTCTGCAACAAAAGGTTCAGAAATATGTCAGCCCACTCCTTAAAATGTTAAGTAATTTTGCTCACTGTCATCAGGTAGAAAAGAATATTCAGCCAGGTCTTTCCAGGACAGGAGCTGCCTCTTGAGAATACATTAAGCTCTTTAGGCAACTACCTTAACAATTTTGGGACATACAGTATCGCACTAAATTGTGTCCTACAGGCATATAAGGCACTGAACATCCTCCAAAGAAATCCGTCTTATTCCTAGGGAATAGTGGGCTTTTTTTCCAAAAATAAAATGTGATTTAAAATGAATTAACTGGGGGATAACTTCCCCAGTCTTTTACATGGGATTTGGAAAAATGGTTGAGTGTTAAAAGGTATGGACTTTTATAAATGTTTTATAATTGCAACTCCTTTCACATGAACAACAGATGCTAAAAGAAATCACTATTCTACAGAAACAGTTCATTTTAAAATAAATCAATTAGAAGATGTTACTAAAGACAAATAAAAATATGGAGACATTTCTCATTTATATTCAAAGCTAAGGATTAGGAGAACAACCCAATTACTCATCCAATCTGCCCATTTAAGCACCTGTCAACTAAAGGGATTAATATGCCTTATGTTTATGGAATTAGGGGCAGCTCTGTCACAGTCTTTGCCTGAGAAACATTAACAAACACATTTTCTAAGTATGTATTAACATTTCTTAGCTGTCACTACTGTAATGACCCTGATACACGCTAATGAAAGCATTGAAATTTCACAGCTATATTGTTGTACACAGAAGATGGAGCCTTCCCCCAACCTGTCCCCCGAAAACATACAGTTGCTCTCCTCCATCTAAGGAAACAAATAGTTGCTTCAAATAACAAATTCATAAAAGCTAATTATTCTCACAGGGACTTTTTTTTCTTCTTGAAGAGACAAATTAGAATAAGTATAGGAAGGAAACGATTAAGTCACAAAAGTGTAAAAATGTTCAGAACTACATAATGTGGGATCTGAGTTACTGGAGATACCATATGCAGCATCTGCAAATGATGATCACTCTCAGATGGCAGCAACACCTGCTCTGGCTCTGACTGTGGTGTAAAACTCTGAAACCAAGGTACTGGTACTCTACTGAGTCTATTTGAGGATAGGTTAACCATTTTGGCAGTGACTTCCTTCCAGTGACAAATGGAATCATATGTCATAAATGGGCTGTACATACATAAATAACTTCATTGTTATGTAAGTACTCAAGTCACATAAAAATAATAATAAAAATGAATCAATTAAAAATTAGCAAAAGAGGAACCGACACTTCACAAACAAAGATGTTGGCAGGGCCAACAAGCACATAAAAAGATGTAAATCTTTAGTTAACAGGGAAATGGAAATGAAAACTATGATGAGATCCTCTTCATGCCCACCAGAACGGCTAAAGTTACAAAGACAGGGATCAGGGGGAACATGAAACAACTGGGAATCTCATACATTACTGGTGAGAATATAACATGTTAAAACCATTTTGAAAACTGTTATACTGTTTCTTTCAAAGCTATCCTACACGCCAGTGATTCTACTCCTAGGTGTTACCCAAATGAAAGGAAACGTATATCCTCAAAATGGTGTATATAAAAAGACGTATTGCAATTTTCTTCATAAAAGCCCCAACTGGAAGCAATCTACATGTTCATCAACAGGAGAATGGATGAACAAATTATATAGTCATATAATGGAACACCACTCAGCAATGAAAAGGATTGAACTACTGACACAACCACATGGGTGAATGTCAAAAATATATTTCCAAATAAAAGCACGACACAAAAGAGCATGCACTTTATGATTCCATTCATCTGAAGCTCTACTACAGCAGGGAGAAAAAATCTTTGGTGATATAAATAACAAAAACGGTTTTCTCTGGGTACAGTGTATTGACTGCAAAGGGGCACGAGGAACTTATTGAGGTAATGCAAATGTTCTATTTCTTGATTGAGGTGTGGAGTACATAGATGTATACAGTTGTCAAAAGTCATCAAGCTGCACACTTAAAATTAAATTATACTACAACTAAATACAGACCTAAAACTGATCAGCCATATTATTAACCATTCTAAAGCACTTAATAATAATAGTTAAAACTTACATAGTATTCATTATATAAATGACTGTTCTAAGCTCACATATTATCCAACTTAATCCTCATTACAATTTTATGAGGTAAATGCTATTGTTATCTCCATTTTATAGATGAGAATCTGAGGGGCTAAATAACTTGACTTAAGGTCTCGTAGTTTATACATCCATCCATGTCTTATATAGATAGTTAATAAGTTCAGCATATCTTACATCAACCTTAAAGAGGCCTAAATAGAACTGGGTGCAGTAGTGCATGCCTGTAACCTCAGCTACTTGAGAGACTGAGCTGTGTGTAATCTCAGTTACTTGGGATGCTGAGACAGGAGACTTTCTTGAGCACAGGAGTTCAAAACCATCCTGGGCAATGTAGCGAGACACCATCTCAAAAACAAATAACAAAAGACAAAGAGTCCTAAGTAGTTCATAATTTGGATTTGATGAACTATTTAGTTCACAAGCTACAAATTAATATTGCATGAACTTAAATGATAAATAACAATCCTGCTGGGTGAGGTGACTCACACCTGTAATCCCAGCACTTTGGGAGGCTGGGGCAGGCTGGTCACTCAACATCAGGAGTTCAAGACCAGCCTGGCCAGCATGGTGAAACCCCACCTCTACTAAAAATATAAAAATTAGCTGGGTTTGGTGGGGCATGCTTGTAATCCCAGCTACTTGGGAGGCTGAGGCAGGAGAATGGCTTGAGCCCGGGAGGTGGAGGTTGCAGTGAGCCAAGATCGCACCACTATACTTCAGCCTGGGCGACAGAGCAAGACTTGGTCTCAAAATAAATAACAGTCCTTATAAAGTATTTTTGATTCATGAATATGTATACTTGTGACAATTGTAACAAATAAAACTATAAGAAACTGAGAAAAGACAGTGCTACCAAGATTCACGGGGCACATTCAGATGCTGTCTGCCTGTAGAGGCAAGACAGATGGGCATAGCTCTGAGACAGTTATCTGTCTGCGAAGGTCCATTTCAGGACCTGACACAGCTGACATTTTGAATGGTGTCTTGGATGATGAGAAAACAAAGAATGTGTATTAAGTTTTATTGACATCAACTTGAAGGGTGTAGAGGGCTAGACACAGTTTCAAATGACCCCTATGAGTCAGAGTTAAAAATAGAATGATGTTCAATAGTAACAAAGACTGGTCTTTTCAACTGAGGGGAAAAGCAGTAAGGTACAAAAGGCAAGGAAACTCTTCTGTTAAAAGACTCCCAATAGAAGGAAGGCCCAGCCTCCTTCTGCACCCTCCCAGTCTCCACATCATTTTAATTACTTTGATGTCTTCTCTATGCAGCTGAAAATAAACATTGAATAATCAATGTATTTTATATTAGTGATAGTTTCATATTCAAATTTTCCTCTTTTCATTCCTGATAGGTATGCTTAAAATAAAGATTTTTAGATTGTAGCTGTTTACACTGTCCATTTCTATCTCCCTTATATTAAAAATTAACACTCTGAGTCTGGAAACCAGGAGGTAGAATACTCTTCGGGGGAGGAAAAGAAAACGTCCGGAAATCTTGATGGAGTATAACTGAAGGATGTTAAAGTGACTAAGACGTGAGGAAAGAAACAAATTTTGTGCAAACCACCATGGATTTTACTACTCTCAGGTTTGTCGGAGACAAATTCCCAAACCACAAAGCCCTGCGCCATTGGTAGGATATTCCTTCAGCCCTTCAGTCCCAATACCTTCTCTCTCATCACTCCTCTCCTGTGGCCTCATCTTCCCATCAATATCCCTCTTCTGATATGCTCCTGTTCAAAGGTCTCTAATTACAGCCATTACCAACTCCCCAGTGCCCATCAACAGTGATAAGTTCCTGTTATCACCTCTCTAATTATATCCATTACCACTTCCTTATCCACACTAACCAATTAATTCATTAATCAGTTAACAAACCTCAAATTAATACCCCTCAGGACACATTACCAGATATTACGGGGTACAAAAATTGGTATGTGACACTCTTCCCTACTCTGAAGGAATTCCCAGCCTATTCAGGAGTCAAGAATGTGTGTGTGTGTGTGTGTGTGTGCCTATGTGTGTGTCTGTGTATGTCTGTGTGTATGTGTGTGTATCTGTGTGTGTCTGCATATGAGTCTGTGTGTATGTCTGTGTGTATATGTGTGTCTGCATATATGTGTCTGCGTGTGTGTGTGTGTGTGTGTGTGTGTGTGATTTCAGCACTACTGAATTGAAGGGAACATTTCCAGTATATTGAGATGAGCAGAGGTGGCTCCCACTGAAAAGGTGAAAGACCTGAGCTTCCCTCTCTGAATGAAAAACAGGACTCAAACTTTTAGTGAGTTGTGTGAACAAAACCTAGAAGTGAAAATGATAAGACCAGCCAGGCGCGGTGGCTCACGCTTGTAATCCCAGCACTTTGGAAGGCCGAGGCGGGCGGATCACGAGGTCAGGAGATCGAGACCACGGTGAAACCCCGTCTCTACTAAAAATACAAAAAAATTAGCTGGGCATGGTGGCGGGCGCCTGTAGTCCCAGCTACTAAAGAGGCTGAGGAAGGAGAATGGCGTGAACCCGGGAGGCGGAGCTTGCAGTGAGCCGAGATTGCGCCACTGCACTCCAGCCTGGGTGACAGAGTGAGACTCCGTCTCAAAAAAAAAAAAAAAAGAAAAAG
Organism: Symphalangus syndactylus; assembly: GCF_028878055.3. NCBI lineage: Eukaryota > Metazoa > Chordata > Mammalia > Primates > Hylobatidae > Symphalangus > Symphalangus syndactylus. Next base: position 23,543,060 of record NC_072437.2, on the reverse strand, counting down.
AAAATGATAAGACCAATCTCCCCTGAAAAAAAAGCTTGGGTTCTGGAGCAGAGGGTCCCAGGACTGACATAGTAAATTAGACCAGATCACTAAGGAAAAGACTTCAATAGCAAGGAGTATAGTTTTTACTTGTAATATAGGCATTATGAGTCAGTGACAACTAATATTGCATCCTACAGTAAATACACAAAGAAACTTATTAAACTTACGTCTTTCAGTTGTAAGTCAGAACTCATCTATTGAAAGCCCGTAAGAAGAGGGACAGCATGACTGATGGCACCAGCCAGTGGACATGCGAGACCCTTAGACATCTCCAGGCCCACCTCAGATCTGGCAATGGTCAGTGATATGCTATGATGGGCAGCCCTCTGGTGCAGGCCAAACATTCATATATTTTATTTGTATTTGTACAAAGTAATTCTGGGCATTTCTTCACTTCTAGAAATAAACAATAAAAAGAATATTTACATAAATTAAGGCCATCTTTCAGGATGATGATATAAAAATCTCAGTGAAGATTTCAAAATGCATAGAGGCTATGCAGTGTAGTAGAAAGAGGTGTGAACAGTAAGTAATCTTTCTATTAATCTAAACCCTGTTACAGACACGTTATATGTGATTAAATTTTCTCATCTATAAAATAAAAAGTTTAGGCTAATTCTAAGGTCTCTTTGAGTCTAAAAGGGTCTGTTTTATCTCTGTAATTTCACATGCCACGATTAAAAACTATGAATAGCGCTTATTAAAAAATTAAAAACTAGATTTTATTGTGCTCTAATTACAAATTAATAACATAGCTTAATGTCTAATACTAATTGGCAAAGGTTGGTCAAAATCAGAAAAGTATTCAGAAACTTGACTTGATGTATATATTAGTTATCTATTGCTGCATAGCTAATTACTACAAATTTAGTGGCTTATAACAACACACATGTATTATCTGGCAGTTTCTATGAGTCAGGAGTCTGTGCCCAGCATAGCTGGGTTCTGTGCTCAGGGTCTCAAAAGTTGTCAACCAAGGTGCATTCTGTTCCGAGCTGGGGGACCTCAACCAAACTCATGTGACTGTTGGCAACATGCAGTTCCTGAGGTCTCTGTCTAGTTGCCGGATGTCATGTAGGGGCCACCCTCAGCTCCTAGAACTGTCCTAGAGGCAGGCTTCAGGGCCGGCAACTGCTAAGACAAGTCTTATACAGCATATCATATTCACAGGAGGGACAGCGCATCTCTCCTTTGCCATTTTATATCAGCTGGAAGCAAGTCACAAGCTCTGCCTCCTGCTCGAGGGTAGTGGATCACACCAGGGTATGACTCATTGCGGTCACCTTAGGGTCTGTTCCCACAGTGGGAAAGGTAAAACAATTGTGTTACGATAGCAACCTAACTTCTTTCAGTCAACTTTTTAAAATGCAACAGATGGGGCTGGGCTTGGTGGCTCACTCCTCTAATCCCAGCACTTTGGGAGGCCGAGGGGGGTGGAGTCACTTGAGGTCAGGAGTTCAACACCAACCAATATGGCAAAACCCCATCTCTACTAAAAACACAAAAATTAGCTGAGCATGGTGGCGTGTCTCTGTAATCCCAGCTACTTGGGAGGCTGAGGCAGGAGAATCACTTGAACCCAGGAGGCGGAGGTTGCAGTGAACTGAGATCATGCCACTGTACTCCAGCCTGGGTAACAGAGCAATATTCTGTCTCAAAAAAGTAAAAATAAATAAAATGCAATAGATAATTAAGAACTAAAATGAGACAAGACAGGATGCTATTGGAAAACTTTCTTACAATAGTTGCCATGACAAGAAACATAGTAGAAAGCAGCATGTGTTCAGCACTTCCTGTGCAGTGGGCTTTGCACACACGTTATTATATTTAACAGTCACAATGACTCTATAAGATAGGGTTATTATCCCCATCTTAGAGTACAAAACATGATGCAAAGATAGGTTAAGTAACTTGCACAAGGCCACACAACTACAAAGAAACAGAATTTGGTAAGAACCCTAACCTCATTTTCCTATACAGCAGCAAAAGAAATGTCTACTACATTTGGAAGCCTAGTAACTAGATTACTCATTAAATCATTATAGTCTTAAGCCTCAGTTTCCTCATCTGTATAATGGAGAAGATAGTGGTACCGGCCAGGCGTGGTGGCTCATGCTTGTAATCCCAGCACTTTGGAAGGCCGAGGCGGGCGGATCACGAGGTCAGGAGATTGAGACCACGGTGAAACCCCGTCTCTACTAAAAATACAAAAAAAATTAGCCGGGCGTGGTGGTGGGCGCCTGTAGTCCCAGCTACTCAGAGAGGCTGAGGCAGGAGAATGGCGTGAACCCGGGAGGCGGAGCTTGCAGTGAGCCGAGATTGTGCCACTGCACTCCAGCCTGGGTGACAGAGACAGACTCTGTCTCAAAAAAAAAAAAAAGAATATAGTGGTACCTGGTCTAGATACCTCATAAGGTTGTTGTGAAAATGAAATGAGAGTGAGATGTGTAAAGCTCTTCACACACTGTAAGTGCTTACTAAGCCATATCGTTACTGTTCTGTTGTAAGTTCTGTGTAAACTCCAAAGAACTATACATATGAAAGCACAGGAAGGGCAGTGAACTTAATGGCCCTTTATGTTTTGTTTGTGTTTTTTTTCTGGCAAGGAATTTTATTCTTCAGTAAATCAGCCTACTACCTTCTCTGGTGAAAAGGCCCCGGAAGCCAGAAAAAAAATAAATATTCCATTGATCTTTCTGTAGGAGAAGCAATAAAGTTCTTGTCCACAAATAAATTGAAATGTAACAGTTTTTTTAACAATTTATATTGATGAGTCAAAGAAGTGGGCATTTACATGCTTGAAGAGAATATTTGGGTTAACCTTTGTGAAAATGTAAAGTATTAAGATAGACAAAAATAGATTACACAAAGAATGAATGGATCAAAGGGAAAAATATATCTTCAGAAATATTTAATAATATAGTAATAACATTACAGGACATCATAAATGCTAAGTCATATTTAATAAGTCTACAACACGCTTTAAAAGTAGATACCTATATTGTAAATTATTTAATCTAAAAATGCAGTTTTTGTTTTTGTTTTGTTTTGCTTTGAGACAAAGTCTTGCTTTGTTGCCCAGGCTGGAGTGCAGGGTGGCAATCTCCGCTCACTGCAATCTCTGCCTCCTGGGTTCAAGCGATTCTCCTACCTCAGGCTCCCTGGTAGCTGGGATTACAGGCACCCACTATCACGCCCAGCTAATTTTTGTATTTTTAGTAGAGACAGCAATTCTGCTGCCTCAGCCTCCAGGGTAGTTGGGATTACAGGTGTCCACTACTACACCCGGCTAATTTCCTAATTTTTAGTAGAGACAGGGTTTCTCCATGTTGGCCAGGCTGGTCTCAAACTCCTGACCTCAAGAGACAGGGTTTTACCATGTTAGTCAGGCTGATCTCAAACTCCTGACCTCAAGTGACTCTGCCCACCTCAGCCTCCCAAAGTGCAGGGATTACAGGCCTGTGCCACCACACCCAGCCAAAGGTAGTTATTTCTAAGACGAAGGGTGATTATATTTATCTACTTTAATTCCTTGGCTTTACCTTTGCCATGTACTTGTTTTTCATTTTTGTTTTTAGGCAAATCAACGTTGTCACCATCTGTAAGTGCTGCACTGTCCTAAGGGGATATTTGCTAACAGGACACCCATTGCCCTTGCCCAAGGGCCACCTGTAGTGCAGGGCAGGAGGGACACAAGCAGTGCTGTGCTGGTAAGTGTTTAACAACTGATAGGGATGGGGACATTTGTCAATTTCCATGGCCAATTTCAAGCTATCAATGGTATGTCACTGATCAGGAGATGGGAAAAGGTGGCTCTGCATACCACAGAGCCCAAGTGAAAAGATCAAAAAGGAAGACATCAAGGAAACATTAAAATTCAGCTTAATGCAGTAGAACATATATATCTATATGCCAAGGCCTTGAATTTCTATACTGGGCTGGGCAGGATTAATTTGGAAGACCTCTAGAAAGATAGAATTTTTCAAAGGGAAAAATTGCAAAGAAATGAATTAATTATACTGGATATCCTATAAATGTTATCTGAGGTAATTCCTTTTAAAAAAAAAACCAGAGTCTTCCCCTGGCACCCAAGCTAGAGTGTAGTGGTGTGATCTCGGGTCACTGCAATCTCTGCCTCCTGGGCTCAAGTGATTCTGCTGCCTCAGCCTCCAGGGTAGTTGGGATTACAGGTGTCCACTACTACACCTGGCTAATTTCCTAATTTTTAGTAGAGACAGGGTTTCTCCATGTTGGCCAGGCTGGTCTCAAACTCCTGACCTCAAGTGATCCACCCTCCTCTGCCTCCCAAAGTGCTGGGATTACAGGCATGAGCCACTGTGCCCAGCCAGTAATTCCTGATTAAACATGGGAGGTAGGTATCATTTTCCCCATTTTACAGATAAGGAAACAGAAGCTCAGGCAAACTTCCTCATAGCTAATAAGTGGAAGATTATTTCATTCTTCCACCTCTTTCTTATCTCTTCCCTATTTTTCTTCTTTTCTGCCTTCTTCCTTCCTTTCCTCCTTCTCTCCCTCCTTCTATCCCCTATACCCTTCCTTTACTAAAAATCCACCTAGTGTCTTCTATGCCCAAGGCAGTGTGCATATAACCAAGTACATAAAAGTAAATAAGTATCATAAATGTTTTTAAAATTCTGTCCTCAAGGATTCAACCCTACTGAAACTGGGAGCAGACAGGGGTCCAGACAGACCCCCCAAAATAGTTTTCCTAAGTGCAATGATAGGACAGCATTGAGAACAGGCATACTGGGGAGGAGCACATGAAATGAGAATTACTAAGTCCGCCATTATCTAAGTCAGCATTCAAAGCCATCTCTGAATGTGCTGGTAGGCGTTTCACATACTGGGAGGAAAAAAACAGATGGATGGGATGAGAGAGAGAGCAGGGTTGTGGCAGCAAAGAGAGTTGAGAAGGCAGCAGAGGTGGGGGAAGAAAAGAAGGACATATTCTTACTATAACAGCAGACTTAGTGCTGGAGCACCTACTTAGAATTAAGACTAGAGTTTAGTCTGCTATTAAAGATAAATGTGACTTAACTAGTTTGTTTTATTACAAAACAGGAACAATCTCAGCTACTAGAAACTTCACAGGGATGCTGTAATGCTAATAAATACCCTCTTTGTCATTCTCCAGTAGTACTATAAAAATTTTTACGATATTATTATCATTACAAAAGATAATTTATCTTTCAGCTCAGTGCTAGAAAAAGGAATAGAGTCTCTCCAATACCCTCTAGAGCAAATAGAAATCTTCCAAATAATATACGTGCATTAGCCAGGAGCTTTTCTTTTGAGAAGACCACAAAGCAATAGATGAACAAATGAAGCCTTAATAGAAAGATATTCACAGCATAAACAGGGAGAGGTGGCAATTATTTCAACATTTTAGCCACCCTCACCACTTAATGTTTTTCCTACAGTTAATAAAATAATAAAAATATCCATTAGTTTCACACAGTACATAAAACTAAATGATTCTAAGTATTTGCTACTACGATTCTGTCACCTTTGAGGGACATTTTTTTCTTTAAAAAATCCAAGCCTCACTCTATATAAAAATGAGATTAAATCTGCAGTGTTCTTACACCATTCTGTATCATCAAACCAGACAATGTACCATAAGGCAGGGTATGAATTCCAACAACAGGATCACATCCTAAGCTCTTTATTGCAAAGATTATTGTTAATATGCTACACTCATGCTTTTCTTCAAGTTCTGCACAATGAGGATTATACAGTTTTATACAAATCATATTTCTACCAGATACGCTCCATATCACCTCTAAAGTTAATTTATCGAATGCTAGGTATTGCTTTACAAAAAGTGAAACCATGCTGACTTAAAACTGAGACTACAAAAGATTGAAGAGCCTCTACCTTGTCCAAAGAGTCAAAATGAACACAGGACAGGAGTGAGGATGGGAGGACAAACCTGATGCCTTGCTGGAGTCTAAAAAGTGACACTTTATCCCTTATCTCAAGATGTGCTGGTGCCTTAAACACTGCTAAACACTTGATTACCAGCTGTGGCCATTCCATTCTAAAAAAAAAAAAAAAAAAAAAAAATGGGGGAAGCTGGGTGACTGTGTCTCTGACTAAAGCACTCCCCTCGGTAGGCAGTAAGGGCCACAGGCATAGCTGTGGAGAAGTTCAACATGTGAAAGGGCCTCAGCTACAATCAGACATCTGGTTTACCCTGCTTCCTCAGCACAGATACTAAGGAGAGAAAGCTAAGAGAACACAAAGGCTCCATCTGCCAAGAGAGATTGAGAATATTTAAAAAAGCATATTTTGGTTTCTATATATTTGCCTGGTCATTTAAAATTGTACCCTTTCAAAAATTTCATAAGACACGTGGCTAAGATCACTCATCGCCAAAATTACTTTCATTATTGAACCATTTTCTGGCATCATGAGCTAAAAACGATCACCAGCATCTGGATGCCAACCCAGTGGCCTTATCCACTAAGAGCAAATACTGGGGTAGTTAAATTCTGGATGGCTCAGTTTCCTCACCCCACCCCTACAGCTTTACTTCTAACTTGGAAGTTCACAGCTAATATTTTATAAGGAATGACAGGAGACTTTATTCTTGTTGTCTTTAAACAAGCCCATCTCCCTTCCGTTGTCACAGCCTCTGCCGGCTGAGTTCTTTTTCCAAAACAAAAACTCTGCATACTTACAATCACAAATAAATGGAGTCAAGAAGCAATGCCGCAAAGTTTAAATTCTTAAGTGCTTACATTTCCCTTCTTTAAAAAGTAAAATCATCAAGATTTTTATTGGCAAGCAAGTAACATTTTTATGTTCTCCAAGTACTGCCAAAAATATATGCCTGTCTATAGGCATTATTTCAAAATTTATAGCATCAGTATGAAGATAATAATTACTAAGAAAGGACTCAGGTTATAAAATGAAAGAGAAGAAACTTTATTTAAACCATTCACTTTTTAAGTTATTATAAATTGGACATCAAATTGTCACACATTTAATAGTTTCCTGGATGATTATAAGAGCTTGCTACCTAAGGTCTCCCTAGGTCTCCTCTGGGCTGCTCCCACCTCTCTACAATCCATTCTTCACACAGCAAGCCCAGTGTATTAGTCTTTTTTCATGCTGCTGATACAGACACACCTGAAACTGGATCATTTATGAAGAAAAAGAGGTTTTTTTTTTTTTTTGAGACGGAGTCTCACTCTGTCACCCAGGCTGGAGTGCAGTGGCGCAATCTCGGCTCACTGCAAGCTCCGCCTCCCGGGTTCACGCCATTCTCCTGCCTCAGCCTCTCCGAGTAGCTGGGACTACAGGCGCCCACCACCACGCCCAGCTAATTTTTTGTATTTTTAGTAGAGACGGGGTTTCACCGTGGTCTCGATCTCCTGACCTCATGATCCACCTGCCTCGGCCTCCCAAAGTGCTGGGATTACAAGCGTGAGCCACCGCGCCCGGCCAAAGAAAAAGAGGTTTAATGGACTCACACTTCCACATGGCTGGGGAGGCCTCACAATCATGGTGGTAGGTGAAAGGCACGTCTTACACGGCAGCAGGCAAGAGAGAAAGAGAGCCAAGTGAAAGGGGCTTCCTCTTATAAAACTATCAGATCTCATGAGATGTAGTTACTATCACGACAACAGTATGGGAGAAACTGTCCCCACAATTCAATCATCTCCCACCAGGTCCCTCCCGCAACAGGTAGGAATTACGGGAGCTACAATTTAAGATGAGATCTGGGTGGGGAAACAGCCAAACCATATCACCCCATGATCCTTTCAGAATGACAACATGCTAATGTAAACCCTATGTATAAAACCCCTGAATAGTCTGCCACAGCTCCCAGGATATTGATCAAACCATCAACATGGCCTTTGAGGCCCTGAGGGGTCTGCTTCCTCCTATACTTCCAGCCTTTCTCCTATCAGTCTCCCAATGCTTACTGCTCTTCAGCCATGCCAATTATTTTCACTTCTTTAAATGTGCCACTCTCCAGCTTGCCACAGGGCCTTTGCACAGACTGTGCACCCATTTGGTATATTTAAAGCTCTCTCCTAACTCTATTTCAACTTCATTCACCAACTTAGCCCCAGCTAATTCTTTGGACATCAGATCATGTGTCACTTTTTCAGGCTGCCGTCACTTTCTTCAAACCAACCCTCTGGGTCAGCTGTCTTTGTTCCAAGTGTTCATGGGGTCATGTTCTCTTTTTCATGTGCTGTTTGTTTTATTATTGAGGCTAATTACCCCACCCCAGTTGCCTGGAAGCTCTGTTAGCACAGGGGCCTCATCCTCTCCCTACTCATCATTGCATTTCCATCACTGACCATAATTACTGGTACAGAAGAGATGCTCAATAATTATTGAATGAATAAATTAATTAACCAATTAGTCTCATCTTCTTTAGGGTGACCAGGTCAAAGGATAAAATGATAATAGATCCCAGGGGAAATTTGGAAGGCAGTCAGCCTACAGGTATGTGCTGAAGCAAACTGTTAAAGACCACATACAAAAGGCTTAATAGTCTTTCTTCTAGGTAGAGGTGTTAATAAAAATGTCAGAAAGGGCATGGAGAAGGGAAGGGAAAGGACAGAGTTGGAAAAGCAGTTGCTGCAGCAGAGAGTGGGCCTTATTCACTCAAGGAATACTGCAAAGGCATTGTAATAATGTATCTAAACATTTGTTCAACATCTTTCCAGTTACAGACAGTATTCACATCTGTCATTTCAGTCTTTCTTCACACTCCTCTCAGCAAGCCAGTGACATAGAAAGGGTAGATGCTATTCACAACCATTTTAAAAATGATTAAACAATCTCAGAGAATAATTTTCCTAAGAGCTCAGAGAGAAAGCCAAGGCTGCAACCAGGTCTTCAAAGCCTGGTTCCCTCCTATTCCCACACATGATGCTAATGCACAGGTGTGTCTAGTTACTTAACCTGAGAAAAGGTAAAACAACTAGAATTATTTCAAAGAAGAAGTTTCAATTTTCAATGGGTTTTCTCATTAAGGCTACTGGAATGAAACTCTGACCCTCATAAACCATTAAACTTGGGGAAGGACAGGGAAGCTACGGATGCATCTCATTTATTCATCTGTCCTTCCACCCAATATTTACAGTCAATGCTCATTATTTGCAATAATTTTGTTCTATTAAAGTTACTGCAAACATGAAATAAGCAAATATGGAATCATTGCTCCTAGAAGAAATACGAGATTAAGTTCCTATGAACCTCTGCTCATAACATTTTCATCAACTAATCAATACATAACTTTGTTTTACGTGTGTTCCTGTTTAAAGATACCTTATTTAATATATATTCTTCTTGGTTCATTAGCATTGAAGTCATGACCAACAACACTATAACTCATGCCTGAATGTGAAATCGGCCCCATTGTCCCATGAAATTGATGTTTATTGCTTCTTTGAATAAACATAAAAATTGACCCCACAGTATGAACATTTTTAAAATTTACATTTGTGTTATCTGAGTTTCTTTCTCAAAAAACCAACCACCAGGCCTCCCAGACAATATAAAGAAACTGAAACTTACTAGATTACCACATCTGGACAATGAGACACCAGACCCCTCATGACTGCCCAACCAGCCACCTGCTTCCTGTTGACCAAACTCCTCTTTCCTACCCCTCCCTAACTCCTGTTTTCCCACACACAATTACATTTTTTTCCTTGCTACATAAAGCCCTAATTTGAGTCAGAGAGATGGAGTTGTGACTGATCTCCCATTTCCTCAGCTGCAGGACCCAAGTAAAACCTTCTTCCCTGACAATATTTGCTGTTTCAGTAATTGGTTTTCTGACACATGAGCAACAAAGCCTAGACCAAACCCCTGGCGTTTGGTAACAAATGAAGCTACTCTAACACAGGTGTGTTTTCTCCACAAAACCTTACACTGAAGAACGCTAGACAGCACTTCAGCAGGATGTTTGGGGGACATTTTAAACACCAAAATCACCAACAAAAAGCACAAAATTGTGAAAATAGACCATGATATGGTTTGGCTGTGTCTCCACCCAAATCTCACCTTGAATTATAACTCCCACAATTCCCACGTGTCATGGAAGGAACCTGGTGGGAGGTGACTGAATCATGGGTGCAGGTCTTTCCCGTGCTGTTCTTGTGATAGTGAGTGGGTTTCACAAGATCTGATGGTTTTAAAAACGGGAGTTTCCCTGCGCAAGTGCTCCTCTCTTTGCCTGCCATCATCCATGTAATATGTGACTTGCTCCTCCTTGCCTTCCACCATGACTGTGAGGCCTCCCCAGCCATGTGGAACTCTAAGTCCATTTAAACTTTTTTTTTCCCGCCCCCAGTCTCAGGTATGTCTGTCAGCAGTGTGAAAACAGGCTAATACAGAGCACAAAAAGGACATCTATAGTATGAGAGCTGAAGCAAGAAGGCAGAGTGTCTGTTGCTTTGTTTGACCCCAGCTAAGAACATGCATATCCCACAACTCAAATTGTTTGCCATTCCACAAATGACTATGAAAGTGCATGAGTACTGATTTTGGGGTTTCAAATAAATCTTAGTATGCAGGACACATTTTCAAACGTGGAATCTGAATAATGAGGATCAACTATATTTGGGTTCCACAAAGCAAAAAGTAATGGGAACACACAGCCAAAAAAAGCAAACACAAAAACAATACGTCTCTAAACTTACATGTACTGAGAGTAAAACGTAACAAATGAGAATGCAATGCTATCAAGTGAGTATAGACAATGAAGTGCATCTTGAAGATGAAGGTATTTGCCAGACTCGCTGGGATGGAGGAAAAGTAGGAATTAGAAGAGGAAGTCCAAAAGATCATGTGAGTAGAGATGTACCGTGTGGCTGGGACGTTAAGGATCAGGGATCAGGCTGGCAAAAAAGATAGAAACATAGGTTTAAAGAAGCAAAGAACATTATATGTGGCTGCAATGGAACTAGGGCTTTAGCATCTCAATGATGGGAAACAATGACAGTTTTTAAGCTATGGAGTGGTTGGAAATTTAGAAAAATAACTTGGTGATGTAAAGAAACCTGAACTGTATGAGATGGACCAAAGAGGACAGAAACTGGTGGTCAATTAAGAGGCTGCAGTAAGCCTCTACCCAGAGGTGATACAGCCTGGACTAGAACAGCTGCCCAGAAAGAGTAAGGAAGGGGGCACTTGTTAGCAGATACTTAACAGGTAAAATATAGCAGGATTTGGTGACAGATTGAGTGTTGCAGATAAGGGAAGGGGAAGAATCTGTAGAAGACTGGAAGGATGATCTCAGGATATTGTATGTGTCTGTCTTTATCCGCTCTGGCTGCCATAACAAAATACCATAAAAATGCATAGCTTGTGAACAACAGAAATTTATTTCTCACAGTTCTGGAAGCTGGGAACTCTAAGACCAAGGGATTGGCAGACATACTATCTAGTGAGGGCCTGCTTCCCTCCTGTTCATAAAAAGCCTCTTCTCACCGTATCCTCACATGGCAGAAGGAGACAAGGCAGCACTCGGAGGCCTTTTACATGAGGGGATTAATCACCGCCCCAAAGTCCCATCACGCTGGTGATTAGATTTCTACACATGAATTTGGTGGAGGTTGAAAAACATTCAGATCATAGCAGTACATTTAGCAATGTAATATCTTTAACGTTCTTACATGTAGATTAAGTGCTTCTAACGGAAGAGGATCATTGAATTCATGCTATGGGACTGAATTATATAGTCTATACAATATTTTGAATGATACAGAAATTACAGATAATTTTAAATAAAAAGATAGTTTGTATCAATAGTAAAGATATTTTCTAATCTCACTGAAAGTAAAATGGCAAAGAAAAAAATTAATTTAGCCCCAAAGAGATACTGTCATATATATGTCATATATGCTACAAATAAAAGAGAAAGAACCAAAAAAAGAAATTGCACGCCAAGTTCACAAGTGACATTTCAAGTTTTTGGTGACCTCTTATTGGCTTCCTTGCTGAGTTCGGCCTCAGTAAACATAAAATTGTTTTAAATTTTAATTTTCCACTTTCTCCTGGAATGTGGAAAAAGCAACGACCTAGGATATGGAAAACCAGAGTTCCAATTTTGATTCTGTTTCTGTTAAAATCTTAGGGAGATCCCTTCAGCTATTTAGTCCTTAGTTTCCTCATCTATAAAATAAAGGGTTTCAGCTAAATGGTTTTTAAGATCCCTTTAATTTCTAATAGTCTTTTATCCATTGTGTTCATGTTCTAAGAGCTTATATATTATACACTCATATTTTCATACATAGTGCCTTTTGGTAGAGGAGATGAGATTTAGGGAGACTGAAATTCACTACTTATCTTTCTAGATAAATGCTTGAATAGCATTTTAAAATGTTAGGTCTCCCTATCAGTGTGTTTGATACAGAGAAAAATATTCCTATTTATGCCCCCTGGAGCAAGGGGTATAAATGATTTTAAAATCATTAGCAATAATTTACAACAACTTGATATACATATTTATTTCCAACCTATGAGGTTTTTTTATTTTTTAAAAAAATTTTATTGTGCATATTTGAGGTTTACAACATGACGTTGTAGGGTACATATAGATACTAAAATCGTTACTATAGTGAAGCAAATTAACATCTGTCATCTCACACAGTTACTTTTTTATGAGAAGAACAGCTAAAATCTTATTTAACAAAAATTCTGAGTCCAGTACAATTTTGTTAACCACAGTCATCATGTCTTACATGAGATATCTAGACTTGTTTATGCTATATATCTATACTTTTAAACTATGGCTTAATTTTCTATCTCTGTACATTTGGCCACATTTTCAATGAGTTTATCAAATATTTAACCAATTCACAAGATTTCTACAATGTTTTTCCAGCTATGTTAGGTTAAGGATGTAGCCAAAAGTAGTGTATATCCATTCTCACAGCACTATGAAGAAGTACCCGAGACTGGGTGATTTATAAAAGAAAGAGGTTTATTTGACTCACAGTTCTACAGGGCCGGGGAAGCCTCAGAAAACTTACGATCATGATGGAAGGAAAAGGAGAAGCAGGCCCTTCAGGACGGAGTGAGTGCCAGCAGGGGAAATGCCAGACGCTTATAAAACCATCAGGTCTCCTGAGACTCACTCATTATCACGACAACAGCATGGGGGAAGCCACCCCCATGATTCAACTACCTCCCCCTGGTCCCACCCTTGACACTTGGGGATTGTGAGGAATTACAATTCAAGGTGAGATTTGGATGGGGACACAGAGCCAAACCATATCAGGTAGGAAATTCCAGGAACTTTAAAAAAGTATGGAAAGAATAACATTTTTCCTTCCTTATTATCAGAAATTGTAGGTATATTCATATACTTCTTCAGCTGTAGGCCTATGGGCCCATTCTAATTTGAAAGATTGTTTACACAACCTACTTTGTTTGCAGAAGCCTATGAAATCATTTCAATTAATTATTCCTTATAACCCCATCTAGTTCAGTGCATTAATATTGCCTTAGCGTATTCATGAAGAATATATTTATCAGGCATAAATGTGATAACAATCCTTCAGAAACTATACAACACACCATCCTTGTGAACATTAAATTCTTTTAATTATAATTCATGGACTTGCTGATCTTAGAACCATATCCAACTCATTACTCAAATGACTCAGCATGGTTGTTTTGATTCATTCTGGCTATCCATATAGAATTCGTTCACAATTGCTCCATGATTAAGCTCTTTAAATGCAAATGAAATACACACTAATTTGGATGTGACCAAAAGTATATGTTTAAATACCTTGACATTTATTTTCCAGAAATCAAACCACAGATGAAGCTATGGAAGTCCAGGCAAACCAGAGGGTAGTTGACAGTTTAAAGGCCATCAAAATTGGCCAAATCGTTGTTTTATATCAGAATTGGTGGTAAATCCACTGCTAAGGCTCTAGGGCCCTGAGACTCAGAGGCGAAACCTACACCAGATGGCTGGCAATCAAGGAACCTGGCACAGTCACCTGCAAATGGCCCCTGAAGCACAAAGTAGCAGAAAAGAGAGAATTTACAGAACCGCCGGTAAGATCATCATGCAAATCTTCTGGATCTTGGTGAATCCCAAATAAATAAATAAATGGATAAGTAAATAAGCAAATAATGATAAATGAAAGCTTTGATTCTGCATGGGGAAGATGATATTTGGAGCCTTGGGGTAACTGGAGCAATTTAGTTGGTCCATGACTGTAAATACATTTTCCCCCAGTGTAGAATAATGAAGTACAAAGCAAAATTTAAAAGCCCTTTTTAAAACACCAGCCTCTCCACTGGATTCTGTTCCATCTCCATATTTGGCTGTATTATAATTCTCTGCATTCTGAACTACCTTTCATTTATTTCCAAAAGAAAAGAAAATGTTTTAGCCACCATACACAGACAAATGACAAATAGCTCCACAAGAAGAATGATTCCTGTGAAGAATAACATTATGGCTCAACCATCTAATCCAGTATATAGAGAAAGGGTTTAAATGATTAATTTTGCAGGTGTGGATTATTTACTCTGAAGATCATCTATATTAACTTAAAAATCAGAGTCATTCACCACACTCCTGATTATCTTTCCACAGTGTTCAAGTTTTTACTCAGGGAACACAAACCCATTATGGTCTTAGACAAACATAATAAGGATGAAAGAAAAGGATGATTTTCAAAAGTCATCTAATGCATCTCAAAGCTATATATTAATATATTAGCTATATCATGGCTCCTTTTCATTGCAGAAGGCTGTCAACAATTACCTTCATTTGAAAAAGAAGCAAAGAAGGCATTACAAAAAACAGAATCCACTCTTAACTGTTTTTAAGCACTTGTCTTTGATCTAGCACAGTGTTGGGTGCTACAACAAACAAGAAAAAATGGTAAAAAAAAAAAAAAAAAAATGCATCTACCTTCAGGGAACTTAGAATCTTAGTGGACATGAAACTTCACATTTTAAAAAGTGTATCATTTTATAAGGCTGAACATTAGTAATCAAAGTAAGCTTGCAGTTTGTAGAAGATAGTGCCATAGAAATTCAGAAAAGACAGGACCAAAGTAAGAAGGATTCATTAGAGAAGATTCTTTGGATGCCATGGGGGCTGTCCCCAAAGGAGAATTTTCTGCTTTCTTTATGCAGATCACATGGCACAATGGAAGGATCACATAATAATTTTCCAAATTTAACTGAAGGGAACTGTGATAACAAAATGGAAGGGAGAGGTCATTCAAGCAACAGAGCAACATCAGAAAAGAAAGGGTGAAAAAATAAATCAGCATCATCTATGCATTGTTTTTGCTAAAATGCTTAACTTGAACATAATCATGAGGAAACTGTTACCAAACAACAGAGGTTTGGTCTAGGTCCTGTTGCTTGCCACACAGAAAGCCGATCACTGAGACAAGTATTGCCAGGAAAGAAGGCTTTAATTGGGTACTGCAGCTACCTGATCAGTTGCAAATCTGTCCCCTCAGCTGATTAAGATTAGGCGTTAATATAGCAGGGAAGAATGTAACCATGTGTGGGAACACAGGAACTAGGGAGGGGTAAGGAAGAGTTGTTCAACAGGAAGCAGGTTGCCATTAGGGGGTCATGAGGGGTGAGGGCTCTGGCATTTCATTACCCAGATGCAGTGACCTGCTGAGTTTCAGTTCCTTGATACTGTCCGGAGACCTGATGGTCAGCTTTCTAACAAAAGAACTCATATAAGACAAACGCAACTTTCTCAGGTTTTAAGAATGGGAGGGTCAATTTCTGTGTTTATTCAAAAGAAACCATAAACATCAATTCTATGGAACAATTGGGCTGGTTTCTAAAATCATTAGACAAATCCAAATCTAAATAGACGGACATTCTATAAAAAGCTTGACATGTGCTCTTCAAAAATATGAATGTCTCCAAACACAAAACATTATGCAGGGGTATTCCAGATTAAAGGCTACAAAAGAGACATAACAACTTAACGCATTGCATTTCCTTGATTATATCCTGGAGTGAAGAAAAACAGCGAGGTTATTTTTTTTTAATTGGAGAAATATGCATATAGATGGCATCTTAAATAATACTACTGCTCCAGTGTTTAATTCTTGAGTATGACAATGGCATTATGGTTGCATAGGAGAATGTCTTTTGTTTTCCAGAGAGATACAGCTGAAGTATTTAGTATTTAGGGGTGATGGATCACGTCTGCAACTTGTATGAAACAGCTCCAGAAAAAAAAAATAGTTCTATATAAAAAACACACACCCACAAAGAGATAAACCAAATGTGGCTTTTTTGAGTAGAAATGAAATAAATAGTTGTGGGAGAGAAATAATGAGTCAGATGGGACTAGATTAGGTGGTGGATAGCACTGAGAAATGACAAGACTTATGCAGAGGTGTCTGAATAGGGAAGGAATCAACAACCGATGGAGATCTTTAAATTATAAAATGAAGAACTTGGCCTAGGCTTGGAGAAACAATAGAGACACTGATTACTCAGTAGTCTTTGGCTTAACAGTAAAACAATGACTTCATACACCAGGAAAACAAATATGGTTGTACTAGGAAAAAAGCACTAGAAAAAGGAATGTTTTTGAAACTGACAATAGTCCCATAAACAGTTTTTTTTTTTTTTTTTTGATAAGCATAGAAACTGATCCTAGTGGTCTTACAGCTTGAAACTTACATTGGTTTTATCTGAATTCTCGGGTCTCTCAAAAAAAAAAATCTATCTATCTATGTATATACATAAAAGAACTGAAACTCACTAGATCACCACATCCAGACAATGATTTGCCAGACTCCTCATTCATCATAATTGCTTCCTTATCCCTTTCTAGTTCCTATTTTCTTACAAATTGTTACATTTCTACTCTGCTATATAAACTCCTAATTTTAGTTGGTAAGGGAGATGGATTTGAGACTGATCTCCCATCTCCTTGGTTGCAGCATCCAGTTAAAGCCTTCTTCCTTGGCAATAATTGTTGTCTCAGTGATTGGTTTTCTGTGCAGCAAGGAGCAGGACCTGGACCAAACCTGGTGTTTCAGTAACACTTTGAAGACCAGTTAGAAGAGTCTCTCATAAAAACCAAAGGGAGCATAATGAAAACTTGAGCTCTATAGGAGCAGAAAACATGGAAAGGCAAGAATAGACCCAAGGATCAATAGGGAATATAGGTTGTGGATAGATTGCTTACATGAATTCATCTAGGATTATTTCCCTCACTAGCTTCCCATGAAACCCCAAGGCAATCCTCATCATCTCTCCCAATTCCACCAGAGTTCAACCATAGCAAGAACAACCACATTCTGGCTAGGATCTTTCTCCTGGGATCCAAAGCCTCTGCCACAAGTAATTCCAATAAACAGCAGGCTTCAGGAGAACATTGACTGTGTCTCTCTGATTGTATGTTAGTGCACAGTAACTATGTAAGAATTTTTTTTAAATCATGATAAAGGGAGCTCAAAGAAGGATGTCAAAAATGACACTGATGCACTGTAATGTTCATTGCAGCATTATTTACAATACCTAAGATATGGAAACAACGTAAGTGTCTGTCGGTGGATGAATAAAGAAGTGTGTGGGTGTGTATGTGTAAGATTATTCAGCCATAATAAGAAAATCTTGCCATTTGTGACAACATAGATGGACCTGGCAGACATTATGCTAAATGAAATAAGCCAGACACGTAAAGACAAATACTATATGATCTCACTTATATGTGCAACCTAAAAAAAATTAACTCATAAAAACAGGGAGTAGAATGGTAGATTCCAGAGGCCAGGGGTTGGGGTAAATGGGACATGCTGGTCAAACAGTACAAACTTTCAGTTTATAAGATAAATAGGTCAGGCACAGTGACTCATGCATGTAATCCCAGCACTTTGGGAGACCACAGCGGGAGGATGGCTTGAGCCCAGAAGTTCGAGATCAGCTTGGGCAACACGGTGAAATCCCATCGCTCTTAAAAAAAAAAATAGCTGGGCATGGGGACACATGCCTGTGGTCCCAGGTACCCAGAAGCCTGAAGCACGAGGATCACCTCAGCCTGGGAGGTCGAGGTTGCAATGAGCCATGGTCATGCCACTGCACTCCAGCCTGGACAACAGAATAAGACCCTGTTTCCAAAAAAAAAAAAAAAGAGATAAATTCTAGGCATCCAATATACAGCATGGAGACTATAGTTAATAATGTGCAATTATTTTATTTATTTATTTATTTTGAAATGGAGTCTCACTCTGCCACCAGGCTGGAGTGAGGTGATGCAATCTCGGCTCACTGCAACCTCTGCCTCCTGGGTTCAAGCGATTCTCCTGCTTCAGCCTCCCAAGTAGCTGGGATTACAGGCATGCCCCACCACACCTGGCTAATTTTTTGTATTTTTAGTAGAGACAGGGTTTCACCATTTTGGCCAGGATGGTCTTGATCCCTTGACCTCGTGATACACCTGCCTCTGCCTCCAAAAGTGCTGAGATTACAGGTGTGAGCCACCGTGCCGGGCCAATTTTTTACTTTTTATTGAGGTAAAACATACATATAAAATTTACCATCTTTACAACTTTTAAAAACAATATACAACTTTTGTCAATTATTCCTCAATAAAGCTGGAGGGAAAAGAACAAAAAAAAGTCTGTGAGATGTCCAACGTGTCAGGCTGAGGGAAATGGAAAAATCTGGAAGGAGCATTGGCTTGGGGCAAAAGCATCATTCTGCACATTACTTTAGAAGTGAAAGTATATTGGCAGAATGGAGTCTCCATTCTGCTGCAACAGTTTTCTTCCCAGATTGCTTTTGGTGCTGCTTTGTTTAAAATACAATAGATACACTTACTCACATAATTCATGTGTCTGACTTCCTGTCACGTCAATATTTATTTACGCAAATCAATCTTGTTGCTTTGTCCCTGAGGGCAGGTGGTCAATTTGGGTCACTATAAAGCAAATTTCCAAGATGTTTTCTCTTACACATCTTTTCCTTTTTATTTTCTACACAATTTATTCCTGGTCTCCTCTTTTATGACCTCATTTCTTGGTTTAGATTTCAGTTTCTTACTCGCAGATGCAAGCCTAACATGATTTTATAGCTAAATCATGCTGGAGCTTTGGTTTGTGTGTTTTTCTGCATGCACTACATGTACATAGTAAGAGCCCAGGCCTAGATTTAAATCTGGGATCTGCTACCTACTGGATGAATGACTGGGACAAGTTACTTAACTTCTATAAAATGGATAGAGTAATGTATACTTAATGCACACCTTAATGAAATAAGATAATTCATGCAAATTACAGTATCTAAAATAGTAAGCACTCAAAAAAGAATTCTTATTACTATAACTGTCATTAGAATTAATTTTACTTCAAAATAGAACATAATCCTGTGACTAATGATAGCATTATCTACATTTACATAATAAGAATGCTTAAGAGATGGACAAAAAGTGTCAAAGAAGACATTTTGATGCTCATTGTCCAAACCTCCTAATTCTGTATATATCTGTAGTGGGCAGGTAACTTCTCCGTGGTCATGCAGCTCAAGAGTGGTCCACATCCACTAGTCCATCCCAGAGTCTTCTGTCTTTCAGGCCAGTGAGGGACTTATCTACCTTTTTGCAGAAGTAGCAGGCTGGGGAAGATCTGGAATTACTATCAAAGTCCAGTGTGATTTTAACATCTTCCTATAACCAATGCTGTGTTGCAGTATGAATGAGTTAGCACAGAGGAATGTTATTGAGGTCTTATAGATATGAAATAGCTGCAGAGGGAGGCTTTATTTTTTAAAAGGCAGTGAAGTGTATTTTGACAAATATTCACTTACATTCTTTCTTTGGAGCTAGAACTTTTTCCACTTGGAAAACTTATTTTAATCTCGAAACAAATCTTTTTTTTTTTTTTTTTTTTTTTTTTTTGAGACGGAGTTCTGCTCTTGTTGCCCAGGCTGGAGTGCAATGGCGTGATCTCGGCTCACTGCAACCTCTGCCTCCCGGGTTCAAGCGATTCTCTTGCCTCACCCTCATGAGTAGCTGGGATTACAGGCATGTGCCACCACACCCAGCTAATTTTGTATTTTTAGTAGAGACGGGGTTTCTCCATGTTCGTCAGGTTGGTCTCGAACTCCCAACCTCAGGTGATCCGCCTGCCTCTGCCTCCCAAAGTGCTGGGATTATAGGCATGAGCCACCGCACCTGGCCAAAGAACCCTTTTAAGAGTATTTTTTAATCATACAAGTCTGAAGCAAGTCCTCAACACTTTATCTTTGGAGTATACAACAAGATTGTTAACTAGAATCTGAGCTTGGGTAGTAAGTGGATGAAATCATTCTGTCCCTTACCCATAGCTTTGGGAAGTAAAGGTTGAGGTTGTTGGAAATTTGCTTCTGAGGAGTCTTCTGGGATAGAAGGTATTGAGAACACAAAGCCTGAGTTCTATGTTACTGAACCCTGTTGAGTTAGCCCTGACTCAGGCCAGGTTGGAGAGGACCTTGAGATAAAATTCACCATAAGCAAGAGTCACACCTCTGTCTAAACCTAACACCAGGGCGAGGAAGGAACATTTCCACCCACAGCCACAGCAATGGACACGAATTAGCAATAGAAAAAAACTCTCATTGGCAAACAAAGTAATACTTCCAACTACCTGGAATTAGTGGAAGACAAGACTAATGGGCACTAACTTTGTGCTTTCAGTAATCACACTTGGATATAACAGAAGGAGGAACAAAATAAGATTTGCCGCAAGTAAGGTCAGAACTCAGAGTTACTATCATTTGCAAATTAAAACAAATGTGATTTTAAATAAGAATAAAAAGAACAAAAGTAAAATAAAATAAAATAAAATAAAAGTGATTTTATATGTGGTCAGAGTCTGAAAGACCAAGGACAACTCACTCTAACTGCAAATGAAGTTACATTAATAGACCCACCTATGGCTCTGTCAGAGGTTCCTTTCCACAAATATAATTTCAGGATCTTGGGTAGCCTCCACTTTTCCTGGTTTGTTTCTGCCCCTGGTATCTCAGGCAGTCCTCAAGAGGTGCCCCCATGTGCTCCAAGCGCCCCTGGGAGCCATTCCAGTGCCACTCCCACACTGCTGTGAGCCGCCATCTGCCATTTCCTTTAGTGTCTCTTCTCAGGCTTCTCTGGAGGATGGAAGTCTGCCCCCGCTTGCTGAAGCTTTCTTAGGTTGTGTTTGTCAGGCTCAGGGCTCCCCGAGACTTGGGCCTCATCCCGACCTCTGACCTAACCTCGGACCCCATCTGTCCATCAGAATTCACCCTGAGGTCAACCTGCTGCTCCCCACTACCTTGTGCTTCCCCCTCTTGGCCACTTGAAAACTAACCCCTTCCTCTATGTCCCCCCTACTCTGAGGGGGTCCCCTTGCAGAACCGTTTGGCCCCCAGGATTTGAGCTTTCATGGTTCACATTTATAAGGCTGTGCACAAACAGTCAAGGTCTAAGCAAGAGCAGGATTAGTTGGTGAGTGACCTAGAAACCCTGCTGTCCCTCAGCTTCAGCTTCTGTCACCAGGTGTGGTTCATTGTTCCAGAAACTTCTTCCCTCAGGATAGATTCTCATAACCTCCCCTAGAGTCTGGATTGTCTTGAGTCCCTCTCTCCCATTTTTTTTTTTCTTTTTGAGACCAAGTCTTGCTCAGTCACCCAGGCTGGAGTACAGCGGCATGATCTGCAACCTCTGCCTCCCGGGTTCAAGAGATTCTCCTGCCTCAGCTGGGATTACAGGAGCATGCCACCACACCCAGCTAATTTTTGAGTGTGTTTAGTAGAGACGAGGTTTCACCATGTTGCCCAGGCTGGTCTCAAACTCCTGAGCTCAAGCGATCCACCTGCCTTGGTCTCCCAAAGTGCTGGGATTACAGGCGTGAGCCACCATGCCCAGCCTCTCTCCCACTTTTACTTCATCCATCTCACCTCTCAAACTTGCCTCTATATAACTGAGGAATTTTTCTAGATTAGGCACCTTGGTCCCTGTAAATCACCTCATACAAATGTATACCACAGTGTGGGGGTAAATTGTTAACCTTTCATACCTAGTCTGTAGATTCAGAAAGCTTATGCTATTATACATACACATACATACACACAAACACACAATGAAAATATTTTATATATGTGCATGTATTTTTTCTCTTTGATGTAAGCATTCACTTCTATTAATACAATGTAGCAAAAATGAAAAATTAAATTATAAGTTAGGCTTAGAGTGAGGAAAGTAGATAAGGAGAGAGAAGAAATCTTAATAATATAGTTCTTCATAACTTTGATATTATTTTCAGATGCAAATATTGACATGAGAAGCATAATCAGTGAGAAACATTAACTGATATCCACTACCTACAAGGTAAATTTTATTATATTCATACTTTTCTAGAAGTGCACACCCCTTGGGCTTCAATTTCCAAAGTGATATGACTAAGTTTGACAGTTATGTTTGTTATATTATTGCAAAACTTACTGAAACTCATTAATTTTCTATGTTGACACATAATTCTTGATTCTAAAAACAAAAAGGAAAGAAGGACGTTTCAGTAAGAATGAAAGCATGACCTTGACTTATGCAATGGAGTTTATCAAGATATATTTTCTGGAACATTATAACCAGAATACCATCAATATCTTCCAAATCACAGTCAATAACAGCTTACCTAATAACACTCCATATTTATGAAGACTGTAGTTAATAAGACCCATTCATTTAAAGCCATATCATTTTTAGAAAGGAAGAAATAGAGTTGCAATGAAATGAAAGTAAATTTCTCAGTCACAGAGTATGGTATAAGACCTGAAACTAAGGTTCAATATTATGCGGTTCCTTAACATCTGATAAAATTAAAAAGGCCTTGAATGGCCTAATGAAAAGTTGCCCTCCCCACTCTGCTCCACTGACAAGGTCCTCTAGCAAAACAACCCTCCTTATCACAGGGACCAAGCGCAGCTCCTGCTTCTCCCTGAGTAGCAGGTTCCTATACCCTATCACCCCACAAAATTATTCAAACAAGCCAATCACATCCTCCTTTGGGAGCCATGAGCCACTGTACCTTCTTAATACTACCAAGCCTGCCTCCCACAGCACTTGTTTGTTCAAAATGTTCCTTAATGCAGCCCCTGTGTGATGACCCTGCATGGGCCAGCATCCTCCTGCCCCAAGCTGTAAGAATCTGTAACTAAGAAACTGCTGTTAATCTCGCCTGTCTAATGTTGTGTGTCTGGTGTTGTGTGTCAGGCCATCCCCATCACTCCAGGGTGGGAATCTCTCCTTCATCAATGGTAAAAACAAACAAACAAACAAACAAAAAAGCCATCAAAATGCAAGGCAAGTACATGACAGAGCAGGAGATCCTAGCCAGGCCTTAAGACTCCACAGCCACAGCTATCCAGACCTGCAGAGCTATCCCCACCCCATGAATGACAGTGAGCACTTAGTGAGAAATATCCAAGCATCAGACTGTGTGCTGAGCTCATTTCAACCTCACAACTGTCATGTGAGGCAGGCAGTATTGTTCTTCCCATTTCACAGACAATGAGATTGAAGCTCAGAGAAGCTAGACAACCAGCTAGTGTGATGGACCCAGAGTCTGCACTCTTAACCCTACCGCCAAAAGAAACACTGCCCTTGGAATGAGAGATAGATAGATAGATAGATAGATAGATAGATAGATAGATAGATAGATAGACAGACAGACAGACAGATAGAGACATAGACATATATATGTATGTATATATAATATAGATTTTACAAACAATCTTCGCCAGGTGCAGAGTTGAAAAATACAAGCTTAGAAATACAAAGCTGGGCTTATAAATGTTACTGATTTTAGTTCTGCTAACCACCAAAGAAAATAGCAGTGCCCACTGAGCGTACAAAGTGAAAGAGCATTATCCACTGCCTCAAGCATGGATAAGGAAGAGCAGCACACAATTCATGTGTTATTATCTTGTGCAGTCATAATTTTTATTAAGTATTTGAAAATAGCTTAGTATTGTTTAGGTCCTCTCTTTTTTCTATGCTAAACACAGATTCAATTACACAAAATGATATGTCCAGCTCAAGCTATCTCCATGCCACTTCTTGAATTCAGCTGCTATGCCTCCGTCTATCTTCTGAACATCTCAGTTTCAAACTTGGCACATTGCATTTTTATCCATGTCTTTTTCCCTAAACTATGATCTGTTTGTGAGTAGTGACCAGGTCTTATGCATTTCTTTTTACATTGAAAGAATCTAACTCAGTTGTTCAATAAATGTTTTGGAATATGAAGAAACAAATGAACAGAAAAGTAAAAACTTTTAAGCAAGAAATTGTTTATTTAGAACATTAAGGTATCAGTAGCTACTTTATCCAAAACTCTTTATTTAGCGGCTGGACTTTTTTTGAATATTTTGATATATGTTTTGAAAAGAATTTACAGTTTTTATATAAACTGATAAAGTAGATCCCTGAAAATAATCTTTAAGAACTTGTCATCTTAACAAAGTGTGTTAGGCCAGGTGCAGTAGCTCACACCTGTAATTCCAGCCCTTTGGGAGGCCGAGGCAGGTGGATCACCTGAGGTCAGGAGTTCGAGACGAGCCTGGCTAACATGGTGAAACTCCATCTCTACTAAAAGTGCAAAAATTAGCCAGGCATGGTGGCAGGCACCTGTAATCCCAGCTACTCAGGAGGCTGAGGCAGGAGAATCATTTGAACCTGGGAGGTGGAGGTAGCAGTGAGCAGAGATCCCACCATTGCACTCCAGCTTGGGCAGTAAGAGCTAGACTCCATCTTGAAAAAAAAAAAGAAAGTTCTAACTTAAAACTAGTATCTGTTATAAGATTCATATGTCATCTGGGAACACAAACACATGAGCACATGCAAGCACAAAGTCAACCAACTGAAACCGTTTGCCACCAACACTGAAACAGAATGTTCTATGAAGCAGAGAGCTGCTTGCTGAAAATATTTAAAATGTTCAGTGACTACCTATCAAGGATGTGGAAAGGAAATTTTCTGTCTGAGTAAAGGTTGAATCCAACCTTTCTCTCAAAGCAGTTTTAGTTATAAAACTATGTGATTTCACAGAAACCCCAAACATCTTATCATTTTAATAGAAACTGGTTTTAGAATTTATTTTTTTTCCTCTTGATTCACTTCTCAAAAAAAAAAGTGCTCATCTATGCACTAGGCTGTTGCCACAATTCTAGAATTATTTCTAGAAAGAAATATTTGATAAAGCACAGCCTCACTGTAGGCAATTTTTAACCCAGTTCTCAAACGTAAGTCTGTAATAATCACCTAGGGAGGTTATCAAAGTGCAGATTCTAAAGCCCACACTATACTTCCCAAATCAGAAATTATAACCAGTAGATCCAGAATGTGGCTAAGAAATCTGCATTTTTATTGGGTAAAGATCTGCCTGTTTTGAGGATTATATCAACTCCACATGGAAAAATACTGCTTCAGAAAATGTAAAATCCGTTTGAATAATTCCTTAGTACCTTCCAGCTGCTATGACAAGATACCCATAGATTGGGTAGTTTATAAACAATAGAAATTTATTTCCCACAGCTCTGGAAATTGAAAAGTCCAAGATAAGGTGCTGTCAGATCCAGTGTCTAGTGAGGACCTGCTTCCTAGTTCATAGACGGCATCTTCTCACTGTGTCCTCGCAGGAGGGCACAAGCAAGAGTCTCTCCTAGTCCTCTTTTAGAAGAACACTAGTCGCATCCAGAAGGGCTCTGCCCTCATGACCTAATCATCTCCCAAAGGCCCCACCTCTGAATAAAATCACCTTAGGGATTAGGATTTCAACGCATGAAGTTTGGGAGGACACAAACATTCAGACCATAGCAAACAGAACTTAAATTAAATATTTTTTTGTTAAATCATTTATGGCAATGTGCAGAATGATCCCAAGTGAGTCTGTTGCCAAGAAAATGTGATAAAATAATCCACTTGAAGCAGATCATCAGTGGAGAAATGGAAAGAGGATGGTTAAAAAAAGACAAAAACATTTAGGAGGCTCGATATGCACAGACTAAATCAATAAGACTTAGTGATTTGACAGCGAGGCACAGTGCGGTAGAAAGAGCTGAGGGGAGAGACCAGGAGCAGGACATCTCTCCGGATTTAAGTTTTGGAGATGAACCAGCTGCAGATGCCACTCACTGAGAGAGTTTCTGATTATTCGTAAAGTTTGTGAAACCCAGCAGGGATGCTGCCAATCCATACAGTATTTTTGTAAAAATTAGAAAAGTCACCGCTTTTTAGGTAGAGGTATGCCTCTGAGCACAGCTGGAAAAATGAACAACTCCTTTCGGCAAATGAGAAGATACCCCTGCCTGTGAGCAGACACAGCCCTGTGCCTACTACCAGGGAACAAAAACAAGGGCTGGATGTGAGCCCCACTTGACCCTCAGTTAAGGGGCCCTCATAGAAAGTACAATGTGTTTGGCCCACTCAGTCGTTCAATAAATGTTTTGGAAAATGAAGAAATAAATGAACACAAAAGTAAAAACACTAGTAAGATTCACGACATAGCCCTGGGAATGGATGGATAAAGCCAAGCAAGGTGAAGCCACCCGGTAGAACAGTTTCCAGGAATCATGAGGTAGCTTGTTGGATGAGCTGCCTACATGCATGAAGAGTTCTTCTAAGATTGTTTCCCTAAAAGGCCCTCTACCAGCCTCATGGAAGCCCTCACACCTCTTCTGATGCTAAGTCAGAAACTACTGCAGTAAGGCCTCATTTTAGTGAGGGCTTTGCTTTAGATTCACTGCTATGAATCTAAAACCACAGATAAGTCTCATGACACTGCAGGACTGAGGAAGGTGGGGATAGCGTCTCATTCACTGCTGTGTTTCCTGGGAGAGCACCTGGTTCATAGTTAGCATAATGCCATGGTGCCTAAAGTCCAGTATTCAATAACATTCTTCAATCACTTGCAAAAACAAGATTTGGGGTCCCTCTTCTTGTTTTAACCTTCCCCAATACTGACAAATAATCTTCCCCAAAACTGTCAAATGACACTAACAAGACTAACTTTATAAATGACGTCACTCGATCAATTCCATCAAAACCCAGTAAATAAAATAGGCTTCCTTTGGAAATTTCTTAGGGAAAAATCCTGCCAGGTATTTTATTGTATCCCTCTTTCTGTTACCCCAACTTGCACATCTTTTGCTAACAAAACATTTATTTCTCTAATTTTTATGAGCTCTGGTCCTGATCCTTTAACAAGTTATTTTATATAACCGACCTGGATTTTCCCTCTTTCTTCCACGGTGTCACATTTCTATCACAGTCACTTAATTTTCTTGCTCTTTTGACAACAATGCTTATATTGTTTTGCCTCAAGGGGCACGTCAAATGGTAACAACAGAGATGTCAGCACCTGTATCCTAAGTCTGTGCCTTAATGTCTCATTTGGTTCATTATTTTGCAGAGTTTACATCCACTGTAGGAATGTTGATTCTTTAATTAGAAAAAAAATCTCAGTACTACTGCTTTTATTTCTTTTGTACAACTGCTGCTATTAGTGCTCATAACGATGTCTAGAAGATCTAATTAAATGTAGCAAAAATACTTGAGAACTACCATCAATAATTATATACATGTTTGTGTGTATTTTCGCTTTTAAAATTAAGCTATATTCTCTGAAAAAGAACAATGCTTTAACTTACTTTTATTATTATTAATTATTATTGTTGCTGTTGTTGTTGTTTGAGACAGGGTCTTTCTCTGTCACCCAGGCTGAAGTGCAGTGGTGTGACCATAGCTCACCACAGTGTTGAACTACCAGGCACAAGCAATCTCCCACCTAAGCCTCCCAAGTAGCTGAGGCATCACCACAGCCAGCTAATTTTTGTATTTTTTTTTGTAGACACAGGATCTCACTATGATGCTTAGACTGGTCTTGAACTCCTGGGCTCAAGTAATCCTCCCACCTCAGCCTCCCAAAGTGCTCAGATTACAGTCATGGGCCACAAAACTCGGCCTAATTTTATATATATACATAAATATATATAAATATATATATAAAGTTGTATATATTTGTGTAAATATACATAGTATAAATTTGTACTCTCTCTCTCTCTATATATATATATATATAGGGATAGAGGTCTTGCTGTGTTGCCCAGACTGGTCTCGAACTCCTGGCCTCAAGTGATCCTCCAGCATCAGCCTCCCAAAGTGCAGGGATTACAGGCATGAGCCACCATGCCCACACTTAACTTTCAAAAGACAAAGTTTCTAGGGAAAGGGAGAGCAGAGAAGACAGAATAAATAAGTATTTACTGAATGTTTACTATAGGAATTTATGAAGTTTCTCATGACACCCTCACAATAATTCTTGAGATCAGCATTACCCTACCCGTTTTATAGATGAGAAGCTTCATAAAGACTAAGTAACTTGCTGAAGGTCATAGATAATATCATAGTCAATAGATGTCATAGATAATGGTAAAGGTAGATCAAGGATTCAATCCCTGGTATGTCAGGTTCTTGCCATGCTACCAGCCTTGGATAGTTTTGATGAAACTCAATTTTTTCTTAGCAAGACACTACAATCCATTTTGAGAATATGACATACTAGTGTCATGTGAATGTGACACTAAAGAAACAAACTTAGGTCCAGATTGAATCACTTTGCAGTCTGACTGCTTGACATGAAAGATAGTACAATGGCTGCCAAGCATTCATCTATTTACCAAGAGTCTCCTACAGTGATATGGGGTTTATAGTAACAGATTAGCCTGTGTAGTTCATAATCCAAAAGCACTTTTCGTGAAAAGCCCAAATGCTAGTGGCAGCATATTTGCACATTTGTTCTATAAAAGATAAACTTGTATCTTAGTTAAACCATGAAGGCAAGTTTATTTTTCTTCACTTAGCTTAGTCCCTAGGATATTATTATCCACTCTTTTTAACTCCATCTGCTCTTACGACTGGAGTCACACCATCTACTTGGTGGAAGCCTGGATTATGTTGATCATTCAGGGTTCCATATGCTTCTGGGGCCATGATTACCATATTGCTTGACTTGCAAATCTCAAAACCAAAATTATTAAAGAAACAAAATGCCAAGAACTCAAAACACTGAAGACAAAATGTAAATAAATCCAGGGAGAAACGCTGGCTTAAATTATCATTGAAATACATCCTTAAAAATTTATACACAGAGAGAAGCTTTTCTCTTCCCAGGGTCTAATGAAATGCTAGTGTCGCAAACAGTAATATTTGTAAAGAAAATCTTCACCAATAACACTTGACTTTTTAAGTCCATGGATATATTTCCCACATCAAGTAAATACCAGCATTCCATTTTCATTCAAGGTCAAATGTAGTTAGTACATTATAATTTTCTAGGGTTTAGGTGGCATATGTTAATTGGCTTTTGTCGCCTGTTGAGAGATATTAATAAGCAATACAGACAAATAATTGAGAACCAAAATAAGCACCCTGCTATACACACTGACCCAGGTCACAGGCTTGAAGTTAGAGATTGTGAGAGAGATGATGATAATTTATTAAATGTGCTTTATAGAAGAGCAATTCAATTGGCTCAGGAAGATGAAGTCATTCATTCAATGAGTATTTTTTGTGCATCTATCTATATACCCTTCTAGGCATTGGAATACAACAGAAATAACCCAGAGATGATTCCTGTCCTCAAAGCATTTATATACTGGGGTGCTGAGTGAAGGTAGACAATAAAAACAAAACAAGAAAGCAAGATTGCCGTAGGTCATGCTAAAGGCTATAAAGAAAATATTCAGAGCGATGGGAAGCACCTAGGAGTTGGAGGGGAACAGGTGAAGGGACAGGTCTTTACGAAGTAATCAGGCAATGCTTACTGAGAGGGTGGTGTTTTGGCTAAATCTCGAGTGAGAAGGAACAAGGCAAGAAGAGGCCAGAGAAAGGTGTGCTGAGCAGAGGGAAGAGCAAATGCAGAGACCCTGAGGCAAGAGAGAGCTTTCTAAGTGAAGGGACAAGAATGGAAGCAAGATGGCTACAGCACAGTGAGTAGGGAGGAGAATGGCCTGTGATATGGTTAAACAGGTGTGCAGAAGCCAACCTCCCAGGGCCTGTGTGGCATGAAAAGCTTATGAATGGTAAAGTAGAAGCTTCTTGTTACTTAGTTGATACGTAAAATTAATGCAGTGCATCTGGGCCAGCTAGTGAGTTAGAAGAAAATAATAATATTAATATAATTTTGGAGTTGGAGGGGGATGTATGGATTATCTATTGTACTGCTTGTTTTATAGATATTGATCATGAGGCAAAGGGAGGGACAGAGGGGTCAGTGAGGAGGGAAGTCAGAACTCCTTGTTCTCTGATGTATAGTGACCTTTTTGTGATGCCTGCAGGCTTATGTTTTTTTACCACTCAAGACCCTCATGGCATTTTCCTAGTCCTTATCCCATGGCAAACATCTAATGACTAAAGAAAGCTACTCAAGCTCTTTGCAGAAGTGGAAATGATAAAGAATAAGAGAGTGTTCCTGCAAGTCCATTGGAGGGATGACTTGAAGGTCCTCAAGATCTGCTCTTGCTTGGAACTACGGGAAGAGACAGGGACAAAGATTTGAGGAATGCTACATGAAGGAGAAATCTGATGAAATCACAGAGAATGGGAAATCCCACAAGCCAAGATAACCATAAGTAGCAAATATTAATAGGTAAAGCTGGAAAAGACGTGAAGTTTGCAAAAGACTCAAAATAAAACTATAAAAAAGACATTAAAAATAACTTCAAAAAATTAGTATTATAAAAATGTCCCAATTATTGTCAATTAGGTTGAATTATCTTCCTCATGTATTTAACCCTCTTTTCAGTTCTTTATTGATAAATCAATATAAACAAACAAAAATACGGTAAAGATTAAAATAATAATATAATAATATAAGGACATTTGACAGGATAGTTAACTGTGCAACAGATTAATAAGCAATAAGACAGGCACTCTCTTTCTGGAGAGACAGAGATTGCACTGGTCTAGTCAAGGTGTTTATCTGTTTTGGCGGCAAGAAACCAGACCAAATAACTATAATGCTGCTTCTTACAAAACAATCATTTTGTTCCCCCTGAATGCAAAGCATGATTAGCATGGTCAAAACCCTAAAAGGGAAAAGGAAAGCAGATTTAAACTAACATCACAACAAAATAAGATAATTGCAACTTGAAAGTTGTGATAGTCAGACATAGCAGTGCTTTTCATGTTGATATCAGTGTGTCAGGCACACCATGATTTGTATACCCCTGGGATTACACTGGGAAAAACCCAGCCACTTATTTCAATCAAATTGATGTCAGCAGACATGATTGAAATAAGCAGAGAATGCTTGAGGAAAAATTTGCTTAACACACACAGCTTCACATAAAACAGTCTTCTTACATCTCCTTAAATCACATATTTGTTAACAACATGAAAAAAATCTAAACAGTCCCATTTTCAAATTGGTGGGGAATGCAAGTAATGACACACAGAAAATGGAAAGCTTACGCTTCAGAAAGCTTCATTCTGTTAGATTTCTAAATTATTTAAGTAACAATCACATTTATACTCTTCTCACTCTTTTTATTTTAATAAAAATGATACATCACCAAAATCCTTTTTCAGAACATCATTTAACAAAATACATATATAGTCCTATTCAATTTATGTATGCACTATGCATGGTCTCCAAATATTGGAATATTTAAAGACCATGTACTTCAATTTCAGGAAGGTAGGGGCCTTTAGTAAGTTGAATGGTGGCCCTCAAAATTATGTGTCCACACCCTAATGCTCAGGAATATGTGACTGTGACCATATTTGGAAAAAGGGTCTTTACAGATATAACCAAGGATCTCAAGATAACAGCATCTTGGATTATCCAAGTAGGATTTAAATCCCATGACAAGTGTCCTTATAAGAGATGTACAAAGGAGAGACATAGAAAGAAGAGAAGGCCATGTGAAGATAGAAGAAGGGATTAAAGTGATACAGCAGCCACAAGCCAAGGAAGGCCTGGAGCCAACAGCAGCTGAAAGAGGCATAGAAGGATTTGCCCCTGGAGGCTTCAGAAGGAGCATGGTCCTGTCAAGCCCTTGATTTTGAATTCGTTGTCTCTAGAACTGTAAGAGAAAAAAATTTCTCTTTGACCTAAGAACAAAAGGGTAAGTACAATAAGAGACGGAAATTTTTAAAAATCCAAATTCTAAAAGAGTACGATGAATGAAATTTTAAAATACAATAGAGAGCACAGTAGCAGAACTGATCAAGCAAAAGAATCTGTGAACTCTTCAATAAATACTGCTGGGAAAACTGGCTATCCACATGGATAAAATGCAAAAACAAAAAATGGATCTTTATCTCACATGCAAAAAAATGAAATTGGATACTTCTCTTATACTATACATAAAAATCAACTCAAATTAATTAAAGGCTTAAACATAAGACCTAAATCCATAAAATTCCTAGAAGAAAACATACAAGAAAAGCTCCATGACATTGGTCTGGGCAATAAATTTCTTTGGATATGACACCAAAAGCACAGGCAACAAAAGCAAAAAGAAACAAATGGGACTACATCAAACTAAAAATTTCCTATACAGCATATGGAAACAATCAAAATAAAAAGAGAACCCAAGGAATAGAAGAAAATACTTCCAAACCCTATATCTGATAAGGAATTAGTATCCAAAATATACAAGGAATTCATATACTCAATAGCAAGAAAACAAAAAAAGCCCTATTATAAGATGGGCAAAGGAACTAAATAGACATTTTAGAAAACATACAAATGGCCAACAGGTACGCAAAAAATACTCAACATCAGTAGTCATCAGAGAAATTCAAATCAAGATCATAATGGGATATCACTTTATGCCTGCTAGGATGCCTATTATCAAATGTCAAAAGATAACAAGTGCTGACAAGAATGTGGAGAAAAGGTAACCCTTATATGTTGTTGGTAGGAATATAAAATGATACAGCCATTATGTAAAACAATTGGAGGTTCTTCAAAAAATTAAAAATAGAACTATCATATAATCCAGCAATCCCACCCCTGGATACATATCCAGAGAAAATAAGATCACAATCTTGAAGAGATGTGCATGCTCATGTTTACTGCAGCATTATTTACAATAGCCAAGATATGAAAACAACCTAAGTGTCCACAAACAGATGAATGGATAAAGAACACCCATAAACATATAAACAGATAGAATACATATATATGCAATAGAATACTATTAATCCTTTAAAAAACTAAGAAGGGAATCCTGCCATTTGCAACAATATGGAAGAACCTGGCAGATACTATGCTAAAAATAAGTCAGATACAAAAAACAAATATTGAATGATCTGACTTAAATGTGGTATCTAAAAAGTCAAACTTACAGAAACAGACAGCAGAATGGTGGTTTCCAGGGGCTGGGAGTGGGGAAAATGGGGACATGTTAGTTAAAAAATACTTACTTGCAGCCATAAGATGAATAAGTTCTGGAGACCTAATGTACAGCATAGTGACTATAGCTAAAAATTATGTATTATATACCTGAAATTTGCTAAGAGAGATCTTAAGTAGTCTCATCACACACACCCAGACACACACACACACACGTAACTATGTGAGGTGATGGATAGGTTGATTAGCTTGATTGTGGTAATCATGTCACATTGTACATGTATATCAAAACATCAAACTGTACATCCTAAATATATACAATTTTTATTTGTCAATTTTACTTCAAGAAAGCTATAAAAAAGATTTCTAAGAAGATATTTAGTAATCAGGTAAATACAAATTAAGACCACCATGAAATACCAATTAATATATATATGAGATTGCCAAAAATGTTAAAGGTTGATAATGTCATGTGTTCACAATATGGGGTGGAGTAACATATAACCCAATATCCATTAACAAGATGACTCAGTCAAACTATGCTATGCTCACATAAATTGAATTTTATATCGCAATGAAAATGAAATACAGCTACACAGCATTAATGACTTAGAAATAATTTCAAGTGAAAAACAGCTAATTGTATAAAATAAGTATATTATTTATATGATGCTCAAAATTCAGCAAAACCAAACAATATATTGTTTAGTAATAGGCATAGAGTAATAATCGATTTTTTTATTTTTTATTTTTATTTATTTATTCTTTGATACGGTGTTTCACTCTGTCACTCAGGCTGGAGTGCAATGGCACGATCTCAGCTCACTGCAACCTCCACTTCCAGGGGTTCAAGCGATTCTCCTGCCCCAGCCTCCCGAGTAGCCTACCACTGTGCCCGGCTAATTTTTGTATTTTTAGTAGACACAGAGTTTCGCCATGTTGGCCAGGCTGGTCTTGAACTCCTGATCTCAGGTGATCTGCCTGCCTCAGCCTCCCAAATTGCTGGGATTACAGGCATGAGCCACCACGCCTGGCCAATAATGGATTTTTTAAAATGGGAGTGATGAAGACAAAATCTATAACACTGATTACCCTTGAAAGGGTCTGGAGACATGACATTCTAGAGTAGAACATATCAGGAAGTTCAACAGTGGTGGTAACATTCTACTTCTTAAGCTAGATAATGTGTTCAGGGGTTTTCCATATTATTGTTATGCTTCATAACTTACATATATGTTACAGAATTTTTTTAAATAAAAATTTTTACATACAAAATATTAGAAATTTTTTAAAGAAAAATAAGGAATCAACAAATGAACAGACAAAACTTTCATTGTTCTGAAGGGAGAGAGAAAAGCTGCATATAAACAATTTTGAAACACTGCAGCTGAAAATAACTTTAGTTACAGAAAATAACTTTAGCTAGTTTTCCACCCTAGCTGTATACTAGAATCACTTGGGGTCCTTGGAACTTTTTAAAGGAGCAATGCCTAGACCCCACCTGAGACCGAATAAATCAAAATTTATTGGACTGGCAACCAGTCATGAGTTTGTTTATTCTCTTTTGTTTTTGTTTTTACCATTGCCAGATGGTCCTAATATGCAGCCAGGGTTACAAATCATTGATCTAGACCAAGCCTCCTATTTTATCTTGGGAAACTGGGGCCAGAGAGAAGTGACTTGCTCTATTAGTGGAAAATTCAGGCTTCAAGCCATCCACTAACTCATCAATATAATTATACTCTCAGGAATTTCACCCAGTTTCTACTAAACTTTTTAAAAAATGGTAGAAAGAACATAGCCTTAAAAAAAATACCTTCTGAAAACAGTCACCAATGCCCTGGCATTCCAAATTTTCTCCAGATGAGTAGTACATAAAGCCTCATCATTTTTCCCCTCTTTCTTCAGAGGGGGAAAAACCCACCCTGCTTTATACCTTCTGCTCCACTTTGTACTGATTGATGTGCAGCGAAGCCCAAGAAATCACCCTGAAGAGGTGTCTACCATCCTCATCCTTGTGCTCATCAGTCTTGTGTGTCTGCTACTCAGATGACAGAGGCCAGTGAGGTGCTAACAAATGTGCAGGGCTTGATAGAAGTTCTGCACATTTGTATGAAAAATACAACTTGCAGTATCTTCTTTCTCTGGGCTTTGCCTGGAAAGACTTCAGTGGCAGCTCAAAACATGGTGATATCGTGGGATCCCCAATTATACTCACACGGTGTCCTCAGACAGCTGTTAACAATACCTAAGGCAGTTGGGTCCCTTAAGGCATCTGCTTTCTGCTTCACTAAGCAGAAAACTGGGGAAAGACGGGGTGATCCTTTGATTTGATAACCAAGTATCTGTCTGCAAACTCTCCTGCAGTTGGTTCCAAAGGAGTATCTCCCGGTTGCTGCTTGGTGGCTTTGCTCCAAGCAGTGTCTGCCCCTCTCTTTAATATGCTGCAAGAGGGCATGCCCCCAGTAACAGAGGATTTGGTTTTTGTTCTAGAAGAAGGGATGAACCTATGGAAATGCACGCCATCAAGACTATGGGTAGGCAACCTCCCCCCACCTCTCACACCCACCCTCCCCACCCCCACAACACCAGTGAGATGCCATTTTTCTCTTACAGACTTAATCCTCCTCAGTCCAAACACAGAGTACATTGTGATGGAATTTTATGTCTCTCCTAGACGCCAGTGATAGTAAGATAAATGTTGTCTGGGGACAAACATGTCCCTTACACTTTTACGCAAAGAGGGATTAGGAAGTCTGTAAAGACTTGGATTCTTAATTATAATAAACATCGGCATGTAACAGCAGTTCCCGTAGTCCCACTCTTGAATCATTACCCAGTTTTTCCAATATCATAACTAACTTACTCCAGTTGAATCTCCTTTCCTTTCCCTTATGAATCCAGAATATTTTGTCTAAACTCAAAAACAAAAGAAAGAGGAAAAATGGATGGAATGATTTCTAACAGAGACAAATTCTAAATAATTGATAGTTGACTAAGGAGAGAAAATACATAACTGATAAAAATCGAATTTTTACTCAGTTTTATTATGTTTCTGTTAAAATGAAGAATTATGCTGTAGATACTGAGTTATACCATGTAATTCAAAATGAAGAAGAAAATTATGTGTTTTTTTTTTTTTTTTTTTAAAAGCTCTGAATATCAGGCTTGCTGGCTAGAGTCTGGATTCAGGCTTACGATGTGAGAAGTCCTTTTTTTCATCGAACGAGTCTACCAGCTGGATTGAAAATACGTCCTCTTCAAATATAGTAAAGCTTAATATAATAGGCATTTATATACAACATGCTTTGATACAAACCAGCCTTCCTTTTACTACCAAGTTCCTGAAATTTTTGTTATATAATTTACAGGTACCCTATCTTCAATCCAAATAGGGTGGTCCTATGACTGCCAGCCCCTTACTTTTGGATGGGTAATAGGTTTCAACCTGCAAGCATAGAATAAGAACCTAGAGTTAGTGAACTATTATGCACACAATGGGAGAGGGAAACTCACAGGGTCTGAGAAAAGCAATAAAGGAGTTCCCAGCAATGCTGGGCTCTATGGGATAGAGGCAAAGCAACCATAAGGAACCTTGAGCAAAAACATGTGGGGAGTCTGGAGTTTGGGGAGTGAAATATTGTGCTCTGTGCACTCTTTCTTTGACTTCGTACATTTACAAAAGGATAAAACCATAAACATCATGAAACGAGTTTTCATTGAGCTATCAAAAGAAACTTGTTGAAAGAACGCTGCTCAGTGTGGATGTAAAGTTAGAACAGTCACCAAGGGAAAGAAAGTGGAGGAGTGGGCAGCTGGCAAATAGATTAGGTTACAAAACCTACTGGGTCTCAAGACAAGCCCTTCCAATTAGGTTGGATATGACGTGCTTCCTCCACTGTTGCTTCAATGTAACTGATGTCTAGAACAGTCTTGAATTCTTTGCACCAGCAATAATAATGGGTAACATGTTTTTCTTCTTTACATTTTGCAAAGAGCTTCAAGGTTAACTCACTTACATCCCTTTCACTTCCATCATTGTTAACATCTAAGAAGTGGAACTGTCCTAAGAACAGAAGAAAGAGCCAATAAAAACTGAGAAGCAGGTAGCGTGATGCCTCCAGCTTTGTTCTTTTGGCTTAGGATTGACTTGGCGATGCGGGCTCTTTTTTGGTTCCATATGAACTTTAAAGTAGTTTTTTCCAATTCTGTGA
Organism: Symphalangus syndactylus; assembly: GCF_028878055.3. Lineage (NCBI taxonomy): Eukaryota > Metazoa > Chordata > Mammalia > Primates > Hylobatidae > Symphalangus > Symphalangus syndactylus. The sequence continues at coordinate 23,505,412 of NC_072437.2, read as the reverse complement.
AGAAAGTCATTGGTAGCTTGATGGGGATGGCATTGAATCTGTAAATTACCTTGGGCAGTATGGCCATTTTCATGATATTGATTCTTCCAACCCATAAGCATGGAATGTTCTTCCATTTGTTTGTATCCTCCTTTATTTCATTGAGCAGTGGTTTGTAGTTCTCCTTGAAGAGGTCCTTCACATCCCTTGTAAGTTGGATTCCTAGGTATTTTATTCTCTTTGAAGCAATTGTGAATGGGAGTTCACTCATGATTTGGCTCTCTGTTTGTCTGTGATTGGTGTACAAGAATGCTTATGACTTCAAACTATACTACAAGGCTTCAGTAACCAAAACAGCATGGTACTGGTACCACAACAGAGACATAGATCAATGGAACAGAACAGAGCCCTCAGAAATAATGCCGCATATCTACAACTATCTGATCTTTGACAAACCTGACAAAAAGAAGGAATGGGGAAAGGATTCCCTATTTAATAAATGGTGCTGGGAAAACTGGCTAGCCATATGTAGAAAGCTGAAACTGGATCCCTTCCTTACACCTTATACAAACATTAATTCAAGATGGATTAAAGACTTACATGTTAGACCTAAAACCATAAAAACCCTAGAAGAAAACCTAGGCAATAACATTCAGGACGTAGGCATGGGCAAGGACTTCATGTCTAAAACACCAAAAGCAATGGCAACAAAAGCTAAAATTGACAAATGAGATCTAATTAAACTAAAGAGCTTCTGCACAGCAAAAGAAACTACCATCAGAGTGAACAGGCAACCTACAAAGTGGGAGAAAATTTTTGCAACCTACTCATCTGACAAAGGGCTAATATCCAGAATCTACAATGAACTCAAACAAATTTACAAGAAAAAAACAAAAAACCCCATCAAAAAGTGGGCGAAGGACATGAACAGACACTTCTCAAAAGAAGACATTTATGCAGCCAAAAAACACATGAGAAAATGCTCATCATCACTGGCCATCAGAGAAATGCAAATCAAAACCACAATGAGATACCATCTCACACCAGTTAGAATGGCCATCATTAAAAAGTCAGGAAACAACAGGTGCTGGAGAGGATGTGGAGAAATAGGAACACTTTTACACTGTTGGTAGGACTGTAAACTAGTTCAACCATTGTGGAAGTCAGTGTGGCGATTCCTCAGGGATCTAGAACTAGAAATACCATTTGACCCAACCATCCCATTACTGGGTATATACCCAAAGGATTATAAATCATGCTGCTATAAAGACACATACACACGTATGTTTATTGTGGCACTATTCACAATAGCAAAGACTTGGAACCAACCCAAATGTCCAACAACGATAGACTGGATTAAGAAAATGTGGCACACATACACCATGGAATACTATGCAGCCATAAAAAATGATGAGTTCATGTCCTTTGTAGGGACACAGATGAAACTGGAAACCATCATTCTCAGTAAACTATCGCAAGGACAAAAAACCAAACACCGCATGTTCTCACTCATAGGTGGGAATTGAACAATGAGAACTCATGGACACAGGAAGGGGAACATCACACTCTGGGGACTGTTATGGGGTGGGGGTAGTGGGGAGGGACAGCATTAGGAGATATACCTAATGCTAAATGATGAGTTAATGGGTGCAACAAACCAACATGGCACATGGATACATATGTAACAAACCTACACATTGTGCACATGTACCCTAAAACCTAAAGTATAAAAAAAAAAAAAAAAAAAAAAAAACTGAGAAGCAGGATATTAGGCATGAATCCGGGAAAGAAAGCACAGTAAGAGTGTACCAGTGTCATAGTCAACAGCTATGATTTGAGGAAGTTGTGATCAATATTTACTTATAACACACTAATTTAATTACAGAGAACAAAATCCATAGACATTAGATTTGAAAGAAGCAGTGCAAAAATAATTTGAACCATATCATCCTGAAATTAAAATATTTTAAAATGCAAATCCTTTTATCATTAATTTTTCAATATTGTTTTTGTAATGTCACCATTGTCTAGAAATATAATTTCAGGGTTACATAAAGTTTTACCATAAAGAATTAAGGTATGTGTCTTATATCAGCTTTCCGTTTACAAAAACCATGTTAAATATGGTTTTTAATCTATTTGGCATTTTCCTTTATACAAGAGAAAAATGCAAATCATAATTATTCATGGCTCAGTTTAGCAATTTATTCATTACAGACCATATTAGTCTGTTCTCATGCTGATAATAAAGACATACCCAAGAGTGGGTAACTAATAAAGAAAAAGAGGTTTAATGGACTCACAATTCCGCATGGCTGGGGAGGCCTCACTGTCATGGCAGAAGGCGAAGGAGGGACAAAGGCACATCTTACATGGTGGGAGGCAAGAGAGCATATGCAGTGGAATTCCCATTTATAAAACCATCAGGTCTTGTGAGACTTATTCACTACCATGAGAACAGTATAGGGAAAACTGCCCCCATGATTCAACTTTCTCTACCTGGCTCCACCCTTGACACATGGAGATTATTACAATTCAAGGTGAGATTTGGGTGGGGACACAGCCAAACCATATCAGGAATTTTTTTTTTTTAAGCAACGGTTCTTGGGCTACCCCCACCAGAATCATCTGGGGTACTATGCCTCGGTCTTACCTCTAGAATTCTGATGTTATTGGTCTGGGGTGCATCTTGGGCATGGGTCAGATTTTTAGAAACACCCTAGATGATTCTGATGTGCACCCAAAATTGAGAACCACCAGCCTAGACTCACTAAAGAAGGATTTCTGTGCATGGGCCTTGAACTCTAGGGCCTTACATGATCCCCAGATGATTTTTACACATTTTATTTATTTACTTATTTGAGACAAGGTCTTGCTATGTCACCCAGGCTGGAGTGCAGTGGCACAATCTTGGCTCACTGCAACCTCCCTGCCTCAGCCTCCCGAGTAGCTGGGATCATGGGTGCATGCCATCACGCCCGGCTAATTTCTGTATTAGTAGAGACAGGTTTCACCATGTTGGCTAGGCTGGTCTCAAACTCCTGACCTCGGGTGATCCACCCGCCTCGGCCTCCCAGAGTACTGGGATTACAGGCATGAGCCACCACACCCAGCCAGATTCTTACACATATTAAATTATAAGAAAATGAAAAATTTTAATTTACATATATCTGAAAAGAATTCAAAGATATTCAAGTGTATAAAAAATTCAACATCTTCTAATCCTTTAGTCATCTCCCTAGGGAAGGAGTAGGACTAATTCAGCAGTAGATATGATCATTATAAATACCTCTGTAAAGTGCCTTAGAGTTTCTAAGGATTTCTTTGTAATTTATGTCATTTAATATGACAACAAGCTTATGGAGTTGTCTTACTAAAATTCCTATTTTTAAATATTAGCAAATTTAGGTTCAGGGCTTTTGACTTACCCAAGTTTATTAGCTAGTAAGTGGTGAAATTGTAACACAAAAATTTCGATTTTTTTCCTGGAAAATATATTCTTTCCCTTATATGCATTATAACTATGTTTCCTAGAAGAAAATATAGTTCCTAGTCTGATAAACTTGAAAATATTCATACTTCCTACTCATGGCCTCTCTTTAATCTTTCTATTTAGATAGTCACAAATAACAATGTTAGAAACAACTTTTATTAACACTTACTTAATGCACACTACATGTTACAGTTGACACAAGAGTTTTCACAAAGAATCATAGAATATAAGTAGAATAGTATAATAAGTATGATTTTTAACTCCTTATCATTAATCTTTTACTTTTGCCTATAACATTCCAATGCCTAGGGTGGAGCAGAAAAAAAAGAGAAAACATAGGATAAATACTTGTTAAATGTGGTTGATCAAGACTAATATTTGTACCCCTACCTCATGTCCTGACAATGCCAGTGTGGCAGGCTGGCATAGAAAATTGGAAAATAACACTATAAGAATATTCATAAACACAAAACATATGCTTTTAGTTAAACCACACCCAGAATCCCCACAATGCCTCATGTGGCACAGGGTGCCATGTTCTGAAAATGAGCGTGTTAGGGAGGAACATCTGAGAGTCCAGTGAGGGGTGTTCCTCCTCCCAGACCTGGCAAACTACATCTAAAACATCTCTGCCCAGGCTTCTGTCAATTCACACCTGGACATTCTGACTTAAAACCTGGACTAAACCTGACCTAGCAAAACAGAGTGCCTGGTCCAACCCCACTGGGTCACATTGGAGGGAAAGGAAGAATCTAAGAGTTTGAAGTATGTCCATTTAAATAAGTACTTAAAATAAAACAAATAAACACTTCGTATCAGCCCTTGGCAATTCTGTATTAGACAACGTTTACTACCTAGAAGGGAGATTATCGATGAGTTTTAAAATAAATTGAGATAATCTATTCCTTCATCTTTCAGATGAAGGTCTGACATAATCCTGTGTAATACATGAAAGTAGCACAAACAGCCATTGACTTAAAGTCTTAAAATATTTTTCTTCCAATACTATTTCCTCCTACATTTTTACTGTGGTAAAACATACGTAACACAAAACTTGAGATTTTAATTATTTTTAAGTGTACACTTCAGTGGTATTAAGTACATTCACAACATTATACAACCATCACCACTATCCATTTCTTGAACTTGTTCATCATCCCAAACAGAAACTATGTACCCATTAAACCATCACTCTCAGCTCCTCCCTCACCCACACCGTTGTAACTTCCATTCTGCTTTTTGTCTCTATGAACTTGACTACTCTAAGTACCTCATAATAGTGGAATCATACAATGCTTGTTCTGTGGTGTCTGGCTTGTTTTACTTAGCATAATGTTTTCGAGGTGCATCCCTGTTGCAACATGCATCAGATTTTATTCCTTTATAATAAAACACTTATTGTAGGTATATGCTGTGCTATACTCTGTCTATCCATTCATGTGTTGTGGACATTTAGAGTGTTTTCACCTTTTGGCTATTATCAATAATGCTCTATGAACATGGGTGTATAAGTATCTATTTGAGTCCCTGAAATTGCCAGAGCATGTGCTAGTTCTATGTTTAACTTTTTGAGGCATCATCAAACTGTTTTCCATGGTGGTTGCACCATTTTATGTTCCCACCAGCAGTGTACATGGGTTCCAATTTTTCTACATACTCACCAACACTCATTATTTACCTCTTTTTTTAAGTAATAGGTATCTAAATGGGTGTGCTTCCAGTATTTTTATAAATTATTTTCTTTCTTCAAGCATGTTGAGTAAAATAAATTTTAGACTCATTCAACTTATCCAATATTTACCAAAATAAACATTAAAAAGATTATTTTATAAAGGTATATTTTTCTTTTCTTATATTTTTCATTTATTTTCTAGTTTTAAAAATAGTTCCAACAAGGGAGAGAAATAGCGAGTGTTCTCTTTTTTCATTTCAAAAAAAATTCATTACATAATATTTATAGAGCCCTAAAACTTGCTGAATAGAATACATACAATTGAAGGAACTTTATTTTCATCTCACCCTTTCCTTCTCATCTTTTATTTCTCTCATCTATAACCTGATGAAGTATCATTATAAAAAATACCTTGCTCTTTTGACTTTTCCATTTTTTTTAACTTTGTGATGAAGGGGTATTTTGTGGTGATGGTCTAAAAAGACTGATTGCTGCTATTGAATAAATGTAACCACACAAGTGTTTACAAAAGATAAGGCTATAGGAGAATAAAAGAAGAATGTAGTATGGATTGGCATAAATGCCTTTGGATTTAGCAATTGGGTTTCACTGGGAAATTAGTGTTTTTTTGTTATGGTAGAGAAAGTTACCTGCCTGCCAAAATCCTTTCTCCTCTTCCAATTTCCCCTGTACTTTTGCAGCTATGTGTGGCCATGCAATTCGTCCCTGTCAATGAAGGCTTAGGAAATGATGTGTGCCACTGCTGCGTCAACTTCTTTGCTTTAAACTTTAAATTTTGAAATCACTATAGACTCACAGGATGTTGCAAAAAAAAAAAAAATGTACAGGAAGACCCCATAAACCCTTCACCCACTCCCACTGGTGGCATCCTGCATACATATAATGGAATATTAAAAGCTGAAAATTGACATTTGTACAATCCATAGAATGTATTTAGATTTGCAAGCACTCGTGTGTGTGTGGTGTGTGTGTGTGTGTGTGTAGTCCTATGCAATTCGATCACATGTATAGCTTTGTGTAACTGCCACCCCAATCAAGACACAGAACGATTCCATCACTCGTGCTACACTTTTATAATCATGACCTCCCTCTCCCATCCCTAACCCATGCCAACCTCTGATCCATGCTCTATTTCTATAATTTTGTAATTTCAATAATGTCTTATAAATGGAATCATGTGGAATGGAATCAAATGGAATCACAGTATGCAATCTTTTAGGACTGGCTTTTTCATTCAGCATAATGCCTTTGAAATTCATCAAATTTGTTGCATATCTCAATAGTTGCTTGCTTTTGATTACTGAGTGATATTCCGTAGTGTGGCTATATCACAGTTTGTTTAACTATTAACCCATTGAAAAGCATCTGGTTTGTGTCCAGGTTTGGGTAATAATAAAGCTGCTATGAAAATTTATGTGCAGGTTTCTGCATGAACATGTATATGTTCATTTCTCCTGAAGAGAGATCCATGAGTTGAGCATTTTCTTAATTGGGTGTGACTCACCAACTCTCTCTTTCTCTTCCACCAGCGAGATTCACACAGCAAGGCACGAGGGATGATAGAGACATAAAGTAGAAGAAGTCTGGTTTCCAAATTACTGAGTAAAGGAGAGCTTCTTATTGCTCAGAAATATCTACCTTGGACTTTAAATAAAACAGAGATAAGATTGTACGTGTTTGGGTCGATTTGTTATAGTAGTTTGGCCTATCCTATCTAAAACCACTAACAAACTAAAAATAACCCAATGAATACAACACATTCTAACCCAAGAGCCAAATAAACTTTTCTGCAATCAAATTATATTCAATAAGAACAGTTTTTTAATTTAAAAAATATTGTTAGAAATTGTTATTAAATATTATTTACTTTGTTTTTTAGAAAACAAAATCATACTGCATTATCACAGTAATAACAGGGGCTGCACAGGTAATCCCTACATTAAATCTTCCTTGACCAGAATGGCTTATTCAATTTCTTTGTTTTTAGCTCGCCTCCCTCTGTTATTACTCTCCCACTGAATTTAATTTGCAACTTCCACTCACCTATTGCCTAGCACTGCAGTTCTCAAACTTGAGCTGCATCAGGATCACTGGGAGGGCTTGTTACAATCAGGTTGCTGGGCCCCATTCCCAGAGTTTCTGATTGATTTGCATTTTTTTTCTTTTTTTTTTTTTTTATTATACTTTAGGGTTTTAGGGTACATGTGCACAATGTGCAGGTTTGTTACATATGTATCCATGTGCCATGTTGATTTCCTGCACCCATTAACTCGTCATTTAGCATTAGGTGTATCTCCTAATGCTGTCCCTCCCCCCTCCCCCCACCCCACAACAGTCCCCGGAGCGTGATGTTCCCCTTCCTGTGTCCATGAGTTCTCATTGTTCAATTCCCACCTATGAGTGAGAACATGCGGTGTTTGGTTTTTTGTCCTTGTGATAGTTTACTGAGAATGATGTTTTCCAGTTTCATCCATGTCCCTACAAAGGACACGAACTCATCATTTTTTATGGCTGCATAGTATTCCATGGTGTATATGTGCCACATTTTCTTAATCCAGTCTATCGTTGTTGGAGGATACAAACAAATGGAAGAACATTCCATGCTCATGGGTTGGAAGAATCAATATCGTGAAAATGGCCATACTGCCCAAGGTAATTTATAGATTCAATGCCATCCCCATCAAGCTACCAATGACTTTCTTCACAGAATTGGAAAAAACTACTTTAAAGTTCATATGGAACCAAAAAAGAGCCCGCATCGCCAAGTCAATCCTAAGCCAAAAGAACAAAGCTGGAGGCATCACGCTACCTGACTTCAAACTATACTACAAGGCTACAGTAACCAAAACAGCATGGTACTGGTACCACAAGAGAGACATAGATCAATGGAACAGAACAGAGCCCTCAGAAATGATGCCGCATAGCTACAACTATCTGATCTTTGACAAACCTGACAAAAACAAGAAATGGGGAAAGGATTCCCTATTTAATAAATGGTGCTGGGAAAACTGGCTAGCCATATGTAGAAAGCTGCAACTGGATCCCTTCCTTACACCTTATACAAAAATTAATTCAAGATGGATTAAAGACTTATATGTTAGACCTAAAACCATTAAAATCCTACAAGAAAACCTAGGCAATACCATTCAGGACATAGGCGTGGGCAAGGACTTCATGTCTAAAACACCAAAAGCAATGGCAACAAAAGCCAAAATCGACAAATGGGATCTCATTAAACTAAAGAGCTTCTGCACAGCAAAAGAAACTATCATCAGAGTGAACAGGCAACCTACACAATGGGAGAAAATTTTTGCAACCTACTCATCTGACAAAGGGCTAATATCCAGAATCTACAATGAACTCAAACAAATTTACAAGAAAAAAACAAACAACCCCATCAAAAAGTGGGCAAAGGACATGAACAGACACTTCTCAAAAGAAGACATTTATGCAGCCAAAAAACACATGAAGAAATGCTCCTCATCACTGGCCATCAGAGAAATGCAAATCAAAACCACAGTGAGATACCATCTCACACCAGTTAGAATGGCCATCATTAAAAAATCAGGAAACAACAGGTGCTGGAGAGGATGTGGAGAAATAGGAACACTTTTACACTGTTGGTGGGACTGTAAACTAGTTCAACCATTGTGGAAGTCAGTGTGGCGATTCCTCAGGGATCTAGAACTAGAAATACCATTTGACCCAGCCATCCCATTACTGGGTATATACCCAAAGGACTATAAATCATGCTGCTATAAAGACACATGCACACGTATGTTTATTGCGATTGATTTGCATTTTAACAAGTTTCTCAGGTGATCCCAAATCTGCTGGTCTGAGAGTCACACATTGAGAACCACTGATCTAGAAAATCATAAAAAATAAGACCGTAATGTTTTTCAAACAAGAGAAGCAAGACTGAAGGCTACATGAAGGCATCTCTAATGAACGAAGTAAATTGAATTAGATAGCCAGATGCTGTAGCATCTACTTTAACTATGGAGAAACTGGGTTTTGTTGGAGAAACTGGGTTTTGTTGTTCTTTGGTTGGTTGGTAGGTTTTTTACCATTGGTTTTTCATTTGCTTCCAGCTTCTGATGGAGTCTTGGCACTCAGATCTTAAAGATTATCTAATCTCAAAATAAGCAAGCAGCCCGCTCTCTGTTTTAGCACTTCCAGGGATGGATAACTCACCCTTTTGTTGTTTTCAAATAGTTGAGTCTGTCAGATGGGAAGAATCTAGTTAAGTGTTACTTTTAAATGATGTGAATTAGGATACAAACTGAGACATGAGAAGATGAAACTATCTTAGCTTTCCCTAACAGCCTTTTAAATTAGTCTTTTAAAACTTCTCATATTTTTTCTATTATACATTATTCAGAATAAGATAAAATAAAGAAAGTCATTTAAAAAGAGCCAAAAGGGTTTTTTTATATAGGCTCAACAAAGCACTATGATAAAGTAAGGAGTCAGAGAATGGATTGAAATCATGGTCTTCTATGGATGAGCCATGTCAATTACTGTTAGCAGTAACTTCATTTGCAATATGGGGATAAAAGTGTGCCCATATTACTCACAGGTATAACAAATCATACTTAATCAAATAATATGTATCAAAATACTCTCTAAATCGAGAGAATCAACTCGTTAGCTATTAATAGCCCAATTAGTAATCTTAACCCTTTTATCTAACTAATACACCATTCTTGCATAGTGTTTCCAATATCTTAGTCTCTTGGTTAAGCACTCATAAATATATTGTAGAAAAATGCCCTTTTGCCTCCTCCTGCATTTTTTTTTTTTTTTTTTTTTTTTTTTTTGAGACAGGGTCTCGCTCTGTCGTCCAGGCTGGAGTACAGTGGCAAGATCTCAGCTTACTGCGACCTCCGCCTCCCAAGCTCAAGGTATTCTCCTGCCTCAGTTTCTCAAGTAACTGGGACTACAGGTGCCCACCACTACACCTGGATAATTTTTGTATTTTTAGTAGAGACGAGGTTTCACCATGTTGGCCTGGCTGGTCTCAAACTCCTGACCTCAAGTGACCCACCTGCCTCAGCCTTCCAAAGTGCTGGGATTACAGGCGTTGAGCCACTGCACCGGACTTTTTTTGTTTTGTTTTTTTAATAATACAAAAACAACATAAGTCAGGGCAGTCTCTGTCTCTTGAGAATTTCAAAACAACCGTAATGTTTCTACCTTGGTATCAATAGAGGTCTAGCCTGACAGGATATCAGTAGCTCTTTCTGACAGTGAGTGATTGAAATTTTTTTCAGCACCCTTCCCTAGCCCATACTGCCTGTACTAAATATCAGATTTGCCTTGCTTCTCTTCTCTTTTTCCACAACCAGCTTGAAGGTATAATCATTCGCAATCCCTAGAGGGATTCAATATTAATTTCTTTTGTTCTGTCCCCCAACAATGGAGCACTAAATAAGACATTCCTCTATTTTTTTTTGTCAGTAGCTCCTATAAAACATCCAAAGGATGCCTATACTTTTGGCCCAGATGCTAAGGTCCCCTGAGTCTTTCTGTATCCTCCCTACAAAGTGGAATCTCTTTCAGCCTCCCAAGGAAGGTCCCCTGCTGCTTTTGGATTGTGCCAGCACCCCATCCTTCAACGACAGGGCTAGTTCCTATTTTCTCCAACACTGCTCCTAGCTTAGGAGCACCCCAAGCTGGCAGAGCATCTTGTTCACTTCATCTCTGCCCTCTCCTCCAGAAGTGTGCTCTCACTTTCTATGTGGATGACCTAGACTACGCCACTTCTCCGACTTCCCCACGGACCTTCACCTCTGCTCAGTGGTGGAATAGGGGTGGCTGGAGTGTATCCTTGTTCCTCCAGCTCCATGTCAACTCCTGCTTCAGTGCAAGTTTCTCCTCTGCCAAATCTTCCCTTCAACTCCTGCTGGAAACTAATAATGGACAGAAGTGTTTTGCAACTTGCTCTCCTTGAAAATATTAATCCATTTTCTCCTGCCCTACCTTCTAAGGCCAAATCTGAAGATTTTCAGTGCCTGCAGTATGTTCAGACCAATGGTATGAATAACTTCAGAATCAGCACGATGCTGATTCCCTTCCCCAAGGCCCTACATGACCAGCAAAGTGACTGGTGCCATTCCTGAAAGCCTATGTGTCAATGAAAGAACCTATCAATTTCAGTAATAGAAATCTTGTTAAAACCAGATTTCTAGGCCCCATCCTCAATGTTCTTATTAATTTGAAACCATAATAAATGTCCCAGGTGATATCAAACTGCTCCTATGAGAACCACATGTTGTTAGCCTGTTAATGGTTAAAAGGAAAGAAAACAAGGTTTTCTAAGAGTGTACTGATTAATCAACCTACATAAGTAGATAGTTTTCCACATTCCTACACAGAAATCCAATTCAATAATTTTAAAAGCAAACATCTTTTATGATGAGCTATTCAATACTCTGACAGCCAGTCAACTGTGGAGTACAAACAATCTCATTAAAGACACAAAAAGTTTTAGGATGAAAAAAGTCATCATAGCTGAGGCTGCTGTAAGTATATTCATTTACATTATCAATCATAATGTATTTGTTTCTAGTAAGAATGAGAATCCCACTCATCTTGCCAAGTTAGGTCCTTCCCAAGCACCCTCCCCTAAACACTGTAATTGCCCCCGAAAGTAAAGATGAAGTTAGCACCGAGTACCTTCTAAAGCATCCACTGGAAAGAGTGCAAGCCATTAATCCATATTTAATATTTTTCTTTTCATTTTTGCAAAATTTCAAACCCAGAGAATATTACAGTAAGTATCTGTGTACATTTACCCAGATTAATCAATTAGTAGTTTGCCACATTTGCTATCTGTGTCATCTCTCTCTAGATAGATAGATAGACAGATAGATAGATAGATAGACAGACAGGTTATATATATACTTCCTTTCTTAATCATTTGAAGGTTGGTTGCAGACAGCATAATACCCCTAAATATTTCAGCATGCATCTTTGAAGATAAAAATATTTTCCTAAATAACTACAAAACCATAATCACAACTAAGAAATTCAATATATAAACTGATATACAATTTATATTCAAATTATTCCAGTTGTTCCCAAAGCCCCCAAATATCATTTATAGTTTTCTCTCTTTTCTTTTTATTTTTAACCCACTATCCAAACTCCACACACTGCATTCTGTTTTTAGGTCCCTCTAATTTTTTTAATTTAAATATTCTCTCTGCTTTTTTTGTGTGTTTTATGACATTAAGTTTTTTAAAAAACCCAGACCAGCTGTCTGTCACAACGTCTGCCTTTCTGCATTCGCCTGATTGTTGCCTCATGATTAGACCGGTAATATTTGGCAAGAATATTACCCAGGTGATATCACATCAACTCTGGAGTCATAGACTACAAGATTGTTCCACTACCAAGAATCACATGGATAAGGTACAACATAAAGTACATTTTTCACTTTGTATTAGATAGATAGCCTGTGATGAGATAGTATGAGAACATGTGAACACCCTGTGCCCCACCACCTTTCTCCAAAAGATTTAGTATTCACTGATGAACCTTGTCTGATCAATAATTAAAATGGATTACAACGCTGTACTTTTCTTAACCTGTCTTGTCTTCTGTATTTATTAGTTAGCATTCTTCCACTTTTATTTTTTAAAAGAGATTTCCATATATGTACTCTACAGGCATAGATCATTTTACTGCACTTCACTTTATTGCACTTTACAGATGTTACTTTTTTTACGAATTGAAGGTTTGTGGCAACCCTGCTTTGAATAAATCCATTCGCATCACTTTTCTGACAGCACGTGCTCACTTTGTGTCTCTGTGTCACACGTTAGAAATTCTCAAAATATTTCAAACTTTTTAATCATTACTATATCTATTATAGTGATCTGTGATACTATCTTTGCTGTTACTATTGTAATTGTTTTGGCTTGCCACAACCAAGCCCACATGAGATGGTGAACTTGGCCAGGTGCAATGGCTCTCGTCTGTAATCCCAACACTTTAAGAGGCCAAGGCAGGAGGATGGCTTGAGGCCAGGAGTTTGAGACCAGCCTGGGTAACATAGTGAGAACACGTAACCTGTAGTCCCAGCTACGCAGAAAGCCTAGGCAGGAGGATCGCTTGAGGCCAGAAGTTCAAGACTGCAGTGAGCTATGATTGCACCACTGCACTCTAGCCTGGGCAACAGAGCAAGACCTGTCTTAAATAGATAAGTAAATAAATAGATGGTGAACTTAATCAGGAAATGTGTGTGTTCTGACTGCTCCACTGACCAGCATTCTCTCTCTCCTCATGCCTCTCTATTCCCTGAGACACAACAATATTGAAATTGGGCCAATTAATAACCCTACAATGGCCTCTAAATGTTCAAGTGAAAGACATAGTCACATATCTCTCACCTGAAATACAAAACTAGAAATGATTAAGTTGAGTGATAAGGAAGGCATGTTGAAAGCCAAGATAGGCAGAAAGCTAGGCCTCTTACGCCATCTAGCCAAGCTGTGAATGCAAAGGAAAAGTTCTAGAAGGAAACTGAAAGTGCTACTGCAGTGAACACACAATTGACAAAAAAGTGAAACTGTTTTATTGCCAATATGAAGAAAGTTTTAATAATCTGGATAGAAGATCACACCAGCCACAACATTCCCTTAAGCCAAAGCCTAATCCAGAACAAGGCCCTAATTCTCTCCAATTCTAGGAAGGCTGAGAGAAGTGAGGAAGTTGCAGAAGCAAAGTCTGAAACTAGCAGAGATTAGTTCATGTTTAAGGAAAGAGGCCATTTCCATAACATAAAAGTTCAAGGTGAAGCAGCAAGTGCTGTTGGAGAAGCTGAAGCAAGTTATCCAAAAGGTCTAGCTAAGATCACTGATGAAAGTGGATACAAACACTGACTTTCAATGTAGTTGAAGCAGCCTTATATTAGAAAAGAATACCATCTAGGATTTTCATAGCTAAAGAGAAGTCAATGACTGGTTTCAAAGCTTCAAAAGATAAGCTGACTCTCTTGTTAGAGTCTAATACAGCTGGTGACTTTAATGAAACCAATGCTCATTTACAATTCTGAAAATACTAGGGCTCTGAAGAATTATGCTAAATCTACTCTACCTGTGCTCTATTAGTGGAACAAAAAAGCGTGGATGACATCAAATATGTTTACAGATGGTTTACTCATTATTTTAAGCCTATTGTTGAGACCTACTGTTAAGAAAGAATGATTCATTTCAAATGATTACTACTCATTGACAACACACCTAGTCCACCGAAGAGCTCTGATGGAAATGTACGAGGGGATTAATGTTGTTTTCATGCTGCTACTGCTAACACAACATCCATTCTGCAGCCCACAGATCAAGGAGTAATACCTACTTTCAAGTCTCATTATTTAAGAAATATATTTTGTAAAGCTATAGCTACCATAGATAGCGATTACTCTGATGAATCTGGACAAAGTAAATTTAAAACTTTCTGGAAAGAGTTCATCATTCTAGATGTCATTAAAAACATTTATGATTCATGGAAGGAATTCAAAATATCAACATGAACAGGATTTTGGAAGAAGCTCTAATCCTCATTGGTGACTTTGAAGGGTTCAAGACTTCAGTGGAGGAAGTAACCACAGATGGGGTAGAAATAGCAAGAGAACTAGAATTAGTTCTCTTGAATATGAGAATTAGTTCATATCATATCATATGAAATGAGTTCTCTTGAATATGAGCCTGAATATGTGGCCGAATTGCTGCAATCTCATGATAAAACTTAAATGGATAAGGAGTTGCTTCTCATGGATGAGCAAAGAAAGTGATTTCTTGAAATGGAAACTACTCCTGGTGAAGATGCTGAACGTTGTTGTAACGACAACGAGTTATTTAGAATATTACATAAACTTAGTTGATAAAGTAGCAGCGGAGTTTGATGAGATTGACTCCAGTTTTGAAAGACGTTCTTCTGTGCATAAAAATGCTATCAAACAGGATTGCATGCTACAGAGAAATATTTTGTGAAAGGAAGAGTCAACCAATGTGGCAAACTTTATTGTTATTTTAAAAAATCACCACAGTCACCCAACCTTCAGTAACCACCACCTGCTCAGTCAGCAGCCATCAAAATTGAGGCCAGACGCTCCACCAGCAAAGCAATTATGACTCATGGAAGGCTCAGATGATAATTATCATTTTTTAGCATTAAAATATTTTTTAAATAATGTAAGTACATTTTTAGACATAATACTATTGCATACTTAATAGACCATAGTATAGTGTAAACATAACTTTTATATGTACTAGGAAACCAAAAATTTATGTGACTCACTTTATTGCTATATTTGCTTTATTGTGGCAGTCTGGCACCAAACCCACATTATCATCTATGCCTGTGTGTGTGTGTGTGTGTGTGTAATAACTATAGACTCATGCTTTTACTTTCTCCACTGAAGTCCTGAATCCCTCAAAGTCAGCCATCAGGGTTGGAATCAACTTCTCCCAAACTCCTGTTCAGGGAGATATTTTGACCTCCTCCCATGAATCATGGATGTTCTTAATGGCACTGAGAGTGATGAGTCCTTTCCAGGGGGTTTTAAATTTACTTCGCCCAGATTCTTCAAAGCAATCATGCTTTTACCTTTTATTTAATTTGCTTTAATCCATCATTATAATTATCCTTTTTTGATGTTTAAATTGTCTAAATTTGACCATTTATATCTGCTTCATACAAAGTCCTGGAGGTGGACACATTCTAACGCTGGTTAGTTTTTTGTTTAGTTGCTTAAGATATTCAATGGAATTTCATTTTAAGTGGATTTGGTATTTTCTATGGGAAATATAATTTTGGTAGTTGGGGAAATTATTGCCTATCTTATGGTAGCTTGAATCAGAATAGTCTGGAATCATACACTTGGTAATGCTGACACACAATATGGTTCTACATTTGACAGCAAGTAGTTCCTTAATTAGATTTTAATGGACTTTTTTTCAGGGTACTTTATATTAAACTACTAATGCTGAGAGTAAATTTGTGTTGAAGATTAAACAGAATCTCACAACCCTTACATTACCTTTTCTTTTACATTTTAAGTCACCTCTATGCAATTTACATTGTTGTAATGGTAACATGTATATTATTATTTGTTATTTCCACCTAATAAGCAGTAACATTATTTAATTCTTCATGGGACCAGACATAAATTTGAAGATATATGGAGTTTCATATCATATATCATAAAAATAAACCCTTTCACAGATTTTTTAATTAGGTATTAATTTGTATTGTAAAAGTAATATAGATGCATGACCAAAAAAGTAAAAGAGTACAAAATGGAAAATAATGATTAAAATTAAGATTTTTTTCCCACTCAAGACCCCCCAGTCCTACTTCTCAATGGCATCTGTTTTTATCTGAGTTTCCTTGCAGAAATTTCAAATGTACAAAAATAAATGTAAGTGAATCCTTTATTGATGTTATTGTTAAACAAATATGATTTTTATAGCAACCAGTGTTCTGCATGTTAGGGTTCCCAAACTGTATCTGCATCACTTTTCATATCAGCATATCCCTGTCAGCTAACTCTCTTTAATAAATACATGCATAGTTTTTCACTGTGTAGTTATACCATAACTTACTTAACCAGTTCCATACGGTTGACAATTTTCAGTTATTTGCTTACTTCTTACTGTTTCAAGCAATACTGCAATATTAACTGCGCATATATCTTTAAGCAGATGGGATAGCGTGCATTTAGAGTAACTATTAGTGGGTCAAAAAATCAAGGAATATTTCATTTTGAGAGATAATGCCAGTAGTATGTGACAGTTACCTCTTCCCCATACCCTTGATAACACTGTTGAATTAGCAAAATTTTCATTCCTGCTATATGCCAGTGTGGTAGGTGAAAATAAGTTTATTTAAATGCGAAATTGAGCACTTTTTGTATGTTTATAAATACTTTATACGTTGGCAATAGTTATCTCTTTATAATTTGTCATTGAATTAAATATCTTTATGATTTTAAAAGAACTTTTATACATAAGGAAATCAAAGGTTTGGCTGTTGCATAAGTAAAGGTATATGTTTTTCCCTAGTTTGTTATTTATCTTTTGATTACTTATGATATATTTTCCATATGTAGTCAAATTGATCATTATCTTTCTATATGACTTATAGGTTACAAAAACAAACACTTTTCCCATTTATTTGAAAAAAACAGTTTGGTAACATTTTCTTCTAATATTTTCATTCAGTTAAGTTTTATATTTTCATCCTTTATTTGTGGAATTTTAGTGTAAAGAATGATTGACTCTAGCTTAACTTTCCCCAAATGGTTAGCCTGGTGGCCACAATACCATACATTAAATTGTTTCCACTAATCTGAAAGACCACCCATATTCTACACTAAATTCTCAGAAGTACTTGAACCTATTCGCTTCCATTAATTTGTCTCCCTATTAGTACTATCTTCAGTAATGAAGAACTATCTTCATTACTGAAGATTTAAGAATACACAAGAGATCGAGACAATCCTGGCCAACATGGTGAAACTCCGTCTCTACTAAAAATAGAAAACTTAGCCAGGCGTGGTGGTGCATGCCTATAGTCCCAGCTGCTCTGGAGGCTGAGGCAGGAGAATCACGTGAACCTGAGAGACAGAGGTTGCAGTGAGCCGAGATCACACCAATGCACTCCAGCCTGGTGACAGAGCAAGAGTCCGTCTCAAAAAAAAAAAAAAGAAAAGAATACGCTAGCTCTAGTAAACACTCTACCCTCTTTCCACTTAGAGTTAAGGATGTGCTGTAGAGCCACACAGCCTGGGTTCAAGTGCTGGCTCTGCCACTTAATGTGGGACCTTGGAGAAGTTATTTAAATCTCTCTGTGTCCCCATTTCCCACCTGTAATGGGACAATAATAACTACTTCACAGAGGTGTCAGGAGGCATAACTGATATAATTTGTACAGAATGCTTATAATTAAGCCTAGTAAAGGCTACGTGTTTAATAAATGTTAGCTTTTTCTTTCTAGAACATTTTCTGGCTATTCTCAGATATTTGTTTTTCTGTTATAAACATTGGGACTGATTTCCCAATTTTTAAACCTTCTATGGTAGCAGCCTCCGAGGTGGTCACTAATGACCTATGACTCCTAGAAGTCATGTCCTTGGGCAGCCTCCTCTCACATTAACTAGGACTGTGTAACCAATAGGATATTATGAAAGTGATTATGTGTGGCATTCAACGCTAGGCCATAGAAGACCTTTCTGCTTCCACTGCACCGTGTCTCTTGGATCACGTGCTCTGGGGAAGTCAGCTGCCATGCTGTAAAGACACTTGAGTGGCCTCTGGAGAGGCCCACAGGGAAGGAACTGACACCTACTGCCAATGATCATCACCATGTGGGTGAACCATCGTGGAAGTGAATCTTCCAGTTCACACCAAGACTTCAAATGATAGCAGGCATGACTGCAACCTCAAGAGAGATTCCAACCCAGAACCACTCAATAAAACTGCTCGCAAATTCCTGACACACAGAAACTATATGAAATAACAAAGATATATTGTTGTTTTAAGTCGTCGAGTTTGGGTTAATTTGTTATACAACAATATATAACAAACATACCTTCCTATTGGCAATTTTATTAGAAAGGCATTGAGTTTATAGACTCATTTACATAGAACGGACCTCCTCATATTATTGAATATTTCTACCTAAGTAGAACTTCTGTCTTTCCATTGATTCAAGACTTTTTTAAATTAGTAGATATTTTAAATCTTGTTCACCTAGGTCTAGCATAACTTCCCTTATTATTTGTGTTGCTGTTATATTTCCTTCCATTTTATTCTCTAAATTATATTGATATTATCAATTTAATACTGTTAATTTTCTGTTAATTTCATATCCAGCCAACTTGCTAAATTCTTTTTGCTAGAAGCTACACTGATTGTTTTGCATTTTTCAGATGGGCAATCATACCATATGCAAGTAATAATTTCACCTTCTATTTTCCATTTTATAGCTATTTCTTTCTCCTTTGTAATTTCACTGGCTGAAGTAGTAAATATTACCTCTAAAAATATATTATGGTAGAAGACATTATAGACCATCAGTATTCATCAGTTTGATTTCTTCCATTATTCTGAATATTCTTGTAGTTAAACACTGTCACCAACCAGGCATGGTGGCTCATACTTGTAATCCCAGCACTTTGGGAGGTTAAGGTTGGCAGATCACTTGACCCCAGGAATTCAAGACCAGCCTGGGAAACACGGTGAAACCCTGTCTCTGTAAAACATAGAAAAATTAGCCAGATGTGGTGGTGTGCCCCTGTAGTCCCAGCTACTCAGGAGGCTGATCACCTGAACCTAGTAGGTCAAGGCTGCAGTAAGCCATGATCATGTCACTACACTCCAGCCTGGGCAACCCAGCAAGACCTTTTTTCTTTTTTTTTTTTAAAAAAAAAGACTGCCACCTTCCCCACTTTGGAGAAGTTGAAATAGACAACATTAACCTCATAACCTCTCGTTTTTGAATTATACCAAATTCAACCTTGCTTTCAGGTTCTTAATAATATGACTAAAAATGTAAGTGATGGCAGTTGTCATAGTTTATTATCTTTCATTTATTATCCTTAATGCTACGTGACCTTTAACCAAAATAATTAATTATTTCCCCAAACCATGGGAAGTGGAAATTAGAACTACAGAAATAAATAAAAACATGGTTCTCAATGAAAAAGGTTAAAGTTAAAAGGGAATAATGTCTTGACATTACTTAAGGAAAAAAGTCTTCCCAAATAATTTTCCTTTTAATAACTTTCAAAAGAAATCTCTGAAATATTTAAGTTAAGAAACAATTTTCAAAATGAAACTGGATAGACAGGAAGCAATGGGGAGCATTTTTGAGACCCGGTAAAATGAGAAAGCTACACTGTAACTGATAAATTGATTTTTAATAATGTTGGAAGCTTGCAAACTCTGTCTCTTCATTGTGCTGCACTAAGGAAATACACTAGCAGGTGTTAAAACATCCTCCAAGGATTTTCAATTTCATTATTATATCCATGTAGAGGAACGAAAGCCAAAATAACAACTAGGTAAAGTAAAAGGTTCATTATTTCCTACAGTTGTTCAGTGACAATTTTTTCCTTATCTATGTCTAACAGAAGAACATCTAGCCCCTTATACTGCAGGCAAAATGAACATAAAAGATTAGAGTTAGAGACCCCCACATTTTAGAGATTCTAATTCTGGAAACATATCTTGCATATAAATGATATTTATGCTTGAGACAACCCTTTTCTATGCTTTACGGATAAATGTCATGCCAAGACTTTTCAAAGTGACTGATCACAATGCCAGATTTATGAGCAGGTTTGAGCAACATTAGCAGAGTCATCTCACACCAAACATTATGGGATTTACAAGAGTACAGACCATGACGATAACATGTACGCTGGCTATTTCTGTTCTTAACTTGGAACCACAGACATATTCAGCTCAGACCCTTTCAAGTCTTAACATCTGTTGCGAGCATGATGAAAAACAATAGACGTGGAAAATTGGATTTATTTCAATACTAATTTCAGTAGCTTGGCTTAATGTAGCTACAGAATTTATGTGAATAACAGCAGAAACAA
Organism: Symphalangus syndactylus; assembly: GCF_028878055.3. NCBI lineage: Eukaryota > Metazoa > Chordata > Mammalia > Primates > Hylobatidae > Symphalangus > Symphalangus syndactylus. The sequence continues at coordinate 23,484,628 of NC_072437.2, read as the reverse complement.
GGCAGACTATGCAATCTGGGCAAGGAAATTTCATGATTGTTGGAACTCTGCAGATTTGGAGTCTACACACTTAGGAATCTGCAAAATACTCTGTTCTAATACCCAGCTATGCCCTTCAGAAGCATAGTGTAAGATTGTTCCAATGACTTGGTAACAAAAGACAGAGTTTCATCTTTACTTCAGATACCACCTGAACTGGAGTTAGATGATTTCCTTGGAAATAAATACTTTGTTAATTTCCTGTATTCCTGATAAGAACTCCAGTCAACATTTACACCAACATTATTTGCTTTTTATATGAATAGAGTCTCCTTAATCTTTGCTTACCAAACATATTGAGGTCATATGGCATTAACAATTCAATCATACTTTCTTTGTAAAATTTTTCTCTTCCTCTTTTAATTCTGCTGAACTGAAACGAACAAAGCAGTTTAACTTTTTGCCTTATGTTGCAATAAAGTCCAAAAATAAAAGTTTGAAAGATAAACATGCTATAAGGAAACATCACTGGCAAGCTAAGACTTGCATTAAGCTATACCATTAATACGTTTTCAGAAGCGAAGTGAATCCCTATACTCTCAATCTTCATGAGGTCGAAGTATTATATCCCCGGATGTTTCCTTTCTCAGAAGGTGTTGTGACATTCTATTTCAATTTTTGAAAATGTGACGCAGCACTTTTGGAGAGAATTGTTTGGAAAGAGAGAGAAATAAACAAAGAACAATATGACTCCAAAACAAACTAATAAAAAAGAACCACACAATCACTTTCTTAAGAAGAATATAATGTAGAACACACAAACACAAAAAAAATACTGCAGAAAAGAAACTCTTGATGTGCTTATTTGAAATTATGGAGAAAAGCTAAAAACTTCAGAACAAGTTGTTTTGCTTTTTAACCTTAACTTAGCAGACCAATCTCCACTAATCCAAAAATGTTAACTGAAAATTGCACTACTACTTTATCATTATTACAATTCAGAAAAGAATTACAGTCAAACATTGGATTGTATGTGAAATCAAATCTTTCATTGAGGTTTACAAATTCCTGTTTATAGGAAGTATCACATTTAGGGTATCACTAGTTAGACAAAAACACTGTTCCAGGATACAAATTGGCATGAAATTTTAATTTTGTAACCCCTAAACTTTTAAAATCTCTTTCCCTATTGGTTGTCTGCACTCAAAACATCCCTGCCTTTTATTGGTGATGTGATTAGTAAAACTCAGCTGCCACATGTGACTAAGGACATGGTTAGTTATCAGGCTTTTCTTCACTTGCTCCTCTTTGAGCAAAAAGTACAACCTTCAAGATCATGTGTGAACTAAAGAGATGCAGATGAAAAGAGATTGGCTGCTCCAAGATGTGCCCACACCTTTTAAGTGTGCCTTGGGAAATGAGTTGAGACCTCTCTGAAGCCAGGCTATTCCAACTGCCTTGGATGCTAGCTCTCTGAGTAGCAAAACAGATGCCTGCAGTCCTTGTAAAAACAAGCTCAAGTCTCTCTGTGAGGGCACCTTTACAACACAATATTTAACATTTTTTCAATGAATACACAAGTACACATGTTGGTTTCAGTAAGTAATCTTGACAAATAGTTATTTGGAAAAAACAATGCTATTGAAAGCATATTTGCCATTTATGTCGCAAAGCTGTTTCATCTTACGTGGTTAGTCATTGATTAGTACTATTTCAGATACTGGAGTACTCTGAGGCACCTTCCCTCAGACCCTCTAAATAAGACACAACCCACAGCTTTCAGTGTTATGTGAATAGCCAACACCTCCTGATGAAGAGTAATTGGAACTACAATAATAGGTCCTCAACTTGACTCTAATGAATTTTGAATGTTACACCTTCCGAGATGGCCTTCACTCTTGCAGAATCTATAGTTGTATTCGTTTCTTTCAGTTGACATCCTTGAATTTTCCAGACAAGTGCTGCTTTAATATTGCAGAAAAGAAAGCCTTAGCTTTCTTTCTTTCCATGCAGCTTTGCTAGGGCAAGTACCTCCTCCCACATTTTTTCTGATTCCATTGGTAAGAACTCTCTGATTGCATAGTGTTGACATTTAAATTTATTCAAAAAATATTTCTTCACCAAATATTTACTGAGTGTTTACTCTATGCCAAAGAGTGTGCTAGGTGCTAGAGATATAGGATGAATAAGAGATTTATGTTCCTTGCTTTAATTGGCCTGAAGCCTACTGGGAAATGTCAAGAATTAAACAACTCTACAGTAGAAGTGCTCTGGAATGAAAGCACAGAGCGGAGTACTCAGCCCAGTTATAGTGGAAGGTGTGGAGTGAAGAGGGGAAGTCAGATAAGTACCTGGAGAGTATCATTTCACTGGGATCCAATAGGTGATTGAGAAAAGAAAGATATAGCAAAAGGGAGCCAAGGATAGAGTGGAATTTTTCCTAAGCACAGACCATGTATTATATGTTCTGTTCCTCTGAATTATAAGGCCAAAAACAATGTGGCATCACTGCCCAACATCTTTTCTGATTATATCATTAATTTCTATTAATGTTAACCATGGTTGAGTCATAAAGAAGGAATTTATTATATATTTCAAATATTAGGTGGTCCTGCAGTATAAAATTTAAAAATTCCCCCAAACAGCAATGTTGGAATAAGCACACAAGGGCGCTTTCACCCGGGTTTCATTTACGAAATTCAATTTTCTGAACAATGACTGAGGAAACAATGATAATTTCATCAAGCCTGGGTCTTAAAAGAGGCAGGAAAAGACCAGAATGAGGCATAAAAGTGGTTGGGATGAATGGTCAACCATAACGTGCTTCTGTTGGCGACTCCATATGTTTCATGACAGAATGGATGCTTTGGCAGACAAATTCAGGAAAGCAGGCTGCATCCATTATCTATTTCTGTGGAGCACATTATCACAAAACTTAGCAGCTTGAAACAGTTCCGGCTTATTATCTCATAGTTTGTGTGGATCAGGAATCCAGGCACGGCTTATCTGGGTCCTTTGCTTCAGGGTCGCTCACAAGCTGCAATGAAGGTGGCAGCCAAAGCTCCAGTCTTATCTGTAGCCTCAACCAAGGAAAAGACCCGCACCCCGCCTATGTAGTTATTTGCAGGATTCGGCTTCTCACTGGCTGTTGGCTGGAGGCTGCTCTCCATTCTTTGCCATGGGGACCTCTCCAACATGACAGCTTGATTCATCAAAGCATGCAAGCAAAGAAGGCTATAAAGTCAGCCAGCATGATAGCAGTGATGATTTCTCGTAGCCTAAGCATGGAAGTGACATCCTCTCAATGCTACCATATTCTATACTTGAAGAAAGTTACTCAAGGGGAAAGGATCACACAAGATCATTAATCCCAGGGGCTGGAAGCTCTGGGCACCATCTGTGAGACAGTCTGCCTTACAGGCCAGTTCATGGGCCACCGTTAGTGTGTCTCAGTCAGTGTAAAACATGCCCAAGTTTTAGCACATTTCCAATTCTCTAGCAGGACTATACAAACACGAGATTACAGTACCTGTTTTACTTGGCTTTGTTTTTATTATTATTATTATGTTTTTTTTGAGACGGAGTCTCTCTGTCGCCCAGGGCTGGAGTGCAGTGGCGCAATCTCAGCTCACTGCAAGCTCCGCCTCCCGGGTTCACGCCATTCTCCAGCCTCAGCCTCCCAATGTAGCTGGGACTACAGGCACCTGCCACCACGCCCGGCTAATTTTTTGTATTTTTAGTAGAGACGGAGTTTCACCGTGTTAGCCAGGATGGTCTTGATCTCCTGATCTCGTGACTCGCCTGCCTTGGCCTCCCAAAGTGCAGGGATTACGGCATGAGCCACCGCGCCTAGCCAGCTTTGTTATTTTAAGTAATATTTAATACAATCACAAACACAACTGGTTCCAACAGAGAACTTAACATAGATAAGTAATCAGATATACTCTACTCTCTCAATAAAGCAGGGGTCCCCAACACCTGGGCCATGGACCGTACTGATCCATGGCCTGTTAGGGACTGGGCCGCACAGCAGGAGGTGAGCAGCAGGCAAGGGCGCATTACCACCTGAGCTCTGCCTCCTGTCAGATCAGCAGCAGCATTAGATTCTCACAGGAGCGTGAAAACTATTGTGAACTGCACATGTTAGGGATCTAGGTTGCATGCTCCTTATGAGAATCTAATGCAAGCTTGTCCAACCTGTGGCCCATGGGCCCACCTGCGGCCCAGGACAGCTTTGAATGTGGCTCAACACAAATTCATAAACTTTCTTAAAACATTATGAGATATTTTTGGTGATTATATTTTTTAGCTCATTAGATATCATTCATGTTAGTGTATTTTATGTGTGGCCCAAGACAATTTTTCTTCTTGCAATGTGGTCCAGGGAAGCCAAAATATTGGACACCTCTCATCTAATGCCTGATGATCTGAGGTAGAACAGTTTCATCTCAAAACCATCCCCACCCAACCCAATCCGTGGAAAAATTGTCTTCCACAAAACTGGTCCCTGGTGCCAAATAGGTTGGGGATTGCTGCCACACAGGATACCCACAAAAAACGTGGTACGATATTGTCCCCTAGTACATGTGAAGGAAACAGTAGAAAATGTAAATGGTAAATATGAGTGGGGAGTAAATGGATTCTATGGGACAAATTGAATTCTTGCACATCTACTGGTTTTTGGAATCCATTAGCAACATAACATCTTCATACAGTTCTAATAAATAATACCAGGCACTAGATATATGCACACACACCTAAAAATTAATCCAGTCACTAAGACAAACACGCTTTAGAAAAAAGCTGTCTAGCCTGATAATAGCAAAGTCCTGAAACAACAATATAAATAAGAATATTTCAGGTAAATTGCTAGAGGCTGTATTTTGTTTTCTAAGCAATTGTACTTCTCAAGGATTGATGATAGCCTTATGAAAAACAGGCACTATGAGCTCACTCTAAGGAAGAATCCTCCTGAAGCCTGCCTAATTCGATGCAAATGTATCTCTAAAACAAAACAAGGACAAAATGTCTCCAGCATCCCTCATTCTAGGATGTTTCTCAAATGCTGCCTTAATCGATGCTGTGGGCCAAGATTATTACTAACCCAAATGCTTCTTCCACATGAAACCTGAAGATAATTTTACTGGAAAATATGATCATGTGCTATTACTTTTATTCAAATCTGATCCTCACACAACTGAAAAAGAATTATCTATTCTGTCATTATTTATACACGGACAAGCAAATAATAAGAGAGAAAGTTACAAGATCATGTCATAAGATTTCTCATCTATCTATGAGCAAAACAGGCATTCATATAATACCTCAATCAGCAGGTTTATCACAGTGATTCCTAGGATAGTATTCCAGAACAACAACATTGTTCACAAGCAATGACCTTCATTAAACAGAAACAGCCAGCATGAAAGGAACATCAAAAGAAAGAAGTGAAATACAAACCAAACGCTTCTTTGTAATAGAGGACAGTTCAGGGTCAGTGTGTACCACTAACCACCACAGGAGAGAGGACAAATTTAATAAACACACACCAAAATGCAATATGCCCACTCACTAGGTTCAAAAAATGACCAATCAGTAGCAAAGAGAAAGAGCAGCAGCAATGCATAATCAAACCTGAAAATATAAGGTCAAGATACTATCATATGATACAAAGATTGTAAGTTTGGCATTTTGACTATCAGCTACCAACTGTCTGGCCTTGGGCAAGTCTACATTTTGAGACTCAATCTTGGAAATGAAGACAACTATACTTATCTCACAGAAGATATATAAGCATCCCCTTCCTCACTTGTTATTTCTATAGTTGTATTAGTTTCTTTCGGTCATAAGTAAAATTTATGAATAAGAAAGGATTGTATTGATTATTGAATAATTAGACAAATTAGTATTTTCTCTGGGACCTAGAAGTAGATCCTTTCATAGGGCAACCTTATAGAGTTCTTATGAATATTAAAGTGTTAACATTTTTAAGAGCTTATTCTGACACCTACGTATATATACCTATATAATATACACTATATAGGTATATGTTAAATAAGGTTAAAATAAATAAGATAATAAAGAGACAAGTAAAGATACTGTAATAATAAGGCCCAGCGCGGTGGCTCACTCTTGTAATCCCAGCACTTTGGAAGGCTGAGGCAGGCAGATCACAAGGTCAGGAGATTGAGACCATCCTGGCTAACACGGTGAAACCCCGTCTCTACTAAAAATACAAAAAATTAGCCAGGCATAGTGGCACACGCCTATAATCCCAGCTACTTGGGAGACTGAGGCAGGAGAATCATGTGAACCCAGGAGGCAGAGGTTGCAGTGAGCCGAGATCGCACTATTGCACTCCAGCCTGGGCGACAGTGCGAGACTCCATCTCAAAAAAACAAACAAAAAAGTGTAATTAAGGAGTGGCAGGAAAGAAATAAGTGAAGTGGAAAGATAAATAAAAGTATAAGAGTTAGAAGAAAAAACACAATGGGAAGTGTAGCAAGAAAAATAATACTTCCTTCCAAATATATCCATGTCGCATCTCCAGAACCTACGAATATGTGATGTTACACAGCAAAGGGGAATTAAGGAATTTAGCTGACCTCAGGATAGGGAGATCAGTCTAGATTATCAGGTGGACCCAATGTAATCACAAGAATCCTTAAAAGTAGGAGATCAGAATGACTCAATATGAGAAGGGCTCAACTTTCTATTACTTGCTTTGAAGATGAAAGGTGCCACAGGCCAAGGAATGTGGGCAGGCTGTAGAAGCTGAGTAAGGCAAGACAGTGGGTTCTCCCAGGGCCTCAAGAAAAGAATGCATACTTGCTGACACCTTGATTTTAGCCCAGTGAGGCAAGTGTTGGACTTCTGACCGATAGATAATGCATCTGTTTTGTTTGATACTATTAAGTCTGTGGTACTTGGTTACAACAGCAACAGTAAACTCATACAGGAGGGATAAGGGGTAGCAAGATAGCATGTGCTCTGGCAGAAAAAGCATAGACTAATGAGTCTGATTGTCACTGATGCTGAAGAATCAGAAACTCCTATTAGTATGCAATTCCCTTCTGATGAAAAGAAAGTATCCATGACACCATAGCTAGTTTGGCTGTTATGCCAAGACCCTTTAAGAGAACAGAGAAGCAGTACAACATTGAGGACAGAATACAAACATGAAGTTGCAAGACACAGCATTTAGACCTGCAATAGTTAGGGCTAAGATATACACTTTCTAAAATATATCCGCTGTCTCCAAATGAGTCACAGATGGAAACACTTCTTCTTGAATAACAAAGCCCAACAACAGTGAGAAGACCAGAAATGGGCTGAGATAAATGATCTGCACTTGACACAGCATGGCTTCCCTCTAGACAGGGTGAAATTTTTTAGCTGATAATTAAGCACCAAATGAACCATTTGAAAATTTCAGTGCCATGAGCCAAAGAAAATTAAATTAAATCAGAATTAACATATTAGGTTTGGGTTGAGTAACGACAGATTATTGCTTTGTCTGGATTCTGTCTTGTTAAAGAGAAGCTATTCTTCAAAATATCCCACTCTAAAACACAATTGATAGGATGACATTAGCAAGTAAACATGATAATTGACTCATTTAAGTTCAAACAAATGTGCGACAGAATGTTCTTTTGGCTACAAGGGCAATGCTTCAGGGGAACTCTATGAATGTGTTTTGGGATTCAGCTCAACTCCCAACACGTATGATTGAGCTAGGCATAGTATTAGATACCTAGGCTTTAAAGCTGAATCAAATAGTCATGTATTTTACCCTTCATGGAACTTGGTCTAGAGGAAGGAGATATGATAGACAAATAACTTAAATATAACAAATGATATGCAAAGAAACACAAACTGACATTGAGTCTCAAATCATAAATGTCCAAACATGAAAAGGAACGATTTGCCCATAGATGCCTCAAACTGTGAATGACAAAATTTAAAGAAAAATTTAAATCAACGAGTTCTTAATATTATTTTTATCATAGATCCCTTTATGGTTCTGATGAAAATAATGAACAATTTTTTGTGTGGAGAGGGGAGAAAGGAGGTTCAGTGGTGGAGAGAAGATAACAAATAGAAAAGTACACACAGATATGTTCAATTTCAGGACATTCATCTGGGACCTCACGTAGAATATACTCCATCTGCTGAAGATATGTACACTTAAATTACAATAGGCACACTAAATAACTCTTTATAGTAAAGTTTATTTGAAAATTTAACACTAGTGGTAGAGAAAAATGAAAATGCATCCCATAGAGTTTGGGAGTCCTACTTTCAGCAAGCGAGACATATTCTCAAAGTTTCCACGTTTAAACAGTCCATAAGAATTTTTACCCAATTTCCTATGTTTTGTTATAAAAGTGTTTTAATTCCATCTAAGAAATACCTAAAAGAGCCCATCAATCTCCATTTTCCCCCCTCCATATCTTTTCAAAACAAAATTTCCACTTAAGTGGACATCCCAGGTAGTTATGTCACATGTCATATTCACCCTAGGGTCTCACAACACCTGTGGACACATTACTGTAGACCCCCAGGGTGAGAATATTCTAGTTTGAAAAGCACAACATAGGGAATTTGTTAGAGCGGGCCCTTCACTATAAGGAATTTGTACGTAATATAATTTACAAAAATTATGGATTTATATATGGGCTGCACCAGATATGTTCAAAACTGTCCACATATATGTATGCACATATATTTATAAATTGCTTCCTTTTAAGACTGACGTGGTTCAGGTTGCTCAATGTGAAGAAAAATTAGTCCTTCTCCAAAATGAAATATGAGCCCCTCCCAATAATAGTCAAAAAGTATGTCTCAAGTTTAATATATTTTTTTTTTAATTGAAGTCTTTATTTGATTGTTTTAATCTATACATTGAAGAGGTAAAAATTAACTATATTCATATTTCATACCACTTTGAAACACTGTAAATGTCTTTAAAAGCAATACATGGCATTTTCTCTTCTCCATTGGAAAACTGGCCAAATTCTGTGACAGATCTAAATAAAATAAAGAATATTTTATAGATTATTTTTATTCCATAGTAAATGTATGCCATTTTCCCCAACACTGTAGAAGACTACTTGGGAATAAATGCTTGATTTTTCATGTACAACCAGAAAAGACTGAATTGCAATGACTTTTTTCGTTAGTTTAGTGATAATGTCTGAGAATAAAACATCCAATATTTCCCTAAAAAATAAACTGGAAGCTAAGGCAATTGAAGACTTCTGGGGTGAATATTGGTTTAAGATGGAATTAGTGATAAATAGATATTCATGCAAAAAACATACTGACCATCTCTTATATAGAATAGTATGTTAAGCCCTGAGACAGGAATGCTATAAATCTCACGGTAATGCCCAGGCAGAGTAGGGCTTGATATGAGAAACAGACCTGTAAATGAAAGGACACCCAGGGAGAAGTGCTGGTGGCATGCTTGGGAAACCTGAGCAGGTCCCTCCAGTTCTTCAGTGTCTTGGCACCTAGTGTGGCACTGCACCTGTGTCTATAGTGTGATCACCATCAGAATCAGGGTCCTCACAGCTACCACTGATCAAACGCCCCCTCTATGCCAGGCGTTCTGCTAAGTGCTTCTCAAATGCTGCCTTCTGTACTCTTCACATCAACCCTATGACATAGGGATTATTATCATCCCTCCTTCATATTTGAAGAAAATGTAGCTGAGAGAAGTTAATGTGATCAAGGAGCAGTGTAAATGACAGAGCGAGGCCCATCTATCTCCAAACTCACTGCTCTGAATCAACCACCAACTGTCCCTCCCATGTAATGTGTCCTTTGGATTGTGTTGCTTTTTGTTTTCACAGACAGTATTCATTCCTGCAACTGGTTCCAAGTCCAGGACCTCTGGGTGACATGTTGTTCATTTCTTAGGTCCAAATACAGTTTCCTATGATTCAGCAACATGTAGCTAAAAGATAAACTATTTCCAACATACCTAATACATAATAGCCCATAAAAACAACATAGTGGCAATTTAAAAAATTAATATAAAAAAGTAATTCAGAAAAGGGGAAAGTCTGGAAAACAGTGCACAGAGCTTTTTGGTTCACCTTACGCAACTGGACCAAAAAAGTCAGCATTCTCTGTTCTGAATAAGAGAGTTAGTTCTTCATCAGCAAACTTGCCAACCCCAGCTCCCTCTGGAAATAATTTCTTGATCATCTGCCTTCTAAAGTGTTGTGGTTATACCCACAAAGAGCATCTTCCTTTTCCACTGTCCTCCATATCTACACGGGGCACACAGATAGATACACAGATGAGGATCAAGAGTCTCTTTCCAAGACTGAGATAAAGATAGTAACCCACTGTTACTCCCAATTGATGGGGGTGGTCTGGGGAGGCCTAAGGATTGTCCGAAGAGCTGGGCAGCCATGGCTATAATCCACTGACTGAAGAACAATCCAGTTCTTCAATTACTTAATAAACTCCTGGTCTATTTGATCCCTTGATAATCTTTGCTACTGGGGGCTGTGTCTCCCTGACACAGGTTCCTGGGCCCTGCCCTTAGCTTTCACTTCAATGGCTTCTGCTCCCAGGCAATTAGAAACTATAGCCTTGGGCAAGGAAGCATGCCTTAAGCACTTTCTCCCCTCAGGCCTGATCACCTTGCAGATGGAAAAGCTTCATGAGAAGAATGTGAGAGATCCTGGTAACTCAGGCTTTTTTTTTTTTTTTGGCCCTATTTTATCTCCTGTATAAAATCCACCTCCCTGTGTCTGCTTGCTCTAGAGAGAGAATTTGCCTTTTAAACCAACCAACAAAGATTTTAGGCTCTAGACAAAGAGGGTTTGTTCTTCTTCAATGAGTTTGCCAACCTACTTTCATTTTCTTAACAAAACTAATTGTTCTTGTGTGTCATTTTGTTGTTGTTGTTGTTGTTTAAACACACCACCCTTGGCTCAGTCTTTTCTCTTTCTTGAAGAGTATCATCAAATGCTTCATGGAGGAGCAGCACACTTCATGTCCTAAATTTTCCCTATTTCCCTAATATTCCACCCTTGGTAAGCACAACATCTATATCCCAATGTACAGCAGGCAGCACTTTAACTGACTGTTCTGTAAAAAAAAAAAAATCATGATCACCATTTTTTTTAATTTTATTATTATTATACTTTAAGTTTTAGGGTACATGTGCACAAGGTGCAGGTTTGTTACATATATATACATGTGCCATGTTGGTGTGCTGTACCCATTAACTTGTCATTTAGCATTAGGTATATCTCCTAATGCTATCCCTCCCCCCCTCAGTTGTTTGTTTTTTTCTTGTAAATTTATTTGAGTTCATTGTAGATTCTGGATATTAGCCCTTTGTCAGATGAGTAGGTTGCGAAAATTTTCTCCCATTTTGTAGGTTGCCTGTTCACTCTGATGGTAGTCTCTTTTGCTGTGCAGAAGCTCTTTAGTTTAATTAGATCCCATTTGTCAATTTTGGCTTTTGTTGTCACTGCTTTTGGTGTTTTAGACATGAAGTCCTTGCCCATGCCTATGTCCTGAATGGTATTGCCTAGGTTTTCTTCTAGGGTTTTTATGGTTTTAGGTCTAACATGTAAGTCTTTAATCCATCTTGAATTAATTTTTGTATAAGGTGTAAGGGAGGGATCCAGTTTCAGCTTTCTACATATGGCTAGCCAGTTTTCCCAGCACCATTTATTAAATAGGGAATCCTTTCCCCATTGCTTGTTTTTGTCAGGTTTGTCAAAAATCATCAGATGGTTGAAAGTGGGCGAAGGATATGAACAGACACTTCTCAAAAGAAGACATTTATGCAGCCAAAAACACATGAAAAAATGCTCATCATCACTGGCCATCAGAGAAATGCAAATCAAAACCACAATGAGATACCATCTCACACCAGTCAGAATGGCCATCATTAAAAAGTCAGGAAACAACAGGTGCTGGAGAGGATGTGGAGAAATAGGAACACTTTTACACTGTTGGTGGGACTGTAAACTAGTTCAACCATTGTGGAAGTTAGTGTGGTGATTACTCAGGGATCTAGAACTAGAAATACCATTTGACCCAGCCATCCCATTACTGGGTATATACCCAAAGGGTTATAAATCATGCTGCTATAAAGATCACCAATTTTTTTTTTTTTTTTTTTTTTTTTTTTTGAGACCGAGTCTCTCTCTGTCCCCCAGGCTGGAGTGCAGTGGCGCCATCTCGGCTCACTGCAAGCTCCGCCTCCCAGGTTCACGCCATTCTCCTGCCTCAGCCTCCCGAGTAGCTGGGACTACAGGCGCCCGCCAACACGCCCGGCTAATTTTTTGTATTTTTAGTAGAGACAGGGATTCACCGTGTTAGCCAGGATGGTCTTGATCTCCTGACCTCGAAAGATCACCAATTTTTTAACCCAGAAAGAAAGCACCACTTCCTGCCCTCGACTGTTCAAGACCTCAAAAGCAAAAAGCCTTGTTTTTTTGAAAGAGAATTTCAGTGTAAGGTAGTTCCTCCAGAAATCTGATGGATGGAACTGATGTGGGTACTGCTGCTGCCTCCTGTATCCCACCAAATGATGAGAAAGGGGCACCAAAGGTGCAGCCCTACAACTGTAAAGAGAGAGAAGGAGACAGAAGCAAAGAGACTGGTATAACTGACACGAGACGGGAGGGCTGACACCAAAACTGGCAGGAGGAAGTCCCGAAGCTAGAGATTCCATAACCCAAAACCCCAGGAATTTGAGGCACCGGGAGTCTCTGGAAGTAGGGCAGCATACGAACGACTGACAGATATTGGTAATGTCTGTCGAAAGAAGCACCGAGGTCTCCAGCTGCTCTCTCTAACTCTTCTTGGCCAGGTCACTGCCCCTTTCATGCTCCAGCAGAGAACGGCAAGATTACCTTGGAGACAGTAAGAGAGAAGGACTCTGAGCTCAGAGATGTACAGTACACCAGGGATAAGTGAAAATCTGCAGAGAGAAGTGTGAGCCCCAGGGTCCCCTTCCCTTAGTAGCTCCCCGAATACTGCAGCCAAGCACACCTTTCCCCTGTGCACTGAGACCCAAGAGAAACACCTCCACATCTGAAAGCTGGTGATCTTCCGGCAATGTGGCTCACTGGCCATTTGTGATTCCATTCCTTTGTGTGACTCACCCTTACACAGCAATTGCAGCCAGAGGCCACCAAACATTGGAGAAAAGCCTCTAGAAAATCTGAGGACCAAAGTAGTCAAAATGAAACAAGAACCTAAACATGGCAAAGACAATAGAGAAAAAAACATCTTTTAAATTATATTTTAAATATCCTCAGAGAGATAAGAAAGTATCACATCTAAAAATAGAAAAAGGAGGCTATAAATTATTCAGGAAACAAGTGCCACCAGTGTTCTGATGTCCATAACAAAAAGAATTTTTAAAAATTAAAATATGATTACACAAATGGAAAAATGACTTAAAGGATTGGAAGATAAAGGAGGAAATCTTCTAGCAACTGGGTTAAAAAGTTGGACTCTAGGGGATAAATTATAAGAAAATTCAGGAATCAATCCAGGAGGTTCTACTTCCAAATAACAGTTGCCCCCAAAAGAAAAAAAACGGAGAAAATAGAGAGAGGGAAATTATAAAATTAAAATATTTTCTTTTAACAGTTCAGATTCTAGAAGATGAATTTCTTTTTTTTTTTTTTTTTTTTTTTTGAGACGGGAGTCTTGCTCTGTCGCCCAGGCTGGAGTGCAGTGGCGCAATCTCGGCTCACTGCAAGCTCCGCCTCCCAGGTTCACGCCATTCTCCTGCCTCAGCCTCTCCGAGTAGCTGGGACTACAGGCGCCCGCCACCACGCCCGGCTAATTTTTTTTTGTATTTTTAGTAGAGACGGGGTTTCACCGTGGTCTCGATCTCCTGACCTCATGATCCGCCCGCCTCAGCCTCCCAAAGTGCTGAGATTACAAGCGTGAGCCACCGCGCCCGGCCGAAGATGAATTTCTTAAATGAGGGAGCTCACCAAATTCTCAGCTATAAAGATGAAAAAATACCTTCCCTGATGTAGATCACGGTGAAATATCAGAGCACTGAGAACTACAATGTTCCAAGTAGAAAGGTGCAGGTGAAGTCACAACACAGGGTCAGAAGTGAGAGTGGCCTCAGGTATCTCAACAGCAATGCTGGAAACTGGAAACAATGAAAACAACTGTAGGAATAGAACATTTCACATCCCACGAACCCTTCTCAGGGTGACACTGGAGACTCCAAGATTGAGCTGACAGCAAAATCCAGAAGAAATTTCCTTAAGAAAAAACCAAACTGGGCGCGGTGGCTCACACCTGTAATCCCTGCACTTTGGGAGGCCAAGGCGGGCGGATCACGAGGTCGGGAGATCGAGACCATCCTGGCTAACACAGTGAAACCCCGTCTCTACTAAAAACACAAAAAATTAGCCGGGCATGGTGGCAGGGGCCTGTAGTCCCAGCTACATTGGGAGGCTGAGGCAGGAGAATGGCGTGAACCCAGGAGGCGGAACTTACAGTGAGCCAAGACTGGCCACTGCACTTCAGCCTGGGCACTATATAGAGTGAGAGTAAGACTCCATCTCAAAAAAAAAAAAAAAAAAAAACTGATAAATCACTTCCTGTTTTTAAATGTTGAAAAGAGATGTACATTATGTCAGGGTTGAGGATAAAGTAGTAACTGGTCATAGAAAACTAATCACATGGTAAGTGGGACAGTTATTAATTTGGGGAAGAACAAAAGGTTATTTAATCAGAGTGTACTTCTTGGCTCACCTGTGAGTAATAGTTTTATAATATTCCAACCCCAAAGAATAATTTGATAAATTTAGATGTTTGTATATGTAAACTCAAGATAAGAATATAAGAGTATAAGAAAGCTAAAGTATTATCTTTCTTCCATACCAATGTATTAGTCCGCTAGAGCTACCGTAATAAATATCACAGACTGGGTGACTTAAACAACAGAAATTTATTTCCTTACAGATCTGGAGGCTGAAGTCCAAGATCAAGGTGTAGGCAGGGTTGGTTGGTTTCATTCCAAGCCTTTTCTCTCTCTCTGGCTTGTAGATGGCTATCTTCTTCTGGTATCTTCATATTCTCTTCCCCCTGTACATATTGGTATCCTAATCACCTCTTCTAATATGGACACCAATCAGACTGGATTGGGGCCTACCCTAATGGCCTCATCTTAACTTAATTACCTCTATAAAGAACCAATATCCAAGTACAGTCACATTCTGCACTACTGGGGGTTAGAGCTTCAATGTGTGACTTTAACAGAGACATAATTCAGCCCATGACAACCAATAAGTCAGTAGATAATACCTAAAATGGAAAACTCATGGTATTAGAAACATGGAGGCAAATAGTAGAAGCAGCTCAAAGAGCTCAAAGTAGTTGTCTCTGAAGCATGGGAATCTGGGGAGCAGAGGATGGACAGGGAATTACTTTTCTGTTAAAAGTCTTATAGAACTAGTTGTCCTTTTTTAAGCACCTATTTAAATATGATAAAAATAAGAAAATCGGAGTATTTCAACAAAAAATATGAAAATGTGAATAATAATGTAATACTCTCTATGTATCATTTCCAATTAGTCAAAACTCTCACCTTATTAACAGATGCTTAGGGATGCAATATTTTGTGACATTTAAGACATAAATAACTAAGAAAATACTGATAAACTAACCAGAATTCACAGTATTTTTAAAATGTCAAACACTTAAGTTTCTTATAATACATCCTAGGCACCGATAATCTAAAGAAAGTCTCATATATAGAAGATATCAAGGAATTATTCTACCCCTGACACTCACAAAAGGAGTCTTTTTCTTTGTTTTCTATATATCTTTTAAGAAAACAAAACAGTGAAATACGCAAGCCATTAATATCCTATCAACGAGGACCCTGAAGGCCGGAGGAAATCACCTCTAAAGAGGAGGACTACACCAATCTCCAGCTAATTTATAAAACTACACTCTGTGGGCGGGCACCTTAGTCAACTGCAGCCATGCATACCAGTTAAAACTGCCCCCTCACAGATTCCTCATTCCAGAAGTTAGAATTGCCATGGCAACATTCAACCCAGCTATAGCTAAAAGACATTGGTGTATGCAGTAAGTAGAGTCCTATTTACAGAGGTACCAAAGAACCAGAGCCACAGGGATGAGAAAGGGAGGCCAGCTTTCTTAAGACAAGATACTGTGCTGCTCAGTAGGCAAAGCCGGCAGTCAAGCATGTCACAGGGGCCCCCAAACCACCCTGATCATCACCAAGGTCAGTTCAAACCACTGAATGACGAATATGGTGTTGTCAGTAAATATACCATCACTTGGAATGCCTACCTTGGTCAAAAACAGGTCTGGGTGACTGTAGAAACTTTTCAACTTCTTTTAGCCTGCAAGAGTTCCTGGGACACCTCACACTGGATGTCATTTCTACCTTCTCCCTTGGCGTTGTCCTAGGCTCTCCAGCTTCCGGGGATGGACTTTGATGGGCACATGGCACACATGACACCTCCTGCACCAGCCACCCCCAGTTAGTAACAACAAACACCCTCCTCATGTCAACAAGATCCTCAGCCTCCATGGGAGGTCAAGATGCCCACCAGCCCCCAGCCCAATTTGTACACAAGTTCTGGAAGATGTTTTCTAAGCTCATTAAGTTCTTTGAACACCTATCCTCCTTTGCCACTAACCAACTGATGGGAGAGCTAAGAAGAAGCATCAACTAGGTACTTAAAGAATGACTATCAAGAACTTATACCTATGTGTTAGTCCATTCTTGTGTTGTTATAAAGAAATACCTGAGGCTGGGTAATTGATAACGGTTTGGCTGTGTCTCCACCCAAATCTCATCTTGAATTGTAGCTCCCATAATTCTCAAGTGTTGTGGGAGGGAGCTGGTGGGAGATAATTGAATCATGGGGGTGGTTTCCCCCATACTGTTTTTGTGCTAGTGAATAAGTCTCAGGAGATCTGATGGTTTTATAAGGGGAAACCCCTCTTGCTTGGCTCTCATTCTCTCTTCCCCGCCACTATGTAAGATATGACTTGCTCCTCCTTGCCTTCCACCATGATTGTGGGGCCTCCCCAGTCACATGGAATTGTGAGTTCATTAAATCTCTTTTTCTTTACAAATTACCTAGTCTCAGGTATGTCTTTACTAGCAGTGTGAGAACTGACGAATGCAGTAATTCATAAAGAAAAGAGGTTTAATTGGCTCATGGTTCTGAAGGCTGTACAGGAGGTACATGCTGGCATCTGCTTCTGGGGAGGCGTCAGGGATCTTTCACTCATGGTGGAAGGTGAAGTGGGGAACAAGATAGAGTTTGGGTTGGGAAGAGGTGCCACACACCAGACTGTGTAAGAACTCACTATCAGGAGGATCCACCCCCATGATACAATCACCTCCCACCAGGCCCCACCTCCAACATTGGGGATTAAAATTCAACAGGAGACTTGGCATGAACTTACATTCAAACTCTATCACTACTATAATTTTTGTAAGCTGCCTTTACCCAGTTTTGAGGCCCTGGCTAGAAGCCAGTCAGCTCCCCTTTTTGCCCAGCTAATTCAATCCGCACTACAGTCACTTCCTGATAGAGCTCTCATATTCTGGGCCACAGTGTACCCACCCTAAAGGCTCTGGTGCCAGGTACCAGACAGGTACCCTATGTCCCAGAACCCGCAGAATTATTCAAATAAGGCAACCCACAGAGAACCATCAAAACCTCCCTAACTCCACCCCACTTGCTATATATATAAGCCTCCCCCTGGAGCTCCAGCTTGCTGTTACCCTGTCCCTGGATGCAACTCACTGTATGGTCCTGCCTGGAAGATTTGGAAGCCTTCTTTCAATTGGAGCTGTTAGTAGCCAAGTATTTTGCCTTTCATCTATTCATGTGTCAGTGTGGCGTGTCCTGCCATCAAAAAAATATTTAAATCTTATAAAGCACCTACCCCCAAATCCACATCTTATAGAATTTGTTTATAATGCTTTACTGCATTCTTCTACCCTGTATGTAACTCGAACTTCCACCCCTGTGTATTTCTCCCGCAAATCCCAGAACTATTGCTACTCCAAAAGCTTGTCAGCAGCTGGGTAAAGCTACAGGCTTTCCCAAAGCCCTCCATACAAACCAGCACTGCAGACCCCCCAAAAGAGAGGAGAGACTCAGCTCCCAAACTGTCTTCCTTGCCCTGGTCACCTTTCCTTGGTCTTGCACCTGACTTTTACCACAAGTTTTAACATCAGTTCTCTCTAAAAAGTAATCACTTTAGGTTAATGATCTTCCAGGAAAGAACACAAGCATTTGGTGGAAATTGCTCTGCATCTACACTGTGAATTATAGATATGGAATCTTTCCAAAGAGTCTCCCTTGCTTTGATTCTGAACTCAGATGTCATAATATGCAGTTATGGTTCTCAATATTAGCCTATGGCCCAAAAGAAGGACCAGCAACATGCCTGCATTTCCATTTCCTTTTTTAAGTAGATGTGGTCAAATAAATGTTTACCCATGTGTCTTGGTCCATTCAGACTGCTATAACAAAATCTCAAAGGCTGAGTAGCTTATAAACAACAGAAACTTATTTCTCACAGTTTTAGAGGCTGAGAAGTCCAAGAGCAAGGTGCCAGTAAATTTGGTGTCTAAGGAGGATCTGCTTTCTAGATCATAGATGGCATCTTCTCTGTGTGTTCTCACCTGGTAGAAAGGCTGATCTAGCTCTCTGAGGAATCTTTCAGCCCTAATGACTTAATCACCTCCAAAAGACTCCACCTCCTAATACCATCACATTGGTGATTAGGTTTCAACATACGAATCTGGGGGAGATACAAACATCCAGGACAAGGTATTATGTGTTTCTGATGAACATGTAAATAGACACTACACTACACAGTCATGGTTTAGTCATTTAAGTCAGTTCATGGTTTAGATATTAAGCAATTTCCTGTACAAAATGTAAAATGCCTTCATTTTGTTTAGTTGCAATCCCTTTGTTCACAGTGGCATTCTTCAAGATTCACAGATTGAGCAGTACTTTTTCAAATGAGATGTCCAAAGAGGGCCTCTAACAATTAAGGGACATTACAGCCAGTAGCAGAGGAAGATAAGAAGTCCACCTAAAATGAGGGAACATTTCAAATTGTGCCACACAGACTACATTCTCAGAAGACAGAACCACATATCTGAACTTTGTCAGGCTCCACAAAGACTTTCAGGAGGCAAATTCAACAGATTGTTAGAGTTTTACAGGTGCTGAAAATAAAAAGATAAGATTTTCTCAAAGGTTACCAGTTAGTAAGCAAAACTAGAGCTAGAACTAAGATCCAAAATTTACATGGTCTGCAAGAGCCATAAACCTCCAAATCTACAGTCCTTTTATGTATTCTACAAAACTGTTGTGTAACAAAATTTGAAACTATGATATGAAATTTGCAGAATAAAAAAACAAAACAGAAAAAAATGAATATATCAGATATGTTTCAAATTATGTCTTCATAAGCAGAATAAATTGGATGTTTTTCAATATTATTATTTGAGTACAGTTTTCCCACTATCTTTAGACTATAATTCACTTAGTATACAAGGTTTCCTCCAAGTTCATTATCACTATGGAATTTTAAGCCACTGATCTCTTCTTAGATCTTTTCTTTCTCACAATAATGTCAAACTAAATTAAGTATTTTTAAAATATAGTTCTGTGTATATATTACCATATCTTAAGATACATAATGAATACAGGAGGGAAATTATTTTAACACACAAAACCACTTCTTAATAACATTAAAGTCTGTCAATTTAAGTGGATTTCACAATATCTTAAAAACTTTCTCAACCAATTTAAATGACCAATTTTAGCCCCTCAACGAATAAACCCTTTTTTTCCAGACTCCATTCATAGTGCCAGTCATTAATGTTAAATGTTTAAGATTACAGTTGTCCTTCAGTACCCATGAGGGATGGTTCCAGAACTCCCAAGGATACCAAAATCCTTGGATGTTCAAGTCTTTGACAGAAAATGGCATAGGATTTGCATATAATCTACACACATCCTTCCATATACTTTAAATCTTCTCCAGATTACTTACAATGCCCAATAAAATATAACTGCCATGCAAATAGTTGCATGGCAACTATTTGTTATTCTACTGTGTTGTTTTTTCATTTGTATTATTTTTTATTTTTGTATTGTTATTTTTAATTGTTTATTAAAGAATATTTTTGGTCTGAGTTTTGGAAATAGGGTCTTTGTAGATAATCAGATTAAGATGAGGCCATTGATTTCTTGGCTTCAGAACCTGCAGATACAGAAGGTCAACTGTGTGTAAAACTATTCCTTACCTTAGAAAACGCTGAAGGAGTATCATTTATATAACTGCATTTCAAAAGAAATACTTATCAAAAATACTTCTAAAAGTATAGCATTAAATAACACAATATGATCTTTCATTCTATTTGTAAAGTTAGCCCTCTCAATTATGCATATAAAAAGTGGAAAAAATATTTCTTTTCATTGAATGTCTGGGAATGTTACAGTATATACCATGGTTTTACTGGTGAGTAAGTGATAGGTGGAAATTTTTTCTAGATAATTAAAATCTAAAGCTCTGTGATTTAAACAAATTGTCAGTCCTAAAATGTTATGCCCAAGCTACATACAATAACAAAACTAAAATCAGATAATGCCGCCATAACAAAGCACTCCAAACTAGGTGGCGAAAGCAACATAAATGGATTGTCTCACAGTTCTAGAGACCAGAAGTCTGAGATCAAGGTATCAGCTGTCTTGGTTCCTTCTGGGAACTGGGAGAGACAATCTATTCTAGGCCTCTCCCCTAGCTACTGGACAGCTCCAGGCATTACTTGGCTTATAGATGGTGTTCTCCCTCTTTACTTCACAACATCTTCCCTCTGTATGTCTCTGTGTCCAAGTGTCCCATTTTCATAAAGACATCAGTCAAATTGGACTAGGGCCACCCCAATGATCTCATCTTAATCTGATCATCTACAAAGACCCTATTTCCAAATAAGGTCACATTCACCATGGCCTTGGATTTCTAATTTCAATATATTTTTGGAGAGAGGAACACAATTCAACCCCTAACAGGTACTAACTAAATATCATGAATTCTCACAGCATTTGTCATCTCTTCCCTTGAATTCTTTAATATACCACACGGTCAGGGGTCAGTTTTCCTCTTATCTGCCCTATCAGCAGATTCCACACGGTATCACTTCCTTCATTTTCAGACATCTTCTTCACTTGATTTCCAGGACACTATGCTCTCCGGGTGTGCTGGAGATCACGGCATTTGTAATCTCTTCCTTAGAATTCTTTAATATACCAAAAAAGAGTACCTTATACTCCTATCTTAAAGATATGTTATGTTGGTGGAGTGGTTAGACACTCAATAAAGCTTTTGGAGATGTTTAAAGGAGTTTTCTGTAACTTCTGGAAGCCTGTTAGTGCTAAAAACTGTCATTGTCAGTTTCCTCTCTCAGTCCAGCTTACTACCCTCTATTACTGCAAATCTTCATGGTGAGCATGGAGGCACAGGGGACTAATAAAACATCCAGCTTCTCAATGTGATTCATTTACAGGAGCCTTGTCACCTCATATCCTTTGTGGGAAGAGGTAGGTTATAATAAGAAAGAAAGCCCAATTTAAATCCCACATGGTATTCCTGCGACAACAACTATTTATTGAGTGCTTAGTGTGCCAGGCACTGTTCTTGGCACTGAACGAAATGGACAAAAATTCCTGCCCTTATGAAGTATATATTCTGCTGGTGGTGGGAAGAAAATAAACAAATTAAGATGTAAAATATATAGCATGTAAGATGGTTATAATTGTTGCACAAAATA
Source organism: Symphalangus syndactylus (assembly GCF_028878055.3). NCBI lineage: Eukaryota > Metazoa > Chordata > Mammalia > Primates > Hylobatidae > Symphalangus > Symphalangus syndactylus. The sequence continues at coordinate 23,462,784 of NC_072437.2, read as the reverse complement.
AAGAAGGGAAGGAAAATAGAAAGTGCCAGAAGGCAGCAGATTGCAACTTTAAATAGGTTCTTCAGTGGAGATGATGCTGACTAAAGACAGGAAGGACGCACGGGGGCCAGGGCTCCAGGAAGGAGGCACAGGGAGGGCAAAGGTCCTGAGTGGGTGTGTGCTCCACAAACAGCAAGGAGTCAATGGGCTGGAGCCAAAAGGCCTTGGGCAAAGGACTGCCATGAACTATGAGGCTGTGGCTGCCATGTTGAGAATAAAGTTCAAGAAAGCAAACATGAAAGTCAAGAGGGCAGTTAGGAAGACCTGTGCATAGTGGTGAAGGTGGCAAAGAGTAGTCATCCTCTGGGTATGTTTTGAAGACAGATTCATAGGACTTGCTTAAAGGTTGAGTCTGAGGTATCAGAAAGGAAAGAGGTTAGAGATAATACAAGATTTTTAGTCTGAACACCCAGAGGATTGTTTCTATTTACTAAGATAGGGATGACTGTGGAAGGAGTAGATTTGGAGAGAAGTTCAGATGGTTGTTTTGGAGATGTTACATTGAGATAATCTATCAGATATCTGAAAGAAGTGTCACTATATATGCAATTCGATATATTAATCATGAGGGAAAGATATGTAGGCTGGGGGTATTGATTTGGAAGTGTAAAATATAGATAGTATTTGGAGTCATGAGCATGGAGAAGTAGAGAAGGGGTCCAAGGACTGAATCTTGTGATGAATCAGTGCAAGGAGGTTGAAGGGGTGAAAGGGAACTAGCGAGGAAGACTGGGAAGAATCACCTGTGAGGTAGGAGGCACACCAGGAGAGCACAGTGTCCTGGAAATCAAGTGAAAAAAGTGTTTGAAAATGAAAGAGCTGATATTTTGTGGAATCTGCTGATAGGGCAGGTAAGAAGAGAACTGACCACTGACCATCGGATTTAGCTACATGTAGGCCATCAATGGCCTTGACAAAGCAGTTTCAATGGAGTGACACAAAGAAAGCCTGATTATAGCAGGTTCATGAAAGAAAGGAAAATGTAGAATGGAGACAGTAGATTCTTTTAGTTTTGCTGTAAAGTGGTTAAGAGAAAGCAGATGTTTGAGAGTGATGTTGAGTTAAGCAAGGGTTTATTTTCTTTTAATAGGGGAAAAATTTTATTTTATTTTATTTTACTTTTAAATTTTATTTTATTTTTTGAGACAAGGTCTGGCTGTGTCACCTGAGCTAGAGTACACTAGTACAATCTCGGCTCACTGCAACCTCCGCCTCCCAGGCTCAAGCCATCCTCCCACCTCAGCCTCTCGAGTAGCTTGGACTACAGGCGTGAACCACCATACCTGGATAATGTTTGTATTTTTTTTTTTTTTTTTTTTGTAGAGATGGGGTTTCTCCATGTTGCCCAGGCTGGTCTCAAACTCATGAGCTCAAGCGATCCACCCGCCTCGGCCCCTCAAAGTGCTGGGAATACAGGCATGAGCCACAGCGTCCAGCCAGAAATAGCATTTTTAAAATGTAGATATGGATAACCAAGTTGAGAGAGAAACTGGATTATGCAGGTCAGGAAGCAGGAAAATCCTGGAATAATGTTCTTGAACAGACAGAGTGGTAGAAACTACCAATTAGGTTGAGGGATTGGCTTGATATAGACGGGAAAACGTTATCTGTGGTAGTTGTTATGAAGGCAGAGTATGTGAGTGGATAGAGAAGATGATGGGAATCCAGAAGTTCTGCTCTGATGAGTTCCTTTTTTTTTTTCAGTGAAGTCAGAATAAAGTCACCAGCTGAGAATGATGATGGAGAATTGTTGGGAGTTTGGTGGGGAATGTATGAGATAGTCCAGGAGAGTGCAAAGTGAATGGGCCAGGGAAGCACGGTACAAGCTCATTTGAGATTCATGGCTATAACGCTAAGTGAAACCTACCAGCATGGTTGTCTATTTTTTCCCAGGCCACAATCATCTGCATGGGTACAGATGCAGAGGAGCAGAGGGTTGAATCTGCCACGGACTGAGGCACTGCTGGGAAAGTCCAGTGAAGTGAGAGGAGCAGGAACATCAAGGGAAAGGGCAAGAGAGGGGCTAAAATGACCAACTATGGAATTTATGCTGAGTGAGGAGGAAGTTCAGGAATGACGACAGTGAGAGACAGTGAAAAGGAGGTAGCCAGTGGATTGTAGTTCCCAGAGAAGATGAAGAACTACTGGAAACATGATACAGAGAAAATAAGTTGGGAATCTAGGACATGGTGATCAGAGGATGAGATTCTTGAAATTAAGATGTGGAGGAGTTCACATGATAAGTAACAATGATAAATAGTCTGGACTAGCTGAGGAAGACTGGAGGAAAAAAAATCATCAGCAAAAGAGTGGTGATAAAGGACATGAGGGGCAAGAATACAGAAAAGATCATGAGATCACCAGAAATTACGACAGTGCTGTAAAGTGAGACAAATCTTCAAGGATTGAGGGGAATAATGTGGGGATAGGTAGACAACTTCAACGTGGAGGGATCACAGGTGATTTAGTCTAACAGCATGAGATTCAAAGCAGATAGACTGAAGCACATTTTTTAATATCTTATTGTCTTCGATAAGTTGAAAGAAGCCACCTTAACTTACTTCTTTTTTAAAAAAAAGTTGAGTTCACTAGACAAAGTAAAAAAAAAGGCTGCTGATTATTCATCATAATCAGGAGGGAATGAAAGGGGATAATTGTGCAAAGAATAGCATCTGGACCAAGAAAATCATGCTTCCTGCATGCATCAGCCCCAGGAAGGGGTCAGAAATCCACATTATAATATGCAAGGGCATGAGACAAATGCCAAGCTGACCTGGACCAGCAACCATATCAATCTGATCTGACATCATGGGCCATGACACAGAAGCAGGAGTCTGTGAGGAAGCGGGGCTCCCCAAGGACCGAAGTCAACAGACTGACCCAACGTCTCACTCGTGGGAAATAGGAGTCCCAGTATTCTTGCTCTTCTCCGACGCTGGGGATGCTGGGCCCAGCCCCAAACCCTCCACACCAGCTGCTGGGCCATGCTGGGGCTAGCAGGTGTTGACAGTGTTGAAGTCAGCTGAAATGCCATCTCAAATAGTAGTAAATAAGATACACCCCAGTGTAGAGAAAACTTAAAGTAGAAATCAGCATTGTGGTGAGTGTCATCTCAATCCAATCTCAAAGATAGAAAGGCCCATTTTCAAGCCTTCTGTGTTTCTTTGTCAGCTTTCTGTACATATTTATGCCTCGGCACATTCTATTTCAATAACAACACTGCTTACGTACAATTGTAAAAAGCAACTAAAACTTATTAGAACTGAATGTTCTCACATCTCAATGAAAACTCTGGGATAGGAGACAATATAATTCAAGGCACTGTGAAGGTTCAGTATCTCTTCTCCTAACAGTTCAGTTTGGTGTCAAGGAAGAGACGCAAATGTACTTGGAGCTATGAACGAGAAGTAAACAACATTTCAGAATCCAAAGAGCAGGAATATAAGACAAGCATCTTGCCAATAAAACAGTGTGTAGAATATCAAAGTGTTCATGTGTGCACAAGAGTGACTTTTCAGGACAAAAAAAAAGGAGAATTCCAGATGAAGCTACACATGAACTCTCCAAGACACTGCATCAGGGAGGTCTCTGATAGATTCTTTTTGTTTGTTTTTCATCTTCCCTTTTCCACCAGCATGCAGAAAGAAAAAAAAAACTCATTTGAGGAGTAAACCGAAAAACTCACCACCATTGAATCACGTACGAACAAACTCATCAGAAGCCCAAACCACAGACTCATATCTGATGTCCGCAGAGAACAAAGAAAAGTAATTTCTGGGGCAGCAATCTTGTTTTCCCAGTATTCAGAGAGCTCTAGTATTGGAAAACTTTCTGACTCCCAGCAAAGAGTTATAGAAAGATTGTTCTCAAGTGCTTTAAAACGAAATCCTAAAATGCACCTGCAAAAGTCATAACAAGCTTGTTAAATATTGCTTCTAGTGTTAACATTGTAATGTTGCAGCTAAGTATAGACTTTTATTCTAGTGTGGCTCAACATCAAAAATTCAATTAAAAGCCTAGGACATGGAGCAGTTGGAACTCTCACACACTGCTGATGGGAATGGAAAATGATGCACCCACTTTGGGGAAAAGTCTTGCAGTCTTTCAAAGGGTTAAATATAGAGTTACCCTATGACCCAATAATTCGATTCCAAGGTATATATCCAAGAGAAATTTTTTTTTGTTTTTTTTTTTTTTTTGAGACGGAGTCTCGCTCTGTCACCCAGGCTGGAGTGCAGTGGCGCAATCTCGGCCCACTGCAAGCTCCGCCTCCCGGGTTCACGCATTCTCCTGCCTCAGCCTCTCCAAGTAGCTGGGACTACAGGCGCCTGCCACCACGCCTGGCTAATTTTTTTGTATTTTTAGTAGAGACAGGGTTTCACCGTGGTCTCAATCTCCTGACCTCATGATCCACCCGCCTTGGCCTCCCAAAGTGCTGGGATTACAAGCGTGAGCCACCGCGCCTGGCCGAGAAATTTAAAAAAATATGCCCACACAAAGACTCATACATGAATGTTTATGGCAATATTATTCATAAGAGCCAAAACATTCAAACAACCCAAATGTCTATGAGCTGATGAATGGATAAGCAAAGTGTGGTCTATCCATAGAGAGGAATATTATTCCACAATAAAATGAAGTGCTGCTATACGCTAGAGCATGGATGAACCTTGAAAACATTGTGATAAATACTGTGATAAGTTAAATATTGTGATAAGTTAAAGATAAGTTAAAGCCATTTATAGAAGACCACTTTTTTCAAATTCTGTTTATAGAAAATGTCCAGAATAGGCAAATCCATAGATACAGAAAGTAGACTGGTGATTGCCAGGGACTAAGGGATGTTAGAGAAAAACGGGGAGCAACTGCTAACAGGCACAGGGTTTCTTTTTTGGCTGAAGAAAATGTTCCAAAATTGACTATAGTGATGGTTGCACAACTCTGTGAACAGACTAAAAACCACTGAGTTGTACACTTTAAATGGATGAACTATATCTTAATAAGGCTATTATTTTTTAAAAGCTAAGGACAGATATTAAGGCAGAATTAACATTTTCCTTCCTGAATATCTGTATGTCAAAAATTAGTTTTTCTTTCAATGTCATCGTTAGAACTTGGACCTAATAGGTGACCAACATCTGAGGCAGCACACTGCCCAACTTCAAATTATACCATAAGGCTATAGTAAACAAAACAGCATGGTACTGGTACAAAAACAGACACACAGATCAATGGAACCGAATAGAAAGCTCAGAAATAAAGCCGCACATTTACAACCACCTGATCTTTGACAAGGCCAACAAAAACAAGTAATGAGGAAAGGATTCCCTATTCAATAAATGGTGCTGAAATAGCTGGCTAGTCATATACAGAAGAATGAAACTAGAACTTTACCTTTCTTTCTTTTGTATGTATGTATGTATGTATGTATGTATGTATTTATTTATTTATTTATTTATTTATTTATTTATTTTTGAGAAGGAATCTCACTCTGTCACCTGATTTAGAGTGCAACGGCATGATCTAGGCTCACTGCAACCTCTGCTTACCGGGTTCAAGCGATTCTCCCTGCCTCAGCCTCCCAAGTAGCTGGGATTACAGGCAGCTGCCACCACACCTGGCTAATTTTTGTATTTTCAGTAAAGACAGGGTTTTGCCATGTTGGCCAGCCTGGTCTCAGACTCCTGACCTCAGGTGATCCACCTGCCTCAGCCTCCCAAAGTGCTGGGATTACAGGCATGAGCCACCATGCCTGGCCCTGGAACTTTACCTTTCACCACATACAAAAAGTAACTGAAGATGGAATAAAGATTTAAATGTAAGATCTCAAACTATAAAAACTCTAGAAGAAAACCTAGGAAATACCCTTAACATCAGCCTTGGAAAATAATTTTTGGCCAAGTCCCCAAAAGCAACTGTAATAAGAACAAAAATTTACAAGTAGAACCTGATTAAACTAAAGAGCTTCTGCATGCCAAAAGAAACCCTCAACAGAGGAAACACCCTATGGAATGAGAGAAAATATTCACAAACTGTGCATCTAATGAAGATCTAATATCCAGAATCCATAAGCAACTAAAACAAATCAACAAGCAAAAAACAAATCCCCCCAACAAATGACATGAACAGACACATCTTAAAAGACTATATGAGTGGCTAACAAACATATTAAAAAATGCTCATTATAATTAATCATAAGAGAAATGCAAATCAAAACCACAATGAGATATCATCTCACACCAGTCAGAATGGCTATTACAAACAGTCAGAAAACAACAGATGCTGGCTAGGCTGTAGAGAAAAGGGGACGTTTATATACTGTTGGCTAGGAATGTAAATTAGTTCGGCCACCGTGGAAAGCAGTTTGGAGATTTCTTAAAGAACTTAAAACAGAGCTATCATTCAAGTCAGCAATCCCATTACTAAGTACCCAAAGGAAAATAGATCATTACACCAAAAAGGCACATGCCCTCACGTTCATTGCCATGCTGTTCATAATAGCAAAGACATGGAAGACCTAAGTGCCCATCAATAGTGGACTGGATAAAGAAAACGTGACATATATATATATATATATTCCATGATATATATATCATGGAATACTACATAGCAATAAAAAGAATGAACTCATGTCCTTTGCTGCAACATGGAAGGAGCTGGAGACCATAATCCTAAGTGAATTAATGCAGGAACAGAAAACCAAATGTTGCATATTCTCACTTATAAATGGGAGCTAAATATCGAATACACATGGACATAAACATAGGAATAGACACTGCAGACTACTAGAGGAAGGAGGAAGAAAGAAGGCATGGGTTGAAAAACTACCTATTGGGTATGATGCTCACTACCTGGGTGCAGTATATCCACGTAACAAACCTGCACATGTACCCTCTGTATCTAAAATAAAAGTTGAAATTTTAAAAAATAAAATCATCTTATTTTTATATAACTGTCTTCTGATCAACAGTGTGCTATTTTCAGTGTGGAAGGCGCTTATGAATAAACAGAAGTCATTTATACACAAACACAAAATAATAAATAAAAAGTGATTACTTGTGATTTAATAATGCCTATCCGTTTTTTCTTATGTTGCTTTAGATGGGATACAGAAAGTAGGGAGAAAAGAGAAAGGGGGTAGGCGTGTTTGTTCATATGAGAAGAAATGTCCAGGAGCCAGAAAAGTAGCATCTGCTCCTGCTGGCTGTGACTAAAATTAAGCTCTAATTTAGCTTTCAGCTAAAATTATCATAATTGAAATAAAACTAACAAACTGGATGTGACTTGCAATTTTCTCATCATTTAGGGGAGACGAGGCCAAATGGTAACTTCAGAATAGTGGGCTTCTCCCCTGAAGTGTGTGTTGAATGGACAAAGACCTTCCCTAGCTATCCCCTCTCCATTGCTAGAGCTGCATTTCATCTTCATGGGTCCTCCAAATCCATGACAAATAAATTGCATTTGGAGAAAACCCAGGGAGGCAATGGAGCTGAGCATCCTGGGATAGTTTGGAACTTACGGAAGTTATGTTTTCTTTTTATCTGATTCTTCGTTTTGAAGCCCTTGCTTAAAATGAGACTTTTACATACTCACAGTCATACACATCTACTGTACACACACACACACACAGGTGTATGTAGTGCATGTGTATATGCATATATGTGTATGTGTCTACATATACATGCATATGCATATATATAATCTTATACCTTATAAATCTATAGTGGTCCACAAGCACTGGTTTATGAAAACAAAACAGCACTTACCATGAGTCTATACTCCAAATACATGTTCAATACGAACTGTAAATATCAACACAATAATGATATTTTTAAAAATACAACCAGAAGTGAGCATTCTGAAGTTTTGGGGAGAAGCCAAGTGTTGAGGTATATCTGGCTTTCTGCACAATGGTGTCAACTCTCATTTTTCTTAAAAGAGGAAAAATGGGAACCTGGTTTTCTTATAAAGAAAACCCACTGACTTCATGAAAAAGTCACATCTCTCTTGGGTATCTGTTTTACCTATTCAAATGACTAGCAAGCTTGCTATTGAAAATGCTGAGAAATAATAATACAAACACTCACAGGTTAAAGATATAAAGTCTGTGAAAATACGTACAGCCATATGATTAACACAAACAGTCCTTTTTTTACAAAATGGCATTTTTATTTGTTATACTGGGTAACAGGAGAATAAAAAGAAAATAAAGTAATGCATACAAATGAGGAAACTGCATTCTGTATTATATAAAGCTTTAATTTTATCATGAGCTTTGGAACATTCTATATAGGAAAAAATTGTTAGTTTTTTTTTCATTTTTAATCTCTGAAAGAGGATCCTATATTAATCTAAAAACCTAAATGCAAACTGGTAGCAGAGTTATTGTTCTAAATATAAATAAAATGTTTAAAAGCATATTTTTACACTCTGAGTAAAGATCTCTAGTTATCAGCTTAAACAATGGTATGTTTATTTTTGTTTATTCTGCAACTATTAATAATAATTGGCTATATTTAAACTTTTCTATTTTCACAGAAATGATTACAGTCCCTTTCTTTGGTTTATTTGTAATGGCTTGGGTCATAACCAACCAATATCAGTTGTCAAGATCTTAGAGAAATATGTCTGAACCAACCAAGAATAATTAATCTAAATCCTTTGTGCAGACACTGGGTGTAGTATGTTATGAGTCACTGATTTTCTCCTCTACAGCTGATATATTCAGCATGAAGAAAGACTTTCTGCTTAGTAACAATTGTACTTTATTTTTTCCCAAGGTCAAAGACATTTAGGTAAGGTCTGTTCATCTACAGATCTAGTGTTAGACTTGGGAAATTTAATAGTTTCTGACACGCTCTGCTTTGTTGATATTGGTATATTTTATTTGCTTTTGATTTGGTGCCTAATTTATTATTTATTATATTTTGAAATTATATGAAGTAGATGAAAATGTATACGTGTATATGCACAATTTAAGGATCAGTAATAAAATGAAATATTTGCATCTGACTCCCTGGCCAATAAATAGAGGATTCCCAGATGCCCCCAAATTATTTTTATTACCTTTGTACATAACCTCAAACAATAAATAGTTTAGTTTTACTTGTTCTTATACTTCATTTGAATTGAATAATTCTGAATTTATTTTCCTCTGAGATTCTTTCATTCCACAATATGTTTTTGAAATTCATCCATGTTGATGAGTGCAACAATTATTCACAATATTGGTCTATTTTTTTAACGTAAAATATCTACCCTCTCCAAAGACATATAGACTGCTTTATCTATTGGGAATAGAATAAGCATTAGTCTGGCAATGCTGAGTTACATCCAAAGGCTTCAAAGGCATGAAGAATTTCTCTTTCGTCTTCTTTCTGATGATGGGATAGATGAGTAACTTTTTAAGAAAATAACTGGAAAATAATAAAGTTAAATTTCCTTGCATTGCTGGAATACAAATTTCTCAATATCTTAGTAAAGCATATTATAGGTAACTGCCTTATGTGTGTGAGTATCTTTGTCGAAATTAAGTAAGATAATGAATTTCATATCTGGGTGAACTTGAGAACCACACTTGTACTCCAGCCTGGGAAAAGCCAAAGAGCTTGGGAAGGATTTTATTTTATTATTATTTGTTTTAGACAGAGTCTTACTCTCACCCAGGCTGGAGTGCAGTGGAGTGATCCTGACTTGCTGAGACCTCTGCCTCCTGGGTTCAAGCAATTCTCCTGCCTCAGCCTCCCAAGTACCTGGGACTACAGACACGCATCATCATTCCCAGTTAATTTTTGTATTTTTGATAGAGATGGGGTTTCGTCATGTTGCTCAGGCTGGTCTTGAACTCCTGACCTCAGGTGTTCCACCCGCCTTGGTTTCCCAAAGTGCTGGGATTACAGGCATGAACTACCACTTCCGGCGTTGGGGAGGATTTTAGGCAAATGCTCAGTGTGCAGTGGTCAATCAAGTCAATCTCATCCACAATTAAAGAGTCAAGGAGACTCACACAGACACCTGCGCGGGTCAGAACAAGAATATACTAACTTCTTTCTGGTTTCTATCTTGGACCATCATAAAATTAGAGAACAAGGCAAGCTTATGAATCAGAGGTGCTATTTCAGTGACTTAAGCTAAGAAGGTAATAGGAATTCAGAAATGAAACACATCAGCGAGGAACAGAATATCTGAGGCTATCATGGGGGACATTACATTTGTAGTAGACTTGGGATGAATCTACAGCATTTAGGAAAATGGGCAAGAAGAGGGAAGACACCATTGAAGGTAAGTGGAAAAGAATTGCATGACCTAAGATACGTAAATGAGAATCGTCTAAGACAAAATGAAATGAGTGCTAAATCGAGGCATAAATAATATGGGGAAATCCAGAGGGAGGGATTAATTCTGTCTGACAGAAGAGCTTTCCAAAGAGGTAGCTTTGGAGTCTTTAAACATGATAGGGATTTCAATGGGCAGAAAATGGAGAATAATTTTTATTTCTCATAAGATACTAGATAAAATAAATTTCCTAAAAATGTTGGATCCAATTCTTTTTAAAAACCTGTTCTAGGGCGCAGCTGAGTTTGCAAGACAATAAGAAAATAAAGGAAATCCTAAAATAATAGAAAGCAAGAGCAAGAATCCAAGATGGGAAGCAGGCTCTCAATCCAGCAGCTACCTCGAGGCACTTGCCAGCTTCCAGTAACCTAGATGGAAATAGTCTACAGGCAAACACTGCCCAAAAGGAATATGATACCACTATTTATACTAACAAATACATTTTAAAGCAATAAATATTTTTACTGAAAAAGAGGATAACTACATAATACTAAAACATTCAATCCTCCAAGAAAATGTAATAATTTCACTTTTTTGTTTTTTTTTTTTTTGAGACAGGGTCTCACTCTGTTGCCCAGGCTGGAGTGCAGTGGTGCAATCTCAGCTCACTGCAACCTCCGCCCCCCAGGTTCAAGGAATTCTCATGCCTGAGCCTCCTAAGTAGCTGGGATTACAGGCACCCACCACTACGCCTGGCTAATTTTTGTATATTTAGTAAAAATGGGGTTTCATCATGTTGGCCAGGCTGGTCTGCAACTCCTGTCCTCAGGCAATCTGCCCGACTCGGCCTCCCAAAGTGCTAGGATTACAGGCATGAGCCACTGTGCCCAGCCAAGAAAATGTAATTATTCTAAATGCATATACAGCTAATAACATAAATTCCAAATTAATAAAGCCATATTTGACAGAATAAAAGAGAACTTGAAAAATTAATTTTATTAAGGAGATTTTTAACAGAGCTGTTTCAGTAACCAACTGATGACAGAGAATAACGGAAACTAAACTAAAACAGATTTAAAACAATTTAAATGAAATTAACAAACTATAATTTATTATAAAATTATAAAGTGAAATATGTACATATTACAAAAGTTGAATATAGACATATCACATTCACTGACCACAATGTAATCATGTTAGAAACTAATAATGAAGAAAACTCAAACAATATATGATTGGTGATTTTTTAAATATATACATAACTCATAATTCAAATAATGAACCATAACGCAAATTGGAAAATACTACATATCCAAGTCTGAGAAGTTTAACTAAAGCATTACTTAGAAACGAAGAAGGGCTGGATACTATTGGGTTAAGTGGACAATTTAAGAATTTAGAAGCTTAGCAGAACAAAATCTAAAGAAGCAAAAAGGCAGTGTTGGTTCAGATTATGCGGTGCCCTTTGGGTACTAAGGAGCTCTGTGTTACTATGCAGCTAATATAGAATCTGTGTGATTTCAGGACGGGGAAGACATTGTATCAGTTAGAAATATTTGTGTTTTAGATGACAAAAACAACTCTAAGTTAATTAAACAAAAAAAAATGAACTTACTAGCCAAAGAAAAGGAGAAAGCTAGCAGAGATTTATTTAGAGGCTTAAACAATGTCCCCAGAGCCCACACTCTCTCCCTCTTGAAGCTCATTCTTCTCCACAGTGGTTTTATTTACAAGTTCTACTTGGTGGCTAGACAGTTGCCAGAAGCTACGGACCTACATCTTCCTTAGATTTACCCAGCCCTTGGAAAATCTCTTTCAAACTCTGAATCAATTACTCTGAATAGGATATTGCAAAATGTTCTATTTGGTCTGAATCACATCCACCTCCAATATATGACATATGTGTAGAAGACAAAGAGATTTTTCAACAGAAATCCAGTTTACCTTAACAAGACAGACTATGGATGCTTTCCAGCCAACACTTGGGCATTCATTTTAACTTGCTTTAAACCCATGTTTCATGACGACTACTCTGGCGGGAGTATCAAAGAATGAGGGGACAGGTGGCCCCTTTGCTTTGATGAGTTTTATCTCCTTCCTTTGCCTTCTCTTTTCAGACTTCTGGAAAGTGCCCACCAGCCCCCAAAAACTTCCCACCAATTGCCAAAGTTTAAATTTCATGCATTTTGTTAATTCAAGAAATGTGTGTATGCTGCCATTCCACAGTTACAGAGGTTGTGGCATGTGAACGGAGAGGATAGACATGAAAGAACAAGTAGGATAGCAACATTACCAAGGTTCTTCACTAAGCCCACAAATCCACCTTCCCCGACTGTTCCCTATCAATGGAATATGAGACTCACTGATGGCTTACATGGCTATGCATATACCAGGATTCTTTTCATAAATGTGGTACATAGCATGGTGGTGAGTATTTTATAGCTTCATTTAAAAAAGAAACCTAGTTATCAAATTCATTCATTAGAGTACTTTTTGCTTATTTGCTCTCTTGGCTTCATTCGAGTTATCTGCATCTGACGTAAAAATATTTTTGAACTTCCACATGTAAGTCTGAATTTCATGATTTTCAAGAGCCTTTGTTTTGTGGGGGTGGTCAGAGGTATACATGCAACACATACAGGGAAGAGACAGGTGTAGCAGGAAGCAACAGATAGTATTTGCTAATAAGTCCCTAGCTTTCAACTAAATAAAAACACATTTTTAAGGTGAACTGTAGTTAAATGAAGGGTAGCACTGAAAAAGAGAAGAAGCCAAAAAAGTGCCACATACAATGAAAGAGTACGTGGATGCACTATGTTGTGATGTATGCTTATGTTATGTGTGCCACAGAGTGGGAAGGGAGGGAGATAGGGAGGGAGGGAGGGAGATAGGGAGGGAGGGAGGCAGGGAGGGAGATAGGGAGGGAGGCAAGGAGGGAGGGAGACAGAGATAGAAAGAGAGAGAGCATATCTCAAATCTCCTTCCTCATCTTTTCTAATTGTATGGATAATATGGGTATCTCCCATTCTTTTCAGTACTGGTTGTTAGATTTAACTTGTTTTTTTCCAGCCCATTTTTAGAATCTCTCAAACTTTCTACCTGTATCCAAAAAGCTGAGACAACCCTTCCACCTTCTGCAAACCCAAGACTCTTAAGCAAAGGATAGATTTATTGGCCATAGAAGCATAAGGTCCCACAACACAATGATACATAAATTTCATTTCAATAATGTTTAAAGTATTCTAATGTCATTGAAGCATATTGCTCTCTGTTTGATTCTATATACATATATTTGTGTATGTATATGTGTACATGTATATGCATGTGTTTATATTTAAATGCTTGAAGAAAAATAATCAGCATGACAAAAATGCAAAGAACAACTAAGAGAAAGAACTTTTGAGCAATATTCACTACACACATAGAAAATTCTTGAAGAGTAGATTTTAAAATACAGATTGTAATAGCCAAAAGAAGAAAATAAAATCTTGTAAGACTCACCCAGGAATAATCATTGTAGACAATTCAAGGACATCTTTCCTGTCTTTATTCTATGCATTTATAAATGTATTTTATTTACGTAAAATGTATTGAATTATAAACTATATATCCACTATACCTAAGTTTTATAGCTTCTTTCTCCACTATTAGCTATTGATTTTCTCTAACAATATTCTTCTCATGTAACGTTTCCTATTATAGTTAAAAATAAGGACACTGATGTGTTTTTAAATTTAAAAAAATTCAATACAGTGTTGAATAGGAACATACGATCTTATTAAATTTTTATCAAAGTTTAATTTAAATGATAAGAATAGAGAGAACATATGACAACTGACAAAATCTGGACTTTTTGCCAAAACAACTACTCAGTCATTAAATCTTATTTAAGTCACAGAGCTCTTTGAGAATCTATTAAAAGCTTTCATTCTCTCTCCAGAAAAATGCACATGCATGCAACATTTTGCAAACTATTTCAGAGTTTGCATTAATGTTAAACCTATCTATGGGGCCCCAGCAGACTATAGAACTTGATTTAAGTAGCCTTGTTATATGTGAAAATTTTTCCACTAAGTAAACTAACTACTTGGGACAGGAATTCAATGAAATATTTCAAATAAATAAGCTAGCACCATCCTCCTAAAATGTTACATTTAAATTTTTATCACAGTCAGAAACCAAGTCATTTTTATCATCATTGATGTTGATTATCACCATTCAATTAGACAGTACCTATTGAGCATTCTCTATGCCTATGCGCTATGCTCAGCATGAAACCAAGCAGATGCTAAAGTAAATGCCACCCCCTCGCTCTTCAAAAATGTATGGCTAAGTGAGAAAAACAAATAATAAAAACCAGAAGGTGGTAAACACTAAGAGTAGACGCAAGTACCACGGGATCCCAGTACATAACCTAGAACAATATTAGAATAAAATTTGAGGAAAATAAATATTTGCAAACTATGCCAAGTGTGTATTTGATCTGAAATTCACTCAGAAAATATTTAAAATTGTTTTTCCACAGTTGAAGTGTATGTAAATGTTTTGTACAAATATAGAGGAAATATGCCAAATATAATTTCTCTCCTTGACGCTAGACAAAGGTTAATTCTCCTAATCTTCCCAGGAAGTTTCTTGATTTCCTGTCGGTAAAACTCTCTTCAGTCAACATGTGTATGCAATTTTCCCATTATAACAGACTATATCATGCATACCACTAGACAGCAAATTGTCATGGATAGAATCTTTGCTTCCCAGAATAGAATGCATATTTATGAAGCTGTGAGCTTGAAAAGAACAAGCTAATCTTAACCAAACATGGCTGTTCAAAGGGGTTCTTGCCGAATACCAGACTTAAGAGTGTACAGGAAGAAAGGAATAAGGATGGAATGGAAATAGAAGGAACAATGAAAATAGTCCCTCAGAAATTACCTTTGCCTCTACCATTCCAGAGTTAATAAGATGGATTTAAATAAATCTTTTCCACCGTAAAAGTCTTTGACATAAGTCTGCTGCCTGATGCAAATATCTACTCATTAATTACAGAGAAGAGGAAACCATGTTGATTATTTTAATGCCCACTATATCTGATTTTTAAACTCAGGTGCCTGATTTTGGATATTGGGTTGCCTATATTTTGTTTTCTGACATTTAAAGCATTGTTCCAGTATCAGCAATAAATATTCTCTAATTATAATTATTTGACTAAGAAGAAATGAAATGAATCTGTTATTCTTCTTGTAGGATAATGAATACTAACCTCGAAGATCACTGCAAATGCTTTCAGTGAAGCAGTATATAAGGAATTGATTGTGTTCCTTTTAACGTAATGTCTAATGGTATCAGTTAAGTAAAATGAAAATTATCTAAGGAATCAGTCCTCTAAATATAAGAATAAGTATTTTCTTATAGATTGAAAAATATCCATGAAGTCTGGCACTATCATTATAATAAATACTTTCTCTCATCTTACTGATCACCATATTAAAGTGGTAGTTAAATGTTATTACTTTTCAGTATTGATACCCTTGACTCTTCATCTTGTCTCTCTCTTTAAAATAAATTAGTTCTTCATTTCTCAACAACTGATGGAAGTAATGTAAATCCAAAAAGCAGCAATTATGCGAAAACTAAAGTCAAAACCATTTTCTTTTTCCCCCACTCTAACAGCTTGTAAGCATAATTAATCAAATCAAGCTTCCCTCTCATCGTGGAGAGCTGTAATTTCAAAAAGCAAATTACAGCATCTTTACAGTAGCACACAGAAAGTATATTAAGAAAATACATATATGAAATAGGAATTTGTTCTTGGTGATAAATTTCATTTTAATAAATCCCACTCTGTATCATGAACTAATATTCATATAATATTTACTGCCCATTTAAGAAGATATCTTATTACTAGAATTTTTGAATAACTCAAAAGACAATAAATTATTTCCTATGTCACAATAAATCAATAAAAAGAAAAAATCAGTAAACACCACAGGTACAGAAGTCATCTCAAGCCTATCTAATGTATTATATTAATAAATATACCTTGGC
This sequence comes from Symphalangus syndactylus, assembly GCF_028878055.3. Taxonomy (NCBI): domain Eukaryota; kingdom Metazoa; phylum Chordata; class Mammalia; order Primates; family Hylobatidae; genus Symphalangus; species Symphalangus syndactylus. Next base: position 23,446,425 of record NC_072437.2, on the reverse strand, counting down.
AGTTTTTTTAACAGACTTATCAAAAGTAGCATTAAAAAAATCAAAACTGTCTATAGTGTTGCAAAATGCCCACAATTAAGATATTACTCATCTAGTGATGTAAGTTTCTTTTTTCCATATTTTCCAGGAATCATTTAATAATTATTTTCATTGTTTGCAGAAATGTGTGGCTATTGCTCTCTGTTTTGAGGATATGTTATGCCTATGTGTCCAAATAATTGCCTAAGATTATGAATGCAGGAAAAACACTCAAATAGTGATTTGCTACCCAAGACATGATATTAGAGAGCACACTTTCTTTCACGGAATCATCTTAAAATCCCTCCTCTTTCTTAATGACTTCCTAGACTAACTGAATGTAGAAGACCAACAGAAATTTAATGGCACACTACCACTACCCTTTCCTATATCATTATTCCCCTGGGGGTCATAATGCTATTAAATCATCTATTTAGTGTATGAATTTTGGATCCTAACATTGATGGAGCTGTCTGAATCTCCTTTGTATTTACTCACTTTACTTGAATCAGTGTTGCCAATCTGTTGTGCACCCAATCTGGGATCAGCTCCAGGTAAGGCACTTCCAAAAGCCGTTTGGTATAAATGATGATGATGAAAATTATTTGTTAACGTCCAGCTTTCTGGACATCTAGAATTTTGTTCTGTAGGGAGGTAAATCTATTTTCTTCTGAAGAACAGAGCCAATTTATTTGAGTGAAACACTTCATGACAGCAATCCTAGAACACAAAAAGAAGCTATCAACGTGCACACAGAAGCAAGAACACAGGCAGTGCACACAGCACAAGCAGAGAAACTGACTCAAAAGATGAGTCCTTCCCGCAGCAGTCAGTGGGATTCTTCCGGTCCTCCTGGAAAGGATAAAGAACTTATGAGCACTGTCACTCTACAAGGGACAGAATCTAACTCACCTTCATACAGGTCATCTGAAGCAAAAATAATTTGGATAAATTTTAAGCAGCCAGGTGCGGTGGCTCACGCCTGTAATCCCAGCACTTTGGGAGGCCAAGGCAGGTGGACCACTTGAGGACAGGACTTAGAAACCAGCCTGGCTAACATGATGAAACCCCATGTCTACTAAAATATAAAAATTAGCTGGGCGTACTTTGGGAGGCCGAGGCAGGCAGATTACAAGGTCAAGAGATCAAGACTATCCTGGCCAACATGGTGAAACCCCGTCTCTACTAAAAATACAAAAATTAGCTGGGCATGGCGGCACACACCTGTAGTCCCAGCTACTTGGGAGGCTGAGGCAGGAGAATTGCTTAAACCCAGGAGGCTGAGCTTGCAGTGAGTTGAGATCACGCCACTGCACTCCAGCCTGGTGACGGAATGAGACTCCATCTTAGAAAAAAAAAATTAGCTGGGCGTGGTGGTGCACGTCTGTAATCCCAGCTACTCCGGAGGCTGTGGTGGGAGAATCGCTTGAGACTGGGAGGCGGAGGTTGCAGTGAGCCAAGATCATACCACTGCACTCCAGCCTGGGCACTGCGCAACAGAGTGAGATCCTGCCTAAAAAAAAAAAAAAAAAAAAAAGAAGAAAGAAAGAAAGAAAGAAAGAAAGAAAGAAAGAAAGAAAGAAAGAAAGAAAGAAAGAAAGAAAGAAAGAAAGGAAATCTGGTACATAAATGTTAATAGAAATGAGCTGTGAACTCTGTCTCCAAAAAAAATAAACAAATAACTAAGGGGGAATAGCAAACCATAACCCAGATAACAATATATATCAAAGCAAATAACAAATTGATCTTGAACCAACTATGTATGCCCAAGGTATAATATATACATTATGTATACTATTGTGGGACACATGTAAATTGCAGTAAAAATAACTAATAATTATTTTTAGGTATAACTACTGAGGATGTTAAATGATTAATGATTTACATAAGACCCAGTATTAGATTCTAAAATTAGTCACATATTATTTATGTAAATATAATAATGTAAAAAATTTACATTATTTTCATTTTCATACAGAGAAATTCTATATGCAACATGTATATTTACACAGTAAAATCTGTACAGATCCTACAGCATAAATTGTATAATTTGTGAAAAACACAGAGCTGTCTAAAACTTGATGAGAAGAATAAGGCAAGTTAGAAAACTCCATAAATGATGCATTTTATATGTTCTTTGTATTTCAACAAAAATTTGCTGTCAAAGTTTATTGCCTATCAAAGAATATAAAGATTAAACTATTCATGAAGTATGGTAAAATTAAATATTTACTTAGGGGATAAATATGAATTTTTCAGAAATATTTATAAATATACCAAGTAGCTATGAATGATAGTATTTGACAACCAAGTTTATCATTGTCAATAGTGTTCCCTTAATTTTTTTCCAAATAAAAATCCATTAGGCTTTCTATTCCTAATAAGATCCAGGTAAACAATGGCTATAATCTAAGACAGGAATCGATTTCTGAAGAATTACTAGATTCCTGTGATCTCTTGATGAATAAATACATGTGGAAGGATATAAATATGGAAAGCTCAGAGCAGGAAAATCATTAGAAAAACATCCAGTGGCTCATGCCTGTAATCCCTGCACTTTGGGAAGCCGAGGCAGGTTGATCACAAGGTTAAGTTCGAGACCAGCCTGGCCAATATGGTGAAACCCCATCTCTACTAAAAATACAAAAATTAGCTGGGCGTGGTGGCAGGTGCCTGTAGTCCCAGCTACTCAGGAGGCTGAGGCAGGAGAATTGCTTGAACCCGGGAGGCGGAGGTTGCAGTGAGCTGAGATCGTGCCACTGAACTCCGTCCTGGGTGACAGAGCGAGATTCTGTAAAAAAAAAAAAAAAAAAAGAAAAACATGCAATGGTAATTCTCATGTAGTTCAGTTTTGAAGCTTTCCACATTATATATGTTATTCTCTCTCTTCTTCCCCAGGCAACTGGAGAGTTCTCAGTGTCCTCCAAAGACATCCCCAGCTCCAAAATGATCACCCTTTCCCCCTCCCACCATCATCAGTCACATCAGTCACTCCTATTAACTAAGGCACATCTCCATTAGATGGTCCCTTGATTATGCCTTGGCACTAATGTATAATAAATAATTTAATACTTCTTAAGACTAATCACATTTTTGATGCAAAGAAAGGGATTTTAAATCAAATACATGTCTAATTAAAGAATTGAGAAGAAAATGTTTAGAAGCACAGGAGACTCTGGTGCCTCTTTCTGTCTATTCTGGATGAGATGCAACTCCACCCTCAAAATAATCCAAGAAATAATCAATGACTAACCTAGTAACGTGAGGACCAATTAAAACAGAATCTGCATGAGTAGAAAACATGCCAAAATTGAAAATATTTGAAAGGTAAAAATCACATTTTTTTTTTTTGAGATGGAGTCTCTCTCTGACCCCCATGTTGGAGTGCAATGGTGCAATCTCGGCTCACTGCAACCTCCACCTCCCGGGTTCAAGCGACTCTCCTGCCTCAGCCTCCCCCATAGCTGGAACTACAGGTGCACACCACCACACCTGGCTAATTTTTGTATTTTTAGTAAAGATGGGGTTTTGCTATATTGGCCAGACTGGTCTCGAACTCTCGACCTCAGGTGATATACCCACCTCGGCCTCTCAAACTACTGGGATTACAGGCGTGAGCCACTGCGCCCTACGGAAACCACATTCTTAAGCTAAATCTTCCTAGTTCCAGTCATTAAATCTTAGGTGAATTTGATTAAATAATTACAAAACAAAGTGAAAAAGAATCCCAGCCAAAATCAATGCAAAACTCTCACTCAATTCTTTCACAGATTTATTCACATATTTTACCTTCGTCTTTCCAAATACCTATAGACCATGATATTTTTTCAGATCTCAGGCATCTTTCCTGTGCCATACAGACCTGTGTTCCTTTGATTCTACCCTTGTCCAGAATGTTCATCTCTCCATTTTGTTTCTTCGAGTTCCTTAAAGACAGGGACTCCTCATTCATCCTTCCCAGCACAGCCCCCCACAGAATGCCTCAGGCAATAAATATTTACTATTGAAATGAATGCAACATTTCACCTTCAGTTGGAAAGCAGAGTAACCATTTTGCAAAAAAGCAACACTTAGCCCCTTCTCCTTCCTGCAAAACTAGATTGAAAATAACATTTTGTAGCCCACAAGGTCAGGTCACAAAGGAATGGCAGCAGCCCAGATCTCTGCAGTCCTCACTAGATCTAAGCTTCTCTGATTCTTCAGCAAAAGAGTCAACTTGGATCTTGACCTTTCTTAGCCGTGCGAATTCAATATTCACAAAATTATTAAAATATAGACCTTTAGAGAAGATTAGGCATCAACATTTTTGTTAAACATTAATATGAAACTATATTTTCACTGAATTCATGCATTTTTAAATGATAGAAATTTCCAATTCAACACTGTAGAATAAGGGCCAAAAAACGTTTTCTGTAAAGGGCCAGAGAGTAAATATTTTAGAACTTTGCAGACCGTACAGTCTCTATCACATTCACTCAACCCTAACACTGTAGCATGAAAATAGCTATAAACAGCATATAAGTGAAGGAGCATGACTGTGTTTCAATGAAACTATATTTACAAAATAAAGTAGCAGACCAGATGAGGTCTAAGGGCCATGGTATGCCAACTCCTGTTTTAGGATAAAATTATAGGTATATAGAACCTTAAAACAAGAGATAGCACACTATAAATCATCTAGCTTAGCAAACTTTCAAAAAGCGTAATCATTATCACACTTATTATATCTCAATATTATATATCATACGTATATTATTATTCTTTGAGAAATACATAAACAATATTTTATTGAAGAAAATTTTGAAATAGAAAGCCAAAGTTCTCTCTAATCTCACAACACAGAGATAGCTACTGTTAACATGTTGGTGTTGTCCTTCTAGTCATCACGTATAAATCTCATGTATATAAATGTCATAGTTTTCATATTATACATGTGCTTTCTTGCAAAGTAATTATCATATTACACATACAATTTTGTGAATTATTTATTCAACAATAGATAAAGAGTTATAAATAACCATTTATCTATTTGAATACCTACTTATCCTTTTTATAAAGATTTACCCATATCCTTAAGTAATCTTCAAGGGTATTTTAAAAGGCTATGAAATTTTGTTATCATCAGCTGCATATGTAATAATTTATTTAATCAGTCCCTTAATACTAGGCATTTCTTTCCAATTATTATGCTACTATAAATAACTCGACAATGGATCTTTTTGTACATAAATCTCTATAGGACAATCTGATTACTTCCTTATGGTAAATTCTTAAAAAGGGAGTTGTGTAGTCAAATAGAGTTTTAGAATTTTTTTTTTAATTTTGTGGCCATTGATACATATTGTCAGGTTGCCCTCCTGAGAGCCATCCTCAACTGATACACCTCCAGCAGTAAACTATTAATATAACCCCCACTGCCACCCAATCTTGTGATGTTATTTTTCTTATACATGCCAATTTGATAAGCTTAATGCTATCATATTACAGTTTAACATGCATCTCTTCCATGAATTAAAAGAGTAGATATTTTTCTTACTTTTAGAAAATTCTTATTATTATTATTATTATTATTTTAGATAGAGTCTCGCTGTGTCTCCAGGCTGGAGTGCAGTGGTGCAATTTTGGTTTACTGCAACCTCCGCCTCCCCGGTTCAAGCAATTCTCCCTGCCGAGTAGCTGGGATTACAGGCATCCACCACCATGCCCAACTAATTTTTGTGTTTGTTTGTTTTTTGTATTTTTAGTGGAGATGGGATTTCACTATGTTGGCCAGGCTAGTCATGAACTCCTGACCTCATGTGATCCGCCCACCTTGGCCTCCCAAAGTGTTGGGATTACAGGCGTGAGCCCCCACACCCGGCTAGAAAATTATTTCTTATTTCATACAATTCAGATTTCATTTGAAAGACAAGGAAGATCCAGAGGCTCAGAGAGGTTAAGTATTATCTCATGGTCACAGAGACAGAGAAATACACACTCAGGACCAGCACCCAAGTCTTTGGCTGATAGAGCAAAGCTTTCTTCCCATTGCACCTTGCTACCCCTACGTTCCTCTCTACAACCTGAACATTCGGATCACTCTGATAGGCCTCAAAGAATGTTCCTAGTTCATCTTATTACTTTGGCTTTAGTGTAAGATAATCAATAAACTTTCTTTTCCCATTGTTCTCTCTTCTTGCCAAAGTGTTTCAGACCAAGGTCTATAAGATTGGCAAATATTACAGTGAAATGTTTTATGTTTTGTTTTGTTTAATTGTATATAGGAGGAGGATTAGAAGTTAACATTGTGAATAACAAATATATCAAAATATATATTGACAATTATTTCCAATGCAATGTGGGTTGCTCACAGAGATGACCATACATCTTGGTTTGCACAGGGACTAACTCAGCTTACATCTCTTGTGCAGCATAATACTTAAAGGCATCTTCTGTCAGTCAAACATTGTTTCATTTGAAAGAGAAAGCTAATCACAAACGAGAATCATGGCATAGATAAGGCAAGTGCCTCTTTCTTCCAGAACTCTAGACTTCAATGTCTTCCTTCTAATGGTAATTCTGGTATTTTTTGATGTTATGCAAAATGTTGTCCAATTAACATTCTTAAAAATATTTCTCATGAGGTCATTAAGTTGTTACCATTATTAAACATCTTTCAAAGTAAATTAAACTACACATTTTTATCAATTTTTTAATCTGCAACCTAACAGAGCAAACATAATTATTTTATGAACATATTAAGCTATATATTTTTAATATAAAAAGACATAAAGTCTACCTTTGATTCCCGATATTAAAAGAAAAACCCATAGAGTGACTTGATTTTTAAAAGCCAGATAAACGATTAATAAATATTCATCTTCTCTAAACTTTTTTTCATGAAAGAAATAACATTCTCTTCTACTGATAAAATGTTCTGGTAAATTTGTCTCTGTAGTAAGACTTCTGATATGGTTTGGCTCTGTATCACCACCCAAAGCTCAGATTTAATTGTAATCCCCAGTGTTGGAGGAGGGACCTGGTGGGAGGCGAATGGATCATGGCCATGAATTTCCCCCTTGCTGTTCGCCTGGTATTGAGTGGGTCAGGAGATCTGGTTGTTTAAAACTCTGTAACACAGCCAGGTGTGGTGGCTCACTCTTGTAATCCCAGCACTTTGGGAGGCCGAGGCAGGTGGATCACCTGAGATCAAGAGTTTGAGACCAGCCTGGCCAACATGGTGAAACCCCATCTCTACTAAAAATACAAACATTAGCCAGGTGTGGTGGCACACACCTGTAATCTCAGCTACTCAGGAGGCTGAGGCAGGAGAATTGCTTGTACCTGGAAGACAGAGGTTGCAGTGAGCCCAGATCGCGCCACTGCACTCCATCCTGGGTGACAGAGTGAGACTCTGTTTCAAAAAAAAAAAAAAGTGTAGCACTTTTCCCTTCGCTTTCTCTCCTGCTGCCATGTGAAGACATGCTTGCTTCCCCTTTGCTCTTCCGCCATGATTGTATGTTTTCTGAGGCCTCCCCAGCCATGCCTCCTGTAGTCTGTGGAGCTGTGAGTCAATTAAATCTCCTTCTTTAAAGATAAATTACCCAGTCTCCAGTAGTTCTTTTTAGTAGTGTGAGAATAGGCTAATACAACTTTTTCATATCATAATTTGGAATATTTTAATTTTCTGGTCTGGATTATCCCATTCTCCCCTTCCTTCAAAACACCAATGTCACAGTGAAATTTTTCTTCCGTGCAAACTTGAGTATACCACTCTGCTAAATGCTTCATGGACTCCTGGTAGACTTCATGCTAAAGTGCAAATATATCACTTATTCCCCAAGTTCTTTCATAATTTGGACTTGCTGCCTCTAGAGATTTTCCTTTTGACACCGGATCCAACAGAAACATTGCATGTTCTCTCATGCTATTGTGCTTTTCCCACTCTGTTTCATTGTTCTGGAATGCCCTTCACAGTCAATTCCATCTGGTGGCCGTTTTCTCTATGCATGGTGACTTTTACATTACCTTCAAGACTTTGCTCAGGTGGCTCCAGTGGGGAGCCCTCTATGAACTGGATCAAGTACTACATCTAGAAGTTCATTGTCTGCAAAATCCCATATCACATCTAACACATATTTATTGAGCTTCTGCCATGTGCAAAGCATTGTGCTAGATGCCAGGAACGAAGCAGTGAATGAGAAAGATGCAGTCCTACCTCCGTAGACTTTTGTATTCAAACTTACATTGTGTCACCATATTTTCATTTATTTGGTTACTGCAACCAATAGATTGCAAATTCTACACAAGCAGCAACTCTCTTGTCTTTGAATTTCCCTGTGCCTGGATTAAGGGCTGAAATTAAGGAGTTTAATCCACCATGAGAAATAGCCCAAAGAAACAGTACATTTGGACTTTTCTTTTCCCTAGCGTAAAAGATCCAGAAACAATTACTGAAACAGAAGGTACCTTTAAACTTCTAGCTTACTTAAAAGTTAAATATTCCAAAATACATTTTTCTCGACTACAACTGAACTTACAAATTTAAAAAGGATATTGCTTTTCCCTTATCTCCAACAGGTATTGGAAATCCTTTTTTCCTGCAATATAAAATTTCTTCCACTTAATTCCACGTATTTGGTAGAAGTAAAGCTGCATGACAAAGAATAGGTACTCAGCTTCACTTCTGCTGAGCTGTTACTTTCTGCCCTTAAAATAGGCAGAGGACACAGAAGTCAAACACGATAACCTCATTCTGTGTGACAGGTCAACTAATATCTACAAAGTTGAAATGGAGTTCAGGAATAAAAAAATTTTGCAATTGCTGTAGAACAATTTGGGTGCTGCTTTATCTTGATTTAGGTAGCAGACTATTAGAGATGTCTCAGGATTCAAAGAATGTGCACAGGAAGACAGCAAGGCATTCAGCCTCAGAGAATTCTCTATGAAACGAACAATTACAAATCTGGGTGTCTGATCTAAGTAGTGATCTTTGCCAAAGAGCCTAAAGAGAAAACTTACTTTATACTATTTATTTCAGCAGTAAGGCTTCTAAGAATGTGTAACTATAGATTTTGCCTTTTGCTCATTTACTTTTCCAATCTTTCAATTTCACCATTTTCTTCCTCCCATCACATGCTATGTGTTTTGTGTGTGCGCATGCCACACCATGCTTATCTGAGTGCATACACATCTCTGTTTACTTAATTTGAAATTATTTCCTTTCTACTAAAAATCCTGACATCTTAGCATATAAGCAGAGCACAAAGAATACATGAAATTACTACTATTAAATAAGACAGCTCTCTATATGTAAATCTAGCAAGCTGGACCATTTCAGTAATTATCTAAATACAACATATCTAACCAGTTAAAGTAAGAAATTAATTACTCCCACATCCTAATCCAGAATTCATTCATGGAAGAGCCAAAACAACAGGTTTTGTTTTTTTTTTAAGACATTTTTATTTAAAATAAGTATAGTTTTGTAAATAGCTTTTAATAAAGTGTTCAGGCTTGGAAATAAGTTATTCCACTCATTCATTGATTCAAGATGCATTTTTTGGTGCATGTACTATATGCAAGATTGTGTGCGAGGCATTGTAGGGAATAAGAGAAGCTGAATTAGCAATAAATTGTTACCAAGAAGCTCCTCTATGAGTAGGCGAGCTTATGAATGCCAGTAGAAGTGATAATAAAATTTTATAGGAGTGCAGATGAGGACATGGGCATTGCACACTGGGGGAATCAGAAATGCCTTCATCTGGGACACAGCTTTTGTCTGGAAGCTCAAAAATGATTACAAATGAGGGAGAGAACTATATTTAAAAAAAGATTATCAGGCAAGGTAGGGAGTAAGCAAAACAAGGGCACAGAGAATGATTCCATTTGCAGGGACCACTCAGGGAAGGAACAGTGTGAGAACTAACACTGGCAAAGTAGATTTGGGAGGAACCCTGCTGTTCCTGGAACACCAAAGAGCTTTTTCACTTTAACCTACACACTATAGGGAAACCACTGCAGGTTTTAAAAGATGGATTAAGAGTTCAGGTTTGGTTTAATTACTTTGATAGGAGAAGCAATATTTCTTTCCCTGAGAAGACTGGCAGAGAAAGAAAATAAGTGAAAATGTAGAAATAGAAAGAAGGAAAGAAAACCACCTCAATGTGCACAGTAAAGTAAAATGGTCATTGTGGAAAACAAGTAGATAGGGGAGAAACTAGAAACCTATGCAGAAAGGGAAAAGTTCATTATAAAGACTTATGTATTTATTAGAAATGCTTTAGATAAATAGGAAAACATAGTTTGAAATATAGATTAAAACAGTAAAAAACAGTTCGTTTGAAATATTGTAACTGGGAACCCAATGTGATAGGCCATTGAACAAAATGCTAAAGAGTCCGTAATATAGCAAGCCATGGGAATCTAACAGTAGCGTTTTAATTGGTTTGGGACATGATCAAACATGCATTTTAGCAAGATAACGCTAGTAGCAGTATTGAGAATAGACCAGAGAGGAGACAAACTAGAGACCACAAAACTAGTTTGTGGGTGAAAGCTATAAACTAGGCAAGAGATGTTGGTATCCAAGGAACTGTATTAATAAATTAAAGTATTATCAATTTAGAATAAAGAGAAGGGAAGATATAGCAAAACTGGTGGAAATGTTCCTGGTAAAACATTTGAATGAAACTATAAAAGTTTAAAAGACATTTTCATATTATAAAAGATATATAAGTTGGGAAATTTAAGAATGCCGGAACCCATTCATTCAATGTAGGTAAAAAATGAATATCAGGGTAACATAATCAGTATCTCATCCATTTAGTCATCTTAACAGCTATATAAATAGTAAATTATTTTGTTAATTTTATAAAATACGAAAACAAACAGCCTGGAAAAATGTTAGCGTTTTCTAAACACTAGGAATTTTGTGCCAGCTTTTCTCACCACTGTTCTGTAGTTCACAATCTACAGACTACCATCACTTTCCAAGAGTCTATTCCTGTGAGTTACCCAGGTATCTAAAAAAACATTAGCTATGCCAAGAACCCATTCTGAAATCAAAGTCTAATCTCTCACCCAAAGATTCAATGTTGAGCTAGAAGTAATGGGAGCTGATTGCTCCTCTAGGGAAGAGCTGATACTTTTGATATTAATACTGTAAATTTAAAGGAATCCACAAGCTCATTGGAGAAATCCTTTTACAAATGTAGAGTATAAATAGAAACTCTGTAGTGTATAGGTCAGTCTGGTATTTAAAATTGAGGGCAGTGCTGTGTAGTAGAATTTTCTGCAATTGGGGGAGTGTCCCACGTTTTCACTTCCCAATGCAGGAGCCACCAGACACACGTGGAGCACTTGAAATGTGGCTAGTGTGACTTCAAAACTGAATTTTAATTTTTGTTTAATTTTTATTTAAATGTAAATAGTATATATGGCTAGTGATTCCTGTACTGAGGGCCCAGGACTAGACTAGACAATGGGCACACACTTGGAAACCCTATCTCAAAGATTTGATAATAGCAGAAAATTCTATTCACATGTCTCCCAACGAAGCAAAGTAGGCCCTCCATTAAGCATTTATTTATGGGAAACCAATGCCCCTCCTGTATGTGTAACCACAGTCATTCTTCCCTGACAAGCAGCGCATCAAACCTTGATATTTCCTGTTCCAAACTCAAGTCAGCAGCTAACATCAGACATCCTTGTTAACGTAGGGTATGCTGATGCTTTCCATTTGATACTTACCAGACACCAAAACTGTCCAGAGAACAGAAAGTATAAACACAGTGTTCAATAAAGCCTGGCAGGCTTTTAATAAGACACACGGGAGCATACTAATCCAGATTTCTGCAGGCAGATACTTCATAAAAGGTTAATCAAAGTGCTGGGCAATGGGGAAACACCTGGATCGGGCTCAGCACTATTTTTTAAAGAGAGCTCAACATCTGTACTGAAGCCAGGATTGCTCTGTGGGGAGAACCCTCAGCCCTTAAAAACCTTAAAACAGAAAGATTTGCAACTGCATCAACTGTCGTTATGTTAACACGGCTTCTCCTCAGCAACTGCTTCTAAATCACAATGACACTTGGAAAAAAAACAACAACAAGAAACACTTCTCTATTCTGATATTTAATATGTTTCTTTAAAAATGTAAGAGGTGAGCATAACCTATTATATAATAAAGAAATATTATCTCTGTTGAAAACTAAAAAAGGAAAACATGGAGGTATTATTATCAGCAAATCTATAAGGTTTCAATGGAATTACTTTCATTCTATTATATATATCCTGTTTAAAAGGTACAAAGTACCTAGCCATGGCCATCTGGTGAAACAGCTGGGAAGTAAAGCCCATTCGTTGATCATCCTCTTGTAATTGTTACCGTGGCCCCAGTCTTAACCACATACTATTTTTTTAAAAACTGACTATAAAAATCCAGTGGTTTTGTTTCTTGCTATGACTCCTTTAACACAACTAATTCTATTTACACAACTAAGGAAGGAAATTTTAAATTACAGAGAATTGTAGCAATGCTATTAAGGATTAGGCAGGGTTTCCATCATATGAGTTCATTCTATATTGCATTTATATAAATACACTCTCCTCATTCAGAAAAAAACCCATGTTCATTACCAAGATCCACGTTTTTATTACCTAAAATATTCAGTATAAAATATCAGCATATTTTAAAAGAATCTAAATAGTTAAGTTACCCTACAAATGGTCAAAGATAATAGAACAGCCTGGTTTAGTCTATTTTATATAAGCAGATAAACTTATAATCATGGCCTTTTTACACAAAACTCTAATATGAATACTATTTCACAGATTCCTTCACCAACCTATATTGTTCTATTTAAGTTAACTCCTTCTCTGGGATGAGAAAATGAGTGCTGTCCAGTGGAATTTTCTACAATCTGGGGAACATCCCGGGTTTGCATTCCCCCAAGCAGGAGCCACTGGCCACATGTGGTTATGGAGCACCTAAAATGTGGCTAGTGTGACTGCAAAACTGAAAAAGAAAAACTTTCTTCTTTTAATTTGAGGTATTATTGGTGAACTAAGAAATAATGTTGTAATAACTTCAGCCATGCTGAATTATTTCTTTATACCATACACTAGGAATATAAGTGTATAGACTTACTGCCTGAAATATCAACAGAAGGTGTTCAAGATGCCTATATAGGAATTGCTCTGAAATTAATCTAAATGTTGTATTGGTAACAAATAGTGACCATAATATCGGTTTCCTAAATAACCATTCACATTTAAATAAAGTGTATAAGTAATTCTCTGCAGAGAAGTCTCTCTGGGTAATGAGAGAATTATTCCTTTCTTGCCTAGAGACAGGAAGAAAAAATGCCAATAACAGCTTTACCAAATCCATCTGAGCTTGATAACCCAAGAAACGTAATGTCATTCCTCTAGACATTAATGGTCCTATTATCAGCTCCCTAAGCTACCATGGATCTATAGATCTTAAACTACAATTTAAAGATACTGCCACCACCATGCAACTGCAAGACTCTTGAAAATGCCAAGGTAAGAAAAGTGCGTGGACAACTAACATCCTCTATCACCCCAATCCTCAATCTGGGGAATTTCCTATGAGATGATGTGGCTTATCAATTTGCACACCTTGACATCTCAGCCTCTCCCTTGGTGCATCATGAAGACAGTGCTTACTGGACAATTTCCACTTCATTTTCTTACCAATATGCTCCGGAGGTGATGCCCAAATCAATCATAAACTGCTTAAGAGTTGGTTGTGACATGAATATCTGAGAATCATGGTTTCATAGTATTATTAAAGGAAAAATACATAATACTTATTAAATACTGAATTAATGACAGTCTAGTGATTCTGAATAACACTTCCGTCTCGGCAAACATGAGGCAGGAATATATATATGTGTGTATATCTTATCTGTGTGTGAGTTTATGTACATACAAGTGTACTGCATATATTATATGTGTATATGTCTATATGCACACGTATGAGAATTTGTTATGAGAGTCAACTAGAAGTCAGTTCATCTAAGATGACCGTATTGAAAACATGGTGCACTCTCTCTATCTATCTGAAGAACAGTCTCAAATGGGTAATTGGATATATCAAACTAAGTAATGAATCCACTAATGGCCCTTACTCTGAACTTCAAAAGAAAAGGCATAATATTAGAGGCAAACTCAAGGTACTGGAGTAAAACATCACCAGTAGCTAACCCTGACCTTCAAAAACTGTTCATAGAGTTGCTATTTTATTCTGAAGAAACATCAAATAAAAGATGGTCATGCTCCTAATCCAACCCTATTGTTTAATAATTTTACAAGTTTTGAAGATGGCAGAATAGGAACAGCTCCAGTCTACAGCTCCCAGCATGCACGACGCAGAAGATGGGTGATTTCTGCATTTCCAACTGAGGTACCAGGTTTATCTCACTGGGGAGTGCCAGACAGTGGGTGCAGGACAGTGGGTGCAGCGCACTGTGCGTGAGCCGAAGCAGGGCGAGGCATCGCCTCACCCGGGAAGTGCAAGGGGTCAGGGAATTCCCTTTCCTAGTCAAAGAAAGGGGTGAGACAGACGGCACCTGGAAAATCAGGTCACTCCCACCCTAATACTGCGCTTTTCCAACGGGCTTAACAAACGTCACACCATGAGATTATATCCTGCACCTGGCTCAGAGAGTCCTACACCCATGGAGTCTCGCTCTTTGCTAGCACAGCAGTCTGAGATCAAACTGCAAGGCAGCAGTGAGGCTGGGGGAGGGGTGCCCACCATTGCTGAGGCTTGAGTAGGTAAACAAAGCTGCCTGGAAGCTTGAACTGGGTGGAGCCCACCACAGTTCAAGGAGGCCTGCCTGCCTCTCTAGACTCCACCTCTGGGGCCAGCGCACAGACAAACAAAAGGCAGCAGTAACCTCTGCAGACTTAAATGTCCCTGTCTGACAGCTTTGAAGAGAGTAGTGATTCCCCCAGAATGCAGCTTGAGATCTGAGAACAGGCAGACTGCCTCCTCAAGTGGATCCCTGACCCCCGAGTAGCCTAACTGGGAGACAACCCCCAGTAGGGGCGGACTGACACTTCACATGGCCTGGAACTCCTCTGAGATAAAACTTCCAGAGGAACAATCAGGCAGCAGCATCTGTGGGTCACCAATATCTGCTCTTCTGCAGCCACCGCTGCTGATACCGAGGCAAGCAGTGTCTGGAGTGGACCTCCAGCAAACTCCAACAGATCTGCAGCTGAGGGTCCTGATTGTTAGAAGGAAAACTAACAAACAGAAAGGACATCCACACCAAAAACCCATCTGTATGTCTGTATGTCGCCATCATCAAAGATCAAAGGTAGATAAAACCACAAAGATGGGGAAAAAACAGCAGAAAAACTGGAAACTCTAAAAATCAGAGCACCTCTCCTCCAAAGGAATGCAGCTCCACACCAGCAATGGAACAAAGCTGGATGGAGAATGACTTTGACGAGTTGAGAGAAAAAGGCTTCAGATGATCGAAGTACTCCGAGCTAAAGGAGGAAGTTCGAACCCATGGCAAAGAAGTTAAAAACCTTGAAAAAAATTAGATGAATGGCTAACTAGAATAACCAATGCAGAGAAGTCCTTAAAGGACCTGATGGAGCTGAAAACCAAGGCACGAGAACTACGTGATGAATGCACAATCCTCAGTAGCCAATTCAATCAACTGGAAGAAAGGGTATCAGTGATGGGAGATGAAATGAATGAAATGAAGTGAGAAGAGAAGTTTAGAGAAAAAAGAATAAAAAGAAACGAACAAAGCCTCCAAGAAATATGGGACTATGTGAAAAGACCAAATCTACGTCTGATTGGTGTACCTGAAAGTGATGGTGAGAATGGAACCAAGCTGGAAGACACTCTGCAGGATATTATCCAGGAGAACTTCCCCAATCTAGCAAGGCAGGCCAACATCCAAATTCAGGAAATACAGAGAACGCCAGAAAGATACTCCTCCAGAAGAGCAACTCCAAGACACATAATTGTCAGATTCACCAAAGTTGAAATGAAGGAAAAACTGTTAAGGGCAGCCAGAAAGAAAGGTCAGGTTACCCACAAAGGGAAGCCCATCAGACTAGCAGCTGATCTCTTGGCAGAAACTCTACAAGCCAGAAGAGAGTGGGGGCCAATATTCAACATTCTTAAAGAAACGAATTTTCAACCCAGAATTTCATATCCAGCCAAACTAAGCTTCATAAGTGAAGGAGAAATAAAATACTTTACAGACAAGCAAATGCTGAGAAATTTTGTCACCACCAGGCCTGCCCTAAAAGAGCTCCTGAAGGAAGCACTAAACATGGAAGGAACAACCGGTACCAGCCACTGCAAAAACATGACAAATTGTAAAGGCCATCAAGGCTAGGAAGAAACTGCATCAACTGACAAGCAAAATAATCAGCTCACATCATAATGACAGGATCAAATTCACACATAACAATATTAACCTTAAATGTAAATGGACTAAATTCTCCAATTAAAAGACACAGACTGGCAAATTGGATAAAGAGTCAAGACCCATCAGTGTGCTGTATTCAGGAAACCCATCTCACATGCAGAGACACACATAGGCTCAAAATAAAGAGATGGAGGAAGATCTACCAAGCAAATGGAAAACAAAAAAAGGCAGGGGTTGCAAACCCAGTCTCTGAAAAAAAAGACTTTAAACCAACAAAGATCAAAAGAGACAAAGAAGGTGATTACATAATGGTAAAGGGATCAATTCAACAAGAAGAGCTAACTATCCTAAACATATATATGCACCCACACAGGAGCACCCAGATTCATAAAGCAAGTCCTTAGTGACCTACAAAGAGACTTAGACCCCCACATAATAATAATGGGAGACTTTAACACCCCACTGTCAACATTAGACAGATCAACGAAACAGAAAGTTAACAAGGATATCCAGGAATTGAACTCAGCTCTGCACAAAGTGGACCTAATAGACATCTACAGAACTCTCCACCCCAAAACAACAGAATATACATTCTTTTCAGCACCACACCACACCTATTCCAAAATTGACCACATCGTTGGAAGTAAAGCACTCCTCAGCAAATGTAAAAGAACAGAAATTATGACAAACTGTCTCTCAGACCACAGTGCAATCAAACTAGAACTCAGGATTAAGAAACTCCCTCAAAACCGCACAACTGCATGGAAACTGAACAACCTACTCCTGAATGACTACTGGGTACATAACGAAATGATGGCAGAAATAAAGATGTTCTTTGAAACCAATGAGAACAAAGAAACAACATACCAGAATCTCTGGGACACATTCAAAGCAGTGTGCAGAGGGAAATTTATACCACTAAATGCCCACAAAAGAAAGCAGCAAAGATCTAAAATTGACACCCTAACATCACAATTAACTAGAGAAGCAAGAGTAAACACATTCAAAAGCTAGCAGAAGGCAAGAAATAACTAAGATCAGAGCAGAACTGAAGAAGATAGAGACACAAAAAACCCTTCAAAAAATCAATGAATGCAGGAGCTGTTTTTTTGAAAAGATCAACAAAATTGATAGACCGCTAGGAAGGCTAATAATGAATAAAAGAGAGAAGAATCAAATAGACGCAATAAAAAATGATAAAGGGGATATCACCACCGATCCCACAGAAATACAAACCACCATCACAGAATACTATCAACACCTCGACGCAAATAAACTAGAAAATCTAGAAGAAATGGATAAATTCCTCAATACATACACCCTCCCAAGACTAAACCAGGAAGAAGTTGAATCTCTGAATAGACCAATAACAAGCTCTGAAATTGAGGTAATAATTAATAGCTTACCAACCAAAAAAAGTCCAGGAACAGATGGATTCACAGCCGAATTCTACCAGAGGTACAAGGAGGAACTGGTACCATTCCTTCTGAAACGATTCCAATCCATAGAAAAAGAGGGAATCCTCCCTAACTCATTTTATGAAGCCAGCATCATACTGATATCAAAGCCTGGCAGAGACACAACCAAAAAAGAGAATTTTAGACCAATATCCTTGATGAACATTGATGCAAAAATCCTCAATAACATACTGGCAAACTGAATCCAGCAGCACATCAAAAAGCTTATCCACCATGATCAAGTGGGCTTCATTCCTGCGATGCAAGGCTGGTTCAACATATGAAAATCAATAAACGTAATCCAGCATATAAACAGAACCAAAGACAGAAACCACATGATTATCTCAATAGATGCAGAAAAGGCCTTTAACAAAATTCAACAACCCTTCATCCTAAAAACTCTCAATAAATTAGGTATTGATGGGACATATCTCAAAATAATAAGAGCTATCTATGACAAACCCACAGCCAATATCATACTGAATGGACAAAAACTGGAAGCATTCCCTTTGAAAACTGGCACAAGACAGGGATGCCCTATCTCACCACTCCTATTCAACATAGTGTTGGAAGTTCTGGCCAAGGCAATCAGGCAGGAGAAGGAAATAAAGGGTATTCAATTAGGAAAAGAGGAAGTCAAATTGTCCCTGTTTGCAGATGACATGATTGTATATCTAGAAAACCCCATCATCTCAGCCCAAAATCTCCTTAAGCTGATTAGCAACTTCAGCAAAGTCTCAGGATACAAAATCAATGTACAAAAATCACAGGCATTCTTATACACCAATAACAGACAGAGAGCCAAATCATGAGTGAACTCCCATTCACAATTGCTTCAAAGAGAATAAAATACCTAGGAGTCCAACTTACAAGGGATGTGAAGGACCTCTTCAAGGAGAACTACAAACCACTGCTCAATGAAATAAAAGAGAATACAAACAAATGGAAGAACATTCCATGCTCATGGGTTGGAAGAATCAATATCGTGAAAATGGCCATACTGCCCAAGGTAATTTACAGATTCAATGCCATCCCCATCAAGCTACCAATCACTTTCTTCACAGAACTGGAAAAAACTGCTTTAAAGTTCATATGGAAGCAAAAAAGAGCCTGCATTGCCAAGACAATCTTAAGCCAAAAGAACAAAGCTGGAGGCATCATGCTACCTGACTTCAAACTATACTACAAGACTACAGTAACCAAAATAGCATGGTACTGGTACCAAAACACAGATATAGACCAACGGAACAGAACAGAGCCCTCAGAAATAATGCCACATATCTACAACTACCTGAACTTTGATAAACCTGACAGAAAGAAGAAATGGGGAAAGGATTCCCTATTTAATAAATGGTGCTGGGAAAACTGGCTAGCCATACGTAGAAAGCTGAAACTGGATCCCTTCCTTACACCTTATACAAAAATTAATTCAAGATGGCTTAAAGACTTACATGTTAGACCTAAAACCATAAAAATCCTAGGAGAAAACCTAGGCAGTACCATTCGGGACATAGGCATGGGCAAGGACTTCATGTCTAAAACACCAAAAGCAATGGCAACAAAAGCCAAAATCGACAAATGGGATCTAATTAAACTAAGGAGCTTTTGCACAGCAAAAGAAACTATCATCCGAGTGAACAGGCAACCTACAGAATGGGAGAGAATTTTTGCAAACTACTCATCTGACAATGGGCTAATATCCAGAATCTACAAAGAACTCAAACAAATTTACAAGAAAAAAATAAAAAACCCCATCAAAAAGTGGGCAAAGGATATGAACAGACACTTCTCAAAAGAAGACATTTATGAAGCCAAAAAACACATGAGAAAATGCTCATCATCACTGGCCATCAGAGAAATGCAAATCAAAACCACAATGAGATACCATCTCACACCAGTTAGAATGGCCATCATTAAAAAGTCAGGAAACAACACGTGCTGGAGAGGATGTGGAGAAATAGGAACACTTTTTACACGGTGGGTGGGACTGTAAACTAGTTCAACCATTGTGGAAGTCAGTGTGGCCATTCCTAAGGGATCTAGAACTAGAAATACCATTTGACCCAGCCATCCCATTACTGGGTATATACCCAAAGGATTATAAATCATGCTGCTATAAAGACACATGCACACGTATGTTTATTGCAGCATTATTCACAATAGCAAAGAGTTGGAACCAACCGAAATGCCCAACAATGATATACTGGATTAAAAAAATGTGGCACATATACACCATGGAATACTATGCAGCCATAAAAGATGATGAGTTCATGTCCTTTGTAGGGACATGGATGAAGCTGGAAACCATCATTCTCAGCAAACTATCACAAGGACAAAAAACCAAACACCACATGTTCTCACTCATAGGTGGGAAATGAACAACGAGAACACATGGACACAGGAAGGGGAACATCACACACTAGGGCCTGTTGTGGGGTCGGGGGAGGTGGGAGGGATAGCATTAGGAGATATATCTAATGCTAAATGACGAGTTAATGGGTGCAGCACACCAACATGGCACATGTATACATATGTAACAAACCTGCACGTTATGCACATGTACCCTAAAACCTAAAGTATAATAATAATAAAACAATAATAATAATAATAATAATAATAATTTTACAAGTTTTTATTGCTGTCTTTCAGGGCACTATTTTTTCATAAATATGTATACTATTTCATTCAATAATAAAATTTTGATTTGGGGTAGAGGTGTCATATGTTAATATCTCTACAGTCTCTCATTTCTAAAGAGAAACCACAGGATTCATCATCACTAATCATCATCCGTTAGTTGTGAACTAAATCTACGACTTGAGAACTAGGACCTGATAATGCAGCATATAAAAGCAGCAATTCATGTTCAGCGCATTTTGTCTAAGAAATGTTTTAAATTATTTAGAATTTTCACTCTAAAATGTGAAATTGTTTGAAATGGAATAAAACAGAAAACTTGTTTTCTTTTCATTTTGATAACTAGAAAGAGGACTAAAGTTATTCTAATAATCTTGCTATGTATTCACCAAGCTGAATTCTGCCTTATAATGAATTCTCATTAGGAATAGAGTTCTTATCTCTGTCAGTCCCCAGTGCCTATTAGTACCTGCACAGTAGCAAGCTCAACAAATATTTGTCAACCTACTAACTGTTTATTTAGCTGAAGTACTATATTTACAGTTTTATACTTTTAATAGAAAAGTAACTAAAATTAAGAATTTGAAAATTCACCCATTTCCTTCAATAAATTACAAAATGTCCTGAATAACAAAATACAATTTGGCTTTAATAAAGTAATTTTAATTTAAATGGCTGTTTTTAATAACAAACATTTCAACAGACACACCCCCTCAAATCCATGATGAATCACTCCACTGCTCAAAGAAATAAAATTTAAAATATAAAACTTACCTTGTTAAAATAAAATAACTGGATTATCATGGTCTTTCATGTACAGATGCTTAATTAACATCAGAAAAGTCAAAATTAACTATCACTTTAAAGTAATATAAACCTTCTAAACTTTTATATACACACACACACATTTTCTCTAAACTTCTAAAAACTTCATATTAACATTTTAGGCTAAATGTATCCTAAATTCACTTACATAGAACACCATTCTTACACATGTTAACAGGTGTTTTACAAAAAAAGTATTCCATGATAAGGGAGTTATAACATATTTCAAAACCTCTCTTAGATATTTACCATCTGATAAGTCAATATCTTCTAAACATATTTAATCACAGAAAAAAAAAACTTACAACATAATTCTTAGCATCTTGTAATATAGCTTTCTATGGAACACGAGTTTGACAAATGAGACAAACCACATGTACTCAATAAGCACTCCACAGTATGAACAAGAATGTGCTTTTTGTCCAAAAAACAATCATTAGGATCTTCCTGCATGGTGAATCAGATCACCATTTTACATTGATTTCATTGGAATAGAATCCTGCCTAGATAAACTTTCCAAAATCAATCATATTTTGGTTTTAATTTTGCTAGCAGCACTTCTTTTTCCAGTTTTAAGTCATTAACAGAAAGCTTCATCACAGCACAAAACAATATTTTGATAACTCTTCATATCATTAAATGAAAAGAGTTATCTTCTGAAAATAATTGTTTTAAATAAATGCATTTATCTTATTCACTTGTCAGGATCATCCATGTTTTTTATTAAAATCAAAAGCTTATTATCAAGCTAAATCCAAATCAGACATTTTATATTCCCAATAAGATTTCTTCATCTTTCCCCACTAGCACGTGGATTTTCCTTGTTTCCTAGCCCATATTCAGGAACATGGCAGTTCCTATCCTTTCCCAAAACATGGACTGCACCAGGCATGTTGAAAACTCAAGAGTACCTCACTCCGTCTCCACACAACCATCAACCCTTGTCATCAATACTAAACAAGCCCAAGGCTGGCAGAATCCAGGCCTTATTATTCTTTCATTGGTCATTTATTCATTTAACAAATATTTATTGAGCATCTACTATATGCCAGAGACTATATGAGGCCCTAAGAATTAAGTACTGAATGACACACAGATGGGGCCACATTCTAGAGAGACAGAAAATAGAAAAAAATAAGTAAGTAAAATACACAGTATGCTGTATTAGCAAATGCTAAAATAAAAGAAAAAATAGGCAGGATATAAAGAATACAAAATGTCAGGGATGAGTTTGAGAATGTTTAAAGGGTGGTCAGAAAAGACTTCACAGAAAAGGTTGCTTCTGAGTAAATGGTGAGAATGAAAGCAAGAAAACAAGGCAATGGATAGCCCAGAGAAGGGCATTACCAGCAAGTGCAAAGGCCCGGGGGTAGAGGATGCTTGGCCTGTGGGAGGAACAGTGAAGAGGTCAGTTGTGGCTGGATGTAGGAGGCACATGGTGGTTGTGGTAGCAGATGAAATCAGAGAGGTGACAACCAGCTGCATCAGGTGGAGCTTTACAGGTCATTGTAAGAACTTTAGCTTTTGCGCTAAAAGAGGTGGGAAGCCATAGGTGGGTTCTGAGCCAAGGAATGAAGTGCTGTGACTTCCATTTTAATGAGATTACTCCAGCTGCTATACTGGGAATAGACTGACAGTGGGAAGAGAGTAGAGGTAGGAAGGCCAGTGTAAAGGCTGCCTCCTCCTAATGCAGGTAAGAGCTCATGGTAGCTTTGACCAGAGCAGTGGCAGCAGGATGCATGTGAGAAAAAGCAGGAACCCTCCGAGGCATGGGGCAGTTCTTGGCTCCAATCCTCTTATGGTGGCACATGCCCTGAATATTAAACCTACCGAGGTGGTCACTCGCCTTGTCAGGGTGTCTTTTGGGATTTGCACTTCTTTGAAAGGCCTTTTTATCTCTGCAATTGTACCAAACACAAATCTCCTGCCTCTCCTTGGATCCCCTTGGTCATATTACCTGCCTGTTAAGCCCATTAACACCACAGGGATGCAACCAGATGAGAACCCTGGATGAGTCAGGCCATCCCCCTTGGCCCCTGCTATGCTGCACTCCCCAACCACATGCTCAGTTTCTGGGCCACTTCTAGACTATCATGAAACATCGCAATGGGGAACATGGGAACTGGCATCGGGGGGAGCATTAAGGAGCTCTAGTGACACCCTATGCAAGCTAACTGCCCATAGGACAATCAATGACCAACAGGAAACAAGACACAGAGCGGGGCTAGCTAGGCAGACAAATTCCCTGTCCTCCCTCCCTTCCCATAGACTTCTCGGAAGATAAGTCCTCCTTGCAGCTCATTTGAGAAGGGTCATATGGGGAGAAAATATGCCAGCCAAGTGACTTGCTGCATCTTATATGTCTTTTTGGGAAGCAGTAACACGTCATGTTCTCCTGCTTCTCTTTCTTTAATCCTCACACTCGCTAACCTGGGTTTGCACCTCCCAGATAAAGCTTCACCCCTTGAATCACAGCCCCAGACTCTACTTCCTTGGAAAACATACATCAAAAGTATCCTCTCAAGCTATGGCCAGTTTATTGTCTTTGTAGCATCTGCCATACTCAAATATTTTACTTTTAGGTGGCCAAAGTGTTTTCTTTAATAGCTTCTAGACTTCCTGTTTTGGTTAGAAAGGTCTCCACAACCTGCATGTCAATACAGGTATGATTAATCTTCCTCTTGAATTTTATTTTTTAATTTAGGTCTTTTACGCTCTTGAAATTAATTTTGCATATATATAAAATAATGGTAACCATTTATTTTGATTGCCAGTTGTGTGAGCAGTTATTTAACTAAATTAACTAAATCCTTCTTTTCATAGTGAAATAAGATGTCACCTTTATCATGGATTGTTCCCATATATAGTGAGATCTGTTTCAGGGTACTTATTCCAGTCTACCAATCTATCTTTGCTCTATTCCCATACAACATTGTTGTCATCACAGTTGTTTTACAGTATGTTTTGATATCCAGCAAGAAAATGGCTTTTTATTCTTCTTTTTATTTTATGTTTTCTCCAGTGTTTTTTCTTAATCTTGAATTTTTTAATTCAATTCAAAAAATAACTTGTTTCTAAATGAAAAGGCATTGAGTTTATATATTACAAATAGAGCATTAGTTCTCTTATTTGTTTAAGTCTTGTTTTATATCCTTCAATAATTTTTTATAATTGCATTCCTATAAATTCTGTGGCTTTCTTGTTAAAATTAAACCTAAGTATTTTAAATTTTTTGTCATTTTTATGACTGGAATACTTTTCCTATTTCCATTTCTAAGTAACCATTAATAGTATAAAGCAAGCTTGAATATTTCTCTTATAATCCGGCTCTTTATAAAGTTCCCTCATCAATTCTAGCCATTTTTAGCAGCATCTCTTGGGGTTTCTAGATATGTAAGAAATCTCTTTGGGAAAAAAAAGTTGACCTTACTATTTCCTTAATTATATTTATATCTATGATTTTATTTTCCTGATTTCTTGCATTTACTTCAACCTACAAAACAATGTTAATAAGCAAAAGAAGGCATCTTTTTCTCTATCCAGATTTCAATGAAAATGATTTAGGGTTTTAGTATTTAAGATGATGTTTGCTGATTATTTTAGTAAATGGTCTTTATCATGCTGATTAGTAAATGGTCTTTATCATGCTGAAATATTTTCCTTTTATTTCCATTTTGCTTAGAATTTTTATTGGGAATGGCTGCTAAATTTATCAAACACTTTTTCAATGAATGTAATGAATTTTTCTGCTTTAATTTGTTGATACAGCTAATTATATTCACAGATTTCCTGATACCTGACCCATCCTTATATTCCCAGACAGTAACCCTAGTTGGTCATAGTACCTATTTTTTCTAATATATTACAGTATTATCAGATTCTAGCTGGTAACATTTTGAGTAATCTAGTCCAAAATACAAATTTTAAGAAACCGTCACAAGAATAAACTATATTATAAGAAATCTATCTTAACACAAGAGTTTTTAATAATTTGTTCAGAGGTTAAAAAATGTAATATAAATTACAATAACAAATTCATTATGTGTATATTTATAACAAAGGAAAAAGCCAACAATATACAACAATTTTCAGATCAGGTTCAGAGAGGGATTACATCAGTGACTCTCAAACTTATGTATAGATCAAAATCACCCTTAGGGCTAATTACAACAGATTTCCAGGCCTCACCTTCTAAGTTTCTGAATCAGTAAATCTGCAGTGAGTCCCAACACTTTGCACTTCTAACAAGTTCCCAAATGAAGTTGAGGTTTCTGGTCTAGGAACTACATTTTGAGAACCACTGCTATACAGCATACAAAGCTTCAAACTTGCTAATTAAACTTTGAAGCTTCAGCCTCCACATC
This sequence comes from Symphalangus syndactylus, assembly GCF_028878055.3. NCBI lineage: Eukaryota > Metazoa > Chordata > Mammalia > Primates > Hylobatidae > Symphalangus > Symphalangus syndactylus. The sequence goes on along the minus strand of NC_072437.2, from coordinate 23,420,715 downwards.
TGCAAACTGGAGACAACCATCAATCCCCACAGGATCACTATGAGAATTAAATAATCTAGGATATGCAAAGCATTTAGCAGAAAGCCTAGCACATAGCAACTAAATGTTAGTTGCTATGATTTTTTCACTAAAAAAGTGAAGAATTAAAGAATAAAAAGGAGACGGGAGAAACAGGAGCTAAGAAGGAAGACTAATACAACACCCAATGCCTGTTAGCTATTTCCATTTTATGGCAATTACTAACATACTAAGTTAATAGCAAAAAGAATGAAGAATTAACTAGAGTAGAAATATTTATCTCTGTATGAAGTGGGGATAAAAAATATTGTAATTATGTTCAGCACTGAGCCATAAATTCCATGAAAAGAAAAATTAAAGAAATCACCAATGTTACTTTAAATTTGATGTTAGGCATTATTCCATTTTAAAATGTTCACTAAACTACTTTCCACACGTGGCTTGATAGTAAGTAATGACTTATATTGAGCTATATGTGGATAATGTTCTTTAAAGATCTTAAAATAGCTCTAAAAAGCTAAAGCTCCATAAGGGTCTTAAAATTGCCAAATATTAAAATATTTTAAGGTATTATATAAGATCTTTCTATATATTTTTACGGTTAAGCCTTCTTGAAGTAAATCAGTTATCTCATGGATATTAAGCATTTGGAAGTATACCTTAATAAAAAATAATTCATTTAGATTTTTAATTATGAATTCAACAGGGATGTCTGAGATGTTATATAGAGGCTCATCCAATTTACTTTTATGAGAAAACATTGAGAATTAGGGACTGTGGCTGCTGGAGTCAACTTCAACTACACTGTGCCTTGGTGCAAAGATCTTCTTGTCTTCCAAGGACCTCCAGAGGAGAGGCTTTGCCCTGGCATTGCTGTCATGGGTGCTGGGGGTTTCTGCTTCTCTCCCAGATCTGCTTTGCTGCTTTGCTCAGCACAGCCTGGACACACACACACACATGCACACACACTCACATGCATGCACACACACACACGCACACACACACACACCACCTCACCTAAGGTATAATTAATAATTATATCTTAATAAGGTATAATTAATAATTATATCTTAATAAGGTATAATTAAGGGTAAGTGTCTGTACCATTCTGAAAACAGGAGCATTAGGCAAAAGTCCACATACCCAGTGTTAAAACCCCCAGTCTTCCTCTCAACTCAGCTCCCAGGGTAAAAGAGCCAAGCACAGACAAGAATATCTCCCATCAGGAGAGTGAAGGTGCCATTTCTGGGTAATACAAACTGCCCAAAGTAAACACTTCAGGATACTAAGCTAAATTTTTGAAATTAATGCTTTCCAAGCCACAACCACTGTTAACTCCTTGGAGAATATCCTACTGCATATCTTGTTGTTATCTGTATGTCTTCATGCCTATAGACCTAGAGATTCTATTCATCTGTGTTTTGAAGGATGCCATAGTCTACAGCTACTAGAGATCTGCTTTTGTATTAATGTTTTATGAACATTTTTACAGGATGTTAAACATTACACAATAAAATTTTAAATAACCCCCCCACACACACACACACACACATCCAGAGCTTTCAAAGACTGCATGTAGGTCTATAGAGAAAGAGGGGTAACTCAGGAAGGAAACAGGAGGGATTTCAGGGCTAAATGATTAAGAATTAAATCGTTAAAGCAGAAAAAGAGGGAGAAGCTAAAATAAAGCAGAAGGGGAGAATGAACGGCCTAAGCTACACAGAAAGTGTTTCGCTCTGTTCTCTGAGATTGCCACTTGTCAGACAATGTCAGCCTCAAGCTGCAGGTTGCCAACCTGGACAATTGCTGGGAAGAATGAAAACACCAAGGAAAACAGAACTGAGAAAGAGAGAGAAGGAGGAAGTGAGGGAAAGAGAAAGAGAGAGGGGAGAGGAAGGGAGGCAAGAAGGAAGAGAAAGTAAGGGAGGGAAAGAGGGAGAGAGAGAGGAAGAGAAAGAGAGGCAGGAAGAAGAGACAAAGGGAGGGAGGGAGGGAAAGGGAGAGAGGAAGAGAAGCGCAGGCAGAAGGAGAGAAAGAGAAAGGGAGGGAGGGAAGGAAGGAGGGAAAGTGGGGGAGAGAGAGGGAAAGAGGGAGAGACAGAGGGAAAGAGAGAGGGAGGGAGGCAGAAGAAAGAGAGATAAAGAGAGAGATATCAATCTGATAACTTGATTAAGCCCCTGGATCTATCCATGCTTGAAGCTAGAGAACCATAAGACTTGCCAGTTATGTGAGCACAGAAATTCCCCTTTTTGCTTAAACCAATTTGAGATAAGTTTCTCTTCCTTGCAGTGGAAACATACCTTGTCCTTTTAAGTTAAACTTCGCCTCTTATATCTCCAAACAGGCCAGAAAGACTCTCCAATCCACAGCGTGCCTACCAAATTCAGCATTAGAGTAACAGTAAATATTGTGTGAACTAATTCCTGACTTATTCCTCAGAACACCAATTTCTCTCACTCAGGCAGATAATTATTAGAATCTAAGAGCCAAATTCCCTATTCTGCACTGCTTTATTAAGTCACATATAATATATCACCATATTTTCCATCTTCTCAATGGCTAAATGGCTGTTCTTAAAGTGGAAGGGGATTAGAGTTTCATAACTTAGCACCATGAATTTAGAAGTAGAATAAATAGCACTAAATAAAAGTATCTTTTAGTCTCTCTGGAAGTTAAATTATTGCTAAATAGTATATCTTTAAGATGATCAGAAGTGTCAGCTGCTCCTTGAAATTTATGTGCTGGGGAGCACAAGGATGATCAATCATCAACATGTCAGAGTTGTAGATCTTTCAGCTGAATCACACTGAAGAGGTGCTTGAAGTTCTGTCACACGGCCTCCTGTTCTTTTTTTACTGGTTGATTATCTTACACTGTCAAGACCTTACCAAAGCCAAAGATCATGAAGCGATGAAGTGCAAGACTAATAAGCAAAAATATGCATTAAAGCCCTAAGATATTAATATATGCATAGCCAACGTACATTCTCATTTCCTGAAAATCTCAGTTTTCAAAAAAACAAAGAGAAAGAAAGCAAATATGCATTCAATCCTAAAGCCCAAAGATATTAATATATGCATAGCCAATGTACATTCTCATTTCCTGAAAATCTCAGTTTTGAAAGAAAGAAAGAAAGAAAGAAAGAAAGAAAGAAAGAAAGAAAGAAAGAAAGAAAGAAAAGCAAGCAAGCAGACCAGTATCCTCTTTACAAAAACCTTAGGAAAAAAGCATCCAACCTGTGATGGTTAATATTGAGTGTTAACTTGACTGGATTGAAGGATGCAAAGTACTATTCCTGGGTGTGTCTGTGAGGGTGTTGCCAAAGGAGACCAACACTTGATTCAGTGGACAGGGAAAGGCAGACCCACCCTCAATCTGCGTGGGCACAACCTAATCGGCTGCCAGCACAGCCAGAATAAAAGCAGGCAGAACATGGAAAGACTAGACTGACTTAGACTTCCGGCCTATATCTTTCTTCCATGCTGGATGCTTCCTGCCCTTGAACATCATCAGAATCCAAGTTATTCAGCTTTGGGACTCTTGGACCTTTGACCACAGACTGAAGGCTGCACTGTCGGCTTCCCTACTTTTGAGGTTTTGGGACTTGGACTGGCTTCCTCGCTCCTCAGCTTGCAGACAGACTATTGTGGGACCTCACCTGTGACTGTGTCAGTCAGTACTCCTTAATAAACTCCCCTTCATCTACATCTATCCTATTAGTTCTGTCCCTCTAGAGAACGCTGACTAATACACAACCAAAACATCAATGGGGAAAAATTTGGTTCCCTATTACCCCACGGCTTTTAGATAAAAGCATTGCTCATCATTGTGCTTGGGTCAAAGGCAGCTGGTCCCACAATTCTTTTCGGAATCTCCATCTTTCTGTTAATATTCGGGGAAAGAAACAAATGGAATAAAAATGTATGTTTTCAGGAAGGTATGCTGGCATTTAATAAGCAAACTATCAATTTTAGAGTAAGACAACACTTATTCATTGTGAACCATCTGTACCCTCTATAACCTTGCTAGTCAAAGGGTGACCCGCAAGCCAGAGCATGAGCAAGACCTGGAGCCTGCTGGAAATACAGAGCCTCAGGTCCCAATATGGACGAACTGCATCAGAATCCATGTTTCAACAAGCTCCCAAGGTGATCTGTATGCACATTAAACTTTTAAAAGCACCGTCCCATAAGGAGCAGTAACAGAAATGCCTTAGAAACATAATTTTATTGGAAAAAAGCAAATTATAGATAATTATATACATATACACACCCATTTTGAGATTACAAAATTAGTGAAACTAAATGGTATATTGTTTGGTCATTCAGGTGTAGGTGACGAAACTATAAATTAAAAGGCAATTTAGGACACTATTCCCTCTGGGGGTAGGGGTGCACAGAGATGAAGTAGGGGAGGAGGACAAGACAGATGCAACAGAATTGTTCCAGTTCCTAATGGAAGGGGGGATTCACAGGTGTTCCTGTTAGGATGACGTTACATACAGTTTATATGTTCAAATATTACATGATAAACATTTTCAAAAATGAAGAAACAACCTCATTAGAATGAAAATAGCCTTTGCAATCATAAATAACAGCTTTTGCTGGGATGGAGAACTGGAAAGGACTTACTTAGCAGCTTGTAGACTTACTAAGCAAGAACAACAATGATTTAATCCAGGTGAATAATAAAGAATAATTTATTACTTAGAAGGGGAAATGTAACAAATAATAAAACAAATATACAAATAAATGAACTTATAGATCAAACATTTGCTTGCATTTTTCTGCAAATTAAAAAAAAACACTCTGCATCACCATCATCAATGTCTCTGAAATGACAGAAACAATGAGTCTGGGATAGCAGATGCTTGGAGCACAGTGAGGGAGAGATATTCAAGAGATGCAGCCAGGTTACTCATCAGGGACATTTTAGGGACAGCTGTGGAGTGAATGGGTTTTCCAGCCAACAATGTTGCTCTTAGGTAACCAGGCTTGTATTCCTTATTTGCTATTTTACGTTAAACAATAACTGATTTTAAAAATTCATGATCACAACAGCCCTTTGAGTAAACCCTGAATTCTAAAACTTTGCTTGCAAGGAAAGCAACCTTATTGAGGAAATATGCAGCCTCGGGTTTTCATGATACACCTCCTGACCAGGATATTGTTTCACAAATTTGCTTTCAGGTTAGTGCATCATGAGACAGTGTAAAAATTCTATGTAAGAACTTACATATTATTCAACATACTTGGAGTACCCTAATCCTGACAATGAGAGGGTGGAGAAGAAACTAAATGTTGTATTTAGAAATAGAATAAACTAAATATTTTAATGAGATATTGTACGTAAAAGATGTAGGTTTAATTCCTGGCATCCCATGTCATGAGGACAGAACAACTTTGGATAAGTCCGTTTACCCCACTGACCCACATACGTTCCTCATTGGTTATTGAGTATACCCAGCTCTTCCTCTACTCTGTATGGGAATTCAACACATATGGATGTGTCTCCTGAAACATCTTGTCTGCTCCTCACCTGCTTCACTATTCCTTGACCACTTGGATGTCGACCTTCACCTGGTGAAAGGTCATGCTTCTGCCAACGCACATCTAGCTGGACTCCTCCCAGCCACTGACTTTGACCAGACTTCCTGGCTACTGACTTCTCTCTCTTCCATGGGATACCAACTCCAGAAGAGTCCCCCCTTCTTCCACCTCCATTCCAATATTCTCACATCTTTGCATGACTGGGCTCAGGGAGAGGACTCATGACATACCCTCTTCCCAGGCTTATTTTGCAGATCAAAGAAGGTAAATTAGATGTGAAGGCATTTTGAAAAGTTTAGAATAGTTACTGAGAAGAATCAGAAGATTAAAATACAACAGAAGTTAACCTATCAACAGGACTTACAAAATTCAGAGAATGCACATAAGTACAGAACTTTACATAAGTATTATCACAACCAGTGCTCTTAAGTCCAGCTATGTCACCAAGTGGACCCACTGAAAAATTCTTATTACAGATCTTTTGAGCTTTTCCTGTAGCATTGACTACAAGTAATCTTGCCATGAGGACAACAGACAGTCATGCAAAATATGAAGACTGCAGTTACCTAATGTTTCATGAGGGAAGTCTGAAAGAATTCACAGCTGTAAGTAACCTCAATGAGTATCCAACATAACTCCTTCATTTTCTCTTTTTGGAAATATGCCTGTGACCATAGAACTAATTAGTACTAGAACCAGAACGATAATTCAAGTCCCAGTGTAAAAACATTTCCAGTAATTTTAAGATGTCTAGTAAATACTTCTGAATGCAGGCAAGTTAACCACTTCAGACTGGTGACAGTATGGCTATTTTTAAAGCCATTGGGACAAAAATCTCACAATAGCCCTCAAAATTCTATTGTAGTGCTAAAGAGGCATTACCTGTATTACTAGTCTTTCTCCTCACAGTTGTCTGAATCATTCTTACTGCAATTTTACCTATTTTGTTGATTCCAAAAAAAGCATGCGCAGTTGTTTCTAGTTTTCTTGCTAGCAATACTCACATTTATGAGAAATTGGCTGATTTTCTTTACAGAGCTCAAAGCGATCAACTATCCTTAAAGATATAGATTTCTGGGCTGGGCGCGGTGGCTCATGCCTGTAATCACAGCACTTTGGGAGGCCGAGGTGGGCAGATCACGAGGTCAAGAGATCGAGACCATCCTGGCCAACATGGTAAAACCCCGTCTCTACTAAAAATATAAAAATTAGCTGGGGGTGGTGGCGCGCACCCGTAGTCCCAGGTACTCAGGAGGCTAGGACAGGAGAATCGCTTGAACCAGGAGGTAGAGGGTGCAGTGAGCCGAGATTGTTCCACTGCACTCCAGCCTGGTGACAGCGCGAGACTCCATCTCAAAAAAAAAAAAAAAAAAAGACACAAATTTCTGTTGCTGCATGGGAGTATGCTAAAAAGAGCTGCCCTTAAGAGAAGCAGGATATGAAAAACCAGTATCTACAATTCACAGCCCCTGTTGTTACTTTGATTTGAATCTTACATTGAAATTAGCATTTGTTTTACAAAGATATGGTGTCTTTATATGTGTGGTTTGTCTCTCTGTCACATGTACTTCTTATTCTGTCGCAATATTAACTATTGTGCCAGAAAATGGCTATCATATTGAGGTACATCTTCATGAATTTTGCAAAGGCCACAAAGCTCTTTTAAGACAGACTACACTAGACCTATCTTATAGATTTCTCTGCAACTGTAAATACATCCAGCAGGTTTTGTGTTATGTAGTTCAAGAGGGACAAAAACGTAACTCATTTTATATTGATTACAAAATATATACTCTGTTTGGGGAGTTTGAACTCTCTGATTGTTCAAACAATTTGGTAAAAATCTACTTTTCTATTTCATTTGTTGCTGAATGGAATACATCCTGAATTTGTCACCTCTTCTTTCTCTACACTGGGTCCCTCACGTTGAAGGGAATCACTCAATTGGTTTACAATATAATACCTGAGAGGCTGTTACACATCACTTTGCTGATAGAAATAATAAATGTAGAATGGAGAAATGGTAGATTTTTTTTAAATGGACAGAAAAAAAGAAGGTTTCATTGGCAATTTTTTGGCAAATATATCATCAAAGACTAGAACATATGGCCAACAAGAAATGGCTCATGTCTTGAAGAAAAAATATTTCATTGCAGCTATTAACCACCAGGTAAGAGACTTGTCAAAAAAGAAAATTTCAGTGACACATCGCTTTTGCAGAACCATCCAGGAGCTAATACTGTACACAAAGCAAGCTTTATGTTGACAGACAATAAGAACCTGCCAGTGTAATATGTTGCCAAGCTACTGACTGAGGACACCAAGGCAAAGGGCTGACAAACCCAGAAGCTATGTCCACATACAGTTGAAGTGACAGGAATAAAAATTCAAACGTTTTAGGGAGTTGTAATCCCTTGCCATTTTTTATACAAAATGATTAGATATCTTGTAAAAATACTAACAATCTTAAAAAATAAAATTAAAGTAGCAAAAAATATAGTTTTATGAGGTGACACTGAGAAGAAACCTCTGAACACCAAACTATAGGCACAATTGAGAACTTCCAAACATTGCCAAATTACTCCCAATACAGAATTAAAGAAGCAGGCTGACTGAATGCTAATGACTACTCTTTTATGTGATGTGCAGAAGACAAAAGAGCAGTTCTGAGATAAAGAAGGCAAGAAAGAAGAAAGGGAAATAGAGCAGGTAAGAAAGTAGATGAACAGCTAACAGAAGCCACAGGATTCTTTAATAAGAATGGCCATGGCTGGGGTCTAGATAAATTCTACTCAGCTCTTAGTTCTTAATTTGGCAGTTTGCTTTCCGCAATCAACCTTTTTCTAGCCTCTTGAGACAAGATTAGATGTTCCTGTTGAGTGCTTCTAACACTCTGAAACTTGCTCCCTTGTATCACTTATAGTTTATATAGCTATTTGTTTAATGTTTATATTCTCCTAGCCCTCAACTATAAACTCCACAATGCTAGAGACCATATATACCTTGTTCACCAAAATATCTACTATACACAGCGTATACTATGGGTTCAATAAATATTATGAGCAAACAAATTCAATGTAATCATTAATGTAAGTATGTGGAGAGACAGCATGAGCATAATGATTAAAGGAAAAAACTCTTAGTTCTGATTGCCTGGATTTGACTTCTGTTTGTGACATTCACCATCTGTGTGAACTTTGGCTATTCAAGCTTTCTTCCTTTTCTGAAATTACTTTATTTATATACAATTAAAATGATACATTGAAAGTCAATTACTCTGTGCTGGTTTAATGTATTATCCGTTCCTCCATTTACATTGTAAGATCTTTGAGGATGAAGTCTGTAACCTGGGCTGCTCATTGTTCACTCATTGTTCTGCCTCCATGAGGGCTGACACAGTGTTGGAAATTCAGCAGGAATTATATTACCACTTGATGATTAAAATAAAACAGGTATAATACCTGAAGAACACAAAATTACATTAACATTTCAATAAATTTGTTCTTAAAAGGTATTGAAAATGTGATTGCCAAAACTCATGAGTTAATTGATAAGTTGTAGTTCCTCTAAAATACTGCTCAAATCATTTATAAAGCCTTGAATAAGGTTAGATAACCCATTACTTACAACATTGTAGCTATTTTTTAAGAAAACACGGTTAAAATTATAGCTAATTCATTTTATTCACACCTGATTAATTACAAGACTTGATCAAAATTAAGCAGTTGATGCGAAACTTCAAAAGAAATTATTGATTCTTCTCATGAGGAACAGCCAATTAAAACAGTATGGTGCAAGACTGCTCTAGTTCTTACTATTCTAATTTTGGATTTTTTTCTCAATTTTTTAAACAAAGAACATTATATAAAGACTTCAAATTAGCTCTTGGCTTTTCCTATTCAATATCAGCCACTTACTGAGTGCCAATCATTTTGCTGAACCCTTCTTTAAAAAAGAGTTTTGCCAGTGGCCCTGCAAATGAAAAGAGATGATGAGATAATCATAGCAAAATCTTACTGCGGTGTGCTGCCTTTCTTCCCTGATGAAAACCCCACAGGATATTATGCTGGAAAAGGACATGATGATTCAAAGACCAGAAACTGTTTCTTGCCACACAAACAAAATGCAAGACAGTTCCAAAAAGCGCTTGTATGTGGATTTTGAGTACAAGAAGTTTAAGGTATTGATTGTCATAGGTCTTGAATTTCAGATATCCTACTGGCAGTTCTACTCCTGGGAGGAAATTGAAATATCGAGCTTACAATAAGTACAGATAAATAGCAAGTTTCCAAGATGGCTCCCCTAAGACAGGTTAGCCATGTCAGCCATGTCTTTAAAATACCTCCTGTATTAACTGAGTCCTCATTATTAGTTCAGCTAAAACTTAATGCACAATGCTCTCAGAATTAGCTCATGCACTGAAGACTGCTGAAATCTCTGTATAGCTCATGTCATTTTGCATTCCCAAAAGCTGCATATTTTTCCCATAGCTGACAACAATCCAAACTGTCTATCACTGTTATGTTTCCCATGATTTTCATGAAAGCAGTATTGTAGTATTAAAAATAGAAACTAATTTGTTCATTAATCTATCACCCAAATATAACTATTTTCATAACTGTGTTTTCTCCCAGCCTTTATTCATGCTTTTTCATAGCAGTAATTGTAGTATAAATATAATTTTATGTTGTTTTCCTCACTTAAAATTAAAAAAGAATTTGTGACATTTTCATGTTGATATATAATCATCATAGTTATAATTTTAATGAATGCATATATTCCATTTAATTAGTACAATATCCTCAACCATCAACCTTTGCCAAGGATATTTGGAAAATCTATCACCCTTCTGAATAAATAAAGAAACTGACTTGTATTTTTCAAAAATTCTTACTTTGTAGCACAGGAGCTCTAATCTTTGTCTCTGCATTCATATAGCTCTTAAGACAGTGGTATCTACTGTACACCTACTAGGTCTCCACATTATAATAGAAGTGGTGAGAAATACCAGAACATAACACATAATCTCTGGTTGCAACCAATTTACAATACAGTAAATGACACAAGACAAAGACAGAGGGTAAAATTCAACCATAACATCAGAGGTAAGCTAGATCCATGAAGACTGTGCTATTCAAGGAATGCTTCACTGGGTATGTGGACTTGGATGGAACTTGAAATATGGAGAAAGTATATTTAGCAAGATACAGGAAGGGCATTCCAGAAAGAAAACAACTTATTTTTGAATATGTCCAAACAGGGACTTTGGCAAGAGTGGTGGAATCTGTCCCAGGCTGAAGCAGGACTGGGCCTGTGCAAAAACATTTCATTCTTTCCAGTTGTGAGGATCTCATGGACAGAGAATTGAATAGTGAGTAAATCTACTCTCTTGGCAGTATTCATCCAACAAGAGCATGGAGGGAGTTCTAGCCTCCAGAACTGCAAGACTGTTGTTTAAGTCACCAGCTTGCAGTATCTTGGTAGCATGGCCAAAGCAAACTAATACATGGTGCTTTTCAAAATGCAGGTTCCTGAGCCTTATGGTAAACCTAAAGCCAGAATCTGTGGGCATGGACCCATCTCTATAAATCACCCCAGATGATTCTGGCACACTTAAAAGTCTAAGAATCTTCCATATAACCTATGCCAAACATTAAACTACAACACCAGCAAAGAATTTAGGAGAGATTAGCTAATAAAGATTATAGAGCTTATTTTTCAATAGAAATCCAATGAAATAAAATAGTTAACCTGTATAGCAATGTGTGCAAGACACTTTCACATGCTTTACTGTATTGAATCTTTAGAACAATTGTGAGCTACATACAGGTGACTATTTATACTGGTCCTGTTTCCAAAATAAAGAAACTGAGTTTCAGAATTTTTCCAACCTGCTGAGCATCACACAGCCAATAAGAACCTGAGCTAGTGCTCCGAGTCAGGTTTGGGGACTTGCTCAAGAAATGTTTGCAGGGTATTGAAGGTCAAAGCCAATCAAAAGGAAAGATTAGGTGATGGCATCAGAGAATGGCATTATGCTCCAGATAACTGGTCTGTTGGGTATCAGTCAGGATAATGTCTTGGGTCCAGTTCCACAGAATACAAGACAGGGCTGGAGGGAGGAACAAGGCAGGAATTCTGCCTCAGTGGAAAAATGGTGGGCTGCTTAGACAAGTGGGATAGCAAATTTACTTCTGACTCCTAGTGAAACTGCACTGACTGGTAAAACCTCCACACCAGCAACAAAGGGAAGTCAGAGGCTATCAAGGCATGCTGGGAATGGCAAGGCATGCTGGGAATGGCAAGGCATGATGGGAATGGTAAGGCATATGGGAGAGTCAAGGCATGATGGGAACAGAGGGAAAGTCCTAATGGAACCAGGCCAACAAACTCCTGCCCCATACCCACAACTCTACACCCAGGCTGTGCTTAACAGGCATGGAGAGGCTTTGCACACATAATTTTATGTAAGCTTTGGAAATTGATTCAGAACCACCACCACCTAAAAAACAAAAAAAAAAGAGAGACAGAGAGAAGAATGGTACTGGCATTTGGATTATTTAACTTCACAGCTACTGACATTTCAGAAAAGTCTTGATTGTCACCTTGAGCCTTGCATAAAAGCTGTGGAAAACAAAGGAACACAACTTGAGGAAACAAAGATTTCAAAGAAGAATGCTTTAAACCAAAATGATAGCTTATGGATGTGTGTTTTACTTCTTTTTCATATTGCATTTTAACCCTAGATAAATAATTCATTCTTAATATCATGTAGGTAACTGGAGAAAGTATGTTGTGATACTATGACTTTGGAAACATTGATTAGAAATTAGAAATTTCTATAGAAATGGGGAAAAAATGAATACATGGAAATTCTCTGAAAATGAGAATGAAAATGCACTGCCGGTTGCTCCATGACTCAAATTCCCCAAATAATTACTGGTAGGGCCCATTGCCATCTAGTTGTATAAACATAAATGAGCCCACGATAACACCCAAAGCTCAAAGAGTAATGACCAAGGTGGAAAAGATGGTCTAGTCAGGCATGAAATTGATTTTATAATAACAAATATCTGTTGCCTTCCATGTGCTAAGTAAATAATTCTGAAGCAGGGGGTAAAGATAATAAAAACAAAATCATTAACTGCTTCTACTAAATCAAACATGGAAAGGAACCCATCGTCATGTTGACCCTGAAGCCTGTCTAATGGCTAACTAAAGCAATTATTTTCATCATGACACAACCCTTCATCATAGGTACCTTCAGAGCTGTAGGAGACTTTGGCTGGTAACCTTGTTGGGAGTAGGTTTTTTCACTCCCAAGATTTACATTGAAAATGAGTGAAACACTATGCTAAGGTGTGGCTGGAGAGGAGGCACTAGGAAATAAACCCAGTGCTGAAGCCTGCAACAGAATCATAGGCCCCACAATCTAACCTTGAAGGCAGGCTTCAGTTGATGTCATCTAATTCTTCAGTGTGTGTGTGTGTGTGTAAAGGACTAGGTTAGCTAATCACTGATAATGGAATTTTATGGTCAGCTTTAAAAGGTCACTTTCAATGTCATTATGTCATTTATGTTCCCACAGCTTTGCTTGGTTGATTAGAATATAATTCTATGGAGAGCAGCATTTCTGGTTCAATGCTCAGGTGGGTCAGTTAGCTTTACTTAGTCCCTTGGCCCCACAACTCATCATTTTCCAGCTAGCTGTTTCCAAATGTGAGACTTTTATCCAAAAGAAATCACAAAAGAAAATATAGAGGAAAGAATGTTATACGTTTCCAAATTCCAGCAATAACTCAAGAAAAGTTCCACCCAACTACCTTATTAATGGTGTCTGCACACATTATAGATACACATGGAGTAACTACCTATGGTTCTTGTCTTCCTAGCACCCCACTCTCCTTCTTCTTGAAAGTGTTCCTCTCCCTAGTTTAACGCAGCTCCTAGGGAAACTGCCTTGGTCCTACAGGGCTCAACCTCCTGGCCTCAGCTGGTTGGTTAAAAGGTCGACATTTTTCCAAGCTTATGCCCAACAGAAACCCCTGCCTGGGAGTTCTGAAACTGGACTCAGAGAACATGTGTAAGTCTGTCCTTCTTTGATGATGGAAACAGTCAGAACTTTAGAATTCAGGAGCTGCTAGTGGCCATATTTTATACCACTGTGCAAGAAAGTTGGCCTTAATAAGAAAGAGCGGGAGTTTGAGGTTGCAGTGAGCCATGATCATACCACTGCACTATAGCCTGGGGGACAGAGCAAAACCCTGTCTGAAAGAAAGAAAGAATCAAATAAAGAAAAGAAAAGAGAGAAAGAGAGAGAGAGAGAGAGAAGGAGAAGGGAGGGGGAGGGGGGAGGGAAGGAGGGAGGGAGGAAGGATGGAAAGAAGGAAGGAAGGGAGGGAGGGAGGGAGGGAGGGAAGCCACACAGAGAGAAATAGAGTCAGAAGGTAGAAAGGAAGGGCCTGGCAGGGTTTGGCTCCCAAACTCATCGTTCCTGAGGCTAAGCTCTTTCTGTGCCTTCTCACTGTCTTACTTTTTAACTCTTCGTTAGACTCCAGGTGCTGCTAACTTCCTTTGGTTTTGCCTCAACTAATTTCAGTTGAGTTTCTGTTATTTGAAACCTATCCGATACCTGCACACTCAATGAAAGGCAATCCAGAAAGAGAATCTCACCTTCAGTTCTGGCAGTGACTCCAGTTATCAGTCTGAAGAGGTTATGCATCAGCAACAAACAACTCCAAGCCTCAGTAGCTTAAAGGAACAAAGATTCAGTTCTAAGTGACTACACATCCCTGTTTACTCACAACAGTTCTGGTTTATACCTGTTGTCTCAGCCTCCTCTTAGTCTCAAAAGTGGTCTGGTTGGAATGAAAAATTATATGGTCACCCTACTGACTTCTCATTTTTGCCACCAGCCATCACTTGGGACCCAAGCTGATGAAGCGGTCAGTATCTAAAACTCTGCCAGTCAACATAGTCAAGGGGGAAAAATGTCCTAGCATCTCAAACTAGCAATTAAATGCACTGGTCTATAAGAATTATCTACAAGCATTTTTTTTAATCAACAATTCCTTGGCCAGAACTAGCCATAGCCCCACCTCATCATGAGGCATCAGGAAGGGCCACCCTACCCAGAAGGCCAAGAACTTGCATTATTTGGCAAGCAGCACTAACCACTTAGAAACTCTAGCTCCCCTTAACTGTATATCAGTTTTCCTATCATTCTTACTCAGTCTTTCTAATGAAACATTACGTGGATCTTTAGATTCAATTCTTTTATTTTAGTGTATGATTCCTTTTCTAAACTTAGCTCTTAGAAAAAGCTGCATGATTTCATTTGACATTCATTGTATCCTTGTTTGTTAGACTTAGTGCTAACTCTTGAAGGATAACACAATGAATAAGACATGATCCCTCCTGCAGAAGCTTCACGCACTCAGTATTCTTTAGGGTATTTTTCTGGCTCATTGTAGCAGTAATTTACTAAGTGATTCCTTTAAGAACTGCTAGAGTTAATATCCCCAAGGTATGGTTCACTCACCTGGTAAGACCTACTAAAGAATATCTCAATGTAAATTTTAATATAGCTTATTCCAATTTAATTTTAACTGTATAGCTTATAGTCTATTGCAATGAAAACTCTGATTTTAATTAAATAAGCACAATGCAAAAAACCCTAATATAAAACACTAGCAATATTCCTTACATAGAATTTACTTCTTTTGCATTATAGCTACTGGAACTTTCTCCCCCACCCAGAATTTTCCATCTACTACTATTGGGGTACTCAGAACTTAACTTTCTCTGTTATGACTAAAACTGAGAATACATCAAGAAGTTTCTATTCCCCTTGCTCAAATTCTAAACAGGAATTGGGGAGGAGGAATTCCTATACTCATCACCAGAAAGGAAAAAGCAAAAAATGGGGCTCTAGCACCAGAATTGGGACTTGAAATGCATTTTCTCTCATAGAATATTTTATAAGGTTGTGAGCTATTATGTTATTAGTGTTATATTTCAGCACGGTTGTGAGTGAAATGGCTTTTTATGGACCAGTCTAGAGACCTCACTACCATTTATATCATTGTTATTATGAAGAAATATGTTTTGAATTCCAAGCAAGTAAGTTATACATTAACTTTCAGAATACTAACTATTTCTTAAGTCAGACTTATCTGAACTGCCACATGTACTAGTTCAGGATGATTTAGTGACATGCCCAAAAAAATCCTTTGCTTTAAAGGCTATTACTCTTTCTAATGGCTGTGTTATGGACTTTAAATAAATACCTTGGCTTCAATCATTCAACCAAGATGTACTAAGTACCTACTATTTGTAAGACACTATTCTAAGTGCTGGTGCTATGTTAGTGAGCAAGAAGCAGATTGTCTATCATCCCTTTGGTATTATCTCTGCCCTTGTAAAGATTCTAGGAAATGCAGAGAGCCCTGAAACGAGTCTTTAGGATGCCCATCCCATATGGTGTCAGTTTAGAGTTATCCAATGAGAGGTATCCATGTGGGATTTGGACTTCTCTGGCAGCAGTTGCAAGGAGACTCATAGCAGAAGTCCAGTTCTTGAGAATTGCTAAGATCAGCAGACGAAATTCCCACTGAGATTGGGAGATTCTCTCAGACAGCTTCTGTGTAAATTCCTACATGTCACCTGCTCCCAAGCACTTGCATCCATGACCTTCCAAAGTAGTGTAAGTTTCTAGTTCCTTGTATGAGCCCCTTTCCATTCAGAATATCTAACTGGCTTCTGTTGTCCCAACCCAAAACTCACTGATACAGCAAGGCAAGAACAGTCCCTGCCTTTAGGACCTTACATACTCATAGGGAATACAGGCATTGAATAATTGATTACACCTGTAACTGTGTGATTGTCAGTGATGTGCTGGAGCCAGGTCCTACTGGTTGTCTGAGCTGCTAGTGAAAGCAGGAATTTTGTACAACCCGGTCATTAAATAGTCATATTAAAATTAAATTATATAAATTTTAAATTAATTATATGAGAAACTTTAAGCTTACCACTTCCTATTTTACTATTTCTGTGCTCTTGGGATTCTTCACACACGTATTTGCATCTGTATGGTGTAAATTCTATGTAATGACTTGCTATTGAGCCTCTCTTCCCAACTCGACATTCAATCTTATCACACTGGCAGCTTGAAATCACCATGCTGGGAGTATTTACACCACCAAAATCAGCAAACTCTATACACCAGGGCACCTTTCTTCCCCCCAAAGAGCCAATTGTTAAACATTTATCGAACTGTCACTGGTAATTGTGATAAGTACCAGAAACCTAATTACTCAATAGCACAGACCAGAGAGACTCTGCCATAACCAGGCATTTCAGGGAAACTTCCTAAAGTAAGACTTGGAAGAAACGGTACTTGAGTTGAGCTCTGAAAGTTGGTAGGTGAAGGGGTGGAGAAGAACATTCCAGGGAAGGAAAAGCACATTTGAATTCTGTGAGGAGGGAAAGATCTGGGTCCTGGCAAGCAAATGAAAGGCTGATGGAGACACAGTGCAAAGAGAGAGGGTATGACATTGAGCTCCATTGTTTCAAGCTTCCTTTTTTTTCCCAGTCTCCACAGTCTGCCTTGTAGTCTTGTTATATGTGCATTTCTCTTCTCTGTCACTCAACACAATTTTGTTGACGACAGGGACCATGGATTCTTTAACTTTCTCCTTCCAGATGCCCAGCACAACTCTTTATATACCCTCAGCATTATTTCTAAGTGAGTGACTGAATGAATCCTCATAACACTAAGCTTGGTCAACATGAATGGTCAAATTTTCAGAAGTGAAGGTAAATTCATAATCCAACTTTTTAAATTACATTACATTAAAATAATGGTTTCAAATTAAAAGAGACAACTGAATGTGTATAATCACTAATGACAACTTCGAAAAAATCAAAACTGAAATAAACATATTCCATTTTAAAGAATAATAGGTCTGTTAGTCTGCTTGGGCTGCCATAATAAAATCCCATAGACTGGATGGCTTAAGCAATAGAAATTATTTCTCACAGTCCTGGTATCTCAGAGACCAAGATCAAAGTGCCAGCAAAGTAGGTTCCCTTCTGAGTCCTCAATCTCTTGGCTCGTGGGCAGCCTCCTCCTCCCTATGTGCTCACATGACCTCTTTGTGCACACACACACTCAAGTGCAAAGAGAGCACACTGTGGTGTCTGTGCCTCTTTTACAAGGAATGGGCATATAAAGAGACAAATTGGGAGTGGAATCTGGGGAAAAGAATTAGACCACTGGACAGACAACCAGGTACGTCTAAGCTCTCACGGCTGACCAAAGGACAGTTTGGTTGCCCTTGGCTGCATTCTGATAAGCCTTGTTGGAAGGAAGGGATTGTATACAGAGAGCTAGAGACCAACAAGGTTTATCAGCTGATTCTCCAAGTGGCTGAGATAGTTGATTAGAGCAGAGAAGCTGGGCTCAACGAAAAGATAAAATGTAACATAGCTACATTATGAACTGCCAACAATTACCTACATTTATCAGACTGCAAAGGACATCAGATCATCTTGCTTATCCTCTTGCTTCCCGACAAAATTGCACATTAATGATTCTGGGTGGAGGTGTGTTTCACATGTCAAATAATTTTGGGAAAAGCTGACTTTAGCATGAAAACTTAGTCAAAGCTAAAGACGACTTTCCCTTGGGTCTAGTATTCCTGATATTATTATGTTAATTTCATCCTGGTGCTAATTCAAGGAAATGGACACAATTTTTCAATTAAATATTATTTAAATAATCACAGAGATGTATATTCTGAACAGGCAGAAGCGCACATTTCATGGAAAGCAGAATGACTTCCCCCCACCTTGTCTCTAGGTTAACAAGCTATTGATGCTTAGTTGTAGTATGCACGAAGCGGTCACATTTTTTTGAGGAAGAGGTTGATAAACACCATGCATTTTTCAAAACTCACATAATTCAACACTAATTTTTCTATTGTAATAAATTGTAAGGCAGGGGGATACATCCCAAGACTTCATAAATCTAGCACAATTGCCATGTAATTTCATTTTTAAATATACATTTTATGTATATGAAATAGCATAAAAATTACACAATAAATGACCCATAAAACCATAAAACCTTGACCCTTTACATAGCTTATTACATCTAATTTCATTCCATGGCTCTTGATTTGGGGGCATGTTTAACAACACTACCACTCAATGAGTTCTGAGCCATTGATATGGTATATACAAACAATTATAAATTGTAAGAGCACTGAACATTGAGATAACAGTACAATATAACAACAGTTACACAATCATTCAGGAATGTTTTCGGGCTATAAAGTCAAATGTGGTTCATGGGATACTTTTATTTCCAATATTTTTGCTTACCAGCCAGAGTGCTGCTAGCTTATGGGCTAGCATAGATGCTACCTGTGGTCAACCTACTCAGCTCCCAGGATTGAAGGAATGTGATTCATGGATGGTTTTCAAAGTGTGTGTGTGTGTGTGTGTGTGTGTGTCTTCCAATTTTTCATGTCAAGTTATATTGCATATAAATACAAGATGTAATATACAAAATATAAATGGTATAATTAAATCAAACCATTTCAAGTTGGTGTCTTTCAGTGTTGTGTAATATGGGAATATCTCACATCTATATCCAGTAACAGTTATCATGATTACTAATGAAATTTTAGGAAGAGTTGCTTTATACCATATTCTCAAACCAAAAATGTGATCTATGCTCTCACATTAAGCCATACTGCTATAGACTTGATGTGGTTTGGCTATGTCCCCACCCATATCTCATCTTGAACTGTAGTTCCCATAATCCCCACGTGTCACGGGAGGAACCCAGTGGGAGGTAATTGATGGGGGTTGGTTACCTCCATGCTGGTCTCATGATAGTGAGTGTGTTCTCACAAGATCTGATGGTTTTGTAAAGGGCTTCTCCCCTTCGTCACTCTGCACTTCTCCCTGCTGCCGCCATGTGAAGGACATGTTTGCTTCTCCTGCCATGATTGTAAGTTTCCTGAGGCCTCCCCAGCCCTATGGAACTGTGAGTCAATTAAACCTCTTTCTTTTATAAATTACCCAGTCTCTGGTATGTCTTTATTAGCACTGTGAGAAGAGACTAATACAGGACTAAATTGTGTTTCCCCAAAATTCACAGGTTGGAGCCCCAACCCCCAGTGGGACTATATTAAGTACAGGGCATTTAAAGAGGTGATTACAATTAGAAATCATGAGGGTAGAGCCCTCACCCAATAGGATTGATGTCCTTATAAAAGATGAAGAGACATCAGAGCTTGCTCTCTCTCTCTTTGCCCTTTGAGTGTGTGGTGTGTGTGTGTGTGTGTGTGTGTCTGTAAAGAAGAGGTTATGGGAGCACACAGCAAGAAGGAAGCTGCCTACAAGTCATGAGAAGAGGCCTGAGTGTTTAGGTGAGAATCTGTTCCATGTTTAGTCCTTCCTATCAACAAGATCCTGACATGATAAGCCCAATGGTAACCAACCTCCCAGCAGGAACAACATAACTGCCCCTTCCCCTGCCTACTCCCCTGTCCTCTCCACCACATGAAATTCTTGACTTACCAGTTTCACACAATTTCTCATCCTAGTGGGAACCATCTTGCTAATGTTATAATATAGCACTTATAAAATCAGCCTCAGACTTTAAAATTTACAAAACAGTTTATACTAGCATAAAAGAAATTAAGATGTAAGCTAATAGTTGAGTTCATCATGAAACTTAAAGTAACTACCTGGTATTACTCACACGGTGCCTTGGAAGGACTAACACAGATTTTTAATAACACAAAGGACATTCAAATAGTCAGGAGAATAGATTTTCTCCCTTCCCACTGAGGAAAAGTAGAAATAAAATAGCTTAAGTTGAAACCAGAAGTTTATTAGATTTAAAGATTTAGAAATGGTTAAATTAGAATTAGAATTTAGACTTAAATTCCAAAAGATTTAGATTGGTTAAATACAATTAGAAGAAGAAACCTAAAATACTATTTCCTGTTAAAGCACAAGATGAGAGATGCCAATTGTGTTAGTCCATTATCACTCTGCTATAAGGTCATACCCAAGAGTGGATGATTTATAAAGGAAAGAGGTTTAATAGACTCACAGTTCCACATGGCTGGGGAGACCTCAAAATCAGGGTGGAAGGTGAAGGAGGAGCGCAAAGGCACATCTTACATGGTGGCAGGCAAGAAAGCATGTGCAGGGGAACTGTCCTTTACACAACCATCAGATCTTGTGAGACTTATTCACTATCATGAGACCAGCATACAAAAAAACCCGCCCCCCAGGATTTAATTGCCTTCCACTGGGTCCCTCCCATCAGGTCCCTCCCATGACATGTGGTGATTATGGGAACTACAATTCAAGATGAGATTTGGGTGGAAATACACAGCCAAACCATATCACCAATCTTTCAGAAATGGTTAGAACATACAGCTCAGGGTATGCAGACTGACCTTTCCTTGGAGGCAGGTACTATATTTATTTTGTTCACTTCTGATTTATTGGTAGCTGGAATGTGTGTGGCACATAGGCATTTATTGAACAGGCATTCAATAAGCACTTGTTGCATGAATGAAAGACTCATTAAAATCTAAAGTCAAATATATTAGCTATAGTGTATTTGTTTGATCCAACATTCCTAATCATTGAAAGTGAAAAGAATTTTAGAAATCTCAAGGGATGTACCCACCGTCAAAATGGGAATTAGTGCAAATCTAAAATTGGGTCTCCTAGCCCTTTGTTCTGTCAATTAAAAGACTCTGCCACCCTTTTAGGAAAAAAAGATGAGCAAAATTTGAGTGGAGAATCAATGGATAATGTAAAATTTTACTTTCAAATATTTATTGACACATATCTACTGTGTAAAGTGGGAACAACAAAAAGTAAGTTGCTGTTTATCCTGTCCTTCAGCCCAGACCTCTGTCCCAGGTAATCTCAGAATCTTTACACCCAGCCTCACATTCCCTTTGCAAATGATTCTCCAGCCTCTGCATATTGTAATGCCTGCACCAAACCCTCTCAGGATCAGAGTCAGGAATGAACTTTGGGTCCCCAAAACTGGTTAACATGAATGACACTCTGATCTGAGGCGCCCAATGAAGGGGAGTTAGCAACTTGTATTTTCCACAAAACATCAGATGATTCAACATATCTACTACTTAGAGACCCAATTATTGGCAGTAAATTCAGACTAGACTAAAACGTCTTGCATCCATACTTGCTAAGCATTGCTATGGTGCTCTTGCAGGGTATTTAAAAAAAAAAAAAAAAAAACCTGCAAGAGCATCATAATATGGGGATGATAATTCCTACTGCATGGAGTAGTCCAGAATTCTACTTAACTCTACAGAGGTTATCCCCATCTTACAGATAAGGAAAAAGCCACAATGAAGTGAAGCAAACTGCCCAATATTCCTCACAGACTTGAATTGAAGCCAGATATTTTTATTCTACCTCCAGTGTTGCTTACATTATATCTTGAGTAACCATGGAATTCATAGGCAATTAAATAGGGTGACCATCTATTTTATCATCCAAATGAGTAACCTTCTGAGAAAAGAAAGACCATGATAACAAGTATAAACTGGCTCTATTCTGGTCAAGATGAAGGAAGGTCACCATCGTCCTGTCCACTGACCCCTCCCCACACCACCACGGGTCTGTAATTCCATCATAATCCTAAATTACTCC
Organism: Symphalangus syndactylus; assembly: GCF_028878055.3. Classification (NCBI taxonomy): domain Eukaryota; kingdom Metazoa; phylum Chordata; class Mammalia; order Primates; family Hylobatidae; genus Symphalangus; species Symphalangus syndactylus. The sequence goes on along the minus strand of NC_072437.2, from coordinate 23,398,426 downwards.
ATCATAAAGCTTTCCTTCTTTTGGGCCAGCCTATGTGCCTATAGTTCTTAAATTCCTAAATAGGAATTTTTACTTTTCATGCTACGAAAAATAGCTGGAGTGTTACAAGGGATGCTAAATGAATTAGAGTCAACAGTGTTGTGCTCATCAAACACGGTGTCTCACGCCTGTAATCCCATTACTTTGGGAGGCCGAGGCAGGAGGATTAAGTCCAGGAGTTTGAGACCAGCATGGGAAACATAATGAGACACCATCTCTACAAAAAAAGAAAATTTTTAATTAGCTGGGCATGGTGTTACATGCCTGTAGTCCCAGCTACTTGTGAGGCTGAGGTGGGAGGATCACTTGAGCCAGCAGTTTGAGGCTACAGTGAGCCATGATCACATAACTACACCTAGCCTGGGTGACAAAGCAAGACCCTGTCTGGGAAAAAAAAAAGTGTGTGCATATTAATTAAATTAAGATTGCTTAAGGAAAGTCAATTTCAATTCAAAATTTCCAAGAAAGAGTAATTCCTTTTTTCTTTTTAGGGTAACATCAATAGCACTTTGCAGAGGGATGAAGAATGGAGTGGAAGTAAGTTGGACTCTAAGACCCCAATTTCCTACCCAGTACCACAACATCATTCTATATTTATATAATGTCTTTGGGTTGGGAATTTGATACACAGGGGTTATTAGCTAGGGAACTGCTCAGCGAATGGTAGAAAATGTCAATTCCACTTATTATTGCTTAATTAGAACTTTTAAAAAGTTATTTTCAAATTTCAGCATTTTGAAATGTCAACTTATAACACTGGCAAATAATTTTTAGAAAGGCTGTAAAAACCAAGCCTTATACCTTTGCCTTTTAGAAATAACCCATGGTGACACTGGATTGCTTTGGAGAGCTGCAAAAACTCTCATCTCCCCAGATCCCCAGAGTTCACTTCCCTGCACTGTAAAATAAAACTGGGAAAAGGGCTTGAATAGAAGTTACATAGGTTTAAGCTCAGAGTTGATCAGATACTTTCTTTCCAGCCATTCATGAGGGCCAGGCTCCACTTTATAGACAGAACAACTTTAAAGAGAGACCAGGTTGTTCATTATTTGGCAGTACCAGAAATACAAGCGATCTAATTTGCTATGGTCCACGGGCTGTGTGAGTCGCCTCCCAAGTATGGACAAGCCAGGGCCAGCCAAAACACTTTCCTAGAAATCAGGGTTTTCTGCAGCAAGGGAGAAGCTGGCACTTGGTTTTGCAGGCTCTGGAGCCCCTTTCAGTGAAAGCTAGTTAAAAATGGCTCTGTGTGAACAGAAGGCACAGTCCCTCTGTGATCTTTATTCTGGAGATCTCACCCATTACCTCACTTCAATACCTCTTCCAGTATTTGCACAGCCAGTCCAGGGAGGCATAGTGATACCTGCATAAACGTGGAAGATGCATTCATAGCATTCTTCGCTATGAGAAACTGAGATTAAAACAGAAAAAAAACATCATAGGCATGAGTTTGTTTTCCAGGCATGATGTTCACCCAAATGAAGCCATTAATTCTCCAACATTCTTATACACCTAGGGGTGGGAAGGAGTATAGAGGTGAATCCCTCACCCTGGCTGGCTCCTAGCCCTGGAAGGTGGGCCAGAGAGTGGTCCCCACAACCCAGGAGGCCAGGCTCCATTCTGAGAACAGGCATGTGGCTGCCATTGCAGCAAATTCCCTCACCCCTCAATAACTGTCAAAAAAGCCTGTCTCCTCCGCTACCCAACCCTCCCAGGGATTTGTTAATCAAGAAAACACTGCAAATCAGAGTGAAATATCCAGATCTGGACCTGGGTCAGTGGCTGCTCTGTTCTTGTCCAGATCCGTCTTTTGTAAGCCAATGGTCTACTCCAGGTAATAAATGTCTGAATCTTGGCTTCCACTATCTATAATCTATACTAAATCTTTTGTGATTTATTAAATACTTAAGAACTATGTATCATGGGCACTAACAATATCCTCATTTTCTGAAAATTTGTTCATGTTTCTTGAATAATTTTCCACCCAAACAATATTGATATTCTTATGTCTTAAGGAGAAAGCTAGGGCCAGAAAGGTATTCCCAAACACATCATTATTTTCAATTAGATCCAGTATTCTAATTATAATAAATATTACGATTCATTTATTTTCCATTTGTTATATTAATGTGGGTGCTCACATGCGTTTTCCCTTCTTCTGTGAAAGTTAAGTCAACTGTAGAATATGGACTGAGAAAACTTTCTAAGTGAATGGTTCTCAACCGGGGCTCCTTGAACTCTCAAAGGGATCAAGAGTAGAACTCAGGGAGTCCATTTATTTGGATAGAAAACTATATTGAAACTTTATTTTCTCTACCTCCAGTGGAAATTTAAGTTTCCTTGAATTATAAAGATATGTGACATGTCACCATAGTATTAGCCAAACTTGTGACTGTCACCAATAGAATTCACATATATTTTCTTATCACATGAGGTTTTAACAGCTATTTTGCAAGAGTAACTATATTCATCGTGACTTCAAAATCATGGTACCTAAGACATCTATCTCATTTCAAATTTTTGTTTTGTAAAACTTTAAAAACAATACTTCAATATACATGGTTTCTTTTTTTTTTATTATTATACTTTAGGTTTTAGGGTACATGTGCACAATGTGCAGGTTTGTTACATATGTATCCATGTGCCATGTTGATTTCCTGCACCCATTAACTAGTCATTTAGCATTAGGTATATCTCCTAATGCTGTCCCTCCACCATCCCCCCATCCCACAACAGTCCCCGGAGCGTGATGTTCCCCTTCCTGTGTCCATGAGTTCTCATTGTTCAATTCCCACCTATGAGTGAGAACATGCGGTGTTTGGTTTTTTGTCCTTGCGATAGTTTACTGAGAATGATGTTTTCCAGTTTCATCCATGTCCCTACAAAGGACACGAACTCATCATTTTTTATGGCTGCATAGTATTCCATGGTGTATATGTGCCACATTTTCTTAATCCAGTCTATCGTTGTTGGACATTTGGGTTGGTTCCAACTCTTTGCTATTGTGAATAGTGCCGCAATAAACATACGTATGCATGTGTCTTTATAGCAGCATGATTTATAGACCTTTGGGTATATACCCAGTAATGGGATGGCTGGGTCAAATGTATTTCTAGTTCTAGATCCCTGAGGAATCGCCACACTGACTTCCACAATGGTTGAACTAGTTTACAGTCCCACCAACAGTGTAAAAGTGTTCCTATTTCTCCACATCCTCTCCAGCACCTGTTGTTTCCTGCTTTTTAATGATGGCCATTCTAACTGGTGTGAGATGGTATCTCACTGTGGTTTTGATTTGCATTTCTCTGATGGCCAGTGATGATGAGCATTTCTTCATGTGTTTTTTGGCTGCATAAATGTCTTCTTTTGAGAAGTGTCTGTTCATGTCCTTTGCCCACTTTTTGATGGGGTTGTTTGTTTTTTTCTTGTAAATTTGTTTGAGTTCATTGTAGATTCTGGATATTAGCCCTTTGTCAGATGAGTAGGTTGTAAAAATTTTCTCCCATTCTGTAGGTTGCCTGTTCACTCTGATGGTAGTTTCTTTTGCTGTGCAGAAGCTCTTTAGTTTAATTAGATCCCATTTGTCAATTTTGGCTTTTGTTGCCATTGCTTTTGGTGTTTTAGACATGAAGTCCTTGCCCACGCCTATGGCCTGAATGGTATTGCCTAGGTTTTCTTGTAGGATTTTGATGGTTTTAGGTCTAACATGTAAGTCTTTAATCCATCTTGAATTAATTTTTGTATAAGGTGTAAGGAAGGGATCCAGTTTCAGCTTTCTACATATGGCTAGCCAGTTTTCCCAGCACCATTTATTAAATAGGGAATCCTTTACCCATTTCTGGTTTTTGTCAGGTTTGTCAAAGATCAGATAGTTGTAGCTATGCGGCATCATTTCTGAGGGCTCTGTTCTGTTCCATTGATCTATATCTCTGTTGTGGTACCAGTACCATGCTGTTTTGGTTACTGTAGCCTTGTAGTATAGTTTGAAGTCAGGTAGCGTGATGCCTCCGGCTTTGTTCTTTTGGCTTAGGATTGACTTGGCGATGCGGGCTCTTTTTTGGTTCCATATGAACTTTAAAGTAGTTTTTTCCAATTCTGTGAAGAAAGTCATTGGTAGCTTGATGGGGATGGCATTGAATCTATAAATTACTTGGGGCAGTATGGCCATTTTCACGATATTGATTCTTCCAACCCATGAGCATGGAATGTTCTTCCATTTGTTTGTATCCTCTTTTATTTCATTGAGCAGTGGTTTGTAGTTCTCCTTGAAGAGGTCCTTCACATCCCTTGTAAGTTGGATTCCCAGGTATTTTATTCTCTTTGAAGCAATTGTGAATGGGAGTTCACTCATGATTTGGCTCTCTGTTTGTCTGTGATTGGTGTACAAGAATGCTTGTGATTTTTGTACATTGATTTTGTATCCTGAGACTTTGCTGAAGTTGCTAATCAGCTTAAGGAGATTTTGGGCTGAGACAATGGGATTTTCTAGATATACAATCATGTCATCTGCAAACAGGGACAGTTTGACTTCCTCTTTTCCTAATTGAATACCCTTTATTTCCTTCTCCTGCCTGATTGCTCTGGCCAGAACTTCCAGCACTATATTAAATAGGAGCGGTGAGAGAGGGCATCCCTGTCTTGTGCCAGTTTTCAGAGGGAATGCTTCCACATGGTTTCTATTGTAATCCTATGTATTTTATTCTATGCACTTAAGAAAACATTATTCTGAGAGGTCATACATAAGCTACCACAAACAAATACGTCTAAGGTATAAAACAAGTTAAGAAACACAGTTAAGTACTCATATTTAATAATATAAATAAATTCAGGGAAGTCACACAAAATAAAAACTTTCTATACTCATATCTGATAATACCATGTGCCCTATTTTGACTTAATTGCAGATGTCACTTCTGATTAGTTCTTGTTCTTTTAAGAGATATCCTTTCTTGAAAGCTAAAGAGAAAGGAACTTTCCCAGCTCTCTGGTTGATGCATGAGTACAACAGTCAGGTTAGCTGGATAAGGACTAATTTCTGCTCTGGTAAACTCAGAATGGGTAGACGGACACATAACTGACCATGTAGCTCTTAAAAACTGTTTGCAGATAATCTTACTTTTGTATTTTTTACTGTCTGATTTTTCATTTCATCAAGTCAAAAACTTTAAAAGGTACCATGTAAAGGAACAATTACAATCTAGGCTTGGTCATAATTTTCTTGATTTTTCCCCAAAAAGACACATGCTATCCTCAGACACATAAGTCACAGATGACAGAAATATCCACCCAGACTCTTCAGGGATTTCTGACTTTCCCACTAAAATGCTTCTGTCTTAAATCTCATCCAACAACTCCAGACTAGACAAGAGGTCCCTGGGCCCTAACGGTCTTTTAAACATAGAAAACGTTTGCCTTCTATTTCTATGTTTCTTTAGATTTTCCATCTGCTGATGACTTTTTTCTCTCACTCTTATTTACTTAGAGTCAGATAGTTAAATGGCCCCTCTTAATTTCCTGGGGATAAAGATACCTAGTTGTGATGATGTTGATATCTTACTTTTGAGACATTCTTGAATGACAGTCATGATGCACCAGTCTGATAACCTTCATTCATCCCAGATAAACACCACAGGGATAAATCGTCTCACTGTCATGGTAATACACATTTACTTTCTAAGGTGATTCTAGGGTTCTTATTGTACCTCTACAAAAGCGGTTGATCCTTCTCTCGGTTTCTTCCATAAGAGACTTGGTTCAGGTTACCTGTGTTCTTATAGATTCCAAACACACTGACCAGACTAGGCTGAAATGGATTAGTCTACAACCATAAAATACCTTTATCTTCATATTTCAATGTCAAAAACCAAACAGTTTAAAAAATAAAACAGGGACCATATTCTCTACAGAGCCACAGCCTCTACATATTTCTATCTTTACACCAATTGCCACACTTGGGAGAATAGCATTTTAAAGACTCTAAAGTTTCCTGACTTTCTGTATAAGAAAGGTAGGCCTAAACAGATTGAGTGACTCATGCAAAATCGTTCAGCTGCCAGAGCTGAGGAAAACCAGTTTCCTCTGTTTTCTCCATTTCACCAGGCCATCTTCTGGCCCCCTGCTACAGATCCACTATAGTCTTGTATTTGTGCACATTTAATACTGAAAATAAAATCTATCATCAAGGATGTTTACTAACATTTTAAAAGCAGCAGTGTGCAATCAATTTCCTTCTTTGTTCACAGTTCCATATGCCCTTTTTCAGTTGGTACTCTCTATATCCAACTTTAGTCCCAACCACTTCAAGCCTATCACTACTACATTATGTATATACATATATATATATAATCATTCACATATATATGTGTATATATATATTTTTAGGGATATATATATATTCATGACTTTAAATTGTTTATATTAGCTTTACAACCACTAAACAATCAGTTCCTATTATATGTTATTAAAACTTACTGGTATTTACTAATGAATACCTGTGAAACTAAATATAAAACTTTTAAGATACAATTCAAAGACATTTTTTTAAAATAATGAATTTGCTAAATTGAACAGTTTTTCCTAAAAAAAATATGACCAAACATATGAATTGTTGTTCTTATGAATCCTATTTGGCTTTTACTAGAAAACCCAGAATGTCACCCGTTATAAAGGGGGTTAACATTAGAGGCAAACAGACTCAACTAAAAGAAAATCCAGGACAGGCACAGTGGCTCACACTTGTAATCCCAGCACTTTGAGAGGCCAAGGAGGGCAGATCACGTGAGGCCAGAAGTTCGAGACCAGCCTGGCCAACATGGCAAAACCCCATTTTACTAAAAATACAAAAATTAGCTAGGTGTGGTGGTGTGTGCCTGTAGTCCCAGCTACTTGGGAGGCTGAGGCAGGCTGGGAGGCCGAGGCTACTGTTAGCCAAGACTGTGCCACTGCACTCCAGCCTGGGTGACAGAGCAAGACTCTATCTAAAAAAATTAAAATAAAATAAAAAAGAGGGCCGGGCGCAGTGGCTCACGCCTGTAATCCCAGCACTTTGGTTTGGGAGGCCGAGGTGGGTGGATCACGAGGTCAGGAAATCGAGACCATCCTGGCTAACACGGTGAAACCCCGTCTCTAGTAAAAATTAAAAAAAAAATTAGCCAGGTATTGTGGCGGGCGCCTGTAGTCCCAGCTACTTGGGAGGCTGAGGCAGGAGAATGGTGTGAACCCGGGAGGCGGAGCTTGCACTGAGCCGACCGAGATCGTTCCACTGCACTCCAGCCTGGGCGACAGAGCGAGACTCTGTCTCAAAAACAGAAAGAAAAGAAAAGAGAAGAGACGAGAAAAGAGAAGAAAGAAAAGAGAAGAAAAGAAAAGAAAAAGGGAGGGAGGGAGAGAGGGAGGGAGGGAGGGAGGGAGGGAGGAAGGAAGGAAGGAAGGAAGGAAGGAAGGAAGGAAGGAAGGAAGGAAGGAAGGAAGGCAGGCAGGCAGGCAGGCAGGCAGGCAGGCAGGCAGGCAGGCAGAAGGAAGGAAAAAAACAAATGCACTCAGCAAAAAGAAAATATTTCAAAGGCCACTCAAGCTAGGATCCTTGCAAAGTAGTGATCAAATGATTCAAGCAAGGATATCGAAGAATATTCACATTTAGAAATTGTATTGGATGCTTTCATTATTTTTGACAGTAGCAACAGAAGAAGATATATAGAAGGCTCTGATAATTGACTCATTTTGTGTCTCTACAGAATTCAGAAGGAAACAACATAATCATGACTCAAATGAGGGCACCACCAAGAAAATAATATTTTATGAAAAAGATTGCCACATACCCAAATCATGGTTTAATGCAGCCAACAGTTTAAACTTTATATTATAATAGAAATATAATTTGAACAAATAAACAAGAAACAAAAATTTCACCTCTCCTCTTTATCTGTGACTACTCTTTCTCTGACAGAGGTGCTGATCAATAGTTATTTTGTTCTCCAGTTAAACAACAACAGGTAGAAAAAGGAGAAGGTAAAATGGATAGAAAAATCTAAAACTCAATGATCAAAGTTAAATGTCTATAAAGACATGAGGCACAAAGAACCAAAGAAAAATTTAAAAGATGACAGGTTGGGGCTGTGGCTTTCACATGTTAAAATGCTATCTTTATAGTAAAATTAGAAAATCACAAGAAAATACAAAATGTTTTCCACGGCTCTTCAAATATTGAAGAATTGCTACTGAGTCAACTCAAACCGGGGTTGGATTTGTCTAGATTTTACATCCAATCAGCCCCAAAGTCCTGTCATTCTTGTATCCTAGGATTTCTGACCTATCCCATTGCTCTTCCCAGAGCCACTGTGTGCTTCCACATCCTCTTGTTGTCACCTGGACCACAGTCATCCCCTATGACAGTCAGGGGAGCTTTCTAGGCCTGTGCCTGTCAGTACTTGCATAAAATCCTCCACAGGCTCCAATGTCTTTAAGATAAGGTTTAGGTGCCTTATCATGTCTTGAAAGGCCTTTCATGATTTGCCACCACCTGAGTTTTTACTCTGGGTCCTCCAGCCTGTGCACAAGTGCAAGAACACCCATGTTCACACACACAGACACACACACACACACACACACTGCTTTCCAGATAAGCTAAAGTGCTTGCAGTTTACAGCAAGTTAACGTGCTCTCTCCTTCCCCTAATTTCCTGCATATGTAATTCCCTCTGTGTAGAATATCCTTCCCCTCACTATATCTGCTTGGTGGACTTAGCTCAAATACCTCTTCTTCTGTGACGCTTTCCCCAGTTAGAGTGAGACACTTCCTCATTTGTGCACCCATAATCCCTTATACAGACTCTACAGTGCACTCATTACCATGTAATTCTCTTTCTAGTCTATAACCACCTATAGGGAAGAGATCATGCCATGTTCATCACTATTTCTCAAGTCCTTAGCATAGTAACTGACATATAATAATTAATGGATGATGAATGAATGGATTTAGTTGGACCATTATTCATTTGATAATGAATAAATATCCATTCAATATCTACTATAGGTCAGACACTGTTGGATGTTGGGGATATACTAATAAAAAGGCATTGATCTCCATGACCAACAAACAGCCTGGTGAATGGCAGGTGAAAGGAAAGAGCCTATCCTAAGTGCCCATTGCTCTGACAAGCATGATCTTGTTTAATCTTTACTCTGACTGTATGAGGGGCTGTCAATCCCATTTCACAGACAAGCTCAGAGAGTTCAACAAACAATTGAGGCTCATACAATTAATCCCACAGCCAGAATTTTAATACGTTTCTACCTAATTCCAAAGCCCAAAAGCCTTTGCTCCGTTTCTTTGTGTTTTTCTAATGTTTAAACTTCTTGGGGTTTTTGTTGTTGTTGTTGTTTTGAACATCTGACATGAGAACTAGAAACTGGACAATAAGATGACCTTGCTCAGATCATCCTGTAGAAGTGATTCGGAGATCATTTTATCTAGATTTTAGAAGCAGTCATTGCCAGATACTGTGCCGTCAGTTCTATGAATGTTTCCATTTTCCTGTTTCATTTAAAGAACTCAACAATAGACATACTAAATCCACTTCGGTCTCATCCAGACTTCAATAAAGAACTACCACTTCAGAACTTCTAAGTCCTGAGGCTGGACCACTGTATTTAACTGATGTAGTGAACTGCCATCAAGTCCAGTGGAATTTAATATTTTATGACAATGATTAAAATATTGATGATAGTGATAATAGTAACAACAGTAAAATAATTGCACTGGAATCCCTGCAAAATTCAATTGCACTCAAAGAATAAAGCAAAGGAAAAGTGACATTTGTCTTTTGGGTTCATTATACCCAATGAAATATCAGCTCTTGTAACACAAAGATTTCTATCTTAAAATCTCCTGTGGAATGTATTTCCTACTGTTCTTCTTCTCTCTAATACTCTGTGCTGTCTATAGCACTCACTTTTATTTTATTCTTTCCTTTACTCCCATTTTTATGTCTGCAAGCATTTCAAACCTAATGTCATCAGTACCTGATTATATGTAGAAGCTTTATTTATACTTTTACTTAGAAACATGTATATGCTTCTTGCTAAGTAGTATGCACGGTAATGAGCATTTTATAAATGTTAATTAATTTATAAATGAATTAACAACGATGTTATGAAGTAGCTACTATTATTATATTATTAATGAAGAAATTCAAAAAAATTAAGTAACTTGTCAAGGGTCCCAAAATTGATAAGTGGGTAAAGCAAGGTTTCAAACCCAAACAGTTTGGCACTAGTCTTTGTTCAAATTACCAGGTAGGCTGCCTCTCAGATAAATATGATAATCCCTGTAACAACCTTGGATAGGAATATCAGCATGGATAATTGGAAAGATGCAAATAATCTATAAATAATCTTTGAATCATAGAGCTCTGTATTAAGGTGTTATTACTTGACTGGAATTAAACTTTTCCTGCAGATGCATAGTAGATAGATGGCAAAGACTCTTCTGAGGCCAGCATAGTAGGATTAGGAAAGGAAAATCCTCTAGTCTCTTGTTAAACTCATTAATCTCAAGGTCCTGGTACCATTAAGTACTGGCACTATTAAGTACAGTGAAGGGACGAAACTCCTGCCTTTGGAAGGATTTCTAATGCTTCTGAGAAAGGCCATCCTCAGAAATAAGTCCACTCATCCTTAGAATGCAGTTATGATGTAAATTCAACAGAAACAGGAAGCCCTTTTGAGAAATGCTGCACCTGAAATGTTAAACCAGATCCCAAATGAAGCACATCAACCACAAATAGAGAGACCATATATCCCTGGTTGCCTAGGACCATTCCAGATTCCTCCTGTTGTCCTGACGTAAATATTTATAGCACACTCTTTCCCTCTCAAAACCATACTGGTTTGGATGATAAAATATGTTGCAATCCTCACCATGGACAACCAAGGATTGGTTGTAACTCTTAATACATCCAGGAGAGAATTATCTCTGCAGATGACCATGCACAGCTCATCTAAAGATCTCTAAATTTACCACCTTTGCCCTATGACTCTTCATCTAAAATTCAGTTCTACTACTAAATCATTCTAATCAGGGAAAATCTAACAATAAAAAATACTTATTAACTATGAAACAACTTGTGCAAAGCCCTGTAAATGCACGAAAAAGTGGTCTCTGCTCTCCAGGCATTTACTACCAGCTGGCTGGGAAGAGGCTGAAGCTGCCTTCCTGATCCCTACCACACAGCCAGAACTATGCTAAACCCTGTAAGCACATGATTTAATCTTCACAACAATCCTGTAAATAGGAATCAATATCCTCTTTAAAGAAGAAGAGTAAAACTGAGGCTTGGAGGTTACTGTAGCACTGATCAAGTAAATTAATAAATCGGACACTGTCGAAATAAAATGGAACGTGTAGTTCCCACCCTCACCGCACTTTTGAGATGATGGAATGTTTCAATACAAGTGACAAGGTACTCACATTTCATACAACATTTACAGTCACTTATTATCCGGTGAAACTCCATTTCTTTCTAGTACCAATTGCAGTGACCATATATCACCTGATGGCATACACAATGGCGTGACCACACTACCATTGTCTATACAATAGCATCTGTGTAAGTATTTGAATATTTCGCTGATCTTTTCTGTTTTATGAAGCAGATTAGAAGACAGAAAAATAAAAATGCTAATGTCAGTGCTAATGTAACTTAAGAAATGCACGCTATCATTAAGCATGGCAAAAGCAAGACATCAAAAGCTCATGGGACATGAGTTGGTCAATGGTGAGTTTATTTGTGAAGGAAATGGCAATTATTTAATGACATATATAAATGACAGAACTAGGGTCAAACATTGTGCCTTCAATTTGAGGTGTAGGTGTAGCAAAAATGGAGAGATCTGTAAAATTGTGAACTCAGAATCAAAATCAGAGAAGCACTAAAGTGATTCAGATACAAAGAGAAACTTCCATCACTACAGCTGTTCACATGGATAAAGTTTTCTACAGATTTCTTATGAAGAGAAGACAAAGGCTAGTTTTAATACTCTTTGAGCAAGTTTTATATGGAAGTTGGTAAGTCTCCATCAAAGTCCACATCCTAACTGCCTGCTGAATCTCCTAAAAAATTACAACCAGAAAGCCTGCCCCAATGTTAAAATACGTATCTTCTATCTTCTAAAATTCCGTGAAGTTGAGAGCCCTAGAATTTTAGATGGGAAAAAAATTTGTAAATGAATTTAAATCACATGGTTTTAATTCTTAATATATTTTTAGTGTATTAGACAAATATATACATTGTAAAGTTTAGAAAGAAAATCTAGGCCTATATAATATACTTGATATTATAATTAGAAATTTGATAATATTTTCACTTCTATGGGATTGTCTCTTCTTGACTTCTCGCTATTAACCTGAAACTCAGCTTTTGTAAATGACTTCTATCCTTGTTTGCAGGAAGACATCATACAATAAAATAAGATAACATAAAAACTGTTTGCTGTCACAGTAAGCCTGTAGCAGATAGGGGAGGCCCCACAGCCCTCCCTGTGGATGGAGATGCTTATCTCTGAGTCTCCAATGCCTAACCTTGTTCTAGCTAGGTAACAGATACTAATTACTTGTTGAATAAATTTTGAAAAGGATCTAAAAAGTTAAGTATATTTCCAAAAGCAAGAAAAATGGAATATCTTTTCTAACCTAACTTTCACCATTTACTCTGACGCGTTCATTTTACAAATGGTTTTTAAACAGCTGAAATCCACTTAAAATTCTCACAGAATATTGGCTTTCTATTCACTGCTTGGAGAAAGCCACAAGGTCAAAAATCACGCTAGTCAGCTTTTTTCTTTGGGTTTTCAGAACATACAACCTCTTTTCTGGAACAACTTGAAGTTACTTCTTATAAAGCAAAATTTTTCCTTTTAGGCAAAAAGGCTACTTTCTTTGGTTTTGCTAAGCTAGACAGTTTCTGAGCTTCTCTCTGGAGTCTGTCCTTCCCTTTGAGATTTTCTATATCTTCATACCTTAGAAACCTGAAATGACATCACTTTCTTTGGCTGATTCCAACTGAGCTCTTCCAGCAGGAACTGTGAAAATAAGCTACAAATTGTTTTTGTAAAGGGCCAGGCTTTTGGGAAATAAGGCAGATCACCAGGCACTGATAAGGAGGGATGTCCACTATGTAAGTGTGAAAAGAAAAAAGTGTGTATATATATATATATATATATATATATATTTTTTTTTTTTTTCTTTTTTTCTGAGACAGAGTCTCACTCTGTTGCCCAGGCTAGAGTGCAGTGACACAATCTCAGCTCACTGTACCCTCTGCCTCCTGGGTTCAAGCAATTCTCCTGCCTCAGCCTCCTGAGTAGCTGGGATTACAGGCGTGCAACACCACGCCCAGCTAATTTTTGTATTTTTAGTAGATATGGAGTTTCACCATGTTGGCCAGGCTGATCTCAAACTTCTGACCTCGTGATCTGCCTGCCTCAGCCTCCCAAAGTGCTGGGATTACAGGCATGAGCCACCACACCTGGCTGGAAAAAGTATATTACAGACCAATTTGCTCTATGGTGGAAAAGTTATATTTGTAACCTACACACATTCAGAAAATTAAAGGCTGTACTCCAAATATTGGAATTAAGGATAATACTTGCCCTTTTCACTTTCTACATGTATGCCATGTTTGAAATTTCAGTAATAAGCACATATTTCTTTGGTTAATAAAGAAAAAATGGTCAATCTTTTTCAGTATGCAATGCCTTCTTTTTGCAAAGTCTTGCCTTAGAGAGAAAGAATGACAAGATAAATTAATGGAGACCCATCATAGAAAAGCTCATGATATTAGGGACATGGACACATATACCAATAGCAATACTATATTCATTTTGATCTGGATGCAGACAAGTAAATAAATTGTAGCTATTTAATACCTAGAAAGAAAATAATTTATTCACTAGTGCCACTGTCTGCTGCCAGGGGGAAGGTAAAGGAATTTTGAGTGAAAAGAAAAATGAGAAGGTAACTGAGGCATGACATCAGTGAGACAGTGGAATATGAAGCCCCAGCTCTCATCTCTCCAGAGAAATACTGATTTTGGCGACCACTCATGGATGAGAGTACTTTGTGGGAGCCCTGAAGTCTAGGTGAGTATCCAGCACACCAATGACACAAAAAAATCTGGGAGTGGATATATGGCAGAGAGTAAGGACAGCAGCCACTTCACTTGTGTCATCCCTTTCAAAAGTGGCACAGCTCAGTATGAAAGGCCCCCCTGGCCCATGATCTCTTCCATGGGGAAATGTGAGAGCCCCACTTTCCCAGCATTGCAGGATGCGACCCAAGAGGTCCTCTTATGTTGCACCTCACCTAGAACTGAAGGAGTCAGCACAGTGGAAACACCTGGGGACATCTAGGAGCAAGGCGTAGGGGAAGGAGCACACAGCAACTGGCCTGCAGTTCTCAACAGCCAACTGCAGATTCTACTAACTGGCTCACAAACTCCACCAAGAGGCCCACCCATGAAGCCCAGAGGATGACTCACCTGAGAACCTTCTCAACCAGCCAACACATACCATAGCACCCTGTGTGGTCCCAATGGGCAATACCTCACATGTCTCTGAGCACGGCTCACATAAGATCCCTGTATTAGGTTGTTCTTGCATTGTTATAAAGAAATACCTGAGACTGGGTAATTTATTTAATATAAAGAAAATAAGTTTAATTGGCTCATGGTTCTGCAGGCTGCAGAGGAAACATAGTGCCAGCATCTGCTTGGCTTCTAGAGAAGCCTCAGGGAGCTTTGATTCACGTCAGAAGGTGAAGCGGGAGCAAGGGAGAGTTGGGGATGGGGTGCCACACTTTCCAACAACCAGATCTTGCAAAAACTCAGTATGGTGAGGACGGTGCCAAGCCAGGAGGGATCCATCCCCATGATCCAAACACCCCCGAACAGGCCCCACCTCCAACACTGGGGATTACATTTCAACAAGAGATTTGGGTGGGGACAAATATCCAAATTATATCACTCGAACAAACAGCACATGGATCTCAACAAAAGGTGCATATCTGAGCTACTGGCTCAACTTTGATGGATTGGGAGAAACCTGAACACTTAAATCACTTTAAGGCACTGCCCTAGGCTAAATAAATTGGAGGTTCTCAGCACCAGACTTGACTTCAAAATCGGGGAAGGCACAACAATCCTAAGACTTGCTCCATTGGAGGGAACAGGAGGCATGGAGAGAGGGAATCCATAGAAAAGGTCGAAGAGACCCCAAGAATTGCCAGGTGGGCTCACTGGTGAAGATCTCTGTCTCCTGAAGCCAATCAGTAAAGACTAGAGGAAATGACTCCTTCTTCAAATCCAACTGTCACAAGAAACAAAGAAGGTCATTATATAAAGGCAATGGGGTCAATTCATCAAGGGAATACATAAATTGTAAATATACATGTACCTAACCTCAAACCACTTAAATATTACAAAGCAGATATAACTGAAGAAATAAATACACAGCAATACAATCATAATAGGAGACCTCAATAGCCCACTTTCCAGACAAAAAATTAATAAGAAAACTATAGACTTGAGTAACACTATATGCCAAATGGACTGACCAGACATATACGAAACATTACATCCAAAAGCAGTAGAATATATATTCTTCTCAAGCACACATGGAACATTCCCTGGGATAGATTTTATATTAAAAAAAAGTCTTAACAATATTAAGAAGATGAAAATTATAACAAGTATCTTTTATTTGACCACAATGGTATGAAACTAGAATAACAGGAGGAAAATTGGATAATTCACAAATATATAGAAATTAAGTAACACACTCCTGAACAACCAAATAATGGGTCAAAGAAAAAATAAAAAGGGAAATCAAGAAATATCTTGAGATAAATGAAAATAAAAATAAAACACACCAAAACTTATGGGATGCAAGAAAAGTGGTTCTAACAAGGAAATTTAGAGCAATAAAGGCCTAGATAAGATAAAAGATCTCAAATGAACAATCTGACATTATACCTCAAGAAAAAAGAACAAAGCCCAACATTAGAAGGAAAAATATAATAAATATTAGAGCAGAAATAAATGACATAGAGATTTTAAAAAATAAACAAAACTAAGTTGTCTTTTTAAAAGATAAACAAAATCAATAAACCTTTAGCTAGACTAGGGAAAAAATAGATGGCTCAAATATATAAAATTATAAATGAAAGAGGAGACATTACAGTTGTAACCACAGAAACACAAAGGATAATAAGAGATTACTATTAAGAATTATACATAAACAAATTTGAGAACCTAGGCAAAATGGATACATTCTTAAAAACGTATAACCTACCAAGATTGAACCATGAAGAGGCAGAAAATCTAAACAGATCAATAACAAGTAGAGATTAAATCAGTAATTTTTTAAAGACTCTCCCAAAAGGAAAAGCCCGAGACCAGATGACTTCACTGGTGAATTCTACCGAAGACCTAAAGAAGAATTAACACCTATCCTCTAAAACGCTTCCGAAGAAATTGAAGAGAAGGGAAAACTTCCAAGCTCATTCTACTCATTTTCCTGATACCAAAGCCAGACGAGGATACTACAAGAAAAGAAAATTACAAGTCAATATCTCTTATGAACACAGAAGCAAAAATCCAGAACAAAATGCTAGAAAACCAAGTTCAACAGTACGTTAAAAGGATTATACACCATAATATCAGCAAGTGAGATTTATCCCTGGGATGCAAGGATGGCTCAAGTCTACAAATAAATAAATGTTATCCACCACAATAATGGAATGAAGGATAAGAAGCATATAATCATCTCAATCTATGCAGAGAAAGTATTTGACAAAATTCAAACGCCTTTCAGGATAAAAACTCTCAACAAATTATGTGTAGAAGGTACGTACTTCCCAGTATCTAGTCATATTTTGCAGAACAGAGAGAGGTTGAAGGATGTATTGTATTCCTAGGCCCTCTGTAACAGATTACCATAAACTTGGTGGCTTAAACCAATAGAAATGTATTCTCTCACAATTCTGGAGGCTGGAAGTATGAAACCAAGGTACTGACAGGGACTGTTATTCTGAAGACTCTTAGAGGAGAATCCTTGCTTGCCTTTTCCAGCTTCTGTTGACCGCAAGCATTGCTTGGCATCACTCCAATCTCTGCATATGTCTTCACACAGCCTTCTCCTCCAAGTCTTCTCTTCTGTCTCTTACAAGGACACTCGTCATTGGATCCAGGGCCCACCAGGTAATGCATGGTGATCTCATCTCCAGATTCTTAACTTATACATCTACAAAGACCCTTTTTCCAAATAAAGTCCCACTCCCTGGTTCCAGCAGTTAGAAAACAAACATGTCCTTTGGGGGAATCACCATTCAATCCATCACAGGGGTTTTATGGGGCTTGTTCTCCCTCTGTCCTAGAACACTACCTCTGCTGAAGTAATTCAGTTTCTGGATCATCTTGTCATCCTGTGCAGACTGTAACATACCAGACACGGTATACTGCTTCTATCTACAGAATTTTTAAATTATTTATTGAGGTAAAATATTCACAACATAAAGTTTACCATTTTATCTATTTTTAAGTGTTACAGTTCAGTGGCATTAAATCATTCACTTAGTTGTACAAACATCACTGTCATTCTTCTCCAGAACTTTTCATCATCCAAAACTTCAACTTCGTACCCATTAAATGATACCTCCTCATTCCTGCACAATACCCTCATAAACTCTAATCTACTTTTTGTCTCTATGAATTTGACTTCTTTAGATACCTCATCTAAGTAGAATAATAAAATTTCTGTCATTTTCCATCTGGCTTATTTCATAGCATAATGTCCTCAAAGTTCATCATGTTGTAGCATACATCAGAATTTCATTCCTTTTTAAGGCTGAGTAATATTCCATTGTGTGTATATATCACATTTTGGGTTATTTCTACCTCTTGGCAACTATGAATAATGCTGCCATTATCTCCAGATTTTGACATGAAAAAGATTCACCTACAGAAAGCTATTGTATATGTAGCAGATTATGCTGGGGAGATGAAGTCATTCATACTGCAAAGAATGTAAATAATCTAATTTTGACTAGCAAACTACAAAGTTCTTTGGCCTTTTCTACCAACTCTGTTTCTACTTCTCTGTCAGTTTTTCAGCCACTTCTCTTATCTTCCCTCTCCTCACCTCCTACTCCATTTCTCTCCTTTCCTTCCAGCCTCAAATCTCTGTTCATTATGCATCCAGGGTGATTTAGCTTCCTTTTTACACCTTATCTTCTGTCAATCTTTTTTCTCAGATTTCAGTTTGCAGCAGCAAATAGCAATGCATTATCTTAAGCAAAGTCCACCACCTCCTGAGAGGGATTTCTGGGGCCCAGTGTTAAGATAATGTATTTCCTCCCTACTATGTTATATTTGAAGTAGCACTGGGACACAAATGTAGAAAAGCAACTAGTCGAAAATGGGAAACAGGAGGATATGAAAGAGAACAGGGTTTGAGATAAAGAATTCAGCTTTGTCTCCCCAAAGGCTGATATTAGATGAATGAGAATAAAAATCGTCTTCAGGGAAGAGAGGAAAGAGAAGACCAGAGGACAATGACCTTTCAGAAGACAGGAGGAGGAAATGGCACCAACAATGCAGAGAACTGTCAAGAAATCCATGAAAGGTTATAAACCTACTGGGTGACAGAAAAGGTGGCCACATCAATTACACTAGATGGCAGATGTGAAAATTTCTCATGCACAAGATTTTGAGATAACTTGACTAGCATAGGCTACTATATAAATTGTATATGTGCTTGCTTAGAATAGAAATAACAGGCATTCCTCATCTGAATTAAATTTAAAAAATACTTTGAATAGCAGTTTTCAGGTGGTACGAGCTTATCATATATAATTTTAATTGGGAAAATTAATATGTTCCCAACCCATCCAAATACCTGTCCAATTTCCTTAAATATGAATAAAATCACTGTAAACACCTGCATAGCCACCCAAATCCAGCAAGGATTTCTGATTTATATAAATTAAGTTGTTTGAAATATCAATTACCGAATTCTTTAACACATAATGAATTGTTTGGAGAGTATGTTTGCATGCAGTACACAAAGAAACCTTCCTTATAGTATCAAATAGAAATTACATTTTCCTTTTATATGTGCAAGGAATTATGCACCGTAATTTAAGTAAACAACAACATAATATGTAAGAATACTAAAGACCCTATTTAAATTAGACACTAGTTAGAAGTGCTCCCAGGCTCTTGGCAGAAGTGAACCGAGACTCAGGAAAGGCCAAACCCTCTAGGAAAAGGATGGGGAAGGTCACAGAAGCTATGCAAACACTTTAAAACAATCTGAGCCAAGGGCTTAAGGCTGCAGCCCACTCACACTACATAGTCTTGTCTGATCTGTACAACAATAAATGGTTTTTGTTGGTACAGGCATGTATATTAATTATGGTGACAGTTTGATTCAGTGAGTTTAGGGTTAAAGTGTCTGCAAATCTTTAGGGCAAGTATTTGAATAATAAGAGTTTACAAACTGAAAGACATTGTATACTTTAAAAGGAAAACAGGCTATAAGTAAGTCTGATTTATAAGATGATTATCTTAACTTGTCTTATATTAATTCTGAATTGAATCCAAATTTTGAATTCTGTATCTAAGGGATTACTGTAATAGAGTTGACACCCAAGTGAGAAGGTATACTGGAAAGACAACTAACCCTATCCCTATAACCTTAAGATTACATAAAATTTAAAATACCCTCAAATTAACTGAGTATGCTGAAGTATGAACCTGCAGTATGCAGTATGTACATTAGGTTTCTAGGTTAACAAAACAAAGCCACATTAAAAGTAGGTTCTGTTATGCTGTCATGCTGATTTGCCAGTTCATAGCCATCCACTACAAAAAGGAAGGGAAGGCAGAAGGAAGAGAGGAAGCAAGAGAGAGAGAAAGGAAGGAAGGGGCTTGTATTAGTTCATTTTCACCCTACTCTAAAGAAACACCCAAAACTGGGTAATTTATAAAGGAAAGAAGCTTAATTGACTCACAGTTGCACACGGCTGAGGGAGGCCTCAGGAAACTTATAATTATTTGGTGGAAGGCAAAGAGGAAGCAAGGGCCTTTTTCACATGCTGGCAAGAGAGAAGAATGAGCAAAGGAGGAACTTGCCACTTATAAAACCATCAGATCTCATGAGAACTCATTCACTATCACGAGAACAGCATGGGGGAAACACCCTCATGATCCAATCACCTCCCACAAGGTCCCTCCCTTGACACGTGGAGATTATGGGGACTACAATTTGAGATGAGACTTGGGTAGGGACACAGAGCAAAATCATATCAGGGCTGTATTAAAACAAGAATTTCCCCTACCAATTACCTGTTCAATAGACACGTTGCCACCAAGAGGAAAGGGTCCAAGGACTGGAGAGGTGTTCTGGGGTCTAGGATGGGAGAGGAAAGTTATTCTGAGAGATTTCTCTTTAAAGTTAAGATTTTAAATATTACCAGAGGGAAAGGAAATGTCTGATTTGCTTTCCAGAATGTAGCTCTCTCAGCCCAGGGTGTAATGAAATACAAAATAATCTCTCTAAAATCTATCTAAATCTCTACACATCCTCACAAGAATGTGAATACTTTGCTCTATTTTTTTTTTATTTAATGAAACACAGTCGTCCAGGTTTGTTTTTAGCAGCAGATACTAAGCGAAATCAATTACCATTCTCAAGGAATAGTCCCACTGAAAAATTATTTTTGAAGCCTGTCACATCTTTTACACTATCTGGCCCATAAAGTTATAAATCCTCTCCCGATGGAAATCCATTCCATCGTGGGGAAGAAGCTAAAGTTCTATGCAATCCAGTCTTCTCTAGGGATCTGAAGACAATTTCACTCTCCTGTTTTTAAACATCTTGAAAAATCCTTACATTTGCTTGAAAGGGCAGATTGATGTTCCCTCCACACACACAAAAAAGGAAACAAACACTGTACTTCTGGAATTTAGAGAAGCTACCAGGGCAGTTTCTCTGGTAAATATTTCAATCAAGTCATTATTTGTAAACCTTCTTTGAAGTATCTGCCTTAAAATCATGTAATCTAAAAACCAGGGTGAAGAAATCAACTTCAGTAAGCCCTGATTCCACAGGACTGTCCCCAGACCAGAGTGAAAAGGTAGCTGCCTAACCATTTTTTAAAATAACCACTGCAAATGTCCTCGATAATGTATTTCAATGTTTCAACCTATTAGCATCAAAAAGTTCACCCTGATGGCTAACCTAATTTTCTTCCACTGCAAAATAATCTGTCTTGGGCAGGGAGGGAGGAAATGAGCAAAGAATTCTGAGTAAGAGAATCTGATTTCAAGGCCTGGTTGGCTACACTGGCTGTGTGTGTCTTCATGCTATGGATCTCTGTTTTCTAATTGTTAAAGTACTGGACTAAATCTGGTTTTTACAGATATGGCTCGCCTCTGAGAGAGAGAAACTAATAGGTCACTACAAGCCACAACAAAACAGCCATTCATGTACCTACATACATATTATTTAATCTAATACAGAATATATTTCATTAATATTTTAGATAGCTTTCTGTTACTCAGATTGACTAACCCTAATCTTAACATTTCCAAAACTCAATTTGGTTTGTTTACACTTGTAGAAAATAATAATTTAACATATTAACTAATGTAGTTTCCCCCTCTATATTCCCTATTATCCCAGGATGTTCCCCTATTCCCACATTCTCAAAATCTAGGAAACAGGTAGGCACTTGGGGGCTTCTATTTCAGAGTAGACCCAAATAAGCAAATTCTTGACTTTTACATCTAAAAACCCAAAAATCTAGCATGAGCAGTAGATTTCATGGGAAAAATATGCTGCCTCTTAGCCTGTTTTCCAATCCTACCAAGAGACTACTATAGTTTGTATGGGGTGTCTAGTCACCCTAGACAAGCCCAGAGGGTACCTAATGGATAAAGAAATGGCTCTAAAGGCTATCTGGACCCTGCAGACCTTAGCATCAGAAGAAGGATAACTTGGTATCAGCAATCTGTAGGGAGCAACCAATAGGGTCTAGAAAGAGGACCAGAGTGAACCCTCAGGTCTCAACATCTATAAGGTCCCTGGAAATTAGCTGGAACCAATGAGAAAGTAGACACCATGAATGGATCGAGGAAACTCCGAATTGACAGCTATTACCTTAAATCCTCAAAAGACTTGAGATGGAAAAAATAATTAAGTTACATTCATTGAAGATGGTAAGATAGTGATCTTAATGCTATACCCCTTGTACTCTTCTGTAACTCACTTTTGGTGACTGTAAGATTGCAGTCTTAATGCTCTACCCCTTGTACTCTTCTGTAAGTCAATTCTCTGAATTTTGTGTACATTGTAAGTTTCAAACTCAATATGATGACAGAGGGACCAGCTCTAAGGAGAGTTCAGGAATAATCCCATTGTTTGCAAATGTCATATGTTGGTTGCAAAGCAACACTGGAAACTTGATTTCAATCATCTGGGATGATTTAGTAATGACACACAAAATTAGTGCCACAGTTGCTGATCTCATTCAACCAAGTAGGCTATGAAGTAAAATTTTGCTGTGACTGAAACCGATTAAAATTAATATTTTGTACATGCTGTGCCTTCTGAGCACAGGCATGTGAATAACATTTAAAGTTAATAGGTATTAGCAGCAACAACAATTTTATTTTCAAACAGCTACACCTATCTTAGAGAGAAAATATAATACACTCAAATTTCCCTTGAGGAAAACTGACAACAGTTCATTATCTATGAACAGAATACATATTTGGCAGACTTCTGTTATAGGCCACCCATAGATTTCAATCCCTGGCAGAATATATCTCAATAATTAGCACCAGAGATGTCAAATTTCAGTTCTATTTCTTCTGTTATAAATTTAATACTAGCTTGGATAATCCTCTTCACGTCTGTGAATTATCTAGAACTAGGTGAAGAAAACAGCTATTTTTTTTCCATTGATTAATAGCAAAATAGATGGAATGCATGACAACTCAGTTTGCTTTGTATTGTGATAGGATTAAGCATTTCTGATTCATCATGATGACATCTTCTATTCTCTTAATTTTCAGAAAATCAATTGTATTAGAAGAAAATTAGCACACCTCCTTGATTAATTTAATATAGTGATCATAAGTACAGAAAAAAAATAAGCTCTCTTTTCATGCAAAAGAACTCTGGTCTGCAAATGCAAACAAGACTTTCAATTATTATACTGGTTTTGATGTGATATGTTTACTTTAGCATAAAGTCATTAGAATAAAGTGATCACTTTGTCAACCTTCTTCCCTATTCAGTACACCTATGAGATTTTCTAATCTCAGTTGCAGTTCAAGAATTTGCACTATTGAATTCATATTGTGTTCAAAATGGTAGAAGTCAAAAAAAGAAAAAATCTTACAACCTGAATAATTACTATTTTTTTCATTAATCCTATATGTAACAGTGATGTAATTTTCCCAACGGAATTGTTAAACTACTGTGCTAAATTTGAGACTAGCTTTTAAAAACAGCGTTATTATCTTCCTACATTCATTTTAATTTGAACAAATTAAGATTCTCGGGGGGCCCTTTTTTAGTTTGTTTATCTTGAAGGCCACTGCTCCCAGCATAAAGGCTTATCAGAGGAGATAAAGATATTTCCAGAATCTAGGCAGCCCCCCTTTCCACACACCACCCCCTCAGAAAAGAAAAAGTTTCTAAGGGACTAGTTAGTACAGCTAAGTCAATTTATTTTCAAACTAGGTGAAAATACGTAAGTCAGATAAGTCAAATATAGGTGTGATAATATTAACCAATTGATAAGCATCCCAGGGAAAATTTAAACTCATAATCTTTTAAAGAGCATCTAATGCCTTCCAAACTATTAATTTGCATGTAAAGATGTTCATACTTAAAATAAAAGCTGTTGTGACTGAAAGTAGCTGAAAAGCCACCTCAGTCCCACGCCCAGGATGCTCACAAATTTAAATGATTGTCTAATTACACAGGCAGCAGCTATTAGCAGCCTTGTCAATTATTTACAACTCTGACAACTTTGTTGTTCCAAAAAGAGCAATCCAATTTCCAAAGGACTAGTCAGCAGACTAGCATTATGAAGGTGCTTTGACAAAAAGTTTCATTAGTCAAAATAATTCAACAAATGTGATGTATCAAGCTATCTTACTAGGTTGGGCATTATGCTGAATACCTTAAGAGTATCAAAGGAGTTTAAAAATATGATTCCTGCCCTTAAGAAGCTCAGGGTCTGCTAAGAAAACAAAGAATGCTCAAGAAACAACTAGCAAATAAAAATAAAATTTTAGCACTAATATTTGCCGTATAGATTTGCATTGTCCAATATGGAAGCCACTAGCTATATATGACTAGTAGCACTTGAAAGGTGTTTACTCCAAATTGAGATGTACTACATGTGTAAATTCACGCTGGATTTTGAAGACTTAGTGCAAAATAAAAAGAACATTAAGTATCTCAATTCGTTTTGTATTGATCACATGTTAAAGTGGCAATATTTTGGATGTACTGAGTTAAAAACATATTAAAGTTAATTTCAACTGTTTCTTTTTTTGTAAATAAGATAAGAAAAATTAAAATTACATACATGGTATGTGTATACCACATTTTCTTTATTTATCTGTGGATGGTCATTCAGGTTCTTTCCATCTCTTGGCTACCGTGAAAAATACTGCAATGAACATGGGAGTGCCGATATCTTTTGGAGATACTGATTTCAATTTTTTTAGAATTGAAAAGAAGCAATCCAGAGGTGAGACTGTTGGATTCTATCGTAATTCTATTTTTAAATTTTTTAGGAATCACTATACTGTTTTCCATAGTAGCTGTATCATTTTACCTTCCCACCAACAGGGAACAAGAGTTCCAATTTCTCCAGAACCTCACCAACACTCGTTATCTTCATGATTCAACCTTAAAAAAGGAATTGTTTCATATGCCACACTATGGATGAACCTGGAAGATATTATGCTAAGTGAAATAGGCCAGTCACAGAAGGACAAATACTGTATGATTCCACTTATGTAAGGACCTAAAATAGACTTGGGTTGGGCACAGTGGCTCACGTCTGTAATCCCAGCACTTTAGGAGGTCAAGGTGTGCAGATCACTTGGGCCCAGGGGTTCAAGACCAGCCTGGGCAACATGGCAAAAACCCCATCTCTATAAAAAAGACAAAAAATTATCCAGGAGTGCACCTGTAGTCCCAGCTACCTAGGAGGCTGAGGCAGGAGGATCACCTGGACCCAGGAGGTCAAGGCTGAAGTGAGCCGAGGTGGTGGCACCATTGTACTCTACCCTGGGGGACAGAGTGAGACCTTACCTCAAAAAAAGAAAAAAAAAAAAGACTCAAAAACAGAAGGCAGAATGGTGGTGGCCAGGGGCTGTTGAAAGGAGGAAATGGGAGTTGCTGTTCAATAGGCATAAAGTTT
This sequence comes from Symphalangus syndactylus, assembly GCF_028878055.3. Classification (NCBI taxonomy): domain Eukaryota; kingdom Metazoa; phylum Chordata; class Mammalia; order Primates; family Hylobatidae; genus Symphalangus; species Symphalangus syndactylus. The sequence continues at coordinate 23,372,884 of NC_072437.2, read as the reverse complement.
TAGTTATGTGCCCGGCCCCCCACTTCTTTAACATTAGAAAATGTTACAACAGGCCAGGCGCGGTGGCTCACGCCTGTAATCCCAGCACTTTAGGAGGCCGAGGCAGGCAGATCACGAGGTCAGGAGATTGAGACCATCCTGGCTAACATGGTGAAACCCCGTCTCTACGAAAAAATACAAAAAATTAGCCGGGCGTGGTGGCTGGCACCTGTGGTCCCAGCTACACGGGAGGCTGAGGCAGCAGAATGGCCTGAACCTGGGAGGCGGAGCTTGCAGTGAGCCGAGATCGCGCCACTGCACTCCAGCCTGGGCAACAGAGCCAGACTCCATCTCAAAAAAAAAAAAAGGAAAAAAAAGAAAAAAGAAAATGTTACATCATTCCTTTTCATCTTTGAACTCATAATTCTGTTCTACTTCTACAACAAAATTTTAACCCAATGTAATATATTTTATGCTTGAAAATCTTTTATTGATTACCTTATCACCCATCTCTGCAAAAAAAAAAAAAAAAAGTTGGTAAATTTAATTTTTATTGAATCTCCTGGGACCATAAAGTTCTAAGTGATAATATTTTTCTTCTGCATTGAGTTCTCATTAAATTACCATTAAATACAATTGATAAACCCAATGTAACATATTTTGTATTTTGACAAATATATATTAATTATATAAAACAAAATTTAGATAGAACTATTAATTTAAATGCTTTTTATTTTTTCAATTATTTCATGGGTCCGTGGAAAATATAACTTATTGAAAGAATGAGGCAATGTTCTACATGAATTTATTCCTGTTTTTCATTTTTATGTAAGTGTGTAGAACATTTTTTACACAAACAGGTGATAGAAATGGAAGGAGTTGTATTATTGCGATGTCACTCAATTCTTTAAACTCTTGAGTTATATGACAAAAATCAAATAGTGATCTACCATCAAAAATTATTTTAATGATCTATCAGCTGACAGTTCTATTAGGCATTTCTTTCATTTTATGGAAAAGAAAAAAAAAACAGAAAGGACCTGAGTTGCAAAAAGATTTATTACTCTCTCATTTAGATCATTCAGTTTCCCAATATAAATGCTATTGCTTCTGTGTGGGGCCCAGGGAGGCAATGTGGCCAGTAGGAATAAGCTGCAGGTCCACGCTTCGTATGCCAGGGCATATCTCAGGCCAATTGTGTCTCCCGAGATTCACAACCAACTATCTACTTACCTATTGGTCATTCTAACTCGTAAAGACTTTCTGAATCTGTCCACTTGCCTCTATTTCTGCCCCTGACCTTGCCCAAGAAAAAGCCTCCATACTACCTTGCCTGGAATGCATAACCACACTGTAGCTAGAAAGGTTAAAAGGATAAAATAAAACTGGATGATGTCCTGACTCTCCTTAAAATCTCCAATAGCATCCCAGGTTTAAGATAAAGTACAAGTTCCTTTATCATGGTTCATGGGCACTGCCAATGTCTTCTTAGTTCATCCCCTGGACCCATCTCTGCCACTCTTCTCTACACTCCAATCTCTCACCAGTCTGGATGTTTTTCCATTTTTCAAAGGCTCCAGAACCTACATACAGGCTCTTTCCTTCATCCTCTTTACCCAATTCCTACTTCAATAAAAGGCTTAGTTTAACTTTATTTCCTCCAGGAAGACTTCCCTCAACCCTAACTTAGCAGATGAATGCTCCTGTGGAACTTTTTAAAAAATATATACAATACATTATTATGTATTACAGCCACCATTCTTAGCAATAGAGTACTAAAGATTATTTCTCTTGTCTAACTGAAACTTGGTACCCTTTGATCAACATCTCACTTTCCCCATCCACTCCCCTCCCCTAACCTGTGATGCTCTTAATTTCTCAATCACAGCACACATAATATGTCACTGAAGCAACCTGTCTAATGTCTCATTTCACTTTGTGACTATCAAATTTATACTGCCAGGATCTTATCTATCTTGCTTTTGTATGCCTAGTACTGAACCTGAAATGCTGTAAGTGCTACATGAATTGTTGGCAAGTTAAAAAGTTTTCTTATTAATTCATAACCAAAATTTTATTATCAGTATATTCACCATTCCCTGACCCCAAATTTGCTTGAAATACATAATTCTCCATTATCACTTGAAGGCAAATTTAGCGTTTCTTTTCCAACGACTTATAAAAGCATCAAAGATTCCAAAGTGACTAAACATAGAGATCTAACCACCAAGAGTTTGCTTTTCTATTGCATTAAAGATGCTATTAAGGAAAAAGCCAGCTCTCTTGAGTGGACACTGACTGTAGCTTTTACCAGTATTCCTTTTAGATAGAATCACAGCAGTCACCTACATGGATTCAGGTAGGAATTTCACTGATTTAAAGGATTTCCTTCACCCACATGCTCCAGAGAGGCTTAAAATAGAAGTTATTACTTTCTGACAAATTTCCATATACTGTATTTGTGTCTGCCTTGCCTTTTATGTATAAACTCTTTGTGTGATAACATTCATTATTTTTATCTGCATGCTCACAGTAATTGACTATTAAGTATTTCAAATTTCTTTTGTACAGTAAAAATTGGCAAAAACAAATGTGTAATTGGCTTTAATAAAACAAATGAATGCCTTGCAAAAAGCATTGTATTTGCTTAGAATACAGTTGAATTGTATTCACCGGCACTGTCTGCCTTATTAAACCACCCCATTATAATTGCTTTCATGGATAGCATCTTTCATATAAAGTAGTGCAATGTGATAAGGCAACTGCTGCTAAATGATTGATTTCATTTATAGAGCCAGATGAAGGGATGCCTTTCATATTAACACTCTAAGGCATAAGACAATCATCCAGGGAATTCTTAGATAATCAATAAGCATCTGTCATGTAAATAATTAACCTTCACATGAACCATTTCCATGGTACGCATTCACTGGGTGTATATAGATATTAATGACCTGAAAGGTGCACAAACTTTCTCAACTTTAATTACTTTGTGGTTTCTGTTCTGTATTCCATTCTGAGTCATTCCATGAATGCTATTTTTGAGTCAGGTTGCCTGAAGAGATTTTGTAAGGATAAGGCCTCCCATATAAAGAACAGAATACGGAACTCTGAGTATTCCTTCCTCAGTCCATATCACTGCCCTACTTCCCCATCTTTGAAAAGATACAATAATTGTCATTTTTCAAGGTCTAAATCTTACTGTTTATTTTCTGTTTCCCCGTGTTGCACTGTCAACCCTTACCACTTATGCTGTCACCCAGGCACATGATAATCATCTTACATTCTGGATCATTTTTACCCTTTCTCTTCACGTAGGCACCAAGTAGAATAAACACTTGGCAAATATTTGTCTATTCATTTGTTTCACAAATATATTGAAAGCACACTATCAACTATGCACAAGCACTGTGCTGGGTACTGGGGTAAAATAGTGATTGGAGGGGCCAACAACCTGATTTCCTGGGGCTTCCAGCCTTGCAGAGGAAACATACAATAAACACACAAATATGCATAATCCTAAGCCATAAGTGTTGTAAAGAAAACTAAAACTAAATTGGTACTGTGCTAGAGAATAATGATAAAGAAAGAATTCATTTTAATTACGAGGTTGAGGAATGCCTCTCTGAATTAACTGCATTTAATCTAAAACCTAAGAATGAGGTCGCAGTTGCAAAAGACAGACAGGCACAGAATCAGGCTGGAATGACAACAAAAGAGCCTTGTCGGCCATCATAAAGAGCCTATAGTTAATCTAACAGGCAAAATTGGATTTGCCTTCAAAAAAGAAAGCACTTCGGCTGACAAATGGAAGAAAAGTGGCAAGACTGGGTGCAGGGAGAGTAATTTCAAGTAAGGGATGATGTGGCTTGGCTTAGGATGTTGATGGTAGACGTGGGCCTGTACTATGACAGACAGTTTTGAGATATATAGAAGGGGAAAGCCATAGATTTTGGTGACAAATTGCATGTGAGAGGTAAAAGGGACAAGCAAGGATGACCCCCCAGAGTTCTTTCCTAAACTAGATAGATGGTAGTAGTCTTTACTGAGATAAGGAAGACTGAGAGAGGAACAGGTTTGGAGAATGGAATTCAAGGTGCCACTTTAGACAAGATAAGTTTAAGAAGCTCATAGGATAATTAACTGAAGATGTCAAGATGGCAATTTGAGATTCACAGGTAGAGAATAAGATCTATCAGAGAGAAGGTATAGGGGTAGGAGGAGTTAAAAACCAAAGCCCAGGTTTAGCTGACAGAAACACCAGCATTTTGAGGCAGAACAATGAAAAGTCATCAAGTGAGATATGAAGAAAAACAAGAGGGTCTGGAGTTTAAAAAGCAAAATGCAGAATGTTTCAAGAAGGAAGTGGTCAACTAAACCCAGCACTGAGTAAACCCTAAGACCAATGACAAAGACATCTCCACTGAATTAACCCATACAAAGCCTCGATGAGAACAGTTTCAACTACTCAGTTGGGGTTAAAAACAAAATTAGAGGTAAAGCATTAGAGACAGCACACGTAGACAATTTTTTAAAGACAGTAATTACTAAGAAAATAGGAATGGAGCAGATGTAAGGTAGGAATATGGGGTCAACTATTTGAGGTTTATTTTTTAACACTAATCTGGTAATAACAAAGAGATGAATTATGCAAAGAGAAGAAACGAGTTAGAGAAGGAAGTCTCACAGAAGGCAGAAAATTAGGAATAGAATCCAGTGGAAAATAAAAGAACTGGCTTTGATAGGAGGAAGAGGAAGGGCAATAGAAGAGGGAGGAGAAGGAAGAGAAGGAGGAGGAAGATGAGGGATATTTTCCCTATTGTAATAAAAGGGGAGAATGATGTAGATGCAGTTATAGATTTGGTTAGGAAAAAGCAAATAAACTTCATTCTGCTGGCTTCTATCTTCTCAATGGCCTAAGAGGCAAGGTCACCAGCTGATATGATTTGGCTGTGTTCCCACCCAAATCTCATCTCGAATTGTAGCTCCCATAATCCCCATGGGTCGTAGGAGGGACCCGGTGAGAGGTAAATTGAATCATGGGTGTGGTTCCTCAGGCTATTCTTCTGAGCAACTTTTCATGAGATCTGATGGTTTTATAAGGGACTTCCCCCTTGGCTCAGTTCTCAATCTCTCTACTGCCGCCCTGTGAAGAGGTGCCTTCTCCCATAATTGTAAGTTTCCTGAGGCCTCCCCAGCCACATGGAACTGTGAGTCAATTAAACCTCTTTTCTTTATAACTTACCCAGTCTTGGGTATTTCTTCATAGCAGCATGAGAGTGGACTAATACACTAGCTGACAGAGAAGTGGGAAGAAGAGGTCTAAAAAGATTTGAGGAGAGCAGACGAAAGGACAGAGCCATTTCAGGAAGTGGGAAAATAAGCCTATTGGAGAAGTATAGTAGGATAGCAGTTTGGTGCTGACTGGCTATTTGAGGTTTTTGATCATGCATTTAAAATTAAATCTTGGCACCTCTTGTGTATTTCTTCTCTAGGAATATTCAGCTGCTTGAGTGCTGGCAAGGAGACAGTGAATGACAGACTCATAGCATCAGAGTTTTTCTAGAAATAAATAACAGAAGAAGAAAGGTAAAGAAGTTGAGGGCTTTAGCAAGGGAGTTATGGGGGTAACTATGGAGTCTAAGCTGGGTATGGAGGAAAGTGAAGAGAGAGTGGCAGAGGTGAGGAATGGACAGTGAGAATATACTGCAGGGTACAGTAGAAAAGGTGATTATTGGAAAAGATAAGGGAACCAAGAGGCCAGGGATTGGATGAGTGAATGGGTGTCAAAGCTGCCTATGATGGTTAATATTAAGTATAAATTTGATTGGATTGAAGGATGCAAGATATTGTTTCTGGGTGCATCTGTGCAGGTGTTGCTAGAGAAGGTTAACATCTGAGTCAGTGGACTGTGAGAGGCAAATCCACCCTTATCTGGGTGGGCACCTTCCAATCAGCTGGCAGCATGGCTAGAAAAAGCAGCAGAAGAGGGTGAAATGAGCTGACTTGCTGAGTCTTCGGGCCATCATCTTTCTCCAGTACTGATGCTTCCTGCCTTCAAACATCAGACTCCAAGTTGTTCAGCTTTTGGACTCTTGGACTTACACCAGTGGTTTGCCAGGGGCTCTCTGGCCTTTGGCCACAGGCTGAAAGCTGCACTGTTGGCTTCCCTACTTCTGAGGTTTTGGGACTTGGATTGGCTTCCTTCCTCCTCAGCTTGCAGACGGCCTATCGTGGGACTTTACCTTGTGATCATGTGAGCCCATTCTCCTAATGAACTCCCCTCCATATATACATGTATCCTATTAGTTCTGTCCCTCTAGAGAGCCCTGACTAATACAGCCATAAAAATAATAATCTGGTTTGGGGACGGAAATAAGACTGGCGTCAGGAGATAATCTTCAATGAACGAAAAGGGATGACCAGGAGATCAGTAGATGACAACTAGGATTTGGAGGTAAAGGTGTTATATCTGTTCAGGGGTTTTTGAATGGTGGTTGGGGGAGGAGATTGCTAAATCTTTAAAAAAATAATAGATGACAAGGGAAAAAAACAACCCATGCTACGCCCTTTTTATTTATTATACATTTCACTGAAAACTTTTTGTTGGTGTTTTAGATTTATTTACTAGGAATGGTGATCCCATCTTACTCCCCTAGGACCTGTTTGTGGCTTCCTCTTTGATGGTTCTATGTGTGGCACCAAGCAGCCTGCATTCCACTTTGATAAAAAAACAGTTTCTGCTTGATAGGGTTGTGGGGAAGCCCAGCTTCAAACATCAGTTGATTGCCTGCTCTGACTAGTTCAAATCCTTGTGGTCTGGCAGCTCAACCGGAGTACTTCTTAAAAGCTAGATTTCTAGATAGTCCCCTAATATAAATTTTTTTTTACTAGCAATCATAAATAATAATATCCAGTACCCATCTATACACTTAGTCATATATATTATTTCCCCATATTGTACGAACTATGGGAAACTACTTCTTTTCCTTAACTGTATATCATATTTTTCCAACAACATTAAAGATTATTCTATAACATGGTCTTAATAAATGCATGGTATCAGATTGGATAAATCAGCTGAGAGTTATTTATGCAATTTACTATTTTTATATGTCTCAGTTGTTTCCAAATTTGGGATATTATAAATAATACTGTATGAGCAACCCTAGGCATAAATCTTTGAAGATATCTTTAGATATTATTATCTACAACAAATCATTTGACATAGTATTATTTAGGCATAGAAAATGAGAATTTCTAAGGTTTTTGAAACATATTATCCAACTGTCTTCAGAGGAAATTTGTATAAGCAGCATCTAAGAGTGCCCTCGTACCTTGCCAAGCTTCGGTATATTCTTTTCATATGGTTTGGCTGTGCCGCACCCAAATCTCATCTTGAATTGTAGCTCCCATAATTCCCACGTATCATTGATCGGAAGGATATGGTGGGAGGTAATTGAACCATGGGGGTGGGTCTTTCCCAGGCTGTTCTCATGACAGTAAGTCTCAAGAGATCTGATGGTTTTATAAAAGGGAGTTCCCCTTCACATTCTCTCTTGCCTGTTGCCATGTAAGACATGTCTGTGCTCCTCCTTTGCCTTCCACCATGATTATGAGGCCTCCCCAGCCATATGGAACTGTGAGTCTATTAAATCTCTTTTGCTTTATAAATTATCCAGTCTTGGGTATGTCTTTATTAGCAGCATGAGAACAGACTAATACATATTTTTTTTTCTTTTTTTTTTGAGACAGAGTCTTCCTCTGTCACCCAGGCTAGAGTGCAGTGGCACAATCTAGGCTCACTGCAGCCTCCGTCTCCCGGGTTCAAACGATTCTCCTGCCTCAGCCTCCCTAGTAGCTGGGATTACAGGCACGTGCCACCATGCCTGGCTAATTTTTGTATTTTTAGTAGAGACAGGTTTTCACCATGTTGGCCAGGCTGGTCTCAAACTCCTGACCTCAGGTGATATGCCTGCCTCAGCCTCCCAAAGTGCTGGGATTACAGGCATGAGCCACCACGCCTGGCTTCTTTTTCTTTCCTTTTTCTTTCTTTTTTTTTTTAACAGATGAAAAAACAAAGACCCAAAAGAAAGAGTCTTGTTTATAAGTTGCATCCACTGCAGAACCTGGGTGTGTTGATGTGCTATGGTGTGTCCCATCCAACACACAGTAAGTAAGGTAAACACATTCTTTCCCCTAAAATGCCTCTCCCTGGCTTCTTTGTGAGTCTGCATCCTGAATGCAAATTATTTCCTGCTGTAATTTTGACCATGTTAATCCTTAACACTAAATCCCCGAACGCTCCCTAAATTATATTTAAATTCCTTCCATAGATTTTATTTCCTATTAACAGACTTGCTCTGACCACATCTCTAAACTTCGGGTACCAAGTCATTATCAGCTTGCTGCCCAACTTCTCCACATTCCCTCTTCCTATCAAGTTTAATTTCTGAGTGAAGCTCCCAGGTAAACACAAATGGCTATCATCTCATTGTTTTCTATCGTGTTTCATTATCTCCTTTATTATTCTCCCAATTTCCTTCTGTGTTTTCGGTCTTCCTCATAACTGGCTTTATTTTCATTTGTTATGTATCCTTTCTAGCCCTCATCACTGTTGCTCTTTCCATTTCAGATTTATTTTCCTGGAACTCTTCAAACTATAGTTGATTTCTTAGTTATTCCAAACCCTTTATGATAAAATGAATGTTCTATATTCATCAAGTTCAAAACCACATTTTCCACTGGCTATTGCTTTCAATGGTACAGTAATAGCTACTATACAAAACTAAAGGAACGAAAAGAAGAACGAATGATGCAACACTGCAATATTCTACCCATTCCATAGCCACGACAAGCCTTTTGCATATAATACCTCATATAACTTCAAGAAAAAATAAATAAAAAGTCCTTTTTCTGGATGGAAATTCTACTCTTGCTAGCCTAACAGTGGTCCCACTTAGGGCAAGAAGTTAGAAATTCATTTTTTATTGTAATTTTTTTGTTTTCCAACTTATAGAAATATTTCCACACTACAATTAGAGGAAAACATATTCTTTACACAAAATCAATATTTTATTTTTAAAAAGGCAATGTATCAATCATGCAATAGATTCTTCTGCACTGTCATTCAACAAGAATGGTTAACATGTTTACCAAAAGTATGAAATTAAACCTGTAGAGGTTTCTTGTTTGGTAGGCATAAAATAAGCAGACTTCTTCTTTGGCTGACCAAGGCCATATACATCATGAAACACACTAGGCCTGACCACCCAACACATCCATCCTGGGAACACGTTTGCTAATTTCTTTCCCAACAACATTTTTACCCAAGTTTCAGCCAGAACCCCTAGACCAGTGAACAAAATCTCTGTTGCTTCTCCTTATCTTTGAGCACAGCACCAAGGGAAATCATCTTTAGGTACCAATCATTTCTCGCACGTTCATCTTCCTACTGATCTTCCCTTCCCTGGTTCCACCTGATTCCCCCACAGCCAATCCCTCTCCAGTCCTTGTCTCTGGGCTCCCTGGAAACCCTCCTGCTCATTACCACTGACCCCCTGACACTCCCATCTGTGATTTTTCAAGCTTATCTCAGGATGCTCAGAGCTCTTCACCACCCTATTTAGATCCCGCACTTCCTAGGTACTGATTTTCCCCTTTTAGCCCTCTCTGGTGGAGACTGCACATTCTCTCACACCCAATACACAAGCATTCTTGTTTATATTTTGTCTGCCATTTCTGGTTACTTTTCTACCTTTGTAGGACACTTCTCAGAGGCTCATGACCTCTGACTCTACTATCCCCAACACCTCCTTTTCCTTATTATTACAATCCTATGATCTTTTTCACAGCCAGCGAAGCTTTCACATTTGTCTTTCTCTGATCCTCAACTCCTGCCATCCATCCCAACACCTACTTAACAACCACACCGATAGCCATGTTGAACTGTGTCATATCTTAGGCTACCTACCTCTGCTCTAGCATCTTATACTCTGAATTCACACTCTGAGAACATAATCTCACAACAATCCATTTTTCTCACTCTTGCACCTTAACACCCTCTCGAGGCTATGTGCTCTACCTCTTTTCCAAATCCAGTCAATGTGGCACATTTCTTCAACTTTCTTACCACACTCCCCTTCAGAACAATGGGCTATGTGTATCCCTTTTATACCCAAGCAGACAAATGCTGCTGGAAACAAGCACACAATCATTCATGCTGGTGCCATTAACATTTTTATTTCCAACATCATAGGGAACAATAGCTTGTATTTACACTTTATGACTGGTCAGTACAGAGACCAAGGCTAGAGTCAGAAGGTTAGACCTCCTATGTACTCCATCAGCAGTCTTCATCTGACCCCACCCTTCACATAAACACATAATCTTAGTAAATACAGCAAGTGTATACAAGCCAGTTCCAGAAAAATGTCCTGCTTTCTTGCTACTCAAACTTTTGTGCATGGGCCTTGATATGGCTTGAGTCTGTGTCCCTGCCCAAATCTCATGTCAAATTGTAAATCCCAATGTTAGAGGTGGGGCCTGGTGGAAAGTGACTGGATCACGGGGTGGATTTCCCCTTTGGTACTGTTCTCATGATACTGAGTTATCATGAGATCTGGTTGTTTAAATGTGTGTAGCACCTCCCCTCCCGCCTTCCTCCTGCTCTGGCCATGTAAGACACACCTCCTTCCCCTTTGCTTTCTGCCATGGTTGTAAGTTTCCTGAGGCCTCCCCAACCATTCTTCATGCACAGCCTATGGAACCGTGAGCCAATTAAACTTCTTTTCTTTATAAATTACCCATCCTTAGGCATTTCTTTATAGCAGTGTGAGAATGGACTAATACAGGACTATAGTATCAGCATCACTTGGGACTTGGGAGTGTGAAAAATTCAGGATTTCAAGCCCCACCCCAGACATAATGAATCAAAATCTGCATGTGAGCAAGATTCCCACAGGATCAATAGGCACAGTAAGGATGGAGGAGCCCTGTACTGGCCCCACTTGCTTTCTTCTCCAATCCCTCCCTCAACATGCACACACTCTGGAGTTTCACTGACGCAGCCCCTCTCTGCTTTCCTAACTGGCCGCTTCCACATTACCCTTCATACCTCTCTTTCCACCTTACCCAGAGTAGGTGGTCTTACCACCTCCCATATAGACAAGATGTAGATTCCAGGTGGGAGCTGCCTTAACTTCTTAATCCTCAACCACTATATTTGCCAACTTCCGCAAGTATCTTCACCTCTTTCTGTTTGTCTTGGGTTCCATTCCTATCCAAGTTAATCATTTGGACCCTAACATTTTCAGGACCCTGCCTCCTTTCTCTGCTATATCATGAACCATCTGTCTTTACTGGCTCTGTCATCTCAGCCTGTGAACATGCTCAGATACTGTCCATCTTTTAGAAAGCCTCTCTTGACTTTGAGTCCCCTAAAAGCAATTTAGTTCCATTTTTGTGAGAGAAGTCTACACTCATGTCTCCACTTCCTCCATTCCCATCCAGTCCACTCTTGGCTTCCATACTGCTCCTGTGCTCCTCCCAGATATTGGTCTTCACCAAATTCCATCCTTGGACCTCCTCTTCTCCTATAACTCACCCTCCCTGACCTGTTTCCTCAGCTCCCAAGGCTTTGACTACAATTTCATGCTGAGTGACTCCCAAGTCTGCATCTCCAGACCTATATTTCACCTAGGATCTGAATAGTTACACTTGGAACCACAAATTCAGCATCTCCAAAAACTCAATTTACCTTTCCCATCAAATCAATCCAGTGATCTCTATCTGGTTGATCATCTACACAGTTGTTAAAACCAGTACCCTGAGAGTTTTCTACCCTCTCCGTTCCAAGCCTCACTGCCTTTTTAACTTTTCATCGTTTCTCACATGGACCAAAATGATGGGCTCTTGTTTCCCTGCCATATCCTTTTGCCCACTCCAATCCATCTTCTACATTACACTCTAAAAGACAAAAATGAGTATATCACTACTCTTCTCAGCGTCCTTCAACAGCTCACCATTACCCACAGGATAAAGTTTAAACTCCTTAATATGAAAAATCTTTCAAACTCCTAAGCTCTGATGCTCTTTTAGACTCATCTTCTGCCAATTCAACATGTTCTTCCCATGCTCTAACCTGAGTTACTTGCAATTCTTGAACATACCCCGTGCTTTCTTAACTCCACATGTACTGTTGAGAATATTCTTCTTGGTTACTTCTTACTTGTCTTTTGAGACACAGCCTAAATGTTTCCCTCTCTGTGAATCCTTCCCTTGCCCTAACCTTCCAAGCAGAGTTAAGTGCTTCTGCCTGAATCCTCCCTTGCAATATGCCCTTTATTTCATCATGTACCATTCTGTAATACTAAGAGCCTAAAGGGGTGGGGTCTCCCCTTGAGACAGTGAACCCCTTGAAGGCTGAAATTATGTTCTCTTCTATTATTTATATCCTCAATACCCATTTGGTACGGACTGAATGTTTGTGACTCCCAAACTTATATGTTGAAGCCCTAACTCCAAATATGATGGTAACTGAAGGTGGAGCCTTTGGGAGATAATTAGGGTTAGATAAGGTCAAGAGGATGGGATCTTTATGATAGCATTAATGCCCTTGTAAGAGCAGACACTAGAGGGCATGTTTCCCGTCTCTCTCTCCACCACATGAAGACACCATGAGAAGGGAGCTACCTCTGAGCCAGGAAGAGAGCCCTCACTAGGACCAAATGCGCCAGCACCTTAAGCTTGGTCTTCCCAGACTCTAGAACTGTGAGAGATAAGTGCCTGTTTTTTAAGCCACCCAGAGTATGGTATTTTATTATGGCAGCCTGAGCTGACTAATGCACCAGTCTAATTCTTAACTCACAGAAGGTGGTGTAATAGTGATTACCGAATGACCAAATGTACATGGAGGAATGAGAAATGGCAAGTGCTGTCCAGCGCCAAAGTGATAGGCCCCAAAAATCAGAGAAAACCAGAATCAGTACCCCTCCTGGGTTTTTCAGCATAGACCACGGCATTCAAACCGAGTATATAATTAATTTCACTTTTTGGTATTTTGATGGCTATACAAAAGAGCAAAACCAGATCTTGAAATGGGTGACATTTTGGCTCCCTTATGATAACTTGAAACCCTTCCTAAATTTAAAAAACATCTTCTGCCTTTTCTTGTCTGAGCTGCATGTCCCTTAGGATCTCTGCTTCTCCATCCACACTGCTCTCCTCACACCCACGCCCACAACCACATTCCTCTGTGCAATGCTTGCTCCTTAACTCACCCTCTCCTGGTCCCTCTTCCTCCTTCTGGGGCTGCCCAGAGAATTAGTATGGTTTCGGTTTTAACCTTTAATGACATTCTGTTTTATTTCATTGATCTTTTTTTATGTGGCTGACTTTTCTCCATCTGAATGAAAAGTTCCCTGAAGGCAGAAACAATGCTTAATTCCTTAGCACAGAGTTTCAAGAAATGCATTAAAATAAGGGGTGGCAAACCACATCCCATGGACCAACACTGGCCCATTGCCTGTATTTGTATGGCTACAGGCTAAGAACATTTTTATATTTCTAGATGATTGCATAAAAAAATAAAGAATATTCATGAGAGGCTGGGCATGGTGGCCCACACCTGTAATCCTAGCACTTTGGGAGGTCGAGACAGGCGGATCACTTGAGATCAGGAGTTTAAGACCAGCCTGGCCAATATGATGAAACCCTGTCTGTACTGAAAATACAAACATTAGCTGGGTGTGGTAGCATGTAGCTGTAATCCTGGCAACTCAGAGGCTGAGGCAGGAGAATCACTTGAACCCGGGAGGCAGAGGGTGGAATGAGCCAAGATCGTGCCACTGCACTCCAGCCTGAGTGACAGAGGAAGACTCTGTCTCAAAAAAACTATATATTCATTACACATGAAAATTATATGAAATTTCAAATTTTGATAGCCATAAATAATGTTGTATTGGAACATAGCCATACCTATTCACATATGTATTATCTATGGCTGGTTTCACATCATAACAACAGTGTTTAGTAGCTGCAACAGAGATCATATGGCCCACAAAGCCTGAAATATCTACTACCTGATCCTTTATTAGAAGGCTGAGATGATAACCTTCTAATAAAGATCAACTGAACTAAGTTCTCCGAGATTGTTAAAATATGCCCTCAACATACCTCTCCTATTCCCATGAAATTTTTTAATGAATAAGTAGAGATAAAAAGAGAAATTACAAGTCCTCTCTTAGAATACCCAACCGTAGAATTGTTGATGGTGTAATTTGATACTGTGAGATCATAAAGCAACTGGAATTCAAAAGAGAAGGTCAGTCCTTGTGTCATCTTGCACCAACAATCATGAAGAAGCATGCAATGAAGGCCTTCTGCACATTCTCTACCTGGACAATCTGTATTGAAATTAATATAAGAAGACATAAAAGAGCTTTGTTTCCAGCAGTTGAAATCCATGTTGTGCAGAAAAAAATATGAATCATAGATTGGAAACAATGAGGCTTCTTGTCTAATTAATCATTTTTATGCATTTGTCTCTCACTGCAGGATAGAAATCAGTTATTTAAAAAATAACCTGAAAGAACTAAATTTTCCATAGCTACCTTTGCCTCCTGCAACCATGTGAATAAATGCAAGTTAAAGCCAGTGGTGTCACAGTACAGATGTTCTTTGATCAAACAGCGGGAGATGTAGAACTTGAAAATTTAACCAAGTTAATAAAGGGCTGCCTTTACCTCATCGTAACATCTGTACTTGTCTGACCGTGGCCATATAGGTGCCAATGCATTAACTCAATCGGCATCCTACTTGATATCTCAGCTTAATTAGGACCATTTATCAAAATGACACCTGTTTTAGAGGCCAGATGAAATTGATTAGCGTGGCTCTCCACAAGTGCTGTTAAGTATCTATTTTTAGAGCAAAAATGGGTAAATATTTATCCCAAAGTTTGTAGTAAATATAGTCTGTTGATGAGAAGAAATATATCTGATATGGAAGCCGTATTTGTACTTTTGTATGGAACCTGCAAAATATGGGATCATGTAAAACCAGTATTTTAGGGCACATTTTTCCCAAGAGATTGGCCAAAAATACTTCTATCTTGTGTCAAGATAAAGGGACTAATCCTTACAACTATGGATTTTACAGGCCACAGTTTTAAATGATATAAAAATATATATGCAGCACACTAGCCGGATGATATCACAATGGAGCACCAAGACACTACTGTCTAATCAATTAATGTGAATAATGTTAAGAGTAGCTGGCTCTCATCAATAATAACCACTGTTAAAAAACTTTGCCTTGTACTTGACAAAAGATTCTTTCATATCTTGGTTTAATATTTCACTTTACCATATGTATGTGCCATAAATGTGTATTCATACCAAGATGTCTATCCTAGATTTAAAGGCCCCCAAGAACATAACTATGCCATTTTATTTACTTAAACAGAAAAATATTTGCTATGTATAAGACAGAAATTGAAACACAGGATGTGTTGTTCCATTTAAATAGTATGTGTTAGAAGAAGGTTCACATATTTTGATTAGCAACAATATATACAACCACCACCAAAACAAAAGATATTATAATGTCTTAATTTCTTTATTATTATTTATTTATTTATTTATTTTTGAGACGGAGTTTTGCTCTTGTTGCCAGGGCTGGAGTGCAATGGCACGATCTTGGCTTACCGCAACCTTCGCCTCCCGAGTTCAAGCAATTCTCCTGTCTCAGCCTTCTGAGTAGCTGGGATTACAGGAATGAGCCACCATGCCTGGCTAATTTTGTATTTTTAGTAGAGACGGGGTTTCTCCATTTTGGTCAGGCTGGTCTTGAACTCCCGACCTCAGGTGATCTGCCCGCCTTGGCCTCCCAAAGTGCTCAGATTACAGGCGTGAGCCACCATGTCTGGCCAATTTCTTTATATTAATCATAAAAATCTTCAAGGTATTACCTCTTTGAAATGTACATAAATCTATTGGTTGGCAGTTTTTAAGTGTTCTAAATTATTTAAATTAGTATATCAAATCTGTTTTTGACAGGGCAGACCCTCTCCAAAACCAATCAGCCTACATTACAGTGACACTTGAGGTTGTGTCTTCACTGAAACCTGATTATTCCCACCACCACTGAGGGCAACAGAAGCCCAGAGACCCAACAAAATGCACTTAACTAAGATCAGCCAGTCATTGGCAAGACCATAAACCAAATTTCCTAATACTATTATCCCAG
The DNA here is from genome assembly GCF_028878055.3 of Symphalangus syndactylus. NCBI lineage: Eukaryota > Metazoa > Chordata > Mammalia > Primates > Hylobatidae > Symphalangus > Symphalangus syndactylus. Next base: position 23,356,657 of record NC_072437.2, on the reverse strand, counting down.
GACTCTCCATATAAATGGTGGCATGCTCATAAGCTACTTCTCTATACTTCTATTCACTCTTTTACATTCCCCCTTTTTTACCCAGTTGAAATTTAGTTTTGATTCTTTCTTAAATCTTGAGATACTTAACTTTCATGAATTTTAGTTGGTCACAAACAGAAAATATAGACATGAAAACCAAAAAATCTGGGTAAATAGAATTGCCACATAAATAACACAGAATAAAAAACCCAGAATCCATTTGTAAATGTATCATTTACTAAAAGAGAAAAGTAAAGTTATTAAAATAAAATGTTCTATCATAGACTGATGCAAGGTGGGATGGATGTACAAGAACACTTAGATCTATTGCTTCCCTTTTCCAGTACTACCTCCTCTATCAATTAAAAAAAAGAGCTGCATATTCAACATGATTATCTAAAATAATCCTAACTATGCAGTGAGGAAAATATTCCAAAGTAAGGTGATTATGTCCAGTAAAAATGTTCCCCTTTGGGGAAAAAAACAAGTCTTAAAATACTAAAGTCTGATGTTTCCTAACTTGTGGACTTTGGAAATTATTTGGTAGTTCATTAAAAGACTTCCAAAAGGAATAAACCCCATATAGCTCATTGTTTGCACCTCCTGGTGTAGGTGACTTATAGTAATGGCATAGCATTTCCACATACTTACTTACCCCAGATAATTTAATTAGGCCAAACTTGATGTGATGCACATTTACTTCTCAAATGGCTTCGAATATGGGTAGACCTGTCAGGTGTGACCAATTAAGTCTGCCATCTACAAAAAATGTCTGTGATTGAAATTCACATTTTAAGCTCCCAAAATACTTAACGACGCTTGAAGGAAATGTTTCATTCTTAGGGACTCTCTCAATTGCCAACTTACAAGCTAATATATTGTGGTGCATAAACCATGCATTCAACTTCAGAATAATTCAATTACCCTTTGGAAAAATTAAACACACTCCCAGTAACAATGCAAACACGCTCCACTTAAACAAACATAAAAGTCTGCCCAAATTATTTAAGAATGGCCCAAAAGAAATCAAAGTAATGGATGGTAAAGCAGACATTCATTTTTAGAGAATGTGAGATTCTTACCAGAAGAATCCTGTAGAAGGATCACTGGTCTACAGCATCATGAAACAATTAGGTGGCTCTGTAACCTTCAATGATCAAGCACCGCCTAATTCTAACTCTGTCTCCTTTTATCCTAAAACAAGACAATTTATATTCTGCCTAGAACATAATACTGTGAACATATATAAGCAAGGTTGTTTTGTTAATTTCTAAAAGGTGACATACAGATCGGGTGTCATGGCTCACGCCTGTAATCCTAGCACTTTGGGAGGCCAAGGCAGGAGGATCACTGAGCCTAGGAGTTCAAGATCAGCCCAAGCAACATAGTGAGATCCTGTCTTAAGTTAAAAAATTAGCCAGGCATGGTGGGGCAGGCCTATGGTCCCAGCTACTCTGCAGGCTGAGGCAGAAGGTTCACTTGAGCCCAGGAGGTCGAGGCTGCCATGAACTGGTGATGGCACCACTGCACCCCAGCCTAGCAGACGGAGAGACACTTAAAAAAAAAAAAGTGACAAACAGCTCATCTCAAATTTCTCAAGTTAGAATTTGGTATAGGCCTCGAGATTTTACTCTTCTCTTTCTAAACCAGCAGTGCTAACAGTGATGGGCTCTGGGGTCTCATTTGCAATCATTAGCCTGAAGAACCACAGGATAACTGAAAGCACCACAGAGGCTGATATACTGACTCAGAAATTAGAACATCTCGAAAACCCACAGGTAACATGGAAAGGAGCTATGTCTGCCTCTAGGATGGACAGCTGGTTGCTATTAGGCTGAGTCATGCTCTTATACATTTACTGAATTTATACTGTGCAAAAGGAGAGCAGAGAAGAGGAGGAAAGGGGAAGGGAGGGAAGGGAAGAAGAAGAGGTAAGGGAAGATTGAGAGGGGAGGGGAGGGGAGGGAAGGGAATATTTTGCTTGAGATTATATAAAGAACTAGCTGCCATCTGGAAGAAACTGCCCGTGGCTTAGAGAGGGAGATTGAAGTCCCCCAACTACATATCCAAGGAAAGCATTGTTGACCTTTTATGGTAGCAACTATCAGGGTCAGTTACATAGTTATAGTCAAAAATTGTGGCATATATGTTATTAAAACATCTAAGCAATCTTCTTTCTTCTCCTACCATCCTCCAAGTTAGACACAAATAAAGAAATAACCTAAAAATAAAAAATGAAAAAAATTTTCCCCCCATATCCATTCCAGAAGGAACATTCAAGGGGTTATTTTGTATCACCACAAAGTATGGCTATTCTATTCTGAAAGCAATTGCTCTGGTCCATCCGTGAATGTCAACACTAGAGAAGGTTCTTGGGTTCAGGCCCAGGCTGGGGCATCAGAAAAATGCTCTGTGTATATTAACACTGCCAACACCAAAGCTGAAATTAGCTGAATGGTGTCAGTGAGGCGTTCAAGCCACTGTGGAGGCAACCACATTGCAAAGGGCATTGGAACAAGCTGTCCTGTTCCAGAGTCTGGGGGCTGTGCTGTCCAACACAACAAGCATGCCTCTACATATGAGGCCACCTCATCATCAGGGCATTTGCTAAATCGCAACTATCATGTTTCCTATTGCAGAATAAAGATGCCTCACCTTCCTGTCCAACTCTGCTTCCCTGCTCCAATGTCACTCATGATTTCTCCCATTCTTGTCCTGATTGGATTACACAGCTAACATACTACTACTGAAAATTCAACTGAAAAATATTATTTTGTTCTTTCATGAAACCAAGTATTCCAAAGCAAGCATGGCTAACAATAGTAAGAGTCACTTAAAATACAAACACATCCAGCCACACTAAGGCATATTATGCAGTCATATTCCATTTCCAAATCAAAATGCACAACATAATCAATTTTGCAGTTCCATGATATAACAATGCCACAGAAGCTCCTAACTTGACACCTTTTACCAGGTAATATCCACAAACCCCACTGAAACGTACATATATACAGGTTACAAGAGTCATCCCTACTCCTTACAAAAGCGTCCTAACTTGAAACTCTATGAGCTAAAGCATGCTCCTCGATAAATGAGAAATTAATATTCAAATGGAGAAGGATGGAAATCTAAAAAATGGCATAGAAGGCATAGAAGTCCTAAGTTGTAAAATATTTATTTAAAATGCACTAGCAGACACAATAATTCTCTGTAAATAAATTCCTTCTGATTTTTCCATTTCTGATTCAGTTGTCAGGGCAATAGGCCTGAATACCATATTCCTATAGAAAGAGCAATGCTCTAAGGAGAAATCATCCAGCAACAACGTAACAAAACTAAGCCCACTTACCTGGTGTTATTTCAGTGGGCAATTTTCATTAAAGAAAGTTAGAAGCTGCTGTTAGCATTTGCTGATCTTGTTACCTCGTTGCTTGGATATTGACCTTGCACCAGCTATTTTGCCTCCAGTTTTCTCTGAGCTTTACTATGTTCTTTAATTTCCTGTGGTATTAATCTTCAGCCCAGGAAAAATGAAGTTGATGCCGTACCACAAGAAATGTTGCACATCACCTTTCAACACAGACATCTGCCGCGTTTTACAGGGCCTAGAAATTACTAAAGCCCATTTCAAGGCTTTTATTCATTCTTTGTCTTATGTAGTTTGTGCCTTGTTAAGAAATAAAATCAATTTATTCTCTGTTACATCATAAAGTGTCCAAGAGGGAAGTCATATTTACTTCAGCATCTCTAGACTGTCTTACGAAGTTTTAAATAAAGAATTTGATTGATGTTTTACAGTTGCCCAAGGAAAAATATCCTTGATTTTATCTAATCACACTGTCAATTTCATCATCTGTATTTCAAAATTGGAACACTTTTTAAATCAACATGCTACAGTTTATAGTTCAGCCATCTAAAATCTATTATAAAATTTAAAATAACAGTTAATTCACCATCTTAAAAGAACATTTATTACAACTAAGGTTGATTGATTTTTTTTTCCATTTCAAAGAGAAGATATAATATTTTTCAGTCATCCATGCTAAAGTGACAAATGACCTAATGTAAGGCTATGTCTTATTTTATATCCCAGTACTCCAGTACATAGGCTCTTCTATGTTGCTTACATCATTCAACCTGCTGATAAACTCTCCAACTATCTAGAATTCCAGGGGTCATGTGTCAATAGCCTTGTTTCTTCTGATATATGAGATTTTTGCAGCCAGCTCCTAGCTTGCTAGACTCTAGGGATCACCAGTTTACCCCATCACTCCTTGACATCTGTACTGTATCTGACCTCTACTATTTGCTGCCTGTTGAATGGACTTTAGAGCATTCACCTGCATCTATCTGTTCCCCCAAATCCTGCCTTCTCCCCATCCCAATGCAGTTAATTAGAATCAGATCACATTCACTCAAAAAATATTTATTGGAAGCTACCATGAGCATTGTTCTCTGAACACTACACTATTTAAGACAGTCAGAATCCCTAGCTTGAATTCTGTAGCTGGGAATACCCCATAAGCAATGAAACAATAAAGAATTGAAAACCACAGAAGGGTAGGGATCACACAGCAACTTTCCAGCATCACTGCTACTTTTCCTTGACCAATAATTTGAATAATAGTCATATGTACCCCACACAAATACGTATTTCCCAGAAAGACTCTCTCTGACCTTAACTGCTTTCTAATTAATCAAAAGTGGGAGTATCACAAAGTAGTTTCTCAACCAAAAAGCAGCACCTATTTTTCCTGCTAAAAAAAAAGGTTTTCTTTTGTTTTTGTTTTTATGGTGGAGGGAGGGCAGAGGGACTATTTGAGACACTAGAAAAGGTAAATTTTATTCTTTATTAGCTATTTCTATCCATTCATTTGATCCAAATGTATAATAATATTTAAGATGTTCCATTTTTAATTATTTTAAATTCAGTTTATGAGTCAGTATTGCAGCAGGAAATACAAGGAACACTCAAATTGAGTAATTGAGTAATTTCTTAATGCAGTTAATATTCTGTAGTGGACTGTCATGGTTTTAGTAACTGCAAACAGGATGCTTCAACACTGAGGCATTAAAAAAATGAGAAAATCATGACATTGTCAGACAACATTAATTTCAACAATTACAGAATTAAATTCATGAAGCCAGTGGGACAGCCTTAAAAATTTACATCATATGGCTCAGCCATCTAATATGTGAATTTATAGAAGCCCTGGGCCAGATAAAATGTCACAGATTTATTAGGAGATATAAAGCTATTAGCAGGGAAAGAAGGTAAAACAAAGTTTCTTAAATTTTTTAAAGACAGTGTCCACATGAAACAGATCATCACACACAACCTGGCTAGCTCAAATAAGCTGATAGTTTAGAGAAGGAGAGAACCTCTGTCATTGTTAATTAGAGCTATTATTTAGGTGGCAGAAGAAGGAAAAATGACTTCAGATGACTGTGAGATAACTGCTCTACTTCATACCCTTAGAGAAAAAAAAGTGCCTTCCTTTACAACCCAAAAGCCAAGAAGACAAATCAGAAATTTTAAAACTTTAATGATGCTTGAAAAGTGTCTATTTATAAAGGGCTTACAAAAATATTTTCCCGCCAAATGATCTTTCCCAAAAGTCTTTCAAATGCATCTAATATCAGATTTATTAACTGCATGGAAAGGATGACAAATAAGATTTATTAAGCAACTATTATGTGCCAAATCCTACCACTCTCCAAGATAGACACTATGTTCACCATCTTATAAAGGACTGTGCTCCCAGATGGAAGGGTGCAGTCTGCTTTGTCTATCTCCAATTTGCCTAAAAAACCACCTGGTACATAGGAGGTGTTCAATGAATGTTCTTGGAATGAATGAACGAGCGAATGAATTAATGATCCCACTAGAGTTTAAGAATCCTGCCTGTGGGCTGGGAGCTGTGGCTCACACCTGTAATCCCAACACTTTGGGAGGCCGAGGTGGGCGGATCACGAGGTCAAGAGATCAAGACCATCCTGGCCAACATGGTGAAACCCCTACTAAAAATACAAAAATTAGCTGGGTGTGGTGGCACATGCCTGTAGTCCCAGCTACTCGGGAGGCTGAGGCAGGAGAATCGCTTGAACCCAGGAAGCGGAGGTTGCAGTGAGCCAAGATCACGCCACTGCACTCCAGCCTGGATGACCGAGTGAGACTTTGTCTCAAAAAAAAAAAAGTAAAGAGAATCCTGCCTGTGGTTATGTGAGTTCAGGCCTATGTTTCTCCATCATCCACACTTTTATCAACATGCCATGTTCAAAGAATAGGGTTGAAAATACAGTCACAGGAAATCATCACCACAAAATATTATTCTTGCCAAGAAATGCAAGCTCTACCACCTACAGCAATGTATTATTTAGATGGTGTTCTGCCTCTAAAAGTCCTTAACAAGGATGATAAAACTATATTGGAAGGGAAAATGGGCAAACAGAAGGGAAGAAAAACACCAAGCATTTAACAAGGGAATTATGTAAGGTGACAGCTTTAGGCAGAAGGTGAAAGCAAATAACTAAGAGAGTGGATGTTAAATGTTCACACCATGAATAAATGAGAAGTAGGTGAGGTTATATACATGTTAGCTCGATATAGCAATTCCCCAATGTACACATATTACAAAATATCAGATGGTACACCATAATTATATACAATTCTTATTAATTTAAAATTTTTTGAAAAGAAGGTGAAAGGGAGTGAGATCATCTGTGAGCCAGGCAAGCTATTGGAGTTAGTGTGGCTCTGGAAACATGCCTGTATACAAGGGTCTTAATTTAGGCCAACTAGCAATGGGAAAATGTACAGGGACTGGCAGAGGTCATAGCTAGTCCCAAGGGCACCTTCGTGTGAAAAGATGGCGGCCCTGTGAGGGGATGGCTTAGGAAGCCATTGGCATCATTGTGGAAGGCAGAAAAAGACTCAACAGACATTCCACCACAGGCTACAACTCTAGATTCTTAACTGAAAACTTCCACTGAGAAGTAGTGTGGGCTGGGGACTGGAGAGAAAAGCGAAATAGCAGAGATGATCCTGGCCAAGAGCAGTCCAGGCCTCGAAAAAGGATGGTACACACACAGAGACTCAGTCCAGCAGCAGGAAAGCCCATCTGTTGAATGATGGACAGCAGCAAACAGCATCCACTAGATCAAGACAGAGTGCTCTTGAGCTGCCTAAACCCAGCCCTTCAGCACATACCTTCACAACTTAGCCAGATCACGACACATGTCTTCCTGGCAGTTTCCATCTCTGGCCAGTTACTGGCTCATGCTTTTAAACATGGCCCTAATGTTCGTCTTCTCACCACGTGGCTATGAGTGATGGGGTCCTGACACTTGGTAACTGGCATGTTTCCGGAGGAACCGTGACATCCTGGAAACAGACAGATTAGTGCACACAGCCATTTGCTGCCAGATCTCTTCCCCTGCCCCTCCAGGTCTTTCCACCCTTCTCCACCCTCCTCTCTGCCCCAGACGCTGTCCCGTGAGGACCACGGAAAGTGGCTCCCTTGCCCCCCGGCTTCCCATTAGGTTTGGTGGTTGGGAAGTTCAGGCAGGGAACCAGGGGGAGAGAGGAATGTGAGGCCTGGCTCCCTCCCTGGAGGCCCCTCAGCTGCTCTGTCCCTTGCCTGACATTCGCTGGTCCTCTTTTCTGGTTTCAGTAGCCACCCGCTTCTCTCTGGGGACACAGAGATGGTGAGGAGCATTGCTGATGCCACTCCTGAGTCCCAGAATCATCCTTGGGTCTTCTGGCTGGCATATGTAGAGGAGTCATTTCATAATTAAACTCTCCTTTAAATATTTTACTTTGACGTCATCTCTTTCATGTCTTTCTTTTTGGGACTCATGAAAATGTATTCATGCATTTAGAAAATACTTATTAAACACCTACTGTGTGCCAGACATTATTCTATGTGCTAGAAATACAGCAGTAAATGAGATGGGCAAAGAAATTTATCTATCTATCTATCTATCTACCCATCTATCCATCCATCCACCCATTCATCTATGTATCTATGTATCTAACTATACACATAAACACACACATAAACACATACATGTATATAAATATATAAACATGTATATGCATATGCATGCACACCTATATACATACATAGTCACACACACAAACATACATACTGCTTCTCTGCAGTATAACAGTTATTAACAGTACAGATTTTGAAGTTAGACTAGTTTCAAATTCCTGCCCTACTTGACTAAACTTTAAGATCCTGCCAGAATTTATTAAACCTCTCTGTGACTTAGTTTATTCATTTGTAAAATTAAAGATAGAGAGATGGATGGATGGATGGATGGATGGATGGATGGATGGATGGATGGGTGGATGGATGGATGGATGGATAGAGAGAGAGAGAATAACATCTACTTCGTTAGGAAGCTGCGAGGATTACGTGAGGTAAGTAACACAAGTAAGGCCCTTAGTGATACACACACAATATGCCCTGAACAAATGCAAAGGCTGGGAATTATCTAATGGGGCTTCCATTTTGAAGGAGGGGAACCAGATGAGTAAAAATAGCCTGGGTTATACCCATGCCAAAAAATGGGCCTTGAGCACAGTACTTTAAATCTCTAAGATTCAGTTTTCTCATCCATTAAATGAGAAAAATAAACCATCTCTTCAAGTTGGGGAAGAATTAAATTGGATTGTATATGAGAAATAGCTAGTACAATTATGTCATTCAATAAATGCTACTGTCAGATCCCCTGCTTTTCAGAATACATATGACATTCAAAATAGGTTGCTTCTTTCCAGACCCCTGGGAAACTTCCGTCTGGTTCCCCAATACCCAACTCAGGCCTGCGAGGACAAGCCATTGGATCGAAGAAGCAGATGAGCAGGTTCCAGACCCACACCCTGGGGTTGCAGGCGGAACACAGAAAGAGAGAGAAGACTGGGTGTGGTCACAGTGACTTCTCTCTGCAGAAGGAACTCAGGAACCTGAAGGAGCAGGGGAAACAAGGCTCACAGCGACAGAAAAGTGGACTGTGTTTCTCGGGTTTTCTTTTCCTTCCCCTTGCGTGTTCCTTTTATTTTTAGTAAAATTCCCTTTGAAAACTGTAACCTGTCTTAGTGTGCTACATGAAAATAGGAAATGGTGGATGATCTGTGCTTTGGCCGGGATAATAAACGGGAACAGTGGCTCCCTCTAGGACAGGAGAGAGGGGCCTGAGAGGAAGCGGCCTCCAAGCTTCCTCCGGGCACCTGTTTGCAGATTGTGCCTACCCCCCAACCACTTCATTCGTCCCTGCCCACCCCACAACGACACAGTTCTTAGCCAAGGAATGATCTGAAGTATATATGATGACACTCTAGCTTGCACTAATCCAGTTGTTGAGTCATGGGTATCTCATACTTCTTTGTACACAGAAGGTATTGTCAAAATTAAAACTCCACCCTTAAATAATCTGAATTTTTAACAAGGACGTAAGCACAAGAATATTTCTCCTAATATTATTTATTGGTGGGCGGGGAGCAGAAAGGAAAGAAACTTTTAGTAGTCAACATTGAGGCAACGGCTCAGTGAATCATGACACACCCATTCAGTGGAATATTAAGCAGTCATCAGAAAGACTATTTACAGCATGGGAAAGGACTTTGGTTATGTGAAAAAGTAGAATCAAAATGTATATGCAATGCAAACCATTAAAATAGGCTAGAATGTCAGCATTGATTGACCAGAAATTGTGCAACAATAATGGTTAACATTTACTTACTATGTGGTAGGTATTATTTTATGTTGTTCATGAACATAAACATGTATAATTCTCAGAACAATTCTATGATTGTTGTATGGATGAGGAAACTGAGAAACACAGACGTAAAAGAACTTCTCCATGTTTACCCAGGAAGCAAGTGGCAGAAATGGGATTTGAGCCCAGGGGGTCAGCTCTGGAAGCATGCTCTTCACTACTATGCATTATTACCTCCCATAAATAGGTTGATAACAGCAACAACTACCAATTGTCAAGAGCAGTAATGATTTTGGTTAACCTTCACAACAACCCTGTGTGTAGATTTTATTAACCCCATTAAAAAGATGAAAAATGCAGCATTAGAAAGAGCTAAGTAAATTGTCCAACTATACAAAGCCAGGAACCACAAACTCAAACCTTACTCCATAGCCCATATCCTAACTGTGACACTATATATTAATTCTACCTTGCACTATTTTCTAAATCTTCTACAATGAGCATATATTACTTTGATTAAAAAAAGGGGGGAAAAAAACAGAAAAATGTTCAACAGAAAAAAGCTTTTTTTAACAAAAAAGAAATTGAAACTACAAAAGAATCTCACATTTTAGACTTAAAAACAAAATTTAAACTCCCACTTTAGGGCTTCCCCTTAAGTCTTTTTTAATATTCATTTTTCACAGAACTATAGAAGAGTACACAGAGTTTCATATCACCAAGAAACAATTTTGACTGGTAACACTTGGGAAAGGCAACATTTCTTTATATGATTGGTTGGATAAACCCACTGCCATCGGCATTTCACATCTAGAATTCAATTTAATGGAATGACCAATGATTTTCTCTCCAAGCTATCCAAGCTGTGTCTCGTTACCCATTAACAACCAAGAATTACTAATCACTGGGTGAACAGAAAGCCATAAACAGGCACATGACACATCGCAAGGAGGGAGTCCCTGCTTCCTCGAGAACATTGCTGATATGCAGAGTTGCCAGTTGGACAAAACAGGTCCATATTTTGAAGCTGCTGTTGTAACACAGACACTGTAACACAGAGATAAAGGGCCTGAAAAGCAAGCTGCCTTTATCACCATCCTCATCCCACAGCAAAACCTTGCTTCATTTCTAAACACCCCTGTGGTTTGATGACCCCCTCCCACTCTGGTAAAATGTGTCTCAGGGAGGAGGAAGTGTGAGGGCAGAAGTGGGGATCAGACAAAATCTGTCAAATCAACTACGTACAGGCGGGCACCAAAGACATGTCACTGCTCAGTTCACATTCTAAGCAGCACGTCTCTCTTTTTCTCAGAATTCTGTTGTATTTGAATGGTCTAAATCTCAAATTCTTAATTTTGGTCTTAACGTTATAGTGATCATCTTCATTTACTTATATAAATAATAAACTGCTTGATTTCTGTTTTTAAAATTTAGAGACAGACATTTCTACGATCTATAGGTTTCTCATTTATGCTAACTGGAGAGATATTCAGGTCACGATATGGTTACATGCGCACAGCTCCAGGCTCAGTTAAATTTCTACCAACCAATTCTGGGCCCTCAGTAATGTACATCCCATATACACCTACTATGTACCCACAAAAATTAAAAATTGAAAATAATGTACATCCACGGTATTTAGTAAACTTTCAAATACTAGTTTCGGGAACAGATGGCCCACCCTTAGAGACTAATACAGTTAATGAGGACTTTTTAAGCAACAAAGCTTTTATTTTAAAAAATTATAACGAGATGAACTGACTAGAACTCCAGGAGTCTGGGGAAAACAGACCACCATGGCAGGGATACTCCCCAAGAGAGAAGTAGTGGTCAGAGACGAGATGAGATTCGACCTCTTGGGGGGATTCGTGGGGCTATGTGAGCAGCTGCAATTCCTTTGTACAACAGCCCCCATCCACCATATCCCCAAATGAGATTATGGGGATTATGGAGATTACAATTCAAGATTAGATTTGGGTAGGGACACAAAGCCTTATCATATGAGGCAGCATGCATGATGACGCCTTTTATATACAGTTTCTGAAAATGAAAAACAATCAAAGTTTTTGGTTAGACATACATGCATATGTAAGATAAGTATAAAAACATGTAGACAATGATCACCAAATTCAAGTTAGCAATTGCTTCCTGGTTATGAGACCTGGGAGGACCTGCAGAGACCTTCAACTGCAATTGTTAGGTTTTATTTACTAAACTAGGGAATGGGTATGTAGGTGCTGTTACATTATTCTCTGTACTTTCTCACAGGTATAAATATTTCACAATAAAAACAGAGAGTAAAGAATGCCATTAGCCAAGGTAGATGTAACCGGTGAAATAAGGACCTAGAAATCTAGGATGCACATACTCTGTAATAATATTTCAGTATCAAAATATCCAAACGTATCCTTTGGGACCCATTTGCAAAGTCAATGCATTCTTCCTATCTCTGAAAATGACTAAATGTACATACCTTAAACACCTACATGCTACATCCACATACAAAACTGATTCCAGGAGTTTTCCTAGTTTTCTCTCCTTTTATAAAGAAGGACTGTTAATGTGGTTCACCATTCCCTGACATTAAAATGTCCTGCACAGAGTGAGCTGAGACTGCACCACTGCACTCCAGCCTGGGCGAGAGAACAAGATTCCATCTCAAAAAAAAAAAAAAAAATGTCCTGCACAGAGGCAGTCGGCCATAGGCCAAAGGGTAGGAGACATGAATTTGCTTCCCTTGGTGTTCAGCTCAGCTGTCATAGTACAGGTAGTAACAAAGGAGACCTCACAAGCACAAAGTGGAATCTTTAAGACTGAACAACACAAACAGTTAAAAATATATCCCCAGCAAAATCAGAGAAAAAAGCAAAGGAACACAGGGACCACAAAAAAGGGTCATAAGTGTGGACACCACAGTGGCACAGTCCAACACTGGATCATTTCCTTTATATGGCTACATGATAGAAACTCTATAAAAAGTACATATACAAAGGAACCAAAATTTTAAGGAAAACCTGGGGCCATCTTATAAAACCCCAATGGGTTAAGTCAGGTTTTTTAAAGTCAATATTTGGATTTGTAAAGTCCAGGATAAGCCAGTACAAAATCGCATAAAAATCCCTTGACCTAACTCACAGTTTATACATTAAGTCAAACCAAAAATAAGTTATCAGCTGCTCTGTCAGTATAGAAAAATCAATATTTTCCTATCATACCATCTGCTTTAGCGTCACAAGTTAATAAATTTAGCTGGTGAAAATTTCTTCTCTTTTTGGGTTCTGGAGAGAGAAAATATATTTTCAATAGTTAATCTAGTCACTAGGAATGAAAAATGAAATACTATTATTTGAACATGTAGAGTCTGCCATGTACGATAATAGAATTCTTCAACCACTGAAGCAGCAAACTCGTATCACATCTATGATTCAGTGCCCTCTATCCCTAGTCTTCCTGCTCCCCAAATTCTTGCACACTTCACCCCCCAAAAAAGTATCAGTCAACCAAGAGGATAAAATAACATAAACTATAGAAAGTAACTTAGCACTTGAGACCCATCTTCAAACCTCAAACTCCTAGCTTCAAGTGACCCTCCCACCTCAGCCACCCAAAGTGCTAGGATTACAGGCATGAGCCAAGGTGCCTGGACTTCCAACTTTCAAACTGGAATGCATTTTGTTTTTCTCTGAAAATATGTAATTGACTACATTTATGTAATTTGAACATATACACGCAAGATCTACAAGCACATAAGATTCAGAGAATTTTCCTAATTTTCTCTAATTGTTTAGGAAGATGTTGCTGAGACAGGCACACACTGAAATTCATCATATACTGATAATACTTGTCTTTTGAAGACATTTAAATAATCCCCAACGAAAATAGGCTTTCATGGATATTTTCAAAACAATGAAATATATATTAAGTACCTACTATGTGCCTAACGTATATAACATCTTCATGTTTTCTTGTGTGTGTGGCTAAAACTAAAAAACCCAGGCATTAAAACTGATGCTGGTATTTCAATTCAATTCCTCTCTCACCACATTTCAAAAATTCTACAAAAAAGCTTTCTTTTAATTTTTACCCTAGAGATATTTTCCTATTAATATGTCTGGCGGCAATTGACCAGTCAGACAAAAGCTCCTTTTGATGTAAGTGTTTAAGTTAGTGGGGCATACTCAAATTGACTCTGGTTTGAGAAATTGTGAAATTAACAGAACTTGCCTGCTTCTGGTATACTCTACGATGGCAAGAAAATTGCCTATCCTTTCTGTAACTTTCTTTCCAGTTCCCATTCATCTCGTCCTCTGGGGTTGTTGAAAGTTAATATCTATAAAAGGTTTTGTGTTTTCTTGACAAAAGGAGGGTAAGTGAGAGGAAAGCAGCAGTATATCATTGTAATGTGTAGACATTTCAGTGAGTTCCATACAACCTGAATGTAAAATTTTAAGTTTCCCAGAAACACAATATAAAGACAACTACCTATGGTGCCATACTTCCATGAAAGAATAGCATCCTCTTTATTGTCTTTTTTTGTCCTAGAAGAGAAGAAAATAAAGATTTTTGGAATAAGAAAATATCTAATACAATAATAGAAAACAATATATTTAAAGGCTTTGGATATTCTCATATTATAAAAGACATTTAGATAATCCACAGCTCTGTGCTCTGAAAATTGGAGCAACTAATTCAGTCCTTAAAAGTACTAAGCTGAGATTCAACAAGCCTAGCAAACATCTGTTTACATAAGCCAGAAAGTGCAAGCTGAACATTGTAGTCATGGGGTTATCACCGGGGTGCTGGGGTGCACACCAGTGAGGCAACTCCAGAGGTGCTGTGGGCCATGGTTTGGAGTCAGAGTGGGTGGGTGAGGCAAGACTGGCTCCAGATGAACAGTGGTCAGGTTTCCAGAAGGCCCATGGCTGGAAGTTTATCTCACCAGCTAAATAAATAATAGCCACGATAATAAACATAGAAATGATGCTGGATTATGGGCTCACATCTGTAATCTCAGTACTCTGGGAGCCCAAGGCAGATGTATCACCTGAGGTCAGCAGTTCGAGACCAGCCTAGCCAACATGGCGAAACCCCGTCTCTACCACCAAAATACACAAAAATTAGCTGGGCATAGTGGCACATGCCTATAATCCCAGTTTCTTGGGAGGCTGAGGCAGGAGAATCAATTGAACCCAGAAATCGGAGGTTGAGTGAGCCAAAATCATACCACTGCACTCTAGCCTGGGCAACAGGTGAGACTCTGTCTCCAAGAATAAAAAAAAAAGACAATAAACATAGAAATTATAACAACTGATAACAACACTGGCTGGGCATGGTGGCTCATGCCTGCAATCCTAGCACTTTGGGAGGCCGAAGCAGGCGGATCACTTGAGCCCAGGAGTAGAGACCAGCCTGACCAACATGGTGAAACCTCGCCTCTACTAAAAATACAAAAATTAGCTGGGCATTGTGGCACATGTCTGTAATCCCACCTACTCGAAAGGCTGAGACAGGGGAATCACTTGAACCCGGGAAGCAGAGGTTCCAGTGAGCTGAGATTGTGCCACTGTACTCCAACCTGGGCAACAGAGTGAGACTCCATCTCAGAAGAAAGGAAAAAAAAAAGAAAGAAATGATAACAACATTGACAAGGACACAAACAGGCAACTAAGTTCATGTGATCGAAAAAAATACACAGAAAGATAACATCTGTTCTCCTTTAATTCTACTAAGGCTATGGGTATGTGAGCAGGAGATTGCTGAATACCCTGGAGACCCAGGGTCACACCTCAGGACCCGCCAAAGTTGGTAAAGTTGCCTGTGCCTCTACAGTGGCGAGAGGGGAGTGTGTTTCCAAGGAAGGTTCTCAGGAAAAGTCTCTTCTCTCCCTAGTTATCACGGGTTGGGTGCAGGACCGTTCAATGTTTGAAATTTTGGCAACAGGAAAATATTTTGAAAAGGAAATATTTTGGCTTACATTTGTCACTTCCTTAATTCATGGTACAAAATACTTTCTGCTTTTAAAACTTTTTCTTAAAATGCCCCAATATTAGCAGGCATATTTAATTAAACTAAATAGCAAAAAAGGACACAGAGGGGGAAAAAATATCTCAACCAAGGCAGTATTCCATAGGACCATTCAGTCATTCATTCACTCAATAATAATTCACTGAGCATCTACTCTGTTCTATAGCAGTAAACCAAACCAGGAAGATCTGTCCTCACAGAATTACAATCTACTCTGGGGAAGGCAGACAAAGAACAAACAAATTAAAATTATATTTTCAGACAGTGATAATTAGACAGGAAATTAAAGAGGACAATGTCATCAAGTCTGGACAGGAGGTATGGTCACCCCTACTGGATACAGAGGTCACACATGACCTCCGAAGAAGTGACATTGGAGCCAACATCTGAACACCAAGGAGACAGAAGCCATGCTACGTATAAGGATGGCTAACAGCAGTAATAGCAAGTACAATACCCCTAGGCTGGATTAAGGTTGAAATATTTGAGGAAATAATAGCCTGGATGGGTGGGTGGAATGAGAGGTGGGGCAGGTGACAGGGGCCACCACATGGGCAACCTGTAGAAGGGCCTGCTGACACTGCTATAGCCAAATGTTATTTTTTTTTTACTAGAAATTCTCCCAAAAAGGTATCAGCTACTTTTACTACTATCAGACCCACTATTTTTACATCCACCTATTCTCATGACTCCTTGTTCATAACAGATAATGAGCTTGAGGAAGTCTAGAGGCCAACAATAATAAAGATTTTTTTTCTCACAGGAAACCAGAAAAAAGCTGGGGAGCACCAACCATCTGTTACACTGTGGTACCCTTGTATGGCATTCACTCCATGACCTCAGACCTTCTCTACAAAATCCAGCATGGTGGGTGGCAAGAGCACTGGTCTAGGAGTTGAGACACCTTGTTCTAATATGATCCCTGCTACTGCTAACCCACAACTTCTATAAGTTGCTCAGTGGCTCATGTTCTCAATTATCTCCCTTGTAAGACCAAGGAATTATATAGACAATCCATCTTTCCATCTATATTACTATATTGATGTCTACACTCTGTATCTCTTACTAGTCAAATCCGTATTCAAAACTTCTTTACAATTGAAAAGTCTATGGTAGTATTATATCCCAAGCCAAATTAAAAATCAGAAATTATCTGTTACATAACTTTGGAGTGTGCATAAACTCATGCAGTTAATGGGCTCAGTGAAGCAGTAATGTTAAAAACAGTGTTTGTCTTCCCAAAAAAAAAGGTGCCTGCTAATTTTCCCCAATATTCCATATTTCCAAGAAGATATTTATACGTGGGAAAAATCTGCCTTGTTATCTGAAGTATTAACAACTATTCCCAAGATAAATGAGGGTAAACAAAAAACAAAAATTCTCTTTCACCTCGTACCCTTTTAATTGAAGATCTCAAAGTGTGTTATTTAAATAATATCAAAGAAGAGGACTGCTACTATTTCACACTAACACTGTGTTTGGGGTAAACCATCAAATAAAAATTGCACGTTATCTTTACACAGTGATTCTTCCCAAACACAACCACTCTAAATCAAAAACACAGTAACTGATCCTCAAATTCTAACAATAGTTGGCCTGTGTCATGAGAAAGAAAGAAAATATTTTATTCTAAAATACTTGGTATTAGCAAATCTCTGAAGAATCAGTTGAACCCTCGGAAATTAGGCAGGGTATTAAAATACTAAATTTACATTTCTGGCAACCCCCCATCTAATAATTCATCCTACAGAAAGAATTGCTTATGTACCTGTATATCTAGAGCCAACAATGCTCCCTACAGCATTGCTGGTAACACCAACAATTTAGACACAGCCTAAAAATCCATCAGGACTCAAAGACCCAAGGAGGTGTGACATGTACATATAATATATCCTTTGTAGTCATGAAAAGAATAATTTTTAATGGAAAAATATCTACATTAAATAAAAAATGTCAGTTGAAGACCAATATATTGATCATGACTGAGTGTTGGAGGGAAATTCTTAAAAATATGTGGAGGGAGTGGGAGGTGCTTTAATATTTTATGATTTTAGAATTATAATGGTAATA
Organism: Symphalangus syndactylus; assembly: GCF_028878055.3. NCBI lineage: Eukaryota > Metazoa > Chordata > Mammalia > Primates > Hylobatidae > Symphalangus > Symphalangus syndactylus. The sequence continues at coordinate 23,338,813 of NC_072437.2, read as the reverse complement.
TATATTTTTGAAATGTTCAAAAATATAAAGCAATAAATGAAACTATAGAAATGATTTTGTTTATATCATCTATTCCTTTTTTATAATTTGCCAATATATGCATTTTTTTCTTCAACTTTTACTTTAAGTTCTGGTGTACATGTGCAGGATGTGCAGGTTTGTTACATAGGTAAATGCATGCCATGGTGGTTTGCTACATAGATCATCCCATCACCTAGGTATTAAGCCCAGCATCCATAAGCTATTCTTCTTGATGCTATCCCTTCCCCCATGGCCCCAACTTACAGGCCCCAGTGTGTGTGTTGTTCCCCACAACCATGTGTCCATGCATTCTCATCATTCAGCTCCCACTTATAAGTGAGAAAATGTGGTGTCTGATTTTCTGTTGCATTAGTTTGCTGAAGATAATGGCTTTCAATTCCATCCACGCCCCTGCAAAAGACATGGTCTCATTCCTTTTTATGGCTGCATAGTATTCCATGGTGTATATGTACCATATTTTCTTTATCCCATCTATTATTGATGGGCATTTAGGTTGATTCCATGTCTTTGCTATTGTGAATAGTGCTGTAATGAACATACACATGCATGTATCTTTATAACAGAATGATTTCTATTCCTTTGGGTATATATCTAGTAATGGCATTGCTGGGTCAAATGGTATTTCTGCCTCTGCATCTTTGAGGAACTGCACACTGTCTTCCACAATGGTTGAACTAATTTACACTCCCACCAACAAGAAAAAGGAAAAGGAACAATAAGAAAAAGGAAAAGCATTCCTTTTTCTCTGCAACCTTACCAGCACCTGTTGTTTGTGACTTTTTAATAATAGCTGTTCTGACTGGCATGATATGGTATCTCATTGTGGTTTTGATTTGCATTTCCCTAATGATCAGTGATGTGGAGCTTTTTTTCATATTTGTTGGCCACATGTATGTCTTCTTTTGAGAAGTGTCCATTTATGTCCTTTGTCCACTTTTTAACAGGGTTGTTTAGGTTTTTTCTTGTAAATTTGTTTAAGTTCCTTTTAGACTCTGGATATCAGACCTCTCTTAGATGGACAGATTGCAAAAATCTTCTCCATTCTTTAGGTTGTCTGTTCACTCTCATTAAAGTTTATTTGGCTGTGCAGAAGCTCTTTAGTTTAATTAGATCGCATTTGTCAATTTTTGCTTTTCTTGCAATTGCTTTTGGCCTTTTCATCATGAAATCTTTGCCCGTGACTATGTCCTGAATGGTGTTTCCTAGATTTTCTTCTAGGATTTTTATAGTTCTGGGTTTTATATTTAAGTCTTTAATCCATCTTACATTAATTTTTGTACATGTTGTAAGGAAGGGGGGGTCCAGTTTCCATTTTCTGCATATGGCTCGCCAGTTGTCCCAGCACCATTTATTAAATAGAAAGTCCTTTCCCCATTGCTTGTTTTTGTCAGGTTTGCTGAAGATCAGATGGTTGTAGATGTGTGATCTTATTGCTGAGTTATCTATTCTGTTCCATTGGTCTGTGTGTCTGTTCTTGTACCAGTACCATGCTGTTTTGGTTACTGTAGCCTTGCAGTATAGTTTGAAGTTGGGTAGCATGATGCCTCCAGCTTTGTTCTTTTTGTTTAGAATTCTCTTGGCTATTCAGCCTCTCTTTTGGTTCCACATAAATTTTTAAATCATTTTGTCTAATTCTGTGAAGAATGTCAATGGTAGTTTAATGAGAATAGCATTGAATCTATAAACTACTTTGGGCAGTATGGCCATTTTCACAATGCTGATTCTTCCTATACATAAGCATGGAATATTTTTCCATTTGTTTGTGTCCTCTCTGATTTCTTTGAGCGTGGTTTGTAGCTCTCCTTGAAGAGTTTCTTCACTTCCCTTGTTAGCTGTATTCTTAGGTATTTTATTCTCTTCATAGCAATTGTGAATGGAAGGACATTCAAGATTTGGCTCCCTGCTTGCCTGTTGTTGGTGTTAGGAATATAGAGATTTTTGCACATTGATTTTGTATCCTGAGACTTTGCTGAAGTTGCTTATTAGCTTAAGAAGCTTTTGGGCTGAGATGATGGGGTTTTCTAGATAAAAGATCATGTTATCTGCAAAAAAAAAAGATAATTTGACTCCTCTCTTCCTATTTGAATGCCCTTTATTTCTTTCTCTTGCCTGATCACCCTGGCCAGAACTTCCAATATTATATTGAATAGGACTGGTGAGAGAGGGCATCCCTGTCTTTTGCCAGTTTTCAAGGGGAATGCTTCCTGCTTTTGCCCATTCAGTATATTACTGGCTGTGAGTCTGTCATATATGGCTCTTAATATTTTGAGGTATGTTCTGTCAATACCTAGTTTACTGAGAGTTTTTAACATGAAGGAATGTCGAATTTTATCAAATCTATTGAGATAATCATGTGGTTTTTGTCTTTAGTTCTGTTTATATGATGAATCACATTTATTGATTTGCATATGTTGAACCAATCTTGCATCCCAGGGATGAAGACAACTTGATCGTGGTGGATAAGCTTTTTGATGTGCTGCTGAATTCAATTTGTAGTATTTTGTTGAAGATTTTTATATCAATGCTCATCAAGCATATTGGCCTGAAGTTTTCTTTTTTGTTGTTGTATCTCTGCCAAGTTTTGGTATTAGGATAATGCTAGCCTCACAGAATGAGTTAGAGAGGAGTCCCTTCTTTTCAATTGTTTGGAATAGTTTCAGTAGAAATGGTCCCAGGTCTTCATTGTACGTCTGGTAGAATTCAGCTGTGAATCTGGATGATCCTGGGCTTTTTTTGGTTGGTAGGCTATTTACTACAGTCTCAATTTCAGAATTTGCTACTGGTCTATTTAGGGACTCAATTTCTTCCTGGTTCAGTCTTGGAAGGGTGTATGTGTCCAGGAATTTATCCATTTCTTCTAGATTTTCTAGTTTATGTGTGTAGAGGTGTTTATAGTACTCCCTGATGGTTGTTTGTATTTCCTGGGGTCAGTGGTAATACCCCCCTTATTTCTGATTGTGTTCATTGGATTCTTCTTCTTTATTAGTCTAGCTAGTGGTCTATGTATTTTTTAACTTTTTCAAAAAAAAAAAGCTCCTGGATTTGTTTATTTTTGAAGGGTTTTTCATGTCTCTATCTCCTTCAGTTCAGCTCTGATTTTGGTTATATCTTGTCTTTTGCTAGATTTCGAGTTTGTTCTTGGTTCTCTAGTTCTTTTAATTGAGATGTTAGGTTGTTAAGATCTTTCTAGCTTTTTGATGTGGGCATTCAGTGCTATAAATTTCTCTCTTAACACTGCTTTAGCTGCATCCCAGAGATTCTTGTATATTGTCTCTGTTCTCATTGGTTTCAAATAACTTCTTGATTTCTACTTTACTTTCATTATTCACCCCAGAGTCATTTAGGAGCAGATTATTCCATTTCTATGTAGTTGTGTGGTTTATGAGTGAATTTCTTAATCCTGAGTTCTAATTTGATTGCACTGTGGTCTGAGAGACTGTTTGTTATAATTTCAGTTCCTCTGCATTTGCTGAGGAGTGTTTTATTTCCGATTATGTGATCAATTTTAGAGTAAATGTCATGTGGCAATGAGAAGAATGTATATTCTGTTGTTTTTGGGTGGAGAGTTCTGTAGATATCTATCCACTTGACCCAGACCTGAGTTCAGGTCCTGAATATATTTTTAATTTTCTGTCTCAATGATCTGTCCAATATTGCCAGTGGGGCATTAAAATCTCCCACTATTATTTTATGGGAGTCCAAGTCTCTTTGTAGACTTTATGAATTTGCTTTATGAATTTGCTTTATGAATCTGGGTGCTCCTATACTGGGTGCATATCTATGTGGGATAGTTAGCTCTTCTTATTTCATTGAACCTTTTACCATTATGTTATGCTCTTCTTTGTCTGTTTTGATCTTTGTTGGTTTAAAGTCTGTTTTGTCAGCAACTAGGATTGCAACCCCTGCTTTTCTATGATTTGCCAATATATACATATTTTAATCAAAATTAAATTTTATGACACGTATTAATCTGACATTTGATTTTAAGCTAATACATATATGCTCTTTTAATAGTCACATAACAGTTTATAGTATGAATGTATGAAAACATATTCAACTTGTTTCCTTTTGATGAATAGCTTGCTTGCTTCCTTTTTTGGCTTTATAATCACATGTGATATTTTAAGATAAAGATATAAATATGAATACCAAATAGATAGTAATCTTTGTGAGGGTAGAGGGATGTACAGGGACTCTGACATTTCATTTCTTTTATAATACCAAAAGGCACGGAATTCGGAATGGTATTTCCTTACTTTTCTGCATTTTCCTGATACTTTAAATTTGAACCCACTTTGAACTCCCTTTCACTAGGAAAGTGTGCAAGATTGAATCCACTGCCAGTGTTTCCCTCTAAGTTTCATCCAAGGCATTTGGCATATGGTATTTGGCTTCTAGCATCCTTCCCACGTGAACACTCAGCTCACAGAAAGGAGTCCAAGTAAGAAGGGGGTGTGAGGCTCTAAACTGGAAATGTTGAAAGAAGACAGTGGAAGCAAATTAATTTTAACACAGATTAACACTAGTTTAGTTTAACAGTATGGTGTTTGCTATAGACTGAATGTTTATGTCCCCCCAGAATCCATATGTTGAAAGCTAATCTCCAATGTCATGGATTTGGAGGTGAGGCCTTTGAGGTATGATTACAGCATAGAAGTGAAGCCTTCATGAATGGGATTAGTGACCTGATAAAAGAGACCCCAGGGGGCTTCTTTGCCCCCTCTTGCCATGTAAGGACACAGAGAGAAGGCGGCGGCCAATAAACCAGAGAGAGGATCCTCAGCAGACATTGCATCTACCTGGTATCTTCTTCCTGAACTTTCCAGCTTCCAGAACTGTCAGAAATAAATTCCTGTTGCTTATAAGCCACCCTGTCTATTGTATTATGCTATAGCAGCCCAAACGGACTACGGCCAGGTTTATATTTTAAAACGGAAAGTGAGAGGTCCAGCCCAACATGCTTCTATATGGAGAAATATCGCTGGTGCCATAAGTAACAGGCAGACAGTAACACGAATGAGTAAATGAGTGAGGGAGTGAGTAAATGAGTGAGGGAGTGAGTGAATCAGTGAATGAGTTGAAGAACTGAAAGAATGGGAAGAGACCTTTATCACTGATGAGTCTGTTGAACCTTCTCAATAACCTAGAATAAATTTGCCTCCCTCAGTTCATCTTGGAGTTTATCACACACTGAAAAAGTCAGAGCTACAGTAACAAAGAGCAGGACTGATAATTTTCAGAAACCGCTTCCAGACTTTCCATTCTGTGGACCTGAGTCATTTCCATAATGGGCAAGTCAGTCACAAATCCCCAGTGAATCTCATCAGGATTGCCTTATGTAACCTGTGAGATAGGTTCCTAAAATTTTGAGAGGTGAAAAATCCTTGAGAGCTCTTGGAATGGTCAAGATGATGGAAAGAAATGAACATAAATCAGAGTGGTCTGCCTTCTCGGGCAGCTCTGCCAGGAGCAGCTGCAGATGCATGAGAGCAGCTACTCCAATTCAACTTCTTGGGGTTGCATCAGGGATGCTGAAGCACAAATGATCACAGGGCAGTGAGCAGGAAGCCATGGCACGGTGGGATGGAAGAGATGACGTGCAAAATCACTGAGAGACAGGACAGCAGTGTCAGTGGTTATAGATGATTGGGGCAGGGAATAAAGGCATTTGATGAAATCAGTGCAGTTACATAAAAAGGACCTGGAATGCAAAAGGGATAGTAGCTAGAAAGCATTAAAACCTTTGATCAGAAATTTCAACTGGATGTGAGAAGTACCTGAATAAGAAAAATACATTTCCCCTTTACCCCCTCTAATCATTTCACAGGGCATCAAGGCATTAAAATGCAGTTATCTGGTGTGATTCATTACAAAAAGTTTCATTGGTGTCAGATCAATTCATTTTTTAAAAGACATTAAAAGGAGGATTTAGGGGATAGAATCATTTTTTATAGCCACTGCAATGTATCAAGGTAGTCAGCAACATGCAGGTGTTAATCTTGGAGTGCTTATTTTAAAACAGATCTATATTAAGATGGTTTGGATATTCAAACTCATCACAATTTTAATTTTGACTAAATGTTTCATTTTATTTCACAATATGCAAATTCTTAATTTTAAGGGCCCAGTTCCTTTGAAATAAGCATCCAATATTTGGCACAAATAATCTATTTCATATATAAGATATATATACATACACATACAAGATACAAACAAGTATTTTCTACATTTGCAACACTAACAAGTTCAATGACTATATAGATGGAAATCTATTTTACATTGAAAAATGTAATGAAACTGTGCTACTCTTAGTACCTAATAAATATTAAATATCCATCCTCATCAATTTCATGAAAATGTATTCATATAATTCTCACATGGTACTTGTTGAACGTTCTAAAAGCAGGGGATATAGAGAATCTTCAGCTCATTCTTTAGAATTCTTCTATGCAGATTTAAAGCTTACATTCTAAGAAGAGTGCTAACACCACATATTATATGGCTCTTAGAGTCATATACCTTGAGCACTGGAAGGAATCCAATTCAACAGGAATGAAATTTTAATGTAACATTATTCATGCAATGGCAGAAAACATAACTCTCTATGAAAAATAATGAACTTTTACTTTCAATATCAATTTTTTAATGTTGCTATTTTGTTAAATTTTTTGTGGCCTTCACAAGTAAAGACCAATATTAGTCACAGAAACCTGGGGTGGAAGATATCATTATCCTAACTGGCCTAATCTAGGATGGCTTCCTCTACGCAAGGAATTTAGAAATTTGAAATGGAAGCTAATTGGAAAGCAGCTCAGCTCTCATCTGAAATTCTGATGATGCCATTTTGCAGGCCAAGCTTCCTTTGAGGCGAGGAATTTCACCACTTAAATCAGGCCCCAAATCGATCCATCTATTTAGCCCCTGTCGTCAGAAATTCTGAGACATGCCAGAGCTCAGAGTGAAACAGGTGCATCTGCATACAGCCATCTGCGGGAGGCACACCCACTCCCATGCAGAGCTGGGATGTAGTAATAGATGCCTGGCAGGCTGTCGTTTATCAACTGTGTCTCTAATCTCAGAGATAACCAGGAAGAATACCATGGCCACCTGCCATGAACTCACAGCCATAAGTTTTCTAGCCTGGGCTCTGTCCTGACAGGCCCAAGGGTGGCACTAGAGCACACACAAAAATGGGATGGTGGGATCAGGCTAGGAATGAAGGAGGGTTACAGTCCAGAGGCAAAGTAGGATCATGTATTAAACAAAAGCTAAAGTGGGAGGAATTTGAAATGAGAGGCATTCTGAATATGATGTAAGGTATATTCTGTAGTCATCCACTCAAAAGTATACCTGGGCACTGTTCTAGGTACCTGAGATACATTAGTGAGCAAAACAAAAATTCTTGCCCTCAAGTAGTTTGGGGGAAGATATCCAAAAGCAAGAGACACAACAAATGGGAAAAAATAATATAGTTATAAAATGTGCCAAAATGAAATACTACAGCAGGGTCAGGAGGACTAGGTATGCCATGGTCTGGGGAGAGAAGAGGAAAGATGGCCAAGTTGCAACTTTAGATAGGATAGTCAAGGTATGCTTTATGAGAGTGCAGTATTGGAGCACAAAGAGGACTTAAGGGAATTAACCATGTAAAATACCTAAGAGAGGAGCCTTCCAGGCAGAGGGAATTGCCAGTGCAAAGTCCTAAGGCAGGAGAATGCCAGGCCTGTCAAAATAGCAAAGATGCTCAAGTCAAGAAAGTAGGGGAGAGTGATAAGAGATAAGTTCCAAAAAATAAGGGAGTTGTATCATGTGGGCCTCGAGAGCCATTGCAGGGTATGAGATTTTACTGTGAGTGAAATGGGCAGCCATTGCAGAGTTGACTATTAGAATTCCAATGGTTAAGCCCACTTCTTGGTTCCACCTCCAACTATGCCAGACATTTTTGAAATATTGGGGCACACAGCTGAATGATCTTTGCAAATTTCAGTTCTGATACTTTATCATAAGGGAAGTTCATTTTAAGTGTTTGTTTAGAACTAAGTATGGCCTATAGTTCTTGAAGACATTCTATTTGGAGACTTGAAACATGGATGTAATTCATTTTCAGTGTCAAAAATATTTTTCCGCTCCTAAAAAGAGTCTAGAAGTCAGCTACCAAGGCTGGTGGCTAGTCTGAGGAAGTTTAATTTTAATCTTATTCTCATTTGGCCTGCTAGCAAGCTATATAAAAAAAATATGAAGCCAGAATCTGCACGTCCTTTGACTATGACACTAGCTAAGAGGCATTCCTAGGCTTTTCTCTAGCCAAAAAATGAATAAAATTGTAAATGGGTTGTTTCTTGGTAGGCCTATCTTCTACAATTCAAGTCAAAATTTAAAATAAAGTATGCTACAATTTGCCAGAGCCTCGGCTTTGTCTTAGAATAAGAATAGTCTAGATTTTAAAATTAAAAATGAAATGAAATACACAGAAGCAATGCAGAAATCAAAACCCCCCAAAAATCAATAGATATTTAATGGTTCTCATTTCTTTATAGCTAATACTCAGTTATTAAAATGAATTTAATGCTGAGTAGGCACTTGGCTACATAATAGCCTGCTAAGTTTCATCCAGCAAGCTTATAATTAATTTTTAAATTAATATAATTGAAGTCCTAGGGATAAATAGGTAACTATCAAGATGTACTGTGTGGTTGCTCCTTTTTTAAGTAAAGCAATCTAATATCATATATACAAAATCTCACCTTCACCATAATTGTTCCACAATGTACATGGAGAATACAATTGCATGTTGCCAAAGCCCTATTTTAACTCTATAAAGCACATTCATTTATATATTGTTAGTGTTTAGATGTTAATATGGTTTGGCTGTGTCCCCATTCAAATCTCAACTTGAATTTTAGCTCCCAGAATTCTCACATGTTGTGGGAGGGATCTAGGGGGAGGTAACTGCATCATGGGGACCGGTCTTTTCCATGCTATTCTCATGACAGTGAATAAGTCTCACGAGATCTGATGGGTTTATCAGGGGTTTCAACTTTTGCCTCTCTCTCATTTTCTCTTGCCAACACCATGATTCTGGGGCCTCCCCAGGTATGTGGAACTATAAATCTAATTAAACCTCTTTTTCTTCTAAGTCTTTGGTATGTCTTTATCAGTAGCATGAAAACAGACTAATACAGTAAATTGGTACCAGGAGAGTGGGGCATTGCTGAAAATACACCCAAAAATGTGGAAGCAACTTTGTAGCTGGTTAACAGGCAGAGGTTGGAACAGTTTAGAGATCAGAAGGAGATAGAAAAATGTGGGAAAGTATGGAACTTCCTAGAGACTTGTTGAATGGCTTTGCCCAAAATGCTGATAGCAATATGGACAATAAGGCCCAGGCTGAGTTGGTCTCAGATGGAGAAGAGGAACTTGTTGGGAACTGCAGTAAAGGTGACTCTTGTTATGTTTTAGCAAAGAGACTGGCAGCATTTTGCCCCTGCCCTAGAGATTTGTAAAACTTTGAACTTGAGAAAGATAATTTAGGGTAGCTGGCAGAATAAATTTCTAAGTAGCAAAGCATTCAAGAGATGACTTGGGTACTGGTAAAGGCATTTAGTTTTATAAGGGAAGCAGAGCATAAAAGTTTGGAAAATTTGCAGCCTGACTATGTGACAGAAAAGAAAAACCCATTTTCTGGGGAGAAATTCAAGCCAGCTACAGAAATCTGCATAAGTAGCAAGGAGCTTATTGTTAATCCCAAAGATCGGGGGAAATGTCTCCAGACCACGTCAGAGACCTTCATGGCAGCCCCTACCACCACAGGCCCAGAGGCCCAGGAGGAAAAAGTGGTTTCGTGGGCCAGGCCCAGGGTCCCCGCACTATGTACAGCCTAGGCACTTGGTGCCCTGTGTCCCAGCTGTTCCAGCCATGCTGAAAGGGGCTAACATATAGCTCAGGCTGTGGCTTCAGAGGGTGTAAGCCCCGAACCTTAGCAGCTCCCACATGGTGTTGAGCTTATGGGTGCACAGAAGTCAAGAATTGAGGTTTGGGAACCTCCACCTAGATTTCAGAAGATACATGGAAGTACCTGGATGCCCAGGCAAAAGTCTGCTCCAGGGCCGGGGCCCTCATGGAGAACCTCTGTTAGGCCAGTGCAGAAGAGAAATGTGGGGTCAGCGCGCCCACACAGAGTCCCTACTGGGGCACTGCCCAGTGGAGCTGTGAGAAGAGGGCCACTGTCCTCCAGTCCCCAGAATGGTAGATCCACCATGCACCTGGAAAAGCCACAGACACAAAACCCCAGCCCGTGAAAGCTGGAGATCACGTGGAGCTTTAAAATTTGACTGCCCCACTGGATTTCAGACTTGCATGGGCCCTGTAACCCCTTTGTTTTGGCCAATTTCTCCCATTTGGAAGGCTGTATTTACCTAACACCTGTACCCTCATTGTATCTAGGAAGTAGCTAGCTTGCTTCTGATTTTACAGGCTCATAGGCAGAAGGGACTTGCCTTGTCTCACATGAGACTTTGGACTGTGGACTTTTGCATTAATGCCAAAATGAGTTAAGACTTTGGGGGACTGTTGGGAAGGTATGAATGGTTTTGAAATATGACGACATGAGATTTGGAGGGACCAGGGGCAGAATGATATGTTTTGGCTGTGTCCCCATTCAAATCTCAACTTGAATTGTAGCTCCCAGAATTCCCACATGTTGTGGGAGGGAAGGTAACTGCATCATGAGGGCCTGTCTTTCCTATGCTATTCTCACAATAGTGATTAAGTCTCAGGAGATCTGATGGGTTTATCAGGGGTTTCCGCTTTTGCTTCTCTCTCATTTTCTCTTGCCACTGCTATGATTCTGAGGCCTCCCCAGCCATGTGGAACTGTAAGTCCAATTAAACCTCTTTTTCTTCCCAGTCTCGGGTATGTCTTTATCAGCAGCATGAAAACGGACTAATACAGATGTACTTTGGCCCTAAATGCTAAAGAAAATTTCTATCATCTATCAAATACATTTCAATCACCTGTCATGTCACTGACAATGAGCCAGTCCTCTGTGAATCACATAGATCCATCTGGAGGTCACACAGAGAAAGAATAGCAGAGCCAGAAATATAAACCTCAGGATGGTGCAGAAACACTGGTCAGAAAGTTGCATTTTGGAGTAAGGAAGGCACTTCCTGACTCTGAAAAACAAAGGCTGTGAGTGGATCAGCAGATGCCATGGATGCAGCTGCAGCTGAATAAAGCTCTCTGCCCTATGGCAATATCAGTAGCTAAATACTGGGGTCCTGTAACAAAGCAAGAGAAGGACAGAAGCCAACTATGTCACTGGTGAGTCTCTTCAGAAAGGTCCCTCCACGACTGCTGCCCACCTAGCACAGCTCTACCTCCAGTGACATCAGCATGCTGCAAGTGAGCTCTGCACACCCATGTCTTCTTAAGCCCCTGCTCTGAGCTACATAAACAGTTACCAAAGTCACAGTCATCATCAGCATGCTCCTCAAAGCACAGCAAAGCATTCATTGGTCCCATGGCCTTGAGAAGTTATTCATTCTCTCTATGGTGTTTTGTATCAACTGTCCAAAAGAAGACTCAATATCCACGGTATAGGGCTATTGTGGGGATTTCTGTCAATGCAGTACCTTTCCCCTCCTGTTTGATTTACCTTTCAAAAAGTCGACAGCAGAGGTGACATTCTCGAGGGAGACACTTAGGAGATGCCCATCAAACTCCCAACAGACTATACACTTGGGTTACAATCCAAATAGGCGAGGCCAAGAGGGCCAGACCAGCTACGAAACTGAAGCAACAAGGATGGCAGATACCAGATAAGAAGAGATTTGAGTAGGAGGGTAGAAGGTGGCCACCAGGAATCCTATGGGCTACCAGCTGTGGCTGCCTCAGCCAGTGGCAGAGAGGAAGCAGCTGATGTGCGGACCCAGCGTGACACTTCATACTAAATCACTCTTCACTTTCACTCACATCTGTGCTCTCAGGAACATACTGCAAGAGTACAAAATGGTGCCTTACACTTGAGGAAAAAAGCACACAAGTAAAAGCAGATGTAAAATAGAAAGAAATCGTTTGGTTCCTGGGATTTATGAACTCAAGCCTACTCTTAAGAGCAGAAAAAAAAATGTTTTAAACTAACATTTATCAAGCACATTTTTTTTTTTTTTTTTTTTTTTTTGAGACAGAGTCTTGCTCTGTCCCCCAGGCTGGAGTGCAGTGGCGCGATCTCAGCTCACTGCAAGCTCCGCTTCCCGGGTTCACGCCATTCTCCTGCCTCAGCCTCCCAAGTAGCTGGGACTACAGGCGCCCGCCAACACGCCCGGCTAATTTTTTGTATTTTTAGTAGAGACAGGGTTTCACCGTGTTAGCCAGGATGGTCTCGATCTCCTGACCTCGTGATCCGCCCACCTCGGCCTCCCAAAGTGCTGGGATTACAGGCTTGAGCCACCGCACCCGGCCTCAAGCACATATTTTACTACATGTCAGGTACTGTTTAAGATGCTCTGGGTGTTTTATTTCATTTACTCACATAATAACTTTATGTGAGAGATACAAGAATATCCCAGTTTGGCAAACAAGGGAACTGAGGCACAAAGGGCTCTGAATTACTTTCTGCCATCTGTGAACACTTGGAGTGAATAAGAGTAGATGATAATTGACAGTAATAGCCAAGCAATGCGTCTCAGGTACTGACTCTACAGCAAATGCTTGCTATTGAGTGCATGGTGTCGGCTACCAAGCTGAGGAGCTCACTCCCACCCTTATAACCCTAAAAGACAAACTGCAGAGTGATCACTCAGGGCCATGTTTACATCAAGCAATAGAGTCCCACACATAGTTGTTGTCTGCAGTTATTCACGACGAGGTCGTAGTTCCTTCCTGATAGAATTTATGCACACGCTTGAAGATACGTAGGGCTGTGAAGATGGATTAAGCAGGCCACTGGGACCGCACTTATGCACAGAGATGAGACGATGCTCTGGAAAGGATAAAATATTTCTGCAAAGAGTGTTTTTTTAAAAACCTTCGAAGCTATACAGTAGTTCCTTTTATCAAGCAAAAGCTCAAAGATGGCATTAAAGATTTTCTCTGTTATTCATTGCTATCTTCAGGAAACAGGGAAGTCTGCAAAAAAAACATGTTCCATCTTCCAATTTGACATCCTCAAATAATATAATTTCCTACGTGGGTCTGTTAATGTTATTTTTGTTTCCCGTTTTAGTTTTGATATTTTAAAAAAGAAAATCCTTGAAACTAGCAGACAAATCTTGAACTAGTAATAGTGAAAGCATCATTTTCCCCCCAACATATTGCTCTCTTGAAAGGAGTAATGGTTTTACATCTGAAATCAATGAAATTGCATTTTAAAATAACCATTAAAAATAATATTCACATTAATTCCACGAGCAGCACATGACCTCTAAGTCTAATCAATAACAAAATGTTAATTAAAGTTTGGAAATGGGATCAATTTACCTAATAGAAATGATAGATAACTGTTATAAGAAAGGCTAAAGGGAATAAAAAGAAATAAGAGGAACATAACAATGTGAGTCTAAAGAAGTCAGACTAATAGGAAGAGAGTAGAAAGGCGGTTGCCAGAGGCTTGGGGGTGAGTGAAATGGATGGCAGGGGCTTGTGGGGGAGGTGGGATTTGGTCAAAGAATACAAACTTTCAGTTACAAGATGAATAAGTTCTGGAGATCAAATGTACAGTATGGTAACTATAATTAGTAATAATGTATACTTGAAATTTGCTAAAGTATCCTCTGCTCCACACACAAAAAATAGTAACTATGTGAGGTGGCAGATGTGTTAATTAGTTTGATGATGATAATCACCTCACAATGTATATGTATATGAAGAGATCACATCATATATCTTAAACATATATAATTTTGTCAATTACACTCCAATAAAGCTGGGAGAAAATAATTTTTTTTAATTTAAAAAAATGAATTTTCTGGGTACCAAGATAAGTCTAGAAAATAAAGACCTCCATACTTCCCTGAATTTATAATTGACAATAATTTCTCTAAAGGGATTATGTTAAAAATTCAGAGGTCAGGGCTAAATATCTTCAAATGCATTCTGTCTATTTCACATATGGCTCTTTGGTTTAGCTTCCTGGCAATCAGGTTTAGGCAGACACAATGCATTTCCTACAAGCAGATTTTTGTATCCTCCTGGTTTCCCAATATCGTATATACAATGAAATGAGGATGCCAGAAAAACAGCTGCAATATGTGGAATGGCGGCAAATAAGGGAGACGAGGGCTTTGAGAATGGGCAGGGGAAAATGTCTACTCACAGGATTATTGTGCAGATTAAAAGAGAATTCCACAAAGCTCAGATGACAGTGCTTAGCCCATTGTAAATGTCCGATAACTCATGTCTGTTGTTATTATTACTGAAAAGCAGCATAATTATTCCTAGAATGCACATTTGGAAGCTTTCTGGGTTCCTCAAGGAGTTCCAGTTAATGAAGTAGCAGATTACCCAAAGTATTAATTAGCTCTGGTGGCCTGAAAGAGTTGATTCAATTTTCAAAATAATAAGATGACTAGAAAGGGGCTTAATGAAATCCCATAAGAAACTTCACTACTCCTCTTTCTAAATGCCCTGCACACTTATGCAATGTACATTCAAATATTATCAAAGCAACTGCCAACTCTAAAGACATAGGCTACATCATTATTGTTTTCAGCCTGCCTCTCTCTCTTTTTCTCCTCTCAGATTTCTTTTCAAAATCTGTAACATCTGCTCGTTGTGAAGAGTGTGCCCATAATCAGTATCACCCTAAATATTTAAGACATATCCACAACACAGTCTCTGACCTGTTTAAATGGATCGCTGTCTGAGAGTTCAGAATTTTTTTATCCCTAGCCTCCCCCATCATGTTTCATAGCTCTCTTAGAAAGCTTATACCAAAGTCCCCTTCACTTTTCTTTTCCTCTGCCTTTACTCAACCACTTCTTCCCCATTTTAGTTATTTACACTATCTTAATGACATCCCCAAGTAATACAGAATCAAGTATGCAGTGGGAGCTGAAAGTGCTGATGGAATGGAATTGAACTGTCAAGCCATGTTCCTTCCTATTTCTTTCGGCTTTGAGAAGATGACGCTACTCCAGCAATAAAAACATGAGTGGTTTTGTTCAGGAACAAGACAGAGGTGGGAAAATCCCCTGGATTTAGCAGATCCCACCTAAACCCTAAGCAAAGAGATCTCTGAGCTTCAGCAACCTTGATTTCTCTCATCTCGCTTTGGACAGAAACCTGGAGCCAATGCCATCAGAAGGGTGAGAGGAAGTGCTAGAGACAGGACTAGCATCAAGGAAGTCATGGACTTGGCAGCTCTGCAATTTGCTGAGAGAGGAACAGCAGCAATCAAGGAGGCTGACAGACACTCCAAGATCTCTCAGAAGACTCTTGACTGCAATAACACTTCTCAGAGAGCTCAGAAAAACTTTTTCCTTCAACCCGTCCTTATATTGCACCATTTTTCACTTTTTCCCAACTTTATACTCATTCTATTTCTATACTAATTTACTATCCATCATGTTTCTTAAAAATTATCATATTCGATCCAGTAATCCCATTGAGTATCTACCCAAAGTAGAATAAACCTTTATATGAAAAAGACACTAGTACACACATGTTCATCGCAGCACTGTTCACAACAGCCAAGTCATGGAACCAACCTGGAACCAACCTAAATGTCTATTAGTGGTTGACTGGATAAAGAAAATGTGATATATATATATATATATATATATCCCATGGAATATACACAGCCATAAAAAAAGAATGAAAAACAGAAAACCAAATAACCCAAGTTCTCACTTAAAAGGGGGAACTAAACAGTGTGTACACATGGACACAAAGATGGAAATAATAGACACAGGGGACCCCAAAAGCGGGGAGGGTGGTGGGGGACAAAGGTTGAAAAAGTGTCTATTGGATACAATGTTCACTATTTGGGTAATAGGTATACTAGAAGTCCATCCCCACCAGCATGCACTATATCCATGTAAAAAACATGCACATGTATCCATTGAATCTAAAATAAAGTAAAATAAGTATCTATAATAGAAAAAAAATTATCTTATTTGGTCAACATTATATATCTTGAAAATATTGATATCTGAATTCAAGTACTAATAATAACAGTAATAATATTTGCCAGTCACTTTTCTAAGCACTTTTGTTATCTCCTTTAATCCTCACAGCAATCCTGCAAGGATTAGTAATTTGCCCAAGGCCATAATGAGTAAATGCCACAGTCAGATTTGAACCCAGGTCTCTGGCTCCTGAGTATGCACTGGGTAAATTACTTGGCCAAAGCCTTGCAGTGAGTAACAAGAGTCAAACTCTGGTGTTGTGTGGCTCAATGTTCTCTCCACTGCACTAAGCTGCTACGCTCTCTGACTTGAAAGAATGCTCTTTTTCTTTCCATATG
This sequence comes from Symphalangus syndactylus, assembly GCF_028878055.3. Lineage (NCBI taxonomy): Eukaryota > Metazoa > Chordata > Mammalia > Primates > Hylobatidae > Symphalangus > Symphalangus syndactylus. The sequence goes on along the minus strand of NC_072437.2, from coordinate 23,322,306 downwards.
CCTGACCGTACTTAGGTTTCAAGAAACAGCTTATATTATATCCTGCCACTTTACTTAATTCAAATAGCTTTTATATAGCATGTTTTATTTACAAAGCACTGGTTGACCCATAGAGAAAAAGATCCTCTGTCTTCACATCTTTGGCCATTTGAATTACATGTATATATTCATTCGATTGACAAAAATTTTTAAACATCCACTAGTACTAGGGCACCGTTTTAGGCCTTTCAGATAGGAGAGTAAATAAGACAAACAGCTCACACCATGATGGGAAAGACAGATGAGTAAAATATGGAGTGATACTAAAATAGGAAGGAACAACTCAAGAGGCAGTAAGTGCATATAAGAGAGGTAATTAACTCAGACTGGGTTGCTAGGGAAGAAAAACACTACTTGCGTCTAGGCCTTGAAGGAGTAATTGAAGTTATCCAGGTGCAGGAATGGAGAAGAAACAAAATGTACAAAAACTAAGCACTCCTAGTCACAAAAGTGAGAGAGATTGTGATACATTCAGAGAACTACAAGGACTATAGCACAGTAGGACTGTGCTCTTTTGTGTATGTGCAGCAAAGAAGAGAGAGGTTGGAGCACAAGGCAATTGGAAGCACTGAATGTCTTTATGCTGGAATGGACTTGATCAAAGTTGCATTTTAGAAAGGTCATTCTAGCAGTGAGGTAGAGACCAGGTTGGAAGCAGGCAAGTCTAGAGGCAGAAAAAACAGTCAGAAGCTGCCATGAATGGTGATGGCATGGACTGAGGAAGTAGCAGTGAGAATGTAGAGAGCTGGGTAAAACTGAGAAGTTTTTGGAAAACAGAAAGTCACAAAGATTAATTAGACATAAGAATGAGGAAGAAACAGGAACCAAGAATGATGACCACGCTTCTGGCTTGATGATGGAGCCACATGAACAGCTTCTCATCACACTTGGACAACACTGATTGCGGCCTTCACAGCCTATCATGTCTGGGTCCTGGCCACCTCTCCAATCCCATCTAGGCTTTGTGTCACTCAGCCCCACTGGCCCTCTTCAAGCATGCCCCACCTTCCGGCATTTTCACCAGATGCTCCCTGTACCTGAAGTAGAGTTTCTCCAGCTCTTCACATTCCTGGTTTCTTCTTTCCATTCAGGTCCATACTGAAACGCCACCTCTCCTCACAAGGACTTCCCTAACTATCCTATCTGTTATTTTATTTTTATTTCCCAGTATTTTCACTCACTATCTGTATTTAGTTCCTTTATTATTTGGTACCTGCTTCCTGCTGTCTCCCTACCTTCAAAATGTAAGCTTTAGGAAAGCAGGAAGCTTGTTTTGTTCATTGCTTTATCTCCAACACCTTGAGCAGCACCTAGCATAAGGTAAGGAGTCAGTAAATATTTGTTGAATGCCATGAATGAATGAATGAATAACTGATTGCATGAGTGAGTGGGGACCTCATTGGGAGAGTAGTTTGGGGAAGTGCAAGGAGTTTGATTTCAATATGAGGTACTAGAGAGGTATAAACCAATAAAAGTACATGTATCCATGTAGAAGATAGTTAATATGCAGCTCAGGACAGAGTCTGTGCCCGAGAATGGGTTCAGTCACCACCATACAGATGGTAACTGAAGCCAGGGGACTGAAGGAGAATGCCCAGGCAGAGACCCAATAAGAACGCAAAGGAGCTGGCACCTAGAACAGTACCTGCAAAACAGTAAATGCTTCTAAGTATTTATTGTACAAATTAACAAATGAATGGATGGATATGTTGTAGTCACTTGCAAATACATATGATCCTATCAAACACTATATAAGTTTCCATTGGACATCAACTGTGGGCCATTTATCTTTTTAACGTTTACAGCCTACTACATGGTTCAATAAATGCCAGGTGAGGGAATTTACAATATATTACGAATTTTTACCATCTCATTTTTTCCCTAACGTGTAGGTGGATTCAGAAGATCTGAGTCAATGTGAGGTGGGCTGCACGACCGCTCACAAATATCTACTCTCCTGTCCCTGCCCCACCCCCACCCTGTGGAATTGGCCGTCTGATTGGTTTCAGCCAAAGCCCTGTGAGCAAACATGATGCCCCGGCTTTAAATCTGATCATGTAGTTGATTTAGTCTCTTGGGTTCACGACCACTGCAATGAGAGGTCCCAGACAGGAGTGGCTCCTTTCAGTCTAGGGTCCAGAAATGTCTGACCCATAGTCATCCCGCAGCCTGGGCAAAAGCCACAGCCAATCCACAGCCACAAGTAACATAAGCAAGAAGCAATTTTTCTCTGGTGTAAGCCACTGGGATTTGACAGTTATTACTGCAGCAAATGTTGGCTGATTCTTGGACCCCCAGAAGAATCAGGGGGTCCTGATTCTGGAATGGTAAAACGAAAGTGCAGACCTCAAGATGAGGACTTCACAGATAAATTCCATGTCAAATAACTCAGTCGAGAGATAGCCCTACATCCTAGATCCATGCTACAGGGAAGTCCCAGCCAAGAGAATGTCATTTTTACCTTACCTAGTGACAAGTGTCCAACTGAAAATTAATGGTTGGATAACACAGGAACTTAGATTCATTATTAAATGTAATTCAGTTTGAATCTGCTATTGTTGACTCTGTTACAACCCCCATGACTTATTTCCCCATCCTGTATTCAGCCCCCACTCACGAACTCTGTTTTAAGACTTTAAGACTACAGTTCATAAGCTTCTCTGAAAGAAAACTCAATAAAACTATAAATAAAAAGATCATTAAAATTAAAATAATAATAAAAATAATCAATTTTCATTTCTTTTACAGTCTTATAATTCCTATAGATTTAATCAAGTCGTGAAATTTTATTTATAGAAAATTATAGATGAAGAAAAATGAACTGAAATGTATTTTCCATTCTTGCTTAATTAAAATGATTCCCCCAAATAAAACAGTATAAATACCTGGATTTAATACCATATTAGTGCTAGCCATAGCTACATATTTTCTATGATGTGACAATATTGATCTTAATATTTCTGTCAAAAATTAAATATGAAATAGTATATTGGGAAAAAGCTTGTATACCAGCATACAATTAACCTAGATACTCATATTCACATCTTTCAGCCAACTCTTCTAATTATGGACAATAAATATCCCCAATGCAATCATCTGATAATAATAACAATTACACATTAATAACTATAATGAAAAACAAAATCCAAAGAAAATGGGTTAAAATTTACTTTGCAATGATTCCCAGTTTATAAGAAAAGAGAAATGCCATTTTGAGGACTCATATGCCAAGCACCATCCAAGGCACTTTCTATATATTCCCCTCCATTAACAATAAATATCTAAGTGAGGAAGCATATATATTATCTCTGTTTTACTGATGGGGAAAATGACTCAAAAAGATTAAGTTGATCAAGATTTTACTTACTTTTCTAGAAAGTTTCCTCTAATTTTGTTTGTTTGTTTGTTTGTTTTTGTAGAGATGGGGGTCTCACTATGTTGCTCAGGCTGATCTTGAACTCCTGGCCTCAAGAGATTCTCCAGCTTTGGCCTACCAAAGTGCTGGGATTACAGGCATGAGCCACCACGCCCAGCCTGATTTTGAAACAAAAACAATGTTACATATAAATTATAATTAAGACTAATATTCAACTTTATCTTAAAATCACCATAAACATCATACTTACTAAACTATAGCCAATACACCTAGATATCATACTATGCCAAGTTCTCTCATGTTTGTTAAATGAAACACAGTACTTTATAGTAAACATCACTTGTGATAGTATTTAAGTGACACCCCAGGGATGTGGGCCAGAGGCAACACCCCCATGACCTGGTGCCATAGGGGGAAGAGGAACACACCAGAAAATAAACATATATCCGTTTTGTATGCCAGTATATCCTAGGTAATTATGCATATAACCAGCACCACTCTACAAATGACATGATTAGAACTTGAATGGCTAACATTTCACAAGTGCCAGAAGAGGACCAACATAGACACCAACCTCCTCTTAAGGAGTTTCATTTAAAGGCATTCATTATCAATGGAGAGAAAGAAGTTATCACTGAATTCTACTACTTGGGTAGCAAGTTCTCGGACAGCTGCTGGACAGATAAAGAAGTTGCTAGCCAAGTCAGCAGGAGGACAGGTAGAATGGAACACCAACACAGCATTGGCTGGCCAATCAAAGGGTGGTTCCTTGTGTCAAGTCCATGACATGTCAGAATGTTTAGGATCTGCCGTAAATAATACATTTAGAGTCTTGAAAATTGGCCATAGAGTCACTGAGTCACACTTCACCAGCAGTCTATGGCCAATATTCAAGTGCCAGAACCTATTCTATAACCTAATATGAAGCCACGGGGCACTGCGGTCACATCAAGTAAAATATGGGCTTTGGAGTCATAGAGCCCTGAGCTCTGAACTGGCTCTGCCACTGACTAACTGGGAAACCTGGGGCAAATTGCTTCATATCCTAAGTCTCAATATCCTCATCTGTAAAATGAGACTATTGCCTTACCTTCCGGGCAACAAAATAAATACAATGGCATAGGTAGGACGCATGGCACCTAGCAAGTCCTCAGTAAATGGCAGCTATCTGTTGTTTATTATTTGATCAGCTTGGAAGTGGTATTCTCAGCCGTAAAGATATTCTTAACCAGATGTGGGATAGATATATGATATCACAAAAGTTGCTGCAAAGTGAACAGAATGGAGACAAGTACCAAAAGTTTTACAAAGGCACACTGAAGCCCAGACTCAAAGAGTGTTCTTTCTACCTGCAAAATGCTGAGAAGTAGCCCCGCCACCACCACAGTAGAGGACATGTGTTTGGATGCCTCACTTGTGGCAACAGTATTGGACAGATTGTGAAAATGAAAGCCTGGGCCCCCAGTAAATCAGATCTGATCATAGTTAAGAGAGTCCTGAGCCACAAACCAAGAAACAGTTTTCATAGCAAATTACATCGCAGAAACTGTTAATCATAGAGTGGCCTCTTCAATCACATCTGCCCTCGAGGCTAGCATCATCACTGGTGGCACCTGAAGGACAATAAAATAAATGCTCCATCAGCCCATTGTGAATAAAGGTGAAAAACCCACGCTGAGAGTTATGAGTACTCACACACAGAGCTAAGAACAGCAAAAGAGACTTATCCATCAGAGAGTCTGATTAGAAACGGATATGTGAAGGAACATTCAGGGGAAAAATGTCATAGGCTCCCTCTGAGAAGCATTCTATACATTTGCCCACAGAGTCAAAAATAATAGAAAATGGTGACCCTGATGTATACAATTTACTTGGATTTTCAAATATCTTTAGATGAGGCTTTAAGTCCTGGGGTGTTTTACGCCCAGACACAAAGGTCTCCTTAGTGGAAAGGCATCCACACATTACTTTGAATCACATCAAACTTTCAAGACCCATCCACAGAACAAACACTGAGTGCATAATAATGTAAAGTCAGAGTTTAAACTTGTGCCATAAGTCTCAGCAGGAGAAAGGATACCAGAGGCAGATTAAAGAAAGATTCAGTCATATGCAGTCTCTTCCAGAATTCCTGCCAGTAGAGGAGACCTGGTAAGGCAAATGCTGATGAAATTCCAAGAGCTCCACCTTTCTCAGGCTGAACTGCAGATGAGGGAGCATGCATTCTTTGTGCTCTGAGCCATCTCTCCTTTCTTCTTTCATTTTTCACAAAAGGAAGACACTTTGCAAGACCTCATCTGTTTTCATGCATATACGAATGGGGATGCCTTAAGAAAAATAGCCAGCTTGCTCATTTTCAGGGAAAAAAAATTATATATATGTTTATAATGTATATATACATGCATATACACATATATGCATGCATTTGTATTTATACATACAAATGCATGCATATATATATGTTTATATCCACACATACATACGCTCTTAGATCCATGCATACACATAAACATACAGTATATAACCTTATTTAGACCTACTCCACTTTTTTTTAGCACCTCAGCCCAATTTGGGAGGAGCAGGTAGGCTCTGTACATGTGAATAAACGTTTCCCATTACAAATATCCTACGGTAAATGGCCTCCCATTACCAAACGCATGATCATCTAAGGCAAGCAAACACAGACTGAAATTCCGAACATTGAAGTATTTCAAATACTTTCATTTTCTCTCTCTCTAAATTCAAGTAAAATATAAAATTTTGGAATTGAACCATTGCCACTGAAAAAAATGATGTGGAATGTATATGTTTGTGTGTTTTCGTATATCAGCCAAGCATTTAGACAATTAATAGCAGGAGAAAATGCACTAAACTTTTATAGGTAAAAACTCGTCTTGATCAAAAACCACAATGATAAGAGTGTGTGTTTTCATAGCACTTTAGAATGTTTGAAATGGTTTCTGCCCTCAGCTGTGGCACAGTGAGGAGGCAGCATCGTGCGGGAGACAGAATAACAAGTGTGCAGCCAATGGGCCTTGGCTGGGGCCTCACCCTGCCACTCACTAGATGTTGGAAATGAAGTTTCTCTTCTTTCAAGGGCAGACAGTCATACCTACTTCACTTGGTTGCTATGAGGCATAAATAAGAAAGCATCTTATAAATGTTAAAGCACTCTGCAAACAATAAGGAGAAAAACAAAGTCTTTATAACTACTCCAAAGTAGATGGGACAAGTGTTATTACCTCAATTTCACAGAAAAACTCAATACAGCTACGTGATGGACAAACTTAGCATTCTGTAAAATCCAAATTGGTAAATGGCTGACTCTAGATTGCTTCTTTTACAGCACAATTTCTCATTTTTATTATGAGTTATTATGATCATATATTTTAAATACCTTTGGAACAAACTACAAATACACAATTTCTTCAGATCCATGTTTTTACAATGTCATGATGAATTCTGTAGTATGTCTAAGACTCCTAGAGAAATTATTTGTAAATTGTGAAAATGAGAAAAGTTACATAGATATATATTTTCAGTCAATTCACTGAATATCTACCATGTTCACTACCTTGTGCCAGGGCCCTGGGGGGATAGCAGGAAGATGATGAGATCCTTACCCTCATAGAATTTGTATTCCCCTGGAGAAGAAAATCAATAATCAATCAAACAAGAAAAGGACATAATGTGGTAAGTGTGCTATAGAATATAAATGGGGGTTGATATTGAGAATAACTGAGGCTGGGGTGGGGGCAGGGAGGAAGGAAATGTTAAAACAGAGGGTAAGAGAGGCCCTATTTGAGACAGGACTTTTACAGGAAGTCCTCAAAGATGAGGGGGCCCGTCTAGTGAAATATGGAGGAAGAACATTTCAAGCAGAAAGAGAACCAGGAGAAAAGCTAGAAAGGACATGATTGAAGAACAGTCAGGTGATTGCCGCAGGGGAAAGGGCATGGCCTGGGGCCACTGTGGTAGAGACTGAGAGCAATGGATGGAGTAGAGATACATTCTGGGGGTAAAGTCACCAAGACTCAGGGATGGATTGGATGTGTGGGAAGAGAGAAAAGGATACAAATTTGCATTCGAGTAGCTGAATGTTTTGTAAGTAATAATTAGAAAAGGTGAGATAACTGAGTTAGGGAGGAAAAAAATCCAAGTACAACAGATAGCATGACAAAAGAAGACTTAAAAACATTTTTTTAATTGTGGTAAAATACACATAGATAAATCTTGCCATCTTAACTATTTCTCTGTCTCTCTCTTTTTTTTTTTTTTTTTGAGACAGAGTCTCGCTCTGTTGCCAGGCTGGAGGGCAGTGGTGCAATCTTTGCTCATTGCAACCTCCCCCTGCCAGGTTCAAGCGATTCTCCCACCTCAGCCTCCTGAGTAGCTGGGACTACAGGCATGCGCCACCATGTCCAGCTAATTTTTGTACTTTTAGTAGAGACGGGATTTTACCATGTTGGTCAGGATGGTCTCCATCTCTCGACCTCATGATCCGCCCACCACAGCCTCCCAAAGTGCTGGGATGACAGGCGTGAGCCACCGTGCCTGGCCCATCTTAACCATTTCTAAGTGTAAAAAATTCAGTGTCATTAATTACATTTGCATTGTTATGTATCCATCACCACCATGTATCTCCAGTACTCTCTTCATCTTGCAAAACTGAAACTTCTTACCCATTAAACACTAACTCCCCATTCTCCCTTCCCCTGGGTCCTAGAAACCACTATTTTCTGTCTCCATGAATTTGACTATTCCAGTACCTCATGTAAGTGGAATCATTCGGTATCTGTCTTTTTGTAACTGGCTTATTTCATTCAGCATAATGTCCTCAAGGTTCACCCATACTGTAGCACAGGTAAGAACTTCCTTTAGAAGGAGATATTTTTTATGATGTGGCCATGGACAGAGTAAGGGAACCCACAACAACATCTATCTGGGCCTCAAATTGAAAGGGAAAGAGTAAATGTTTTATGATAGGTTTATAATTAGAAGGGGATAGGGGATAATTTATAACTCTTAAGTACCGGAAAGAAGAGTTGGAAAACATCTCCAGGTGCCTACAGCAATTTCCCCTAAGGCACACTGAACAAAATGAAGATCATCCCAAACTTTCTTCCACCTCGAGCATCTAAGTCTCTCCAGGTGTGGGACCCTAGTGGAAATCAACGTTTCAATTCAGTTCAGCCTCTCTTACCAAACATGAAGGTATACCTCTTAGATAACAGTAAAGGAGAAGAAAAATCAACTTTTACAAGAGATTTCCCCCCCAAAAAAAGCTTTAACATAGCACTCTGTAATTTCCAAGCTTATATTTTCAATTCAGTCATTTTTCCAAGAAAATGGAGGTTATCAAAATGATTGTTATTATCCACAACATTTGGTAACAGAAAAACAACAGGGCCATGTCCCATGTTAGTTTCTACTGCCATCTAGAATCAGCTCTCAAACAATTTCTATCACTTCTTTAATTCACCCAGGAGGAGGCTACTGACAACAGCTGTCCTCCACAAAATGGAAATCCTTAATCTCCAAATACTTGGACAAAGAAAGAAATTGCAGAAGACTTTGAAAAGAAAGCTAACAATTTAGATGTGAGTGACTAGGCTATTTTTCTGACATTTGATTTCACTTGATTCCTAATCTCACGGAGGTCTTTAGTTCAGAAGAGAGGCTTCAGAAATAAGAAGGTGAGACCAGGACATTATTTTACAACTAAGTATTAGTACAAGGAATTTTGTTAAATATTTTATTTGCTTATTCACAATAGGTATATTACATTTGATGCTATGTCTGCTGCCGATTGCAAAGAATTCTATGCCTTCATTCATAACAGGTACTGAACAAGAAGAAAAGGTAAGGTAACGACAATATAGAGTTATTTTTAATCTGCAGCAGATACAACATCAAATGTAGTATAATTAAACAAATAAAATCAATATTCCTCTTCATTAACATTCTAACTTCACAAACTTAAGAATATTACCCATGAATATCTAATTGCAGTTTTCCCTCATGAAGTTCTATTTTGAAACCTCTGTCAAACTGAAATTGGGCTCCCTGATCACATTAGTGAGCAGAGTTATTTTAGGAATAAAAGATTCTTGTCTTAAATCATTAAGACATCGCCTTTATGGCCCAGCATACTTTTAGCAACTGCTGGAATCACTGTGCCCCAGAAGTCAAAATGAATTGCAGGGTTCAATATTATTTTAGCAAAAGTCAAGGGTTGACAATATGGCAAAGTCTCAGAAACTCAAATTAATGTAAGAGAGGACTTTACAGAAAGTGCTATTTTGGGAATGTTTTATATGAACAGCATGGTCTAGTCTCAAGAGGCGTGGACCAATAGTCACGAACTCTGATGTTCTGATTCCTTTGCCAACTAGTTATGTCATTTCATGAGTCCCTGAACTTTTTCAAGGCTGTCATTTCTCATCAGACAAATTTCTTCTTCTAATTTACGGAGCAGATAAAACAAAACAGGGTAGGTGCATAGGCTTTTAAAGCCAGAAATTACTAAACCTCTAAGGTATTATTAAGTAAAGCTAACTACTGGGTAAAAATCATCAAGCAAATATTCTACAATATCCTGCAGTGGCAGGGAGAAAAAAAAGATAAATTGCAACAAACCAGGACAGAGGTGTGGATATAAATTAAAAGGCTCTTTTTAGTTTAGAGAAACAGCTTTGAAGGGCGGGGGTTCTAGCCAACTCCCAAATACACTCAATCTAAAAGATCTCACGAAGGTGGATTCTGTTTTAGGAGCATGTTGGGCAGTCACAGAGTTCTGAAATGGCAGCAAGCATCCTCCATCCTAGGATCAGCCTTCCAAGTTGAATGTGCCTCCTGTGCACCTCTAAGACAGAGACCCCAGCAAGAGCTCTGAAAAGCAGAGCATCTGCAACTCCACCAGGCCAGGGCCCTGAGAGGCCTGCAGCACAGCTAGAGACCCATGAAACTGCTGGCCACTGAGCTCAAACGAGGCAGAAAACAACCTCTCCTTTCCTCAGGAAAGTATTCAGAGGAAAGTTTTTCCAGTCATTGCTAACTACGATAATTGCATTTGACATTTTAAGAGCACAATGCAATAGCTAAAACATGTCAATGTAAATGACTCGCAGTAGGAAATATCAATGTGTATGCATTTGAAGACCCATTGCTCCTTTTTTGAGGAAATGTGCCTCTGAAGTTTCTCACAGTTGAAAGTTTGGGGGAAAAAAAAGGTCTGAAATATACCATGAAATTTTGAGTAAGAATAATTTTTATAATCCAGTACCAAATATCCTAGAAGATAAAATTGCTGAATTCGATTATATTGAGTAACTTATGTAATAAGATAAAGTATTTCTCTACTACATAGAGTAAAATTTAACAACTTAAATTAGCCACTACTGTTCACTAAATAACCAATGCATGTGATAATAGAACATTAATATTATTACCTTAAGCAGAATGTTATTTTATAAAAATTAAGTATGTTGTGGTAAATTAACTCTCCATAGCTCCATACCAATGTAGTCATACATTCTTATTCCCTATGCCTCTTTATAAGTTATCCACATTAATAAAGAAAAAAAGGAGAAGGAAGGAGGGGAGGAAGGAAAGGATGGATGGATTATGTTTGTTACTTTAATACAATTGTCTTTGGTTCAAATCTCAGACTCACCACTTGGTAGCTATGAACAACTTATTTAATGGCCTTAAGCCCCAGAGTCTTAATCTGCTGTAAAATAGAAATAGCAAAGGTACCTGCCTCATAGAATTGTTGTGAGAACTAAATAAGTTATTCCATATACAACACTTACCTCAGTGCCAGGTACATACAAGTACTCAATCATTCTTACTGTTTTGATGTCAAATATTTTCTATTAAACAATTAATCTCACTGTTTGCAAGATTCTTTTGATATCATTAAAAACAGCTGAAAAGTTTAATAAATATTTATTAGCCCTTCCTTATTTCTTTTGCTGTCTTTCTAGCAAAAATCTCTAAAGTTTTATGAATAAAAGCTTTTTTTCTTTTCGAAAGCAACAAGAACAACAAAAACTTGGAACTGAGGTGGAAGATTTCTAACAATAATTCCTAGGATCAGAGAAGAAAGACAGACATAATTTTCATTCTCTTCCTGGTAGGAAAAGCTGGCTAATATGGAGGAAGGGATCGAGCTACAGGCTCAGAGAGCAGAAGTGTAGCTTTAGGCATTTGGTCATCTGTTTTAGAGCCCTTGACTAATGCACATGAGTTTAATTGGTTGGCGTGTGTGTGTGTGTGTGTGTGTGTGTGTCCACATAGTTGGGAAATAACACAATTGCATCCTAAAAGCAGGAAACACAGGCTGGGTGCAGTGGGTCACGCCTGTAATCCCAACACTTTGGGAGACCGAGGCAGGTGGATCACTTGAGGTCAGGAGTTTGAGACCAGCCTGGCCAACACGGCAAAACCCCATCTCTATCAAAAAACACAAAAGTTAGCCGGGTGTGGTGGTGCATGCCCAGCTGTAGTCCCAGCTACTCGGGAGGCTGAGGCAGGAGAATCGCTCGAACCTGGGAGGCAGAGGTTGCAGGGAGCCAAGATCGTGCCACTGCACTCAGGTAGAAAGTATCCCCAGTGTGCTGCAGAATGGTAATCAGGCTAACTTACAGAAAGGCTTTTTTAAGAACACTTCTCACCCTCACAGCTAGAGAGACAACCAAGACATTTGCCCCAAGAGGAAGCATGAGATCTACACTGCAAAGAATTTACCAACGCAGTGTATAGTTCCAGGGTAGAAGTTGGTCCCCCCAAAGTGAAGCCGTCCTTCTTTTGGCATTTGAAAAAAGCAGGGCATACCTCAAACACCCTCACGTGAAGTTGGCCAGTTTAAAGTCCCCACCAATCAACATGGAGCCCAAAGTCAGCCCTCATCACAGAGAAGAAGACCCACTGAATCGCCAAAGAAATCCATTCTTGCTACCCAATTTTGACCCAAACTAGTTTATTCTTTATTATTTTGTACTTATAAAAATATTCCAAACATATAAAAGGTTCAAAATGATAATATAATATACTCCCATGTATCCAATATTCAGCCTCAAAAGTATTAATTCGTGGCCAATCTTGTGCCCTATCCACCTCAACTTATTTCCTCAACCCACATAATTGTTTAGAAATTCCCAGACACCAAAACACTCCATCAGTAAACATATAGTTATACATCTCTAAAAGATAAGGCCTCCCCTTTACAATGATAACCACAATACCTAAATCACAGCCCTCCCCAAATCAAAAATTCCTTGACATCATCACTCAGTGTTGAATTGTCCTATAAATGATCATTTTAAAACCACAATTGTTTATTTGAATTGGGTTCCAAAGCAAGGAGCATACATTATGACTGGTTGATAAGTCTCTTGATTTCTTATACTCTACAGATTTCCTTTCTGTATCTTTTTATTTTTTTAATTTTACTTATTTATTTTTAACTTTTATTTTAGGTTCGGGGGTAGGTATGTGTCATGCGGGTTTGTTGCACATGTTATTAATATTCCATCACCCAGGTATTAAGCCCAGTACCCAGCAGTTATATTCTCTGATCCTCTCCCTCCTCCCACACTCACCACTCAACAAGACCCCCATATCTGTTGTTTCCCTCTTTGGGTTCATATTATTCTTATTATTTAGCTTATCATTTAGTTCTTATCATTTAGATAAGAATATGCAGTATTTGGTTTTCTGTTCCTGCATTAGTTTGCTAAGGATAATGGCCTCTAGCTTCATCCATGTTCCCTCAAAGGACATGATCTTATTCTTTATTATGGTGGCATAATATTACATTGTGAATATGTACCACATTTTCCTTATCCAATCTGTCATTGATGGGCATTTAGGTGGATTCCATGTCTTTGCTATTGTGAATAGTGCTGTGATGAACATTCATGTGCATGTGTCTTTATGGTAGAATGATTTATATTAATCTGAGTATATACCCAGTAATGGGACTGCTGGGTTAAATGGCAGTTCTGCTTTTGGCTCTTTGAGGAATCGCCATACTGCTTTCCACAATGGTTGAACTAATTTACACTCCCACCAACATTGTAAAAGCATTCCTCTTTTCTCCAAAACCTCACCAGCATCTGTTGTTTTTCGACTTTTTAATAATAGCCATTCTGACTGGCATCAGATGGTATCTCATTGTGGTTTTGATTTGCATTTCTCTAATGATCAGTGATATTGAGCTTTTTTCATATGCTAGTTGGCCGCATGTATGTCTTCTTTTGAGAAGTGTCTGCTCATGTCTTTGCCCACTTTTTAATAGGGTTGTCTGTTTTTTTCTTGTAAATTTGTTTAAGTTCTTTATAGATGCTGGATATTAGACCTTTGTCAGATGGATAGTTTGCAAATATTTCCTCCCATTCTGTAGGTGGTCTGTTTATGCTGTCGACAGTTTCTTTTGCTGTGCAAAAGCTCTTAAGTGTAATTAGATCCCACTTGTCAATTTTTGCATTGTTGCAATTGCTTCTTTCCATCTCTTTTTGCTTCCCTGCAATTTAAGTTTGTTCAAGAAAACCATTTGTCCCATAGAGTTTCTCAAAGTTTGGATTTTGTGGATTGCCACCTCATGATGTCACAATACATTCCACTATTGTCCATATTTCTTGTATGTGGACAGGTTTGTTGGAAGCATGACCTGATTTGGGTTCAATTTTTTTTTTTTTTTGGCAAGACCACTTCAAGGATGGTGTGTGTACTTCTCTTACAAAGTACCTAAGGTCTGGTTTTCCTTCTTTTTCCAAAGTTAGCAACCATTGATAATCACTGCCTAGAACAAGGTATTCATTAGGGTTCCATCAGAATTATATTCTTATTCTATCATTCCTCCATTTATTATCTAGAATACTTCTATAAACTTCCTCTCATCAAATATTTGATTATCCTTAGGTACTGTTTATATAAGAAAGGCATGACACACCTCAGTTCTTTTCCTTTATTAAACAACTTTCAAAAAATGACTGTTGTATCTTACAGAGGTAATTCATGAGTTGTGTGAAGAAAGGTTGTTTGTTTTTGGTTTTCTTTTTGGTTGAGCAAAGTTATTTGTTTTATTATAAAATCACAGATTTAAACATATTTGGCCAGGAATGGTGACTCACTCCTGTAATCCCAGCACCTTGAGAGGCAGAGGCAGGTGGATCGCCTGAGGTCAGGAGTTCAAGACCAACCTGGTCAACGTGGTAAAACCCCATCTCTACTAAAAATACAAAAAATTAGCCAGGCATGGTGGTGCACAACTGTAGTCCCAGATACTTGGGAGGCTGAGAATCGGTTGAACCCAAAAGGCAGAGGCTGCAGTGAGCTGAGATTGCACCACTGCACACCGGCCTGGGCAACAGAGCAAGACTCCGTCTCAAAAAAAAAAAAAAAGAAATAATAATTTTAAAACCTAATTCGTATCCTCAGAGAGAATCAAGAGGATACTGCATCCATAAAACAAGAATAAACCGCTTTGAAGATGTGAGAAGTAAGAAAACAAGAGGGGAAATTAGATTTCTTTTTTAGCCAAATTCACTAGAAAGGCTAGAAGATTAAATTGAAGTAATTACACAAAACATAAAATAATACACAAAAAGGTTAAAAGTATGTGAGAAAAGTTCATAGGTCTGGAGGATCCATTCAGATCCTGCAACTATCTAATAAGAATTTCAGGAAAAAATGAACAAAAAAAAAGGCAGAAATTTTAAAAAAAAAAAAAAATCACTTCCCAGAGCTGATGATATTGAACTGAAAGGAACAAGCAAGTGTCAAACAGAAATCCAACCTGACCCAGCCTTGTGAAACTTCACATATCAAAGACAAAGAGAATATTTTAAAATCTTCAAAGGAAAAAAAAACTCTTACAAAAGGAAAGGAGCTAGGTATCAGACTGCTCACGAACAACATCAGACGATGGGAAAGTGCACATGCTCCCGGGAAAATCAGTTCAAGCCTCTGCATTTCCACTCACCCGAACTTTCATTTCAAATCAAATATTAAATGAGAGGGCAAAATAAAGACATTTACACAAATGTGAGAACAATGGCATGTATCTTATAAGAAAATTACATAAAGGATTTCAAAAAAAAGGGAGTATAGGGGATCCAAGAAATGGTAAGACTAATTCAGCAGTCACGAAAAAATTCTAGAATGACAGGCATGCAAACCCAAAAATAATAAATCCAAGAATACATTTCTACATTTCACTTAATAAAAGCCATAATTTTTTAAACTGGAAGATTTAATGGTATGGTAAAGAATGCTTATCTTCATTGTGTCTATAAACCTAAAGCAACACTATTAGAAACACCAGGAAAAACAGAAAGTTGTACCCAAAAGCCAAGGCTTAAATTTTTTTTTCAAGAGAGAGAGAAATATCTTTTGACTATAATTAAGAAGCAAGAGATCCGTTCTGTAAGACTATATTCTCTGAAGGTCCAATCATACACTGGATTCTACAGTAAATAATATTTATTTGATCATAATATTGTAAGTGTTCCTTATTGGTTTTCAGTTTTTAAGCATTTAAATATAGTTTAGAAAATAATTTATACAAATCCTGATAATTTGAGTAACTGAACAAAAAATGGGGAGAGAGAAAGTCATATATAGGTATACATTTGAAGTTAGGAACCCCAACCAAAGATCCAAAAATAATATATCTACTATACCAGGCATGGTGGCATGTACCTGAAATGCCAAGTACTTGGGAGGTTGAAGTGGGAGAATTGCTTGGGCCCAGGAGTTTAAAGCCAGCCTGGGTGACACAATAAGACCCCAACTCAATAAATAAATTAATTAAGTATCTAAAAATTTTGGAGGGAAGAGGGAAAGATGTGTGAGATAAATTCCTCTTCCATGATTGGGATTCAAGAGATATTATCTAAAGCTGAAAAATCAGGGGATAAACATATAACGCATTATATAGAATATTATAAATATATAGGCAGAAAAATCTGGAAATGATTGCCTCTGAGGAGTGGAGCTGGGGTTGGGAAGCTGTATAGTCTTTATGTAATGCCATTCTGTATGCTTAGAATTTTTTCATAATAGTTGCATTGGAAATAAAATATGAGAATGAAGGCCGGGCATGGTGGCTCACGCTTGTAATCCCAGCACTTTGGGAGGCCGAAGCAGGCGGATCACGAGGTCAGGAGATCGAGACCACGGTGAAACCCCGTCTCTACTAAAAATACAAAAAGTTAGCCGGGCATGGTGGCGGGCGCCTGTAGTCCCAGCTACTCGGAGAGGCTGAGGCAGGAGAATGGCGTGAACCCAGGAGGCGGAGCTTGCAGTGAGCCGAGATCACGCCACTGCACTCCAGCCTGGGTGACAGAGCAAGACTCCATCTCAAAAAAAAAAAAAAAATAAGAATGAATAAAATGATGATTAGCTGGTATTTATATGCTCTCACTTATAACCTGTTTCCCAGAGCACCAAGGAACTGACAACTGTTCCTATCTGTTAAAAGCCTTCCAAAAGTAGTATTAACAGGTGATAATTTACTTTGATGTCCAAAACACAGTGTGACAAGTATGGTTTACCTACAGATTACACATGTCCCTTGGAGCTAACTCAGCCTCCTTCTGTCCATCACTCTCTTGCTCTCTTTGTCATGTAACTAACTATAATAATAATACAAATACATTACTATCCACACACACACACACACACACACACAAAGAGAAATTAAGGTGCTTAATTTGGAATGCAATCCTCAATTGATTTTTTTTCTTATTTACTAGGCGCCAATTAAAATGAAAATGATCTCTCTTTCTTGAACTAAGTAAATGTTACTGTCCTCTGGACTCCATTTTTTTTTTTTTTTTTTTTTTTTTTACAACCTGTGACTCTGCCTCTTCAAAGAAGTCTACAGCAGGCAAGTCTTGTTTGTCCTCAGAGAAATGATTTCACTCCATTACACTAGGCAATGTTTGCTTGAGTATTCGATGATTCCACCTCTCTCATAATAGGTTTTATCTCCCTGGTAAGTATGTAAATGAGACTGATCTTTCTGTAGCTCTCAGGCTCTTTATAGATGGGAGTTAATGGTAGAAATTCTCAACACTTAGACACAATGACATATCAATTCACACACTTAGAAAAATATGTTAATAAATTTTATCCTTGAATTCATTCAAGACTTTTGAGTAGCACCAATTCCTTGATTAGGGCAACCTGAATCCTAGGAAGGATCTTTGCTAATGGTGCTATCATGAACAAGTCACTTAATCTCTGGGAGACTCAGTTTCTTCTTCTGTAAAATGAGGATAATAACACCTAGTTTACCGAGATACATCCCTGACTATCTAAAATGACATATTTATCATTCTCTTTCTCTTTTATCTGATTTATTTTCTTCATCACAGCACATATATCTATCAGCAATGACTCTGTATATCTATTCTTTTCTTTGTTTGTTGCCTATCTCCAACACTAGATTGTAAGTTTCTTGAGAATGGGGTTCTACCTACTTTGTTCACATCTTTATCTGCAGCCCTTAAAACAAAACTTGGCACATAGCAGCTGCTCAATCCATTTTATTGAATGCATGCTTGAATGAAGAGTACCGCTGATAGGATTTAAATGAGATAACACGTAAAATTCTTGGCACTTTGGCAAAAAGCAGGCACCTAGTGAGACATAAGTACTATTATTTTTCTATGTCTATTACATTAATACTTTTCACTTTTTGCTTATTAAAAGACAATGTAAGCAACACCTTTAGAGATTAAGATGACGAATTTGTCATGTTCTTCTGCTTTCTCCTTTTCATCCCTAACTGTATCAGATCTTCTCTAATACTAGAAATAAGATGCACCTGAGCCACTTGTGGACTGAATTCTACAGTGACTGTTTTAGGGAAGTTTAGAAAATACTTATAATAGCAATTATAAATAATAATTTATAAACACTGATAGTGTTACTATGTTCCTAGTACAAAGAAATAGCAAATGTTTGTTATAAAATCAAGACAGTATATCTGTTGAGAGTAAGTAACAGGAAAGTAATAAGTGGACCCAATGCTAAGTGGATTCATTAGTGATTCTCAAACTGTGCACTTTAGGCCACTATGGTGAACTCACAGGGCTTTTTAATTTCTGAAGAAAGCAGAGCCCCATCTGACAGACACTGCAAAAGTTACTACCTCAAGATGGTTCATGGTTTCAACATTGGACTGCACGATATACCCTTTGATGATGTCATTGCCTTGCAAAGCTGGGTTTTGGCAGTTGAAGTGATAAAAGGCAAGTATCCACATGAAGATCACTGTGGAATGAAAAATGAGGTTGATGGCATCCAATATGATTTCAAAGTTTGTGAGGTTGTGCAGGACTCAACAAGTACACATATTTCATTACTGAGTAATTGTAGTTATTTATGAATTAAATAAAAATATTTTTTTCAATCTATGTCTATTAATTTCTCAAACAGCCATAATTATTAGAACATGAGGTTTGTGAAGTTGTGCAGGGCTCAGCAAGGAACCATATTCCCTTAATAAGTAATTGTAGTTATTTATGAATTAAATATATTTTTTCTTTAAATCTATGCCTATTAATTTCTCAAACAGCCATAATTATTAGAATATGAGGTTTGTGAAGTTGTGCAGGACTCAACAAGAAACCATATTCCCTTAATAAGTAATTGTAGTTATTTATAAGATATAAATTTTTTTCTTTCAATCTATGTCTATTAATTTCTCAAATGGCTATAATGGCTAGGACGTAGCTACTCATTAAGTTCTTTGAACCTAACTACTTAATAAGCAGAACAATTAAATTTATTTGTTGAAATGAATTACTGAGAAACTCAGGGCTCCATGAACTGATGAATTCTGAGACTCTCTGCCACAGGAGTTACAGAAAAACCAC
The DNA here is from genome assembly GCF_028878055.3 of Symphalangus syndactylus. Lineage (NCBI taxonomy): Eukaryota > Metazoa > Chordata > Mammalia > Primates > Hylobatidae > Symphalangus > Symphalangus syndactylus. Next base: position 23,302,998 of record NC_072437.2, on the reverse strand, counting down.
AATATTGCATGTCGAGGCCAGAAAACAAAACTTATAATTTGCTACAAAGTTCTAATATAGTGTGAGATTGGCTGGGTCACACTGGGAGAAGAATATTGTCAAAGAAAATATATCCTGATAACCCGAGAGGCCTGAGCAAGCGTCCTGGACACCAAATCAAAGAATTCTGCAAAGAAAACTCTGGGAGCAATTCCATTCCATGAGGACAGCCCTGCAGCTGGGCCATGCTTCCCTGTCGCTAAAGAAAGAAAAGACATTTTGACTTGCGAAACCACTCAGGCAGGACAGATGCAAGGATGAGGGGTGAGAAAGGGTCAAGGAAGGCGGAAGGAGATGGTCAAAGATAAATGCATGGAAATTCAGGATTTCATGTTCATGGGTACTTTGTTCTCAACCATTATCTCTAAGGTTTCATATTTTTAAAATAATATTCACCTTTTAATTTAACATCTGAGCATTTCCTATCATAGCTGATTCTAAAATTATGGGATTTTGTGGTCTTCACCAAAAATATAGCTTCAACATTTCTTCATAAAAAGGTATCTAACTAATCTATATGTGGATAAAGTCCCACTTATCAGCATGACCTGAGATTAACTCTTTCCCAAACATTTTTAAAATAATTTCAGTACAATCTAATTGGTGTGTGTGTGTGTGCGCGCGCGCGCCTGTGTTTTAAATAATATAAACCCCTTGATCTGGCATTCCTACTTCCAGAAATTCAATACAGTTTCCTACACCACATTTCTGTGCCACATCAAGGCCTCACTTGCTATCAATTGTCCAATTTTTCATTTTGGTTTTTGAGCTTCCAGAACATAATAGCATTTCTACCACTTCCTGTGCCTATCAGTAACGCAGTTAAATGGGTTCACTGTTTTCTCATCTCCATTTTCCTCCTCTGTAGCAATGAGCTCCCCATGACAGTTCCAGTGAGGTCTTTAGCAATCTGAGTCCTAAGATTTTCCTTACTCATCAGCTTTTCTCCAGGTGTTAGCTTTTGAAAAAAAAAAAAACCCTCTCTCCCACCATTTTTAAACTTCTAGAGACCTGCAGACTTTAGAAAATTGCTTGGCTGCCCCGTTGCCCCTGCAGGAAGAGCTCACTAACAGGATCACATGAAATGACTTATTTTTAGGCAAGAGGAAGAGAATGTAAGTAGGCTGTGCTACTCTCTGACATCAAGTTGCTATTCTCTATTTAAAGTTTTCTCTTCCACTGGCGGCAGCAGCCCAGATTCAAATCCTAGCATGACCACTCATTAACTGCGTCACCTTAAGAACAACATCAAACTTTCCTGGTTCCTGGTGTCCTTATCTGTAAGATGCTAACAATACCTTCCCCACCTGGTGGTGCAGATTGAATATAAGTGGCTGATGGGAAGGATACAGCACCCGGTGTCATTTATCCCTCTTCCCCTCTTGTGTTGTTTATTCTTGATTGTATTAATTAACTGCTAGTCAATTAAACACTTATATTATCAGTGTGGATTATGTGATGGTCATGAAACAACACAAATGGGAGCCCTTCAAAATACAAATCAGGTGGCTTATTTTTATCATAAGCAAGTTCTGATTCTTCTTCCCATCCTTCAACAATATAACAGGCAATAATTCTAACTGGGTTGGTTAATATGGTAAATAAACAAAATAGACTGATTTAGACAAATACCCTTGCTTCTGAGCCATGCTCTCCTCACATCTGTAGCCCCTCGCTGTTTAAAAATTTTTATCTTATTTTTGTTTGTTTGTTAAGACACAGGGTCTTGCTATGTTGTCCAGGCTGGAGTGCAGTGGCTATTCACAGGCATATCCTACTACTGATCAGCACACGAGTTTTGATCAGCTCCACCTGGCCCCAGGCCATGTCAACCCTTCTTAGGCAACCTGGTGGTCCTCACTCCCAGGAGGTCATCCTATTGATGCTAAACTTAGTGTGGACACCCAATTGGCATAGCACACTACAGCCCAGAACTCCTGGGCTCATGCGATCCTCCCACCTCAGCCCTCTGAGTAGCTGAGACTACAGGTGCCTGGCTCCCCACACCTTTGAGGGCTCATGGTTGCAAAGACATCAGCAGCAAGCATGCACAGTATTAAAAACAGTCCTGCTGGAGCCTGAAGGCAGCGTGATGGGTTATACACTTGCTCAGGGATCCTTTCCACTCTGTGATTCCAAACAACTCTGGGATTCTATGCCTTGTAACTCTATCAAGACAACTTCTAATATTCCAATGCTACCAAACCACTTTCCTATAGCAGTGTTATTTAAATAAGGGACTCTGGTTTACATGGAAAAGGTGGTATTTTCCTCACTCTAATCCAGAATGAGAAAAAAAATGCCACACTGGACATGAGAAACTCCCAGTCAAAATCCCATTTCTCTGACCCTCAGTCACCTAATCTGTAAAAGGCAGGCTGAGCTCAGCAAAATCTTCAGTTTCATTTCAACTCTGATGTGCTGATTCTAGGATAAGGTTGCAGCCCTTCGCAGTGCTAGGTACAACAGCAGGCCAGAAATAATCATGAGAGAACCACCACCTTTTCAGAAGTACCCCATGACCATGCCTCTTTCAGCACTGGTTATCTCTGAGAAAGGGGATTGGGTGGAGAGCAATAATCAGGTCAGCTAATAATAATAATCTTCTAACTAGGAAAAGACAAAAATGGGAGGGTCAGAAGGGGTGAGGGTTGAAAAATTATCTGTTTGGTATAATGTTCACTATTTGGGTGATGGGTGCAGTAGAAGCCCAAACCTCACCATTACCCAACATATCTATGTACCAAATCTGCACATGTACCCCGAATCTATCATAAAAAATTAAAAAGTAAAAATAACAGACATGTATTAGAATCAATAGGTGCTCTCTGCTCTCTATTCTAAAATAGTAATTTTTTTTTTTTTTTTTTTGGTCTCACTCTGTCACTCAGGCTGGAGGGCAGTGGTATGATCCCAGCTCACTACAGTCTCTACCTGGGGTCTAGCAATCCTCCTGCCTTAGCCTCCTGAGTAGCTGGGACTACAGGTGCACACCACCTCCTGGCTAATTTTTTAATTTTTTGTAGAGACAAGGTCTCCCTGTGTTGCTCAGGATGCTTTTGAACTCCTAGGCTGAAAGGATCCTCCCGCTCCGGCCACCCAAAGTGCTAGGATTATAGGCGTGAGCCACTGCACCTGACCTAAAATAGTAATTTTATCTTGGAAGTTACTCTAAGGGAGTATAGGCAACCTATATAAAACAAAAGTAAAATAGTAATTTTAAACAACTGGTCAGTGATGTGCCTTTGTGTACCAGAAACATTCAGGAAAGGACTTGCGTGTCTTAAAGATAATGATTCTCCCGGGGAGCTCAGAAACCCAAACTGCTGGCTCCATAGCCATCCCTCTTTCTAGACAGCACATACATTTCCTCCATGCATGCCCTAGAGAGTGGTTAATTAGCACCATCATGGGCCCAAAATAAATAAAGACTAGTTTTCACGGTCTAGAGGCCCAGATTATTTTAATATTCCAAGAGTAACCAAGGCAACTAGAGTTTAAGAAACACAATATTACTGCCAATAAAACTTCCTGATTTGTTCAATTTTGTCAGTTATTCTTTGAAACTGAAAAAAATGGTGTTAAGTTTTAATGACACTTGGAAAAATTTTCAGTATTAGCTTCCAGCTTTATAATCTAAGCCCACAGCACAAAAATCTTAATCATCATCCAGCACTTTACACACATATATACAGAGTTTATTTATATATCAGAGATACCACATCTTTAGGCATATATTTATAAATAAGCTCAAGGAGAAATCTTCATAGAAATGTTAATGATTTCCATAAAAATTCTCATATGCTGTATGACACTTGCATATAACATCTTAATTAATCACCTATTCATGAAACACTTGAGTACTTGCACGATTCAGCATGATTAATGCGGCATTAGTGTGAGGACACAGTAAAGATTGTCTAATAAACCTTTCCTCAAGATGCTTCATATTTGCAAAGCACCACGGCTTAGTAAATGACCCAGCAGCCTGATAGATAATGCTCCAATCTGTTCTGCACGTGATCCGACCTCTTGCAGCCCTGTTTGACTTAGAGCAGATGAGTTGCATGGGAGATTCCTGGGCGTTGAGGAAAGATAAACCAAGAACACATGGCACTTTGCAGCCCCCAGAAGCTAATTCAAAAATAGATGTGTGTGCTTCTTCCAGAACAAACACTGGAATTATGATTGCTGTGGAGAAATAACTCTGGCAGAGGGGAAAAAAAGATGAGTTAAAGATATCTCTTTCTTAATAATGGCTACCACTTATACATGCTTACTATGTGCCAGCAATGTGTATCTACAAACATTATGATAAATTATCCCAACATCCCTGTAAGATATGCATGAAAATCTCCACTTTTCTGTTTGGAAAACTGGAAGTAAGAGAGGTAAGTGTCAGGGATCTGACTGCTAGTCTTTGCAACTTCAAAGACTGCCCCTGTATTATTAGTCTGTTCTCACGCTGCTAATAAAGACATACCCAAGACTGGGTAATTTATAAAGGAAAGAGGTTTAATTGACTCACAGTTCAGCATGACTGGCGAGGCCTCAGGAAACTTATAATCATGTGGAAAGGGAAGCAAACATGTCCTTCTTCACATGGCAGCAGCAAGGAGAAGTACTGAGCAAAAGGGGTAAAAGCCCCTTTAAAAAACGATCAGATTTAGTGAGAACTCACTCATTATCATGAGAACAGCATAGAGGAAACCACCCCCATGATCCAATTACCTCCCACTGGTCCCTGCTATAACACATGGGGATTATGGGAACTAGGATTCACAGTGAGATTTGGGTGGGGACACAGCCAAACCATATCAGTCCCCTTGCCTCTCCTTTGAAAGAACTAAGTTATGGCAGGGTACAGTGGCTCACACCTATAATCCCAGCACTTTGGGAGTCCAAGGTGGGCTGATCACTTGAGGTTGGGAGTTTGAGACCAGCCTGGTCAACATAGCAAAACCCCATCTCTACAAAAAAATACAAAAAAAAAAAAAAAAAAAAGAAAAAAAGGAAAAGAAAAGCAAAAAAGAACAAAGTTATAAAATCTAGACTATATTAGGAATTTAATATAGTCTATATTAAGTAGACTATATTAAATTCCTAATCAATAGACCTGAGAGGTTTCAAGAGCCACACTCCATCCACTCATCCCCATTCCATGCAAAGAGCTTAAAGGAGAGAGGATGTTCTCCATGTGGTTTTGGTAGCTGAACACTCAGGAATCGGTTAGGCTGTATCAGTGAGCTGATGGGCTAGAGTAGGAACCAAGGGGTCAGAGCAGTATGAGAAAGTTTACTTTTCCTTTGGATAAGATCAATTAGCACACCAACCTCCATCCCAACCCCATTCCAGCTCTTAAAAACTCTCTGTGGCATGTGCCTGTAGCCCCAGATATTCAGGAGGCTGACACAGGAGGCCTGCTTGAGCCCAAAAGTTCAAGGCCACAGTGAGCTATGATCGTACCACTGCACTCCAGCCTGGGCAACAGAGTGAGACTGTCTCAAAAATAAATAAATAAATAAATAACCTCTTCCACCCTCCCATCCTTTGTTTCAGCAGAGTTGAGTTCAGACTGTGTTCTGGTCTCCCTCCCCTAGGGCAACAGCCTTAAATAAAGCCTTCCTTGCTTGTTTAACTTTATCTTATGCAATTTTTGTTGTACCCTGCCAAAACACCGTACCCTGCCATAACTTAGTTCTTTCAATATTCACCACCCCTTCCTAAGGGAGGACCGTATTCCTCACCCCACTGACACAGGTTTGGCTACATACTTGCTCTGATAAATGAAAAGTGAGCAGAAGGGATATGTCTCTTCCAGGCCAGGTGCGAGCTCTGGGACCTAGCCTCTGGTTTGCTTGGTCTCTTTTCCCACTACGACAGGTCTCTTTCCCAGACATGACCCATCCACCTAGGTTCACAAGTGATGACAACAGAAGCACAGCTACAGCTGACCCATTTGCACACATGTAGCAGGAGCAAGAGCTACTACATCTCCACAGTTGTAAGCCACTAAGATTTTAGGATCACTTGCTACCACAGAATAACCAGCAGTCTTAACCAGCAACACATCCTTTCTGGATTTGGCACTGACAAATCAAAAGAGAAGGTCTAGAACACACCAGTTGTCTCCTAGAAGCCTGCCTTCTGTTATTGCCTTTCATAAACTAAGGAGTCCTCCAGGGCAACAGAAGTCCCCCAGGACAAAAGCCCCCAGAGAGAATACAGGGGAAGCCATGGGGCTTCTAAAGTTGCATATGTACTGCACCAAAAGAGGTAAACCTATAGAAAGAAGGAGCCAATTGAGGCCTCCAGACAATCCTAGGTGATGTTTCAGACTTGTTTTTGGTGTTCTTCAAAATGCTCTGCTCACATTCCCCCTAAAATAACTTTGAAAAGAAAAATGTACCTCCTGACATATTTTTTTGCCACCCCAAATTTTCATTATAAGTTTTAAAGTTAATTTTTTTGTTAATAAGAGGTACAAAATAGTAAAATATAGGACAAAATCAGGTAAGGCTTGACTTTAACTGAAATCAGTATTTCATGACATGCTTTGATAAAATAGGTTTTAACTATCTTACTGGAGAACGCCACTGAATCAGAAAGAAACCATATGAAATATGTATCCGTGGTTTTATCTAATGTATCTTTTAAACTTTGTTAGTCCTGGAAAACACAGCTGTAATTAAAAAAAAATCAGTACCATTAATCTACATTGCAAGGCCCAGCTTCATCCTAATTAGAAATACATGTAAGATCAGAAAGACAGGAAATCCACAGGTTTCAATTTCCTTAATTAATCATTAAAGGAGTTAAAACGAATATTTCTAATCATCCCTTTCTTCTGTGCATGGAAAGTTTCTAATCCTAGGGCAAAGGTACCACATTAACACTTCAGACAGGTGAAGAGGAATGTGTGGAGCAGACACTTTCTCAGGCAATTTTAAAAACAAATAAATGTAAAAGTTGATAATCTTTTTTTTTTTTAAGGCAGGGTCTCATTCTGTCTCCCAGGCTAGAGCACAGTGGTGCGATCACAGCAAACTGCAGCCTCAAACTCCTGGGCTCAAGCAATACTCCTGCCTCAGCCTCCCGAGTAGCTGGTCCTACAGACACATGTCACCACGCCAGGCTAATTTTTATGTTTTCAATTTGCATAGACGGTGTCTCACTATTTTGTCCAGGCTGGTCTCAAACTCCTGGCCTCAAGTGATCCTCCTTCCTTGGCCAAGTCGAGAATCTTGAAAGCAGCATGTTACTGCAAACCCTTAACACTAGTCATGCATGATATCCTTGGAAAGCATGCATGCCCTTTTTGAAGAATGCTTTATATACATGGAGACACAGTTGGCATGTATGAGACAAAGATGCAGATGGGTAGGCTAATTCTCATGGGCACTTTCTGGATTTGCAAAATAAGCTTGAGCAGAAAGCCTAATCCCATTTAAAGTGACTCTTCCCCCAAGACAGGGAACAAGACCTCACTGCAATGATAGCCACAGTCCCTGCAGTAAAGCACCAGGAATCATTCCTGGGGCATCAGTGAAGATTGAGAACTATGTTTCCCAGAAGTCCAATCATGTATCTTAGAATGCCAACAAGACTATAAAATGTTTCTCCAGTTTTATACATATTTAAGAACTCATGAGTAATATATCTAAACTCTTCTACTAAAAAGACCCCTGCTAGCAACTACACTTTTGAATAAAGAACTGTCAACACTGGCAGATTCAGAACTTCTACTGAGAAGAATTTACCACAACAGAATGATCTAAGTACATCATTTCATGCAGTAGTACTTTAATAATGATATATTTCCATGCTAGAGGGGAAAAGGGTTTTTTATTAAGCTATTGATATATTAAATATCATTATACCTATCATTATAAATTAATCCTATACTATTATATTATACTATTATGCCATTATTGATGGCATTTTTCTTAACAGAGCACCATAGTTCAAAATACCACCTGGACAGGCACCAAGGAAAATTCTATAGGCTGGTCTAGTTTTTAAAAAATGTATCTCAGGGGCCGGGCGCAGTGGTTCATGCCTGTAATCCCAGCACTTTGGGAGGCCAAGGCGGGCGGATCACGAGGTCAGGAGATCGAGACCATCCTAGCTAATACGAGGTCAGGAGATCAAGATCATCCTAGTATTAAATTGTATATTTAATACTAAAAATACAAAAAATTAGCCGGGCATGGTGGTGGGCGCCTGTAGTCCCAGCTACTCAGGAGGCTGAGGCAGGAGAATGGCGTGAACCCAGGGAGTGGAGATTGCAGTGAGCTGAGATGGCACCACTGCACTCCAGCCTGGGTGACAGAGCGAGACTCCATCTCAAAAAAAAAAAAAAAAAAAAATGTATCTCAGACTTAAACACCAGAATACATTGAAACAACACAGAAAAAATATTGCACTTACATGCCCACTGCCTCATAAAAGCAGCATGTTACTCCACATACAAAAGAACAACTCTATAAAATCAGAAACTTCCCTCCTTTCTTAAGAATTCACAACTATGATCATTCCACCCCTTGTTAGAAGTTTGGAGTTAGGTCCTAAAATATCATATTTGTTGTTATCAGATTATTTGGGGGAACCTCTTACGTGCATCATTTAGTAGCCATCATAATTTAGTCACTGATTTTGGGAAGGGGATGGTAGAACAACAACAACAACAAAAAACTAAACCACATTACTGTTTACAAGGAAAAACATTCATAACAACCAAACACGATAGTTAATTAACATATCAAATATAAACCAAACTATATAATCCAAACACAAAACACAAAACATGAAAAAGAACTGCTAGATAACATAAAATGTATTGCCTTTCATCTTAACTGTGATAAATTTTTAATGGGGCAGACCTCATTGTATCACAGTTCACTTTGATTTAATAAAGTTAAACCACATAGTACAACAATTGTATATCAAATAGAATTCTTCACACCACATTTTATCACATTTTCCATTCTATCATACACTTGAAATCCTTCAAGTATCGCCTCTGTGTATTCTCTTCCCTACCTCCCTTCTGAGATTCCAGACTTAAAGTTTCTAGCACTGGATAAAAACGTCCACAGGGATGCTTCTCCAGCACCTCCAAACCCAAAGGTCCCAAAGCAAATAAATGCTTTGCCCACAAATTTCTTTTTCTTTCCGTATTCAGTGGTGCTGTCACCTACCTATTTAGTCTCTCTGGATCCTCTTCAGCTCCCATGTTCACACTAGATATCTAGATATTTGACAAGTATTCCAAATGTGTCACATATTCAACTCTTTCTTCTACATTCCCCTTATTCTAGGTTCTCTTTTTCACCTTCTGCTCTTTCATTTCATTAGATGGATATTGGAGCTTATGAATCCGTCTACCACGTCACTTAAATTTTTTAAAACACATTTTTATATCCTTATTTCTGTGCTGTATTCTGGGAAAATTCCTTGATCTCCCAAATCACTGGTGTACTATTAAGCTGTTCCCAGGCTGTGATACAGCCTATTAGCTATGTTTTTCATTTTAATAATTTTATTTTTTATTTCCAAGATCTTTAAGTAGGTTCTTCATAAATGTCCATTCTTATTTTGTAAACGTTTGTTTTTGTTTATAAATGTGAAGACATTTATCACCCTAAAGATATGAAATACTTTCATTTTGAAGTATTTTTCGTATTTTTTCTATTTCCTTGGGAGCAAATCCTTGTGTAATAACTAATGGTGATCTCTTTCATGATGGAAGCCTTCCACAGGTCTTTGTAATTCTTTACTGAATTCCTATTTTATGTGAGAAAAATTTCGCTTGTGCTCTTATGTGCTTCTGCTTAACCCATTTGCTTTCTTCTGTTAGCACAGATATGAATTTGTTGGTTTTATAATCATTCCTTTCAAATATTTCTCTGAGTTTTGTGTGGGAAGGGAAGATTTCAGAATAGGCTTTCTTTACTAATCTTGAACTAAACATAGCTCATCTGCACACTGACAGGGCCTGATCATTGAGTTTAGTATTATTCTTTTACCTAAAGAGTAGTAAAACATGTTCCTAGATCTTCCATTCCATAAAGAACTCCACGTTAGGAATCTTAGTGGAGAATACAGTTCCATCTCATTTTCCAACCTATTTTTCACTGCATCTCTTCACAAACTCTGCCCTCTAGCCATCCAGCTACTCAAAGAATCTATGCAATTTCACGTTTCCCACCTTTGCTGACACTACTCATTTCACTTCCACGTCCCATTCACTTGTCAAGATCCAGATAAGATCCTACTATCTCTCCTATGAAACTTTCAATCTGTTATAGACATTTCTTTAACTGGGCCTCTATAAGGTCCCATATCTCTGTTAGTGTACTTATCTCTTTCTGCCTTAATGCATTAGAATCCTCAACTAGGTCATAACATCTTAAGGGCAAAAGTTATTTATTATTTCTTGCCATATTTCAAGCAGAACCTAGCACAATGCTCAGCATATAATAGCCACTGGACAACTTTTTTTAAAGAGATGAACCTTACGCCAATGCCTAGAAGTGCTATTTGGCAAATATGTATTTATAAAATTAATTTCAAGGAATTAAGGAATTAAGCATTAAGGAAGTACCGAGTCAAACCAGGATTTCATATTATAGCTCTAAATTATAGCAAACAGGAATTACCTCTTCAAATTTTGAGCCTGTACCAGCCTTAAGTACCACCTCCCTTTGTGAGAAGCTCCCAGGGCCATCCCAGCCCTGTGGGTTCTATTGCATGCCTGCAAGCGTCTTTCACTGCATTTACCTTCCTGTAGTGTACCTGTGCATCCATCTGCCCCATCAGATTGTACAACCTCTGGGAGCAGAAAATAAGTAAAAGTGTGTTGACTAAATAAATGCTTAAACACCACATTTTGCCTCATTTGTCTTCAGAATAGCCCCAAGCTATAAGGGAAGCTGTTGTTATTCTCACTTTCTAATAGGTAAACCAGAGTAAATGGAAGTTAAATGAACTTGGGGTCATGAGAGAGAAACTCGGTGGCAGCATTCAACTCTTCTTAAAATCAATCACTACCTCTGTAGGCACTCCTACATACTACATGGCATCCATGGTCAGGAATATAAGAACAGGAGAGCTTGGATCTCTTTACCTAAAGGAAATAACCCTTACTATAGCATAATGAATAAAACTGACCTTTAACAATCCACAGAGTTCTGTTTCAACCCTTCACTCAATTCAAAGAGCTTCTAGAACATAACTAATTAATTATAAACAAAGTATTCACCCACACACTCATCAGAACAGCATAATGATTTCTAGGTGCCCAGGGAAACCATATTAAGTCAACCTGTTTAGAAAGACTTTAGAAAGCTATAAACATAACCAGATTTAGTGTACATTAATTTCTACCATTTTCAGCATTTTCCTTACATACAATGTCCTCTATTAAAAACAAGATGCTTCTACGAAAACCTCACATAGCTATATGGATTTTAAGTTATTATTGCTATTATTCACTTTATTAGCTATTGAGTGCTTACTACGTGCCAAGCATGTCGCTAAGAACAACACAAATTATCTCATTTCATCTTCATAAAAATATTACAAAATAGATTCTATCGTTACTGCATTTTACAAATGAGAGAACTGGGGCTCAGTGAGATGAAGTCATACATCCAAAGTCATGCAGCTAATAAGAGATCAAGCAGAGACATGTTCCCAGCCCTCTCTGGTGCCACAGTTCTGGCTTCTGCCCACTGCGGACACTGCCCCTCATAAGTGTTCACTGGAAGGGTACGCTTGCTCAGAAACTCCCATGTTTTTAGCCTTATTATCAGATTGAACTCCATGAAACTGCTCTTTTTGTAGCTCAAAATTAGTCAAATGGTTTGACCTCATACAATGAACATTAGATATTAATATCTGCAGCTTTTTTCTTACCAAGGTATTATTTCATTTTTGTTTTGTGTAATACATTTAGTCAATGACTGCTGAAATTATTATTACAAATTACAATATAACCAGTAGGACATAAACACCAGTCAGTCATTTCAAGTACTTCCCCAGTCCTGATCTCAAACAGTCTGGATATTGATTATATGAGAAACACATTGGAAAGATGTGACCCGGAATTCTCTCCCTTAAGAAAACCATTTCCAGATTGGCATGTGTGACAGCTATGGGTAATGATTTGTTTCTGCAAACCTGCAATGGTTTACTGGTACAGTATCTTTATTTCTTTTAAAAAGCAAACAAGACTAACTCCAAGGAAAAAAAAGAATAAAATAAAATGAATGCTATTTTTATTTACCACTGCTCCCTCAGGCAAGACTTGAAAACCAGGGAGTACCTGCAATTCGCTCTCTTCCTTTTCACCTTCGTTGATCCCTGTGTCTTTCCTTCCTGTCTTGGAGGGAAACGTGTCCTGCTTCTTCAGGAACTCGCCCTCCCATTCCTGCTCTTTATCCCAGCCAGCCGCTGTCACTTCCTCTGGATACTCCTTCCCCTCTGTCTGTACCCCCAACTGCTCCCTCCTTCCTGGCTTTGCTGTCAGCACACAAACATATTCAGGGGGTCTTCTGTATCACACATACATACATACACACAACCCCTTCCTTAAACTCTTTCCTTCTCTTCCCTGCCAAAAGGATTCACTAAGTGACAGTTTCTGCCTATGTGTCCTTGCCCCCAGACCTCCTGCTCACTCGTCATCCCAAAGGACCCTGGCTCTTGCTCTCCCAACTCCAGCATCACTCTCAGGAATGTCACCAGCGACCTCCTGGTTCCTGGGCTCTCAGTTCTTCTAATTGGTCTCTCCCTAGCTTGTGTTAATGTTGTCTCCTCCCTGGCCCAACACTGTCCCTGGGACTCTAACACTAAGCTTTTCCGGCTGTCTTCCTACAACTCTGACTGTTTTCCAAGGCTCTCTTCTTCTCTCTTTTTTTTTAATTTTATTATTATTATACTTTAAGTTTTAGGGTACATGTGTACAATGTGCATGTTTGTTAGATATGTATACATGTGCCATGTTGGTGTGCTGCACCAATTAACTCATCATTTAATATTAGGTATATCTCCTAATGCTGTCCCTCCCCCCTCCCCCCACCCCACAACAGTCCCTGGAGTGTGATGTTCCCCTTCCTGTGTCCATGTGTTCTCATTGTTCAATTCCCACCTATGAGTGAGAACATGCGGTGTTTGGTTTTTTGAGACGGAGTCTCGCTCTGTCTCCCAGGCTGGAGTACAATGGCGCAATCACGGCTCACCGCAATCTCGGCCTCCCGGGTTCAGGTGATTCCCCTGCCTCAGCCTCCCGAGTAGCTGGGACTACAGGCATGCACCACCATGCCCGGCTAATTTTTTTTGTATTTCAGTAAAGACAGGGTTTCACCATGTTGGTGAGCGTCTCTCTCAGTCTTATTTGCAGGTTCCTTCTTTGGCCTTTGTCTCTAAGGGTTCTCCACCTTTTTCTTGGGGTTCCCTCTACTCTCTCTCTCCTGTATACCTTGTGAGGCTCCACTTCAAATTACCTTTTCTTCCCTCAAACCTACTTCCTTTTGCTCCCAATTTAGATCCATGCCATCTCCCAGCAGAAACCACCAATCATTTTGACCTCCTTCCCCCATCTCCCTCTACAGCTTCATCTCTTAGCACTCCTCCTGCACAGCCAGGCAACCCATCTAACCACACCACAGTTCTCCCCTGGGAATGGCCCACAGCCTTGATACCCTTATACAATGGTGTCCTTCCTTTACATCGCTCTTAACCTTCAGATGGCCACTCAAGTGTCACATACTTTGTGACGCTTTCTCTCATCTTCCTAAGAAAACTCATTTCCTCCTCGATGTTCCCAAACCACTTTGTGTACACCAGTAACACAGCATTTACCATCCCGGCACCCACGGTACCTTTGTACAGTCCCGCCCCACTTCATTTCTCTTTCTGTCTTCATTGTTCCTTGAAGGAAGGGGCTGTCTTGCATTCCTCCCTGTGTCCTAGCTCACAGTGCATCTCCAAAGATATCTGCTTCGTTGAGCTAATCCATCTGTCTGGTAAGGTTTATATAGAATCCACATTCGAAATAACACTTATATTAAGTCACTTTTTGCGTCCTCTTGCACACTAATCATTATGTAAAACCACAAAAACAGCTCGAGGTGATTAATATGACACTATTTTTTTCTTCCTGAAATAAGTGTTTTCAAAAAATATAACCCTCTAGTTCTTATCCACTGAAAGTTACCTGCACTAAACAAATAAAAGAGATTCTCTTGAGCACACCAGTTTCCCAAGTCAGCCAACTGCTTACTGTTGCTCTCTTTTTTTTTTTTTTTTTTTTTTTTTTGAGACAGAGTCTCGCTGTCGCCCAGGCTGGAGTGCAGTGGCGCGATCTCGGCTCACTGCAGGCTCTGCCTCCCAGGGGTTCACGCCATTCTCCTGCCTCAGCCTCCAGAGTAGCTGGGACTACAGGCACCCGCCACCACACCCAGCTAATTTTTTGTATTTTTAGTAGAGACGGGGTTTCACTGTGTTAGCCAGGATGGTCTCGATCTCCTGACCTCATGATCCACCTGCCTTGGCCTCCCAAAGTGCTGGGATTACAGGCGTGAGCCACTGACTGTTGCTTTCTTGACTCCTCCTTTAAAAGTCCAAAATGACAAATTATCTCACAGGTCTCTGAGCAAATACTTCATTGCTTTCTGAAATGTCAGTACTGTGTCTACTCCTACTCAGATTTGCCTTGTTCTGAACCAATAGAAGTATCTCTTCCTGCCAGCTGACATTTTGTTTTATAAAATTCTTTTTATCCTTTCTTATTTTCCAGGATATAATTTCTTGGATGAGCTTCTCCTCATTTCTAAACTTTGGGGAATTAAAAATCTATATAATTTCATTATCCCATTGAAAGACAGGGAGAAGAAGCTAAGCTCCGAAGAAGATGGCAATAAAAATGACAACTGGAGAAACCAGAGCCAAAGGCTTTTCCAATGGTAACATTTACTAAATGGCAGCAAATACTAATGCAATAAGAAAGTAGGTTACCGATTAAAGACCTTATTATCTGACTTTAATGCTCATCAGAGCCCTGCAAGGTAAATGTCATTATCCTTGTTTAATAGATCAGTAAATGGAAGTTCAGAGAAGTTTGGTAATTGCCCAAGGTTACCCAGACAATAAATGCTAGCTCCTGCCACATGCTGGAGTGACCCAAAACAATTTTCTGAGGTAAAAACTGAACAGCCTGAAGGTGCTCCCTTGGCTCACTGACATATGGTTCCTGGCCAGGCATCATTATTCCCATAAGAGAATGTCAATCCTATACTTATGAGAGGCACTGTGCTATGAGCTCTTAATATATTTTCTCATGTAATTACTGAATGAGCTATGAATGGCCAGTATGATTATCAAGTTATTTAATGAGTGGTAAATGGAGCAGTAATATCCTTACAGAGAAGGAAACAAATCTCAGGACCTGAAGTCAAGAAACAAACCCAAAGTCTCAAAGTTAGTGGAGCTGATAAACCAATCCTGTTCCCCACACAAAGCCCATGTCCTCAAAACTAATCCTGCTGCATCCTTTGACTGTCATGGTGGCCGACACTGCCCTAAGTCAGCAGGAATCTTGCCTAAGAATATCACCAGGAACTCAGTTCTACCATTCTGAAATTTGATGGTAAGAAGTGGTATTCAATTCTGTTAGCCTTCTAGGTCTTCTAAAACATATGCTTTTATCATGCCACCTAATCATACAGCTGCATACCTTTCACTCTCTGGATTTCTCCTAGAAATGCCTGCCCTCACTAAACCACATCTGGGTTTTCAGCATTCTCAGTGTTTCTTGTCTGCACTGTAAGAAGCAGGAGGATGCCACGGTATAGCACCGATGCTAGGATATCAGACAGCTGAGTTCCAGTCCCAGGTCTGCCATTTACAATGGGACTTGAGTGAGTCTGCCTCTCTGTTGTGTCTCAGTTTACTCAACTATAGAATGGGGATAATGACCCTATCTTCCTCAAAGGGGTTCTATGACTCTTCACTGAATTAATACCTGTAAAGTGCTTAAAATTGTCCCAACTACATAGTAAAACTCAATAGCTATTAGCTAGGTATTTTATAGATTGTTAGGTGATTCTATATTGTGAGAAGAGAGAAAGAGAATGAAAATCATGAGGGTGTAACTTCCTTGAAGCTAAAGGGAGAGAATGCTTCAAGCGGGGAGAAATCACGTGCCTAAGCCTTTTGAAGGTCACTGAAAAAGTGACCTTTGGGTTTGGCTAAAAATATGTCTTCAGTAAGCTTTAAAAAAAAGTTTCATAACTCTGTGACTTATTTACCAAACAATGTCACATGTTTATGATTCCTTCCTATTCACTCAGAGAAACATCTTTGGAAAATTAAATGCAATCCAAAACTTCATACACTTTGACAGAAAAACAGTATGATAAATTGCAGATCGAGATAAACTAATCTTGCTTAAGTCGTTGGCCATGGAAGCTAGAGTTACTTGGTATATACTGAAATAAGTTTTCTATCATCAGATTTTTATTATTTAAAATGCTTGCCATTCTTAGCCTTTTTAAAAAAAAATCCTTAACCTTTTTTAAAGGAAAACTTGCCAGAGTAGCATGGACATGAATTTTCATTGTATAAATTATCCCAATCAAAACTTGTATTAACCTCTGATGTCTTCCTCCTTCCCTAGTGCCGAATCTAGGGCTAATTAATACCTATTTAAGCATTCAGCTTTTGCCCCAGAGGCCAAGATAAATTTGTCCACAAGGCAAGAATATATTTGCCCAAAAGTAAATCTCAATGAGAAAGGCATTACTTTTTTGTTATTCTATTTAGAATCTTGTTGTAAAACTATAGCAAAGAAAATTTAAAGAATGTAGAAAGAGGAAATAGAATCATGATACCACCTCTCTTAGGTAATCACTACTATTATTTGGGCTTTTAAGATTTTTTCCATGCAAATTTTTATAAAACTTTAATTATGGTATACACATAATGTTATATTGTAGTTCTCAATACAACTATAAACATTTTTCAAGTTGGTACATGGTCTTACATGTATTGTAATACATGTGTATTGACCGAACAATATATAACTGAATGATTAACTTAACCATTTCCATAGTGCTGAGCATTAATACTGCTTCTATCTAGTCTGCATAATTTTAAATAACATTGTGATGAACACTTTGTTGCAAATATATTGTTCTACATTTGTATTATATTCTTAGCTTTAATTTCCAAAGACAGAATTGGGAGTCTACAGGTATAAATATTTATGTCATTCTTGATACATATTCCCAAACTGTCTCTAAAAGTATTGCACCAATTTCACTGCCACCAATATTCTAGGTGAGTAATCAATGTCACTAGATCCTGACTCTTTATTTAAAAGTTTTCCTATTACAATAGGCTAGAAAGAGAAAAAATACATACTTCATTGTGTTAATTTTTACTTCCTTTATTACAGAGAATGGTTATTTCTCATGGTTATTTTATACTTTTCCTTTGTGAGTCATCTATTCATTATCTTTATCTGTTCATCTATTAAAGCTTCTTTTTTATTGATTTGTAAGAGGCGATCTCTTTTAATCATAAAATTATTTAATACTAAGCATAAAAATATTAGAATTATCCTTGACATTTTACTGATGTTACACTAAGCTGAACAGTGAAATCACCATCATTAATAGATGAAAATTAAAATATTGTAGAAACACTTCACCATTAAGTTCTGACATTACTTGAGGGACAATTTGGAGGCTTTAAAAGTCTTTACTTTCCCTGAAACTTACCTATCTGTTATAATTACAGTTATCTTTTGAAATTAAAAGCTTTCTTTAAATACAGCATGCCAGCCAATTAAAGATAAATTAATTATCTTATTCCCTATCTCTCCCTTGACCTTTAAAAGCACTGTTGAAACAGTTCAATGAATGCAAATAAAACTGATGAGTCTGCCACTCTAAAACTGATGCTTACACTAAATCTCAAATTATCTGATATTACTTAATATTAATATTATAATTAATATTAATATTAATCACCTCATTTCACTGAAAAATCACTAAGTGCCAGATAGTGTGCTAAGTGTTTTATATAAAATATCTCATTTTATTCTTATAACAAACCTCTGAGGTAGGTATTAGCTTTCCCATATTACAACTGAGAAAATGTGGGTCTGGAATGGCTAACTACCTGGGCAAAGCCAATCAGCTAGCGATGGAGTGGAATGAAAACTCCCCACTCGGTGAGTGTCCGAGCGGTGTCCCTCACCGCTAAGCATCTGGCCTTATATTAATGCACTGTATACTAATACTGATTCCAAGAAATTTAGAAAAGGACATTTTAGCAAGTGCATTTAGCATATATATTCTGGTTGGAAATTCCTCAACTGATACCTCCATTAATAAAGGTTGACATCACTGATTATATTTTTAAAGTTTAGCCTATGTAATTTACTATAATTTGAAACATAATTTTTCATACTGGTAGTTTTAATAGAAGAAATGACATTTAGGTAGATAATATAAAATTCTCAAGTTAAATACTTTGCTCACTTTGGTGATATCTGCATACAGAACATGAGATTGATTCAGATAAACTGTGTGTCCTGGAAATTGATCCAATGGCCACATCTTCTAACCATTTTCAGAGGAGCTACAACCTAACCTTTCATACAGCGGGGATGAAATGGGGCAGGATAAATAAAAGAACCCTGGCTCAGAGGGGGAAGAGACACCCCGAGAGGAAAGCCAAGGTATCATTCCCTACAGCAGCTGCAGAATTCTTCCCCCGGGAAATACCCCCAGCATTGCACAGATTTAATAAGTGATTTCGTGCACTTGGTTATCTGCACTCTGATTCCTGTTGATTGAGCTCATGCTTCTGAACTCTACATCACTCTCTTGTGTGCTCTAATCAGTAACAACTCAACGCCTGTAATGAGGGCTCACAGATTCAAGGCAGCATCCTAGGCCACTGTGGGGAATGTTAAGATGGACAAGACACACACGCTGCCTTCAAGGGCTTTACAATTTAGGGGCTGGAGATGTAGGTGTGTGTGTCCATATGCTCACGTGTGTACCTGGGAGTTCAAATAAAGGTGACGGAGCTTCCAAATGAAGGAACTGGTAAAAGCTCTGGGAGGAGATGGTATTTCAGGTGCTACTGAAGAGTGGTACCTAGTTTAACAGGTAGGGAGGGGAAATGGGGAAGGCATTTCAATGAATGCAGACAGCGTGCATTAAACTAAGGATATAGAAAAGTGTACAGCAATTTTGGAAAATCATAAGCAGTCAGGCTAGATTAGAGCACAGAATTTGTGTATGAGAATTGTGAGAACTAAGACTGGATAAAGAGGAGAGAGTCAAATCATGGATGACCTTGACTGCCAAAGAAATAAGCTTTAGAAATTTCATTCGGAGAAGCCATTGGAGGTTTTGGAGAAAGGGAACAATAAGATGAGAAACACACCTTAGAAATGGAATGGATTGCATAGGGAATCATACAGAAGCATATAAAACAGACTGCTGATAGTACTAAAAAAAGAGAAGCCAGGTGCCGTGGCTCACGCCTGTAATCCCAGCACTTTGGGACGTCAAGGCAGGCGGATCGCAAGGTCAGGAGATCAAGACCATCCTGGCTAACACGGTGAAACCCCGACTCTACTAAAAGTACAAAAAATTAGCCGGGTGTGGTGGCGGGCGCCTGTAGTCTCAGCTACTCCGGAGGCTGAGGCAGGAGAACGGCATGAACCCAGGAGGCGGAGCTTGCAGTGAGCCGAGATAGCACCACTGCCCTCCAGCCTGGGTGACAAGCAAGACTCCGTCTCAAAACAACAACAACAACAAAAAAAAAAAAAAAAAAAGAAAAGGGGCCAGTTTGAAATATACTTTAGTATCTCAGCTAGAAACAGTCTCAACTAGGGAGTGGCAATAATAGCAAAGAGGACGGCCGGGCGCGGTGGCTCACGCTTGTAATCCCAGCACTTTGGGAGGCCGAGGCGGGTGGATCACGAGGTCAGGAGATCGAGACCACAGTGAAACCCCGTCTCTACTAAAAAAGACAAAAAATTAGCCGGGCGTGGTGGCGGGCGCCTGTAGTCCCAGCTACTCGGAGAGGCTGAGGCAGGAGAATGGCGTGAACCTGGGAGGCGGAGCTTGCAGTGAGCCGAGATTGCGCCACTGCACTCCAGCCTGGGCGACAGAGCGAGACTCCGTCTCAAAAAAAAAAAAAAAAAAAAAAAAAAATAATAGCAAAGAGGATATTTAAGAAATGTTGTATCCCAGAAAATCTCAATACTGTGGGACTCCCTGGATACAGGGGAAAAGGAAGAGTCAATGTAACTTTATATCTTGAGAGACAGAAAAGAAAGTATTCAAGAGCAGATTATTTTCAACATAGATTATTCGATAAATTTGGAATATGGGGATTGCTATGGGGTGAACTGTGTCCCCCCACCACAAAAGACACGTTGAAGTCCTAACCCCTAGTATCTCAGAATGGAACCTTACTTGGAAATAAGGTGGTTTTGCAGATGTAATTAGTTAAAGCAAGGTTATACTGAATTAGGGCAGGCCCTTAATCCACTATGAGAAGTTATCCTCATAAGAAGAGAGAGACATGCAGGGAAGAGGGGTGCCATGTGGAGAAACAGACATGCAGAGGGAAGACTACCATGGATGATGGAGTCTTACTGAGGTGCTGCAGCTGCACACCAAGGAGCATCCAAGATTGCCGGCCAACACCAGCAGCTACAAGAGGGAAGGAAGGATGCTTTCCTACACGTTTCAGAGGCGCATGGCCCTGCCAACACCTTGGTTTAGGACTTCTGACCACTAGAACTGAGAGACAATAAATTTCTGTTGCTTGAAGCCACCTGATGTGTGGCACTTTGTTACAGCAGCACTGAGAAATTACTACAGTAATGTTTTTCTATTTATAAAACAGTCAACTATAATCTCTCCACCAAAAGATAACCACTGTTGACGCTGTGTGTATATCCATCTAGACTTCATGGTGTAATTTTTTTTTAATGGAACTTGCGTTGTTTGTACTATTTTGTATCCAGATAGTGTCTTTTTTTTTCAAGATGGAGTCTTGCTCTGTTGCCCAGGCTGGAGTGCAGTGGCAGGATCTCAGCTCACTGCAACCTCCACCTCCCAGGTTCAAACAATTCTCCTGCCTCAGCTTCCCAAGTAGTCGTGATTACATGTGCACATCACCACACCCAGCTAATTTTTGTATTTATAGTAGGGATGGGGTTTCACCATGTTGGCCAGGCTGATCTCAAACTCCTGACCTCAGGTGATCCACCCACCTTGGCTTCCCAAAGTGCTATGATTACAGGTGTGAGCCACAGTGCCCAGCCTGTACCCAGGTAGCCTTTTTTTAGTGGACTGGCTAGAATTATGTCACATGGATGTCCTACCATCAATTTACTGTTGGTAGGCGTATCCGCTGTCTATGAAGCATCTCCTTAGAAATATTTTCAAACAACCTACATGCCAAAAGGAAATAGTAATAGATTTGCTGTCCACATTTCCTCACTCAAGTTCCCCTTAAGAATATAGACATATATGTTTATTCATATTATATATTATGTTATACATTATATATAGTTATATAGTTTAGTACATTCAGATCTTTTACTTAAGACCTTTGTCAAAAACTTCATATTCAAAATACAACATAGAATCAGAGTTCCCAAGAGGGTCCTTCATGGACATCTAGTCCAGGGTAACACAAGAACCAGAAAATTGGGGCATCCTGCTCAAAGTCACAGGGGACCCACTGGGACAGGAATCCAGTCTCATTTCCAATGCTATTACTGCTTGATGCACTGTCATAAAAATGATAGAAGAATCATTTTAAAAATAGGTGTAGATCTTCCTCTCAAGCTTTGTGGTAAAACGTAGACCTTTGCTGGAAATGTATCTCCATTTAACTATTTTTTTAAAACTGTAAATATTCTGTCAATATTCTACTGATAGTGAAAGGAGACAAACAAATTCCTAGGCAGACAGGGACAGGTCCCTGCTGAAACCCAACCTTCAAACCAAGGAAAGTCTAAAGCCTGAAAACAAAGCTGCCAGTTCCCGATAGAGTCCATGACCAGAGTGAGAACTTCTATCCCTGGCTTACCCACTCTAATGATTGGTTCACTCTGAATGATGCCTCTTAACCAATCGAATTGTGCTTTTCCCAAGACCACCCATGGACCAATTAGCATACACTCCCCCATTCTAAGCCCATAAAAAGCCCAGACTCAGCCTCACAGACGGCTACCAGCTTTCAGGGTCCCCTCTTGCCACTGAGAGCTTTCATTCTGTCGCTCAATAAAATTCTTCTCTGCCTCACTCACTCTCCGGTGTCCGCATACCTTATTCCTCTTGTTGTGGGACAAGAACCTGGAACTCACCAAGCTGCGGACGGCAGGAACAAAAGAGCTGTTAACACTCCTGTTTGCCAAGCTGCAGGTGGCAGAAACAAAAGAGCTGTAACCCTCCGTCCCACTCACCAACCTATGAGAACAAAGAAGCCGTAACACCACCACTAGCAATTTCACTGCTGGTAAAACTAGTTGTCTTCAGATAACAAGTTATCTTCAGATAATATTTTATTCTCTATAGAATTAATTGAGTCATTCTCAGATATCTTAAGAAAAGATATACATTAAATTCCAAATACAGGCATTATTCAGCTGCTAATGAATGACTGTTGTAGTTCTTCATGAAAGTTTTCCACGTTCTTCAAATCCTTTGGCTGTAAAATACAAAGTTGTACCTTGTATTTCTGTCATGGACATAAAATTTTCAAACTGCCATTATAGGGCAGGATTGTGTAAATTTTTTAAAAAATGCATTATATTTTCTTTAATTGATCCAAATAAAATGTTTACTTTTTAAAAATAAGATGATGGTGCATCATGAATTCATGTTTTGGTTTACTCTTCTCTGATGCCCTGAGTCATTGGCAGCTTTGGGACAAACAACCTGGCTTTTCTCACTTGAGAGAGATCTATAATTCTTATTGTGAATGCATGTCACTTTAATAAGAGGTGAGCATTCTCTCCCAAAACAGGAAAATGGGAGAAAATTGTGGCTATAAAGAAAAATGAAAAATGCTATAAAAATGAAGGCATTACAAAAATGATCATGAGCTACTCTCATAATAAAAAATAAACTTTCATTTTGTGTCCTTTGTGTCCTTTGACACACAGCATAACGAAGCAGGCACTAACAGTTCAGAGTGATCTAAAAATCACCAAGAATAGTTTTCTACTATATCAAAAAGGTGTTATTTTTAGCACCTGAGAGCCCGAATCATCAATAATTGGCATTCTAATGTGAAAGTTATCAAGACCTGTTTATTTAAATGATCTTTGATCAATTCCCTGCCAAGTCTAGTTTGTTTCCCTGTGCTTCAACCACATTGTTTCCTATTCCATTTTCTAAATGAGAGACTGTATTTTACTACGAAGGCAAAAATTTTCTTTAAAGACAACTGAATTTTCTTTTGGAACCAATCCTCTTTTCCTTTGCATCTAATAAAGAGGATGTGTTTTCTCAGTCTTGTTTTCCTCTCATACATAAAGAATATTTTGTCCCTTAGTGTATTTCACCTTGCAGGCACCATATGTTTCCTGGTTTTATCTTTTCACGCCATCATTGATACGCCTTATTTCTGGTTTAATGCTTACTCTAATTCCTAATATTTACTCTTAGACATTTCCAATGTGCAGCTCTGTGTAGCTACCTGGGTTTCATCCTGTTCTCTTCATCCTCTTGCCATCCTCATAAGTATTGTTGCTTTAAGAAATAATCTAATTTTCATGAGTCCTTCCACTTACAGGTCATTTTCTTATATTTAAATTACTAAAGTTGACTTTCCTGAAATTCATTATCTTTAGGTTGCTGTTTCCACTTCTTTGGTAGTCTTTGTGTAAACATCAATCTTTAAGTGCATTTTCTTAATTAACTTAAGTGTTCACTTAATAAATAGCTCTAGTCTGCAGGTCAGAAGTCAGAAGTAGCTAAATACTAGCACAATCTCACCTCCCTTTTTGTTCTGTCTCTATTTTTGTCTCTCTCCACAGACCCTACTCACAGGTATTTCTGCCTGACCATGTTCAGGATATACTCTCCCACCTTTGAATTAATTGACTGTGAGATATATTTAATCTCTCATTGAATATATAGTTTTGTCCAATATGCACTTAACAGTAAGTCCTCAATGTCATCAGTAGGTTCTTGGAAACCGTGATTTTAAGCAAAACGATGTGTTACAAAACCAATTTTACCATAGACTAGTTACTATATAAACAAGAGTTAAGTTGCTATGGTATGTTTATGGTCACAAAAACATCACCAAACTTCTAAATAAAGAACCAAAACACTTCTAATATTAAACACTGAAATAAATGTGAGCTATACATACATTTAAGAAAGATTAATACAGACAAGGAAGACAATTATTTACCCAATTTTTGGGTCATCAGTGAGTGACACAGTCACAGTGGTGGTGGTGAAATCAGTGAATAAATGTTTGCAATTTGAAAATTGTCCAGAGCACCTCCTACGACCACACAGTTCAACAAGCAGTAACACATATGGAAGGCTTGCTGAGTGCTTTCACACTACATTGTTTATTGTTATGCATTTTTATGATTGTATATGTTACAAATTTTCATTTTGTAATCATTTGTGGTCATTCATTCATTTATGCATTTTCCAAATTGTTTATTCCAGTTAAGGGTGGCAGATGGCCAGAGTCTCTCCCTGCAGCTCAGGGTGCAAGGTGGGAACCAGCCCTGGACAGGACACCATCTCATCCCATCTCAGGGTGCACTCACACTCACTCAGACTGGGACGGTATAGACATGCCAATTCACCCAATGGGCACAGCTTTGAGCTGTGGAGGGAAACCAGAGTACTTGGAGAAAACCCATGCAGTCAGAGGTTGGGGAACATGCAAATGTGCAAACTCCCAGAAGACAGTGGCCCCAGCCAGGAATCAATTTGTTTTTTCTCAACAATGTTATAATGAAGCAATATTGAACAAAACAACTTATTGTAGGACCTGCTGTAGAATGATGGTCAGTGACTCTTCAGTTTCATTATGACTTATCCTGACAACTAAAACCTGGGAACCTCTGTAAGAGACACTTAATGAGGTGGTCAAAGGGCAAGTTAGCTATGATTTGAGTGATTTTGGGTAACCTGAAAAATGCAGGATAAAGTGGGAAAGATACACAGCCTTAATTTATTAATGAAAGTGGATTTACTATGAATGACACTCACTCCAACGATTAATAATTGAGCTAATCCTTTATTATGTGCTCTGCTGATCACTATCAAGAATGACAAAACATGTTTGCTCTGTTTTCAATT
Organism: Symphalangus syndactylus; assembly: GCF_028878055.3. Taxonomy (NCBI): domain Eukaryota; kingdom Metazoa; phylum Chordata; class Mammalia; order Primates; family Hylobatidae; genus Symphalangus; species Symphalangus syndactylus. The sequence continues at coordinate 23,277,574 of NC_072437.2, read as the reverse complement.
AAAATGTGTGGAAGTACAGAAATTTGAGAAAATGAAAGTTTCACTTTTAAAAAGTCCTTCAACTATACTTAATCACTTTGCTGACTTTTCTTCATCTTTCTGCACCTCAGTTCCTTACCTGGAAAGTACAATAAACTTTCCTGTGTTGGTCATGATAGATGGTATAACAACCTACTTTTGCAGCTGAATTCTCAAAGTCAATACCACCTTCTGCCTCATCCATGGTTCAACTCCATTAGACAGTTCAAAACTAGCTAATACAATTGTTTCCTTATTAAATGTACTAACCCCTGTATTCTCTGAATTTCTTTAAATAACTTTAAAGAAACCATAAAGTACTCAATAAACAATTTTTGCAAGAGATGTATTCTCAAAGTGACTATACCTGCATACGAATCCATTAATAAAACTGCTTTTCTTACAGGCTGACATAAGAGTCCAAGGAAACAGAGTCAGGCAGGAATGAGAAGAAGACACATCATCTTTATGACATGATTGATAACTGTATCTTGAATAAATCCAAATACACATTAGGAGGCTTCTATCAGAAGTTTCTGTGTAATTTCTTTGAACATCAGGGTTTTCTAATATATTCAAATATTCTTTTTTAAAATCAATGTGCAAAAATCACAGGCATTCTTATACACTAATAACAGACAAACAGAGAGCCAAATCATGAGTGAACTCCCATTCACAATTGCTTCAAAGAGAATAAAATACCTAGGAATCCAACTTACAAGGGATGTGAAGGACCTCTTCAAGGAAAACGACAAACCACTGCTCAATGAAATAAAAGAGGATACAAACAAATGGAAGAACATTCCATGCACATGGGTAGGAAGAATCAATATCGTGAAAATGGCCATACTGCCCAAGGTAATTTATAGATTCAATGCCATCCCCATCAAGCTACCAATGACTTTCTTCACAGAATGGAAAAAACTACTTTAAAGATCATATGGAACCAAAAAAGAGCCGGCATCGCCAAGTCAATCCTAAGGCAAAAGAACAAAGCTGGAGGCATCATGCTACCTGACTTCAAACTATACTACAAGGCTACAGTAACCAAAACAGCATGGTACTGGTACCAAAACAGAGATATAGACCAATGGAACAGAACACAGCCCTCAGAAATAATGCCGCATATCTACAACTATCTGATCTTTGACAAACCTGACAAAAACAAGAAATGGGGAAAGGATTCCCTATTTAATAAATGGTGCTGAGAAAACTGGCTAGCCATACGTAGAAAGCTGAAACTGGATCCCTTCCTTACATCTTATACAAAAATTAATTCAAGATGGATTAAAGACTTAAATATTAGACCTAAAACCATAAAAACCCTAGAAGAAAACCTACGCAATACCATTCAGGACATAGGCATGGGCAAGGACTTCATGTCTGAAACACCAAAAGCAATGGCAACAAAAGCCAAAATTGACAAATGGGATCTAATTAAACTAAAGAGCTTCTGCACAGCAAAGGAAACTACCATCAGAGTGAATAGGCAACCTACAGAATGAGAGAAAATTTTTGCAACCTACTCATCTGACAAAGGGCTAATATCCAGAATCTACAAAGAACTCAAACAAATTTACAAGAAAAAAACAAACAACCCGATCAAAAAGTGGGCAAAGGATATGAACAGACACTTCTCAAAAGAAGACATTTATGCAGCCAAAAAACATATGAAAAAATGCTCATCATCACTGGCCATCAGAGAAATGCAAATCATAACCGTCTCACACCAGTTAGAATGGTGATCATTAAAAAGTCAGGAAACAACAGGTGCTGGAGAGGATGTGGAGAAATAGGAACACTTTTACACTGCTGGTGGACTGTAAACTAGTTCAACCATTGTGGAAGACAGTGTGGTGATTCCTCAGGGATCTAGAACTAGAAATACCATTTGACCCAGCCATCCCATTACTGGGTATATACCCAAAGGATTATAAATCATACTGCTATAAAGACACATGCACACGTATGTTTATTGAGGCACTATTCACAATAGCAAAGACTTGGAACCAACCCAAATGTCCAACAATGATAGACGGGATTAAGGAAATGTGGCACATATACACCATGGAATACTATGCAGCCATAACAAATCATGAGTTCATGTCCTTTGTAGGGACATGGATGAAGCTGGAAACCATCATTCTCAGCAAACTATCACAAGGACAAAAAAACCAAACACTGCATGTTCTCACTCATAGGTGGGAATTGAACAATGAGAACACATGGACACAGGAAGGGGAACATCACACTCTGGGGACTGTTGTGGGGTGGGGGTGGGGGAAGGGATAGCATTAGATGATATACCTAATGCTAAATGACGAGTTAATGGGTACGCACAACAACATGGCACATGTATACATATGTAACAAACCTGCACGTTGTGCACATGTACCCTAAAACTTAAAGTATAATAATAATAATAAAGAAAGAAAAGCATTTTATTTATAAGCAACTTCAAGATCACATCTAGTCCATAAACTACGTAAGATGAGGTATTTTTATACATGACTATTTGATGGTGAACACAACCTGAAAAAGAACTTGCATCTCTTGCATTTCCACTTTCAACCCTCTCAGGATTAAGGTTTATCTCCTAATTCTGATGGAAATCTCCTGTGCATTGAATAAAAGTGACGAGTGTTTTTCTGTGTGCTGGGATACTAACTTCATAGAATTATGTTAGTAATGAGTTATTACATTTATGCATCAAAAGTTTGGAAGCTGACATTTCTAATAACTATTTTTTACAGTATACTTAGTAATCTTAATATAATCAAGGAATTGCCTCTGATATTAAACACGTTCTAGTAAACTATAAAACACACTCAGGTGAAAATTACTAATATGTTCTATACTAGATTTTTAACATAAATGATTATTAATTCTCATAACTCTGCCAAACAGATATTTTATCCTCCTTGAACTGATGAAGAAATAGCTCTTGCCAAAGTCATATGGTTAAGCAACAGCAGAGGTAGATTTTGGACCCCATTGTGTCTGATTTCAAAGCTTTTCACTATATCATGCTGCCTTTATTTTCAATTAAGTTTAGGATTCCCCCAAGTTAATGAGAAACACACATACCATAAATTAAAATCAACAGTACATTGAAAGCCTGATTTTAACTAACAGCTTTTGGGCAAAACATTTTCCTAATGTTAATAAGAAAAACATTGACTCATCTAACTTGCTTCTTCCATTGCTCCCCCTCTATCATCCAACCCCATTAGGAAGCTGCTAAGCTCCTATATGAACAGAAGGTAGACAGTAGCCAGAGAAATAAAAGAAAACAGAGGGCCTGAATTATCTACAAACTGTGTAACCAGCTCCCAAACAATCAGGAGTGAACTTAATTAAATGGTTTGTTTAGAGTGTGTCTAGAAAGGGAAATAATTCATTTTTAATTAGGACAGTTTATTTTTTTTGGTAAATGGTAATAATTTGAAAAATAAAAATGATCTCAAGTACTTAAATCATAGTATTATTTTTGGACATCTCCTCACTTTAAATAATTTAGAAATTCAATTATAATCATTTGCAATAAACCACTTACAAATACTTCAGTTTCTTCTTGAAACTGCCTTGTCTGCTTAAAATATATATTATATATTATATAAATATATATTTATATGTTTGCTTAAGAAAATTATATTTATATATTAGTATATTTTGTTTATATATTTTTTAACAGACAAGGTAGTTTCAAGAATATATATCAAATAATCAGCCTAAATACAAAATGGTTAAGAGACATTACTGTGTCACTATTTTTACTCAAAGTTTTGGTTTCGATCTGTCAAAAAGTTTTGGGGAGCTCCGTGGATTTTCAGAGCTCATTTTCTTATTTCATAGTGATATTAGCTTCATTATACAATGATAGTGAGGCATTTGATAGCTGCTATCAATAGGATCTGTGTTCATCCACAGAGACATTTCAAATGAAGTGAAAAACACTTGCCGATTACATTATGTTATGATAGTGAACGATTTTAAAAGATGTCAAGTTCTGCTTAAGGAGTTTTATATGAAATAGGATTTACATTAGAGGAAGGTTTGGGGGAGGTAAAAGACGTAAGTTATCAGAATTTCATTTATTTTTAAATACAATTAAGCTCTCAGAAAGCATCAGCACTTTAACTCTGAAATATCTTTTTTTAAAGACATTACTGAAATATCATTATTACTGTTTATTTTCTAATACATCCCTGAAAATGAGCTCACTTTAATAAGTAGAAGGATTTGTGAAGAAAAATAGGCTATAGGCACACAAGAAGGATAAAATATTTAATTGCACTAATTATTCATGTGTATTCATGTTACACCATTGTTTCTGACATATATGTTTACCACATTTCTAAACTAATATAATATTACTATGGTAAGAGATGTTCACGTGTATCATAACTACCCATAGCCACAGTTCACACACCTTTTTGCCACAGGAAAATTAGAGTACAATATATTCCCTTCCAATCATACAAAGTATAATGCATGTACTTGTGAACATTATATTACTACTAGATTGAATATGATAGCATCCATTTACACTTTGGTGGAGAGTTGAGACACCTGCCTTAGGAGTCACTGACTCAGTACCAGATTCTTTTCAGTCTTATTTCAACTTCACTAATATTAGATCTTGGATGCAAGATAATTAATTGTTAGTTATTTGGGAAAAGTATTTTCCAGGAGAATGACTTATCCAAAAAATACAAAAGGACAATGCCACTAAAAATAAGTGAGAAAAAATGTATAATTACCTTCAAATATTTTTAGAGAATACTTTGTTTTGTTAACAATTACCCAAACTCTAATTTTAATGGAAATTAACTATATTGATTGATGCTGTCATTTTCATTTCCTTTTAGTATACTAATGGATGAAAATAAGTATTGAAAATATTCTTTTCTTCAGGCTCAAAATACATTTGACCCTTGATTAGCTCTTGAATTTCTCCATGATGCCCATTTTGAAAACATTCACCTCCCCTGGCCACCCTTTTTTTTTTTTTTTTTTTTGCCATGACCACAATCACTTCCATGATTTCTTGATTGGCTCTGTCATAACTCTGGCAAAGTCATGCATATCTGGACAGTTTTCTTTAGCAGGAATTTAGTGGTTTCAGGCTTGATGGCATTTACAACTTTATTCTGTAACAATGATGGCATTTTCAAAGATGTCACCCTTTTAGACTTTCATGACGTTCTCTCTCTCAGGGTTTTCTTCCACAGTGTTGACAATTCTTTCCATAGAGTACTGTGTGTAATGAGCCTTAAAGGTCCTTATGAACCCCCGATCTAAAGGCTGAATTAGAGACATTGAGTAAGTCGATGAGCAAGTCGATCACTTTGGAACCTTCAGTGTTGAACTGATGCATTTTGGGTAGCCACGGGCACTGTCCAATATAAAAAGAAATTTAAAAGACAGTCAATAGGCCAGGCATGGTAGCTCACATCTTAATCCCAACACTTTGGGAGGCTGAGGCAGGCGGATCACTTGAGGCCAGGAGTTCGAGACCACCTTCTACAAAAATGAAAAAAAAATTAGCTGAGCATGATGGCGCACACCTGTCTCAGCTCCTTGGGAGGCTTGAGGTGGGAGGATCACTTGAGCCCAGGAGTTTGAGGATGCAGTGAGCCATGATCATGCCACTGCACTCCAGCCTGGGCAACAGGGTAACAGAGCAAGACCCTGTTTCTTAAAAGAAAAAAAAAAAGTCCTTTACTGGCAAGATACTTCCTGACTTTAGGAATAAAGCATCTTTGGAACCAATCCTGAAATAAAGTTCCTATTGTCCAGGCATTCTTGTTGTACAACTAAAAGACTGCCATCTGGTGTTAACTTTTTCCTTCAAGGTTTCGAGCTTAGCAGCTTCATAAATTCAGTCCTCATCATAAACCTGACTGCATTTGCACAGAACAGTAGAGTTAGCCTGTCTTTTCCTGTCTTAAATCCCTTCTCTTCCTAATACATATATTTTGTGACATTCTTTTGTCCAGAATAGGACACTTTTGTCTTCACTAAAAACCTGTTCTGGCAGAAATCCTTTCTCCTTGATGATTTTCTTGCTGGAATCTGGGAACTCGTCAGGAAAAGCTGCTTCTCCTGTTATGTTGACATTTTTTAAGCCAAACCTCTTTCTAAAATTATTAAACCATCCTTTGCTGATAGTAAATTCTCCAGCTTTGATCCTTCACCTTTCTTTTTCTTTAAGTTGTCACGTAATGATCTCAATATTTCTTCAATCAATAGTAGAATCTGTAGGTATGCCTTTCTTACAGTAATCCTGCACCACATAAAAGCTGCATTTTTGATATGAGATAAAAAGGATTTCATAAGAATTACAAGGTTTTCTCACCTTCTAGTGTAACTGCAGCAATGGCTTCACAGATTTCCTTTTTTTTTTTTTTTACAATGGTCTTTATGCAAAATTCATTTATTTTGAAATAGCAGGAAACCATATCTGCAGACCTCTGTCAATGGTACATATCAAGCAATTAAACTTTTTCTTGTAATGTCATGACATCTCTCTGCTTCTTGGGACCACTTCCAGCATCACCAGTGCCATTACATTTGGGTCCCATGGTGTTAGTCAAGGTTTACAGTGTTGCACTACATACTATGAAAAATATACCAGAACCAAGAAAGATCACTTTTTACTGCAATAAGCAATTTACCAGAGAGATAAACAGCTCTCTAGTAAACTGAATTAGTGTCACATGGCGTTTTAAGCCTATATAATGCTTGAGTTCACTGTAATAGCCATAGAAGGTGGTTACAAAATTATTACAGTAATACAATATATACTACAGTTAATTTCATGCAGTTATGATTTAATACTGCATCTTTATGTTTGTTTACATTTGTGGCACCAGTATGGTATGTGTTTGTTTGCATACGTTTTGATATATTTTAACTTTTTATAATAGATCTGTGTATATTTCATGGTAGCGTATAATAAAATAGACTGGTATCTATGTGCATTTTATATATTCATCACCTATCTAACTTTGTCTTAATTTTTTGAAATTTCTAGGCTACACAGTTCATCTGCAATTTTTTCAAATTGTCCCACACCTCAAAAAAACTTTCCAATATATTTATTGAAAACAATCTGCATATAATTAGACCCTTGCAGTTCAAACCCATGTTGTTTAAGGGTCGACTGTGGATACTTGGTTTTAGGCCCAAGTACTGCACCCAAATAATGCACTAAACTTTATGTGTCTTGAGAACAGAGATACCAGTCTTTGCTTTTTAAAAATTTTTTTCCGGGCCGGGCGCGGTGGCTCACGCTTGTAATCCCAGCACTTTGGGAGGCCGAGGCGGGCGGATCACGAGGTCAGGAGATCGAGACCACGATGAAACCCCGTCTCTACTAAAAATACAAAAAATTAGCCGGGCGTGGTGGCGGGCGCCTGTAGTCCCAGCTACTCAGAGAGGCTGAGGCAGGAGAATGGCATGAACCCGGGAGGCGGAGCTTACAGTGAGCCGAGACTGCGCCACTGCACTCCAGCCTGGGTGACAGAGTGAGACTCCGTCTCAAAAAAAAAAAAAAATTTTTTTCCTAGAGGCCTACTAACACAAGGTAGGCAATTACTATTTTGTTGAAGTAAAAATAAATATATAAACTTTGTAATCATTGTTATGTTTCATATACTGTAGCCCTATGCAAAACTCATGAAGAAAAATTACTCTTCACCTCTTCATGATGTACACTTCACCATGAATTATAATTTTATAAGAATTATAATTTCCTTATATATATATATACCAAATTAACTTATACATGGACTTTTTTTTTTTTTTTTTGCTGAATCTTACAGTATTTCAGGAAAAGAGTTTCATTCCCAGCTGACAACAGGGAAGATCAGCTCATCCTTAATTTATTAAATGCCATTTTTTACCCGCTTACACTCGTCAAATTACAGGATTCATTATAACAGGGATGTAGAGTTATGGCTTTAGCTCTTTTTGTTCTAATCCTTTTTTCATGTATTCTTTCCTTTGATATGCGACCTTCATTACCAAGAGAGCTCACATAATGCATTCAGTTCCAGAAGGCTAAGCAGTCAGCTACTGCAGGAATTATTTCACATACCATAGTTATTAACATGATTACTCAGAAAAATTATATTAATATCCAAAGCACTCCAGCACTTCCAGAAAAAAACAGTGCTTCTTTATCACAACTTTTCCTTTCACTTAGAGAACACATTCTTAACTATTTACAGTTGAAATCTTCAAGTGAAAATTCCTCAACCAAGTGGAAATCCATTATAAAATGTTTGCTGTATACTTAGATCGCCTAATTCAAGGCTTGCTTTACTTTTTTTTCTGATTGTAAAATAATGTATTCTGATTTTACTAAATTTAGAAAATATAAAATAGTATAAATTAAATAAATCACCCATAATCATGCATACCCAGAAATAACCATATTTTAATATGTTTCCTTCATTTTTTTCTATACATGTTAACGGCATTTTGTGTGTGCTCATTTAAAATCAGTCTGTATTTATAATTTTATATCATTGTTTCCACTGTATCTCACGTAAGCACTTCCCATGTAATTATTTTTCAAAAGCATTATTTTAATTTTAACACAATGTAGACAGGCCATAATTTATTTTACTATCCCCTTAACCAAGCTCTACAAATGCAAACTAACACATATTGGCAGAAATCTGATTTGCGGTTGATGGGACTGGGTGAAAGTTAGGACAGGAGAGAAAAATTTTAAAGGGACACAAGGATACTTTTAGAAATGATGGATGTATTCATCATCTTGGTTTTGGTGATGGTTTTATGGCACAAACATGTGAAAATGTATCACATTTTATTAACTGTAAATATATATTTATATATATCTATAAACTGTAAATATATATATTTACATATATTTATAAACTGTAAATATATATATTTACATATATTTATAAACTGTAAATATATATATTTACATATATTTATAAACTGTAAATATATATTTACATATATTTATAAACTGTAAATATATATTTACATATATTTATAAACTGTAAATATATATTTACATATATTTATAAACTGTAAATATATATTTACATATATTTATAAACTGTAAATATATATTTACATATATTTATAAACTGTAAATATATATATTTACATATATTTATAAACTGTAAATATATATATTTACATATATTTATAAACTGTAAATATATATATTTACATATATTTATAAACTGTAAATATATATATTTACATATATTTATAAACTGTAAATATATATATTTACATATATTTATAAACTGTAAATATATATATTTACATATATTTATAAACTGTAAATATATATATTTACATATATTTATATATTTATAAACTGTAAATATATATTTATATATTTATAAACTGTAAATATATATTTATATATTTATAAACTGTAAATATATATTTATATATTTATAAACTGTAAATATATATATTTATATATATTTATAAACTGTAAATATATATATTTATATATATTTATAAAGTGTAAATATATATATTTATATATATTTATAAACTGTAAATATATATATTTATATATATTTATAAACTGTAAATATATATATTTATATATATTTATAAACTGTAAATATATATATTTATATATATTTATAAACTGTAAATATATATATTTATATATATTTATAAACTGTAAATATATATATTTATATATATTTATAAACTGTAAATATATATATTTATATATTTATAAACTGTAAATATATATTTATATATTTATAAACTGTAAATATATATTTATAAACTGTAAATATATATATTTATATATATTTATAAACTGTAAATATATATTATATATCAACCATACCTCAATAAAGCTGATAAAATAAGTTTTTCCAGTTCTCTTATTATTGCACAGTAGGTTAGTTTCAATCTTTAGCTAGTATAAAGTGATAACAAATATAATTCACTACTTTATTTCAAAAAGAATATAACTTTGAACATGTAAAGCTATTTATAAATTTGAGGAAGTGACATTTCAATTCCTGTGCAATTCATAACAGATTTTGTAAATTACTTTTAAATTTGCTGAAACTCGTTTTACTAAAACCTTCACTAAACTTTCACAGATTTCCAGGGCATTCAACTTTATCCTACTGGTCTAAAAGTATTGGGGGCAAAATTAGGTAAACTATTAATTGCTATCATTAAAGCTCTCACATTCATGGAAGACTATCCAGGAACTAGACACTTACTTATCAGCATTTTACACCGCACATCAATTATCTTCTTGTTTCTTTCAATAAAAATAGGCACGCTGATGTAAAAACATGATAATATTAAGTAATGAGGTCAGAAGGAAGCTTGCCTAAAGAATTCAAAGTTCTTTAAAAATGTTCAGGTTTGTCCCTGCAACTTCCTTGCCTGCTTCGCTGGGCAGCCTGAAACAGGGATGGGCCTTGTAAGGTCAAATGCTGACATGTTGGCCCACAGCCGCAGAAAGGCCAGGCCTGTAATCCCAGTACTTTAGGAGGCCAAGGTGGGTGGATCATGGGTCAGGAGTTCAAGATCAGCCTGGCCAACATGGTGAAACCCCATTTCTCCTAAAAATACAAAAATTAGCCAGGCGTGGTGGCACATGCCTGTAGTCCCAGCTACTTGGGAGGCTGAGGCAGGATAATTGCTTGAATCCGGGAGGCAGAGGTTGCAGTGAGCTAAGATCGCATCACTGTACTCCAGCCTGGGTGACAGAGTGAGACTCTGTCTCAAAAAAAAAAAAAAAATGTTCAGGATTGTTCCCCTAGGTAGCAAGAAACAAAATCTCCAGAGGGTAGAATGGAAAAATGATGTATTCATACCATAAAATGCAATACAAATAAACAAACTATTCATACCTGCAATAACATAGATGATGAGCCTCTAAAACATGCTGGGTGAAGAAAGTCAGACACAAATTAGTACATGTGGTATGATTCCACGCATATGAAGCCCAAGGACAGGCAAAATTAATCAATGGTTACAGAAGTCAGAAAGCGGTTATTGAATGGGGGAAGGGGGGTGGGGGTGGAGGAAGAAATCAATTAAAAGGGGGCATGAAAGAACATCCAGGCCGGGCGAGGTAGCTCACGCTTGTAATCCCAGCACTTTGGGAGGCCGAGGCGGGCGGATCACGAGGTCAGGAGATCAAGACCACGGTGAAACCCCGTCTCTATTAAAAATACAAAAAAATTAGCCGGGCGTGGTGGCGGGCGCCTGTAGTCCCAGCTACTCGGAGAGGCTGAGGCAGGAGAATGGCGTGAACCCGGGAGGTGGAGCTTGCAGTGAGCCGAGATTGCGCCACTGCACTCCAGCCTGGGCGACAGAGCGAGACTCTGTCTCAAAAAAAAAAAAGAAAGAACATCCAGCAAGTAGCTGCAAGATATATACAATGGCCAGAACATACTATACATTTGAGATTGTGCATTTCATCACATATTAGTTATATTTCATTAAAGAAAACTGGGATAAAATAAGTCTCTAGAAAGCTAAGGGTTTAGCTCTAAAATGATTCCAATTCAATGCTCAGACCTTTTGTCTAGCATGACCCTTTGACTCCACAAAGTCTACAGGATATGAGGAAAACCATCAACACCTAGATGGTATATAACCAAGGATGATGCTGAGGAGAAAGGATTTCCTCTAACAAAATAATTAAAAGTAGATGAAGAAACTCATTGCAAATACAAATACCCTATTTTGAAATAGGCTAATCAAATTATGCGTATATGTTAGTTTGTTTCACTGTAGTAACCATTTTACTATATATATATATGTTTCATAACATCATGTTGTATACCTTAAATATACATGATATAGTTTGGATTTTTGTCCCCACCAAATCTCGAACTGTAATCCCCAGTGTTGGAGGTGGGGCCTGGTGGGAGGCGACTGGTTCATGGCGGTGGAGTTCTCATAAACAGTTTAGCACCATCCTCCCAACCTTAGTACTGTATAGTGATAGAGTTCTCACAAGATGTGGTTGTTTAAAAGCGTGCAGCACCTCCCTCTTCTCTCTCTTGGTCCTGCTCCTGCCATGTAGGACGCCTGCTCCTGCTCTGCCTTTCACCATGAGTAAAAGCTCCCTGAGGCCTGCCTAGAAGCAGATGCTGCCATGCTTCCATATAGCCTGTGGAAGCCAATGAGCCAATTCAACCTCTTTTCTTTATAAACTACCCAGTCTCAAGTATTGTTTTATAGAAGTGCAAGAACAAACTAATACAATACACAATAAAATTTATTTTTTTAAAAAATCCAATTTAAGGCCAGAGGTAAAATGAACACAAGGTCAAAGAATCACAGAACCTTCTAACCTCCTATAGGGTAAACACACCTGTGTATTGTAGGTGCACCTGACAGTGATAACTTACCTTAAGCATACCCTCAGAATGACCCTATATGGTAGACACACCTGAATGTGTGTTGGGAGTTCCAAGTGTGGCCAATCAGAATATCTATTCCTTATCTATGAGAAATATCTGAGCCCACCGGTGGAATGCAGGCTGCACGGGGGAGAGAGACCCTTTCTTTTGGGTTAAGTGAAGGTTGTCAGGTGTAGGTTGTTGGTGGGGGTGGAGGTGCTCAGTGAAAATGCTATATAAACTGCATGCTTTTTATAAGTGGTGGTGGTTCTTCTGTCCTGCTACCACTGAGCCATCCCTGTAAGTCCTCAATAAAACCCTATGCCTAATTCACTGACTGGGGGTCTCTGGCCTCTTGAACCGGGCACCATCCCTACTGAAGTTAATAGGCACACCACCTCCCTAACAACAGCCCTATTAGCCCATCTTGGTCCACTCTGAAGCAGTATGCTGTGCGGTTTAACAGTTTTCACATTTGAATTGTTTTTCTCCATAAACACAGCCAAACTTGGATCCCTGTAAATTCCACCCATTGCATCTAGTTCTGCCCTAGTTAGCAAACTCCTCTTCCATGACAGCCCTAGGGATACCGCCAATAGCAAACAAATTTTCTTTAAATTCCTCTTACAATTAGACTAAATATTCCCTCGACTGTTCCTCATATGGCATGATTTTTAAGTTACCTCACCATTCTATTTTTAAAGTATATGTCCCAGACCAGACTTATGATTCCCTGTGTATTCTTACCATAACAGAGAGCAGTAGAGTTCTAATTTTATTTGTCCAAGCTTGTATTTTCTTTAAAAAAGAAAAGAAAGTCCATGGTGATAACTGCAGCCCACGTGTTCCTGGGACAGGTGGGAATGAAGGACACAGATCAACACACCCAGGAGTCTCCCATAAACCTGCTAAGAAGGGTGGCAGGTCAAACTCAACATGCAAGGCAGGCTGAGGTAGAACAGATTTCAGGAGCATGACTGTGGTCTCACTATACAGCCTCCTTCCAGAATGGTCTTTTAGGATTTTCTTCAGCAATGCCAGGTCTCAGGAGCAGCCTTCCCTTGTGACCTCTTCTTTCAGTAATGTGGCACAGTGTTGAGAAACTCGTAGGTCCCAATGATTGTGTCAGAATGGATGTGAGACTGTGCAGAGTCTAATACACAATTGACCAATATGGGACGCAAAAAAAGAGAAACTCTAACATAAAATATGCCCCTTCCATAAAGAAAACTGTTATTCTTGGATCAAAAATGTGTCATATGCAATTCTAGGGGTATCCGTGATTATTTCATTTTACCTGGAGAATTCACACTAGAGATATGGAGAGAGATTCTGCAAACCCAAAAGAGCAACTGTGAGAGACAGCCAGGACAAAAACATCCAAGACTACAGAGGCAAGAATGTCCTCGCAATTTTCAGCACCAACAAAATGCTTGTGTGTCTGTAATTTTAAGAAATAATAAAAAAATGGAATATATCAGGAAAACAAGAAATAGACAAACATGAAAGGGTTTTGAATATTACAATGCAAATAACTAGTAAAAGTAAAGTCTGTAAAATAGATACCAAAAGCTTAGAAATAAAAAGAAAACATTATGACACTGTTAAAATAGAAATGGGTAAAAAATAAAAATCAGAAAAAGAGCAAAATAAAAAATATTAAATACAGAAAATGAAAAGAAGATAAATAAAGGTAAAACCATGACACCAAAAAAGAGGGGGTAAAAAAAAAAAAAAAACACAAGTGAAAAATTACCATATAAAGTATTAAAAGTATTAGAAAAAGACATTAAAATACATAAAGCCATAAGCTGAGACATTTAAGAGTGTAACTATAATAAGACAAATATAAAAAAAGTTGAAACTTTTTTAAAATTCATAAGATAAAGAAATAAAAGAACAACAAAAGTAACTGGCAATCAAAACAGCAAGGTGCTGGCATAAAAACAGACACACAGACCAATGGAACAGAATAGAGAGCCCAGAAATAAATCCATGCGCTTACAGTCAACTGGATTTCAACAAAGATGCCAAAAATAAACAATGGGGAAAGGACAGTCTCTTCATTAAATGATGTTGGGAAAACAGGATATCTGTATGCAGAAGAATGAAATTGGACATTTGCCTCACATCAGACAAAAATCAACTCAAAATGGATTAAATGTTTTAATCCATTTAATCAACTCAAAATGGATTAAAGACTTAAATGTAAGACCTGAAACTGTAAAACTACTAAAAAAAAAAAAAAAACATAAAAGCTCCAAGAGTTGCTCTGGACAATGATTTTTTTTGTCAATGATCAAAAAAGCACAGGCAACAAAAGTAAAAATAGACAAATGAGATTACTCCAAACTAAAAAGCTTCTGCACAGGGCCAGGCAGAGTGGCTCACACCTGTAATCCCAGCACTTTGGGAGGCCGAGGCGGGCAAATCACCTGAGGTCATGAGTTCGAGTCCAGCCTGGCCAACATGGCAAAACCCCGATTCTACTAAAAATACAAAAATCAGGCAGCCATGGTGGCACACACCTGTAGTCCCAGCTACTCAGGCAGCTGTGGCAGGAGAATCCTTTGAACCCAGGAGGCAGAGGTTCCAGTGAGCCGAGATTGCACCACTGCACTCCTGCCTGGGCAACAGGGTGAGACTCCGTCTCAAAAAAAAGATAATAAGTCAGGCGCAGTGGCTCACGCCTGTAATTCCTGCACTTTGGGAGACCAAGGTGGGTGGATCACGAGGTCAGGAGTTCAAGACCAGCCTGGCCAACATAGTAAGACTCCATCTCTGCAAAAAATACAAAAATTATCCAGGCATGGTGGTGGGCACCTGTAATCCCAGCTACTCGGAGGCTGACGCAGGAGAATCACTTGAAACCGGAAGGCAGAGGTTGCAGTGAGCCGAGATCGGGCCACTGCATTCCAGCCTGGGCGAAGGAGCAAAACTCCATCTCAAAAAATAATAATAATTAATTAATTAATTAAAAAGCTTCTACACAGCAAAGGAAACAATAAAGTCAAGAGACAATCCACAGAATGGGAGAAAATATTTGCGAACCATGTATATAATGAGTTAATATCCAAATATAAAAGGCACTCAGAAGATTCAATAGCAAGAAAATAAATAATCTGATTTTTAAAAAATGGGCAAATAAACATGTCTGAAGAGGCATTTCTCAAAAAACATACAAGTAGCCAACATGTACATAAAATAATGCTCCACATTACTAATCGTCAGGGAAATGCAAATTAAAGCCACAATGAGATATTACCTCACACCTGTTATAATGGCTATTAACAAAAAGACAAAAGATAACAACGGTTAGTGAGAATGTGGAGAAAAAGGGACACCCGTACACTATTGATGGGGAGTGTAAATTAATACAGCCATTAGCTGGGGGGTGCAGTGGCTCATACCTGTAATCCCAGCACTTTGGGAGGCTGAGGTGGGAGGATCACTTGAGGCCAGGAATTCGAGACCAGCCTGGGCAACATAGTGGGACCCCATCTCTATAAAAAATTTAAAAATTAGACAGGCATAGTGGCATATGCCTGTGGTCCCAGCCACTCAAGAGGCTGAGCTGAAAGACTCCTTGGGCCTGTAAGGTCAAGGCTGTAGTGAGCTATGATTGTGTGCCACTGCACTCCAGCCTGGGTGACAGAGCAAGACTCTGTCTTAAAAAAAATGAAAAATAAAAAATTCAGCCAGTTTAGAAAACAGTATGGAGGTTCCTCAAAAATTAAAAACAGAACTACCATATGATCTCACAATCCCATTACTGAGTCTATATCCAAAAGAAAGGAAATCAATGTATTGAAAAGATATCTGCACTCCCATGATCACTGTAGAACTATTCATGATAGCTAAGATACACAATTAACCCACATGTCTATCAACAGATGAATGGAAAAAGAAAATGTGTGGTGTGTGTGTGTGTGTGTGTGTGTGCTGGAATACTATTCAGTCTGAAAAACGGAAGGAAATCTTGTCATTTGCAAAAACACGGATGAACCTACAGGACATTATGTTATATAAAATAAGCCAGACACACAAAGACAAGTACCACATGATCTCATTTATATGTGGAATCTAAAAAAAATGAACTCAGAGTAAAGAGTAGAATGGTGGTTACCAGGAGTTAGGGGAGGGACAGGAGACTAGGGAGATGTTGATCTGATCAAAGGATACAAAATTTCAGTTAGATGGGAGGAATAAGATCAAGAAACTTAACTTAGTGACCATAGTTAATAACAACGTATTATATACTTGAAAATTGCTAGAAAAGTAGATTTTAGGCATTCTCACTACAAATAAATGATAAGCATGTATGGTAATACATAATGTTAATTAGATTTATTTAGTCATTCCACAATATACGTATTTCAAAACATCATGAGTACACCTTACTAAATACATACAATTTTGTCAATTTTTAAAAAAATGTTTTTTAAAGAAAGTAAACCTCAATAAGATGTTTTAACTTAAACCAGTAAGATTGTTTTTAATTTTTTTAAAAGAAAAAATATCCTAAGCATTAAGTAGACTAACAAACAAAGAAAAACATTCTAAAGAATAAATGGAAGCAGTTTCAATGAATAGAAGAGGTTCTTTAGTAAAGTAAAATATACTCTTCTCTTAGATGTAGTTAATGACTTGTTTTGAGTTCAGCACAAAGGCAGGAGATGTGAAGATTTGACCTTCCAAGACTTACAGTTTCTGGTAAAGGATTTCAAGGCAGCTTTAATGGAAAGCTGAGGGCAGTGAGCTGAGGAAAGCCTAGAAAGATCAGAAACAGAACACTAGCCACAGCAGTCGCTCATGCAGTCCCTGACACCCCCTGGCCCTCAAATACTCTGCTTGGTAGTGGGAGGGAATAGTGTTAAGAATGCAGGTAGCTGAGCAGGGCTGCAGGGCCAGCAGAGGGTATCTTAGGGTTTGGCAAAATGGGTAAGGCTTGGACATTTCTAGTAACTACAAGGAATGAGCCATCAGAGAAGAAGAGGTTGAAAATCTGAAAGCAGCAATAATTGAAGGAGGAAGTTCCAGACTAGGTAGGATAGGATAAAGAACTCAGAGAAAGCTGCACAGAAATTCATTAAATGTAAATCCTTTTATAAGCAGTTTTTAATGCTATACCACAGAGCTGACTGAAAAGCCCAAGGCTTAACCAATAGGGCCAATAATGAATGCAGATTTGGAGATACAGGTGCTCCTGGCATTACCTCAAGAAAAAGGAATTAAGGAAAGACAAGTTCACAATGATTGGTTGGGTATGTTATTTTTTCTCCATGGTATTCACCCCATGTCTTGAGATCCTAAAAGCTCCCTCAAATAGTATCTGGTCAACCATCTCAAATGACAGATGTAATTAATCTCTTTTCCAGAAATCATGTTTTGCCTATAGGACAATATTACTCATTTTAATGATAACAAATCCTGATCCCTGCAGAGTCTAATTAACCCTTCAGGCACAGTTCCTTCTAGATCAACTCAGAATAGTTGCCAACAATATTCCCACTGTCTCTTAAAGGGTTAAGGCTCCAGGACACCTCAGGGGAGGGTGACAGCCACCAATGCCCTCCCAGCACCACATACATGGCCTTTCAACCAAAGCAAAGCCATTCTGCTAGTGTGTCCTTTAGCACTCTTAAAAAACCAAAAAGATTCCCTACCAAGTAAAGTTTGAAAACCCTAGTATAAATTAATGTATATACCAAAATGTTAGCATCCTTCTCCCCAAAATTACATATTCTCATTTTTGGTAGGAATATCTTTCAAACTCTTTGCTATTATTTTCCCCTCTCTAAATACAGAGCTGAATTATTTAGTCTAATTCTGCACCAGGAATGAGACACACTGTACTAGTTTGCTAATTTGTTTCCTAGGGCTGGCATGACAAAGTACCATCATCATGGTGGCTTCATCAACAGAAATATGTTATTACCTCACAGTTCTGGAGGTAAGAAGTCCAAAATTAAGCAATCTACAGAGTTGGTGCTTCTAAGGAGTATGAGAGAACAATTTATTCCAGGCCCATCTCGCTCTATGTGAGTCTGTCTTCAAATTTCCCCTTTTTGTAAGGTCACCAGTCATACTGGATTCAGGTCCAGCCTAAAATAACCTCATTTTAACTTGGTAAAGACTCTGTCTTCAAATAAGGCCACACTCTGAGGTACTGGGGATTGGGATGATAACATATAAATTTGGGAAAACACAATTCAAATCATCACACAAAAGACCATTACTATTACTCAAAATAAGTCAGATTAATTTTTTAAGATAAGATAAGCTCCAAATTAACTTTGATTCTTGGTTCCCAGTCATTCTTGGTTTCATATAAACTAACAGATAGAGATCCCAGGGACATGAAGTGACTTTATTGTACCAGAACCACAAGAACCAGAATAGAAGATGTTTCAATAAATCAAACTCCAATCCCAAATTACCTAAACCAAAACTATGCCGCAGGTTCCACCCTCTGTAACTTACTCCATATGCCTTAATACAGTTACCAGGTTACCTGGATGCATGTTTACTTCCCATGGCATCCTTCCTCAGAAGTACAAAACGATCTTCTTGCAGAACCACGGCCAGAATAAACCACTCAGGCTGTTGCCTATATCACCACCAACATTTTCATGTTTAAGAAACAGCTTTGATTGAGACATTTTAAAAAGTGAGACAGAGAAAATTTTATTGCCAGAATTGCTCTTAAGGGGAGCTGGGCACAGTGGCTCACAGCTATAATCCCAGCACTTTGGAGGGGAGGCTGAAGCAGACCGATCACCTGAGGTCAGGAGTTGGAGATGAGCCTGGCCAACGTGGTGAAACCCCATCTCTACTAAAAATGCAAAAAATTAGCCAGGTGTGGTGGCGAGCACTTGTAATCCCAGCTACTAGGGAGGCTGACGCAGGAGAATCACTTGAACCTAGGAGGCAGAGGTTGCAGTGAGCTGACATCACCCCATTGCACGCCAGCCTGGGCAACAAGAGCAAAACTCCGCCTCAAAAAAAAAAAAAAAAAAAGCACAGGGGAAAAAAATACTTTGATAAACCTCGTGGGATGAAGGGAAAGATCTCCCAGGCACATTCACATTTTTAAATGGTGGTTATCAAGCTCTCTGCATCAAACAAAGAAGGGAAGGTGTCTAGTTCTTAAAAGAGAGAGGATGTGATTGAGGGGAAGAGAAAGAAGACAGAAAAGCCAGGAAACGGGTGAACCAGGAGATGCAGAGAGGCTGCAGATATCAAATGCAATTCCTGCATGAGCCCCAAATCTCCAGTAAACTAACAGATGAAAACGAAGGCCCTGGGAACTTGAAGGGAGACGAGCTTTGCACCAAAGTGGGGCAAAACCATTCAGCACCTTCCTGAGGAGCCAACTAAGGAGGAGAGCCTCAGCTGACATCCAGCTTGCAACTTCTTCCACTTAGTTATCTTGGAATGCACTGTAAAGCCAACCCATGCTGGACCCATCCTAACACAGCACAGCTCGATGTCAGGAACTGTCCAGAGAGGATATCCATGGGACAAACAATCGGCAAATCTTTGCCTTCTAAATATTCTGGGCCACCACACTGCTATGCCTCACAGGACAGAACCAAATACTACGTCAACTCTATTAGTTATAAGCACATTCAGAGCTGCTTTTAGAAGAAAGTTTTGATCCCCCCTGTAGGTCATCCTGCAGTCAGGAAACTTACTCATTAACTAGAGAAAACAGATAAGGGTTTTAAATTTCCATAACAAAATATTGGCTTTCTAACTTAGCACAGTACTTAACATGCAGTAATCACTCCATAAGCGTGCAACAGAAGCAATTCACGAAGCCTTTGACTATACAGATTCCCAAGCCCCATCCCAATCACACTGACTCAGAAATTCAGGGATAGGGTTGGGTATATATATTTAAGTGATTCTGTTGCAGTGGGTATGGGGATCTTATTTCAAAACTTTTGGGAATATGCTAGCTGTTACCTCTTCCTACTTCTCTGAATTCTAATATTTAAGCAGTTCAAATAACCAGAATGTTACAGCTCTAGATGACTTCACTCTGATTCCTAAGCCACCAATGAGCACACAAAGCGTAGATGAAATTACAAAAATGTGTGAGATCCTGCAAGTACCGTACCTAGAATAAGAGCAGAACTAAGGACATATATCTAAATAACACCAGCATTTGAAGGGCATTGGTAGGATAAAAGAGAACTTTAGAAAGACAGAAAAGGCAATAGTGAGAGAGATAAAAGGAGAATCAAGAAAGCCTGATAACAGACGGCTTCAACCAGAAATTAATCACATAGAGCAGGGGTCCTAACCCCAAGGCCACAGACCAATACCAGTCTGTGGCCTGTTAGGAACCAGGCGGCACAGCAGGAGGTGAGTGGCAGGCAAGCGAGCAATACAACCTGAGCTCTGCCTCCTGCCAGATCAGCAGCAGCATTAGATTCTCATAGGAGCACAAATCCTATTGTAAACTGCACATGCAAGAAATCAAGGTTAGATGCTCATTATGAAAATCTAATGCCTGATGATTTGAGGTGGGGCAGTTTAATCCCAAAACCATCCCCCCACCTCCAACCACTCCCAGTCCATGGAAACACCACAAAACCCAGCCCTAGTACCAAAAATGTTGGGAACCACTGACATAGAAGAATGGCAAGTATCCACTGGAATTAGCATAGTAGCCAACATTAGCATATGAGGCTCCACCCCCATGACCTCATCTCTTAATACTATCACATTGTTTGGTAGGGCTTCAACATATTAATTTTGTGGGGACATAAACATTCAGTCCATTACAGTTATGAAATAGAGTGCCAAACACTTCATTGTCTTTGATTGGAAAAAACAGAATAAAGATGGCTGAAATGGTAGCCAAATTTTCAGGTGGAAGTCAGAAGAAGTGGGGAGAACCTTTATAGGCCCAGTTTTCTTGACACAGCAGCAAACAAAGGCCATCTACTGAGAATGAGAGCTGAGGGGTAGAGGAAAGGAGGTGAAGGAGAAGACTAAAGAGAGAGGTGAAAAACTGAAGACACAGAGGCCCAGATGAGCCAGGACCCCTTGATGATGTCATGGCAACAGGCTGAACATTTGCGTGGTTTCCTCCAACAGGGTTGTGGAGCCCTAATAAGATAAATAAACAATAATGAAGAGTCGCAGATTGGGGAGTACAATTGTTCCAAGAGACAGCCAATCACAGACAACCCACTGTCCCAACATCCTGTTCCCAAATACCGTACATAACCCCAAAAGCACAACCTTATCTGCACCCTTATGTGCATGGAGCCCCAGCAGCATGACTCTATGGACTTCCCTCCAGCCCCTGCCTCTTTGCAGACAGCCCCTTTTCTGCTATGCTGCCCGTTGCACCCTTGCAATGTATTTTCCTACTTTCTCTAGTAACTCTGCCTTTCTTTACCTACAACTGTCTTAGTAAATTGCTTTACCACCCATGATGCCAGCCCCAGCTAGTTACACCTGTGACAAGGGTTCAACGACTAAGGTCATGTGGAGAGGAAGTAGCAAACTGTAGCATCAATCCTGATTCCATATTTTGCAGAGTGGAGTGCTTGAGGAGACCAAGTGTAGCACAGTTAAAAATGCTGGTGAAAGAGTAGTTGGGATGATAAACCACATGGCCCCTACTAGGTTGGAAAAGAATAGAAGTCAAGAAGGGGCTGACTAGCAGATGTGGAAAAAGGAGAGGACTAAGGGATTAATGGTCTATATGAGGTCAGCAGGCAGGTCTGGGAGAAGTGTAATTATGACAGATCAGGAGGAAAGGAAGCACATGCGTTCACGGAATTAAAATTAAATAGCCATGGTCACTAGCTAAAATGTTCTAGCAGAATCTTGACCACCTGCCATTACTTGTAACACTTTTTCAAGAGTCAGTTATAAACGACCCCATTAAATGATTCTGCATATTGTATAAAAACTGTAATTGAAGACCCTACTCATCATGGTACTTTTTATTTAGTTTATACTGTGCCTTATGCTATGTAGGATTTTGGTGGCTTACAAAGATATGAAAATATAGTATGATAGAATAAATTTAAAATAAGTGAGAGAGACGAGGTTAATAAAGTTAAATAAGTAAGACAGAACTGGAAATGAGGTTGGTTTATGAAGCTTAATGCACCTTAAGTTAAGATCAACGCAATAAACTCCTGTTAGAATTTTGTGCCAGTTAAAAGTTTTCTCCTAACACACCAGTATATTTTTCATTATTAAACAAGGAAAGTTATTTAACTCATTCCATTTCCATTTGGATCTTGACTCCAGTAAACTTGGAAGTAAGTATTTCCCCCAGTTGTAATTACTACCTTAAACCAGGATATTCTATTAAAACCACCCCCCTGCTTCATTATTTATATCTCACTCTTTATATTTGATTTAATGGCAATTTGGTGGTTTTAATTTCACGCCACCTCAGATACCCTTGCAGTATGTACAACATAAATTAGAAATAAATATTCAAAAATCTCATTCTAATTGCAATCCAAATAGCCAGTGCTTTACTTTAAATCACTGGCTGCACACTAAATTTCAACATCTAAAAATCATTTCTCAAGTTATCCTACTCTAATATCTTTTTTCTTACTTTTCTAGATATGGCAGAATGTCACACAGTAAAATATCCTCCAAGAGTATGGCATATCTCTATAGCTATCAGTCTATATTCAGGGGTGGCATATCATTGGTAGCATACCATATATTAAACGTCTAATAAGTTGTGCTGCTTATCAGTACTCAATCTTACCTGCACTGTCTACATGTATCATCAAAAGCAAGAATCTTTAATAGCATGTAGCAAGCCACATGTGGTGAGGTCAGAAAACTCCTTAGTTAAACCAGGTCTTAATGTGGATGACTCCTTAGATCAGCAAAATATTCTTTACCTGGTTATGCCCTCAGCATGTAACCCAGGTGTGTCTGGCTCAAAAGTAGAAATCCAACACTAACCCTAAACACCATACCAAAGAATCATCCATCCTCACTGCTGTTACATGTTTACAGGTTTTTCAAGTCAAAGTTGTTTACACACTCCATTACTGAATGGGAATAAAACAATATCTACTTATTTTTTTCCTTAATTTACCTTATTTTAGTTATTTATTTTATATCTATTCCATTAAATAAGAAATGAGATGTGTCACAGTAAGGAAGCAGACTGGTGGGGTCCATCCACCAAAGAAGCATGGCTAAATGATTTTGTCCACAAAGACCTTTAATGCCTAGAATCAGTTCACCCATTCAAGTCCCTGGTGGTCTCCTTGTCCTAAAGGATAGCCCTCCTGAGATGGTTAATAACTTCACACCTAGCATCGCTGTTCCTGGCAATTCAGTAGAACAACAGGCTAGAAATTGCCATCAAGAGAGTAATAAGCCCCAGTTCTAAAAACTATTGAGGAAAGCTCCTGAACATTTTACTTTCTCTTCTTTTTAATATCTGGGATAATTCAGTTCCCATATGAAAAAATATGAGCGCTAAAATGCATGATCTTCAACAGGCTTAACCCTGATGCTACTGGTCAAACCTCCTAAACTGCCCATGCATACAACTAACATTCCAATAAGCTCTGCATTTTTAATTTTCTATAAGAACCAGGTGGTCCTTTTCTATAATACTTCTAAGAGGATTCTTAACTGTAGTATTTCAAACCCTCAGCAAAGTAGCTTTTCTGGAAGAAGCTTCAAAAGGATTTTTGCATCCCATAAATCGTGTACCTGCATCCTCCACTCATTGTGAAAATTAAGGTATAGATGAGTTATAAAGGCAATCATAGCTGGAAAAGGTTTACCCTTTTCACAAAAGACATCATGCCAAAACTCCACTGAGAATAAACCCTAGTTTATTCCAGGCTGCTTTAAGGGAAGATAATTTATATCTACTCTGGTCATATTCAACGCCAGACTTCTGGGAATGGTTTTCCTCAGTAATGGAAACCAGTTGAGAAAATTCTTAACATTTGTGTTGCTCTCTGAGAGTGACAGAAAGGTCTCATGAGTTGACATAAGACAAAGGAAATCAAACTAACCAGTATAAAGAACCTGAGCATTGGCTCCAACTCTCCTTTTCCAAAAGCTTTTCTGATACCTCAACCAAAAAAACCCACCCACTCATAATACCATTTGTCCAATCCTCACTTGAGTACTGAATTTAAAACTATATTTAATCTGGATACATTTTATTCATTAGTTAATGGTAAGAAAGGAAATCTATTGCACTTGAATAATATGTATTTACTCCATTATTTAAGAATACTCCATTCTTCTAAAGAAATATAAGCAAAACAAACGGCATAGATAAAACTCAAGGATTGTTAAGCATTGGTAATAAGTAAGTTAACAGCTGAAGAGGCAAAATTCATAGGGAATATTATATTAAATAGAGATAACAAGTAGCTTGTGAGACATGGTGACATCACAATGTGTTAAATATGGATAGTAAGTTCAACTTACAAGGTATGTTGAAGACAGAATAGATGGGGTATATAATGGAATAAACAAGAGCATTGCTCGATGACTGGAAGGTTTGAAAAGACCAAGTCCTTGAGTAAAACTATGCCAGTCTGGGCTAACAACTATTGTTATCCTTAAATCAGCTATCTAACCCAGTTCAATTCTGCCCCTACATGCTCTCTGCCAAAAAAATACAGATAAAATCCAAAGCTATTTGGCAATCTAATTGGCACACTAAAGCTGTTAGTAGGTGTGCCTGTCCTTGTATTTCTCAGAGCAGGTCTGTTCCCCGGAAGCCTTCCATCTGTTTGTTAGGGCCCCTTTCCTCAAACCCCATTCTCATCCTCGTAACCACAGCCCCAGTTTGAAAGGCTGATGTAGTAAAGAGACAGATATATGAACATCATATAACCCAGCATTCAGGTTGCCTAGTCACCCCACTTGTATACTATCCTAAGTGCATAAACCTACTGTATCTTCTCCCCCCTGATTTTCATTATTTGTTTTAAATTGACTTAATAAAGCATGTGATTAGAGTATCTTAATTTTGTGTGTGTCTCTCTGTTCAGTGATCTCTGGTAGTGTATTCGAAAGCTAACATTGCATCAGTGTAATTTCCTATACAACAATGTGAGCAGAGAAATATATTAGGCTAAACAGAAAATACATATATTTAGTTATGGGGTTTGCAAGAGTATAATCATGAGATTATGTTAATTAAAATATGAGTACAATATTCTATAATAATAGATTTAGAAGAACATGTCTTTGTACGTCTTGTGACAACTGAGGATAACAGAATCAAAGCCATAGTTGGAAAGAAGTAAATATATATAGCTAAGCATGCAGGCTTTTGAGTCAGAACTCCTGATATCAAATCCTGATTCTACTACTTTCTATCTTTGTGACTTTGGGCAAATTACTTCTCTGTGCCTCAATTTACTCAGCTGTAAAACAGCAATAATAATAATAGTAATAATAATAGTAATAATAATCTCTGAAAGGGTTATTTTGATGATTAAAGGAAGTACTAGCATGTAAATCTCTTGCACTAGCCAGCTCAGAGGAATTGCGTCTAAATTTCTTAGCTATTGAAAAAGAATGAGTAAATGAGTATGACCAAAGGGAATAAAGTGTTTTGGGGCAATGGGTTTCACAAACATTACTACTCATTGCCATGGTAATGATAACCCTTTTCTCATGTTAATGCCAGTATATGAGTAAAAATTACAGTATATAAAGCAATAATTAGTAACCAATATGGAGTAACATGTAATCTTGTGAGTTTCTCTTCAAGATTGGGATGAATTTCAGGGAGTCATTGGGTGGTAAATGAGAAATGACTCAGGGAGTCCCCCAGCTGGAAAACTCTGGGAGCCCAGGACCAGCTGCTCCTCCAAATGGAGTCACCATAGCCAATAAAAATAAACCAAGATTTCACGATCTGTAATGTCCTACTTATAACCACTGCTACCAGGAAGAAACCATGGACTGGAGGAGAGTTGACCTCACTCCTAGGGTTGCTGTTATGAACTGGTTCGGGCTATTAGCAATTGTGGCCATCTACTGCTTCATTTGTTTTCTCCATTGTTTGACAGCATCAAAGAAGTTCCACCTGCCCAAAGGGAAGGAGGGTGCCCACAAGATGTCAACATACGTTGTAAATGAATAATAGTAATAAGTGTATGCCTTTTCTGCAGAGAACGCTATTCCACACCTCTCAGGTGACCCTCATCTCTAATCATTCTAGCCTTATTCTACCTTTGCTTGGCTCCTTAATGAGCCTCTAATAAACTTCACCAAGAAACCCATAAAACCTTCTTGCTCGGATATAGCTCAATTCAGCTAAATTAAATACATCTTAATTCAAAGTATTAGAAAATCAGTAACTCAGAAATTATATACTTTTAAAACCCCAAAAGGAAAGGAAGGTATTTCTAAAACCTTAGGATGGATGGAAATACACTTATAAATCACTTAAAATATTCTTCAGATAGGTATGCAAATAAACTGAAGTCCTCTGTGACCCATTCTAGCAGTTTCTGTTTTAGGTCTCAGACTTGGAAATGAAACTTTTGTGCCCAAGTTTAATTAGTCACTTTTCCTGTCCAGCCCAGGCCAGGCCCTATGGCTATTCATCACTTCAGAACCCGCTATATTCAACCCAAACTTTATCCAGTCTCCAGATGAGACTGACCTGTGATGACCTAATATATAACGTTCCACTGCATTTGTAATACATGTCCTTTAGATATGTCAGCCTCCTCAATTTTATACATTTTAACTGATTTATTACTGTTTGGCCTCTTGTATGTCAGAGCTGATAATGGTTCTGCCAAGCTCCATACACAGAAATTTACATTGAAAAACAAATGTGTTTTTTATTAGGTGACATAGATGCCTAAACAAATTGTGTTTTTTATTAGGTGACATAGATGCCTAAATCACAGCAGACAAAACCAAGTAAAATACATTGTTCTTCAAAAAAAAATTCATAGATTTGTATCTCCTTATAAAATTTGAATAATTCAGAAAAATATAATAAAGGAAATAAAGTTCAAAATACTACTAATCAGAAAAAAAATTTGTTTTAACTCTATGCTGTATAGAAAACAAATTGAAGGAATATACATATATACATTTTGGTATTTTGTAGATAATAGGACAGAGCATATAGAATGTCTTATAACCTGCTCTTCAGTTATTAATATATTGTAAGCAGTTTTTCTTGCCTTAAAATAGTCAAGAACATGCTTTAAATTACTGCAAAAGCTGCACAATCCCTTTATTAGTGTCCTAGGATTGTCTAGTACTGTTAATACAAACTGGGTAGCTTAAAACCACAGAAATATATAGTCTCCCAGTTCTAGAAACCAGGAATCTGAAATCAAGATATCAGCAGGGCTCCAGCCCCTCTGCAACCTGCAGGGAACCCTTCTTTGCCTCTTCCTAGCTTCTGGGGCTGCCAGGAAACTTTGCCATTTCTTGGCTTATAGCTGCATAACTCCAACCTCTGCCTTCTCTCTCACGTGGCATTCTTCCTGTGTCTCTCTCTTCTTAGAAGGACACCAGTTATATTGAATTAGGGGCCTGCCCTAATCCAATATGATCTATTCTTAACTAAATTACATCTGCAACCATCTTATTTCCAAATAAGGTCACATTCTGAAGTACTAGGGGTTAGAACTTCAACCGATTTTCTGGAAGAGGGGACACGATTCCATCCTGAATAATGCCCTAGGGTAGAACACAGTTCCTTTTTTTTCCTATTATATTTAATGCTGCAAATAGTCTGTGAAAGTAATTTTAATCAAAAGGCAATATTTTAGGACTCATTAGTCCTCACACAACAACCCCATCTCCACTGTACAGAGTGAAAACTGGAGGAGCAGAAATGTATTAAATAACTGCCCAAGGACACTCAGATAATAGACAGAGGAGACTCCAGGCCCTCTGGCTCACAGTCTTCAAGATTAATTATACTCTATAGTAGGAAGTGGGATAGACCCAATGCAAATTTCACTTAATCAGGAGGTCAAAATGATTGATCACTGAGCAATCAGGCATTTTTTATTTATCTCAATCCTTAAGTAGTTCAGACCATCTTAAAATCTATTTTCCGCCCAAATTTGTCCTGAGTCTCAATTTTGCTATCCTGAACTCTAATAATAAAACAATATCTAGCATCAAATCTTACTTTATGATTTACAAAGTAAATCAATATCTATTATTAAATTATACTTAATAAAGAGATACTATAATCATCAGTTTACTTAGAAAGCATTCGAGTAAAACATCACTCTGTTTTTTCCAATTTTAAAAAATCATCTCCTATTATATTAAATTCCCTTAAATGGCTTTCATACTCTGCATTAAATTAACTGAAATTATTTAATGCTATTTATAAGAGATTAATTTATATTTTATATGTATATGAAGCACTAGAGACTTATCCTATATGCTGTAATTGTGCTAAACTCTTATTACTATAACGGTTTTTAGTTGATTTCTTAGGCTTTCTAAACACACAGTCATTTGTATGCATTTAGTAACATAAGTTATTCATCTTGTCCTTTATATTTTTTCCACTAATAATTATCCAGCAAATATCTTTAATGTTCTCAATTAGGAGTATTGATAGAACACATTTCAACATTTTTCCTATCTCTCCTTTCACAAGTTCTTCTTTTCCAAATCAGAGGAAGTTTCTACTTCCTTCATACGGTTTCTATGGAAATTGTCCATCATTTTCTTTTGGCATCTGTATTAGTTTCCTAGGGTTGCCATTACAAAGCACTACAAACTTGGTAGCTTAAGCAACAGAAATTTAATCTCCCACAGTTCTAGAGGCTGGAAGTCCAAGATCAAAATGTTGGCATGACTGGTTTCATGCTGTAGCCTTCCTTTTTGGCTTGTGGATGGCGACCTTATCTCTGTCTTCACATGGTCTTCCCTCTGCATGTGTCTGTATCCTAATCTCTACTTCTTCTAAGGACACCAGTCATATCGAATTAGGACCCACCCCAATGACCTCATTTAGCCTTACTTATTTTTTCAAAGGTTCTACCTCCAAATAAAGTTACATTCTGGCTGGGCGTGGTGGCTCACACCTGTAATCCCAGCGTTTTGGGAGGCCAAGGCAGGTGGATCACTTGAGGTCAGGAGTTCAAGACCAGCCTGGCCAACATAGTAAAACTTCATCTCTACTTAAAAAAATACAAAAATTAGCTGGGCGTGGTGGTGCACACCCATAATCCCAGCTACTCAGGAGGCTGAGGCAGTAGAATTGTTTGAACCTGGGAGAAAGAGGCTACAGTGAGCCGAGATCAGGCCACTGCACTCCAGCCTGGGTGACAGAGCAAGACTCCATCTCAAAAAAAAAGTCACATTCTAAGGTACGCGTGAGTCAGGACTTCAACACATAAATTTGGGGGCAGGTGACATGATTCAGCCCATAACAATGCCCCTGTTAGGCACAGATTTACCTCAATCCATTTTCTAGATTCATGCAGTCTATTACATATTTTTAATTCAATCACTTAACATTATAGTTTACAACTAATATAAAGCCTCACTTCCGTGCTCTAAGCCTACCCCTCCTTGCCTGCCTTATTTTTTGGCATTTCTGCAGCATTTCCATGTGCTGCAGTCATTCGTCATCACTGCATATTTTTATAGATATTATGTTTTCTTTTCTATCTTCTCCAGTGAATATCATCATTCAATCTTACCTCTTTCTGATTCTTGGTATTTGTTTTCCACCTCAACCAATGTAAAAGCATGGTCCTGAAAATGTGTTCTTCCTCTTTGGTGTTAAAATACTTTCACAATTACAACTGGTTTTCTTTTTTTTAATTTGCAATTATTGTTTTTAAAGGTTATTTTCCCTTTGTGATACTTATTATGATTTTGTTATTCTTCTGCTTTATTTTGATGTGTTTAGACCATAGGGGGCATCTTACAATGTTAATCTTGTTAGTGTTTTCCTGAAAGTTCTTCTCTTATGAAATATTCAGACCAAAATGGTCTCTTTCACGCTACAGAAGTAAGGACTCCTAGGACTCCATTCAAAATAACTCTCAAGCCATTTAAGGAAGTACAAAGCAAGGAGAGTGAAAGGGAAGAGAATTAAATTACTTATACTAGAAATTTTATTTCACAATCTTAAATGTGCAATCCTAAAAACTAGGCTAAATTATTTATCTCATTTTACAGATGAGTAAATTGGAGATCACAGGGCTTAGTGACTTTCTGAAGTTTATATATGTAGTCAGTGATAAAGCTCAACATCAAAATTAATGTGTCTCCTCCAAAACCCCAGCTTTTCCCCTTCATAGAAATGCTCATCTCTCCTTAAGTATATTTTTACCTACTTCGAGTTTCTCTGAGCCTCTCTGAATAAGTGGAATGGTAAGAACACAAGTCAGGTGCCAACATAATCACAACCAAACAGTGGTTTGGCTCCATGCACCTCTCTCTCTAGCCCTCCTCTCTCATCAACAGTTTAAAATAGCAGTGTTCAGGCATTCATTGGAAATTTACTGCAATTTATCACTTGCTATAATGAGTGAACTATCAGGTATCTGAAAGTTCAGTTCAATAGTGCA
The DNA here is from genome assembly GCF_028878055.3 of Symphalangus syndactylus. Lineage (NCBI taxonomy): Eukaryota > Metazoa > Chordata > Mammalia > Primates > Hylobatidae > Symphalangus > Symphalangus syndactylus. The sequence continues at coordinate 23,246,586 of NC_072437.2, read as the reverse complement.
TACTGAGCACTTTCTGCATGCCAGACACCACCCTGATTGCTTAGAATTCATGGATGAATAATACACTTATCTGCTGTTGAAAACCTCATGGCTTGGGAATGGAGTGGGGAGGGGAGATTTCACTGCACGTTAAACGCATTTTGGAGGTGTCTGCATGCTGTTGTTTCTTTCTCAAAGAGCCTGCCTCAGGGAAAATCTCTACTGATTGGGGAGACCACATGTGTACATCATCACCAGCATATTCCCTCCTGCCACTCCCACCCCAGAGTTGGGTCAGGGCAGACACCTGACTATAGCTGATTGGCAATCCATGGGACCTCACAAAAAGGTGAGGTGGGCCAGTCAGATTTATCTGCCAAAAATATATAATCAGGCCTATGAGAAGCAATTCAGGTAGTAGCAGTGTAAAAGAAGCCAGTAAGTGAACAGACTATGCACTCGAGTCATTGAAGGAGAGCTAATTCCTGCTGCCGAGTTCCCGGAAGTTGACCAGGTTCTTACGACTCTTCCTGTCACCTGTTGTTCTATTGTCTGTTTTCCAGAGACGCTGCTGTGTTTCCCCAGCATCCTTAAAAATAAACACCACTTTTAAAAGAAGACATTTATGTGACCAACAAATATATGAATAAAAGCTCAACATCACTGATCATTGGAGAAATGCAAATCAAAACCACAATGAGATACCATCTCACACCACTCAGACGTCAAGAAACAATTGATGCTGGCGAGGATATGGAGAAATAGGAACACTTTTACACTGTTGGTGGGAATGTAAATTAGTTCAACCATTGTGGAAGATAGTATGGTGATTCCTCAAGGATCCAGAACCAGAAATACCATTTGACCCAGCAACCCCATTACGGGGTATATACCCAAAGGAATATAAATCATTCTACTATAAAGATACATGCACCTGTATGTTCATTGCAGCACTATTTACAATAGCAAAGTCATGGAACCAACCTGAATGCCCAATGACAGACTGGATAAAGAAAATGTGACACATATACACCATGGAATACTATGCAGCCACAAAAAGGAATGAGATCATGCCCTTTGCAGGGACACAGACGAAGCTGGACGCCATCATCCTCAGCAAACTAACACAGGAAAAGAAAACCAAACACTGCATGTTCTCACTCATAAGTGGGAGTTGAACAATGAAAACCCTGGACACAGGGTGGGGAACAACACATACCAGGGCCTGTTCGGGGATGTGGGGGTGAGGGGAGGAAACTTAGAGAATGGGTCAATAGGTGCGGCAAACCACCATGGTACACATACACCTATGTAACAAACCTGTACATTCTGCACATGTATCCCGAAACTTAAAGTAAAACAAAAAAACAAAAACACCACTTTTAACATGGCCTAGTTAGATTGACATCTGCCACTTGGAAGTATGTGAGCTCTAACTAATGCAAAAATGTAATATAATGTGATAACAGACATATCAACAGGGTTCCATGTCTGTGCCAAGAAAAAGCCCCTAACCCCTTCAATAGAATGACCCCTTAACCATGGCCTGTAAAACCAGTAGCAAGCACACAGAAATGGGAGGCAGGAACATGGGGCCAAAGGTCACCACAAGGTCTAGGAGTAACAATTCCTATGGTTACCTAAACTCGGACTAACTATTAAACCCAGTAATCAAAAAGTCACATCTCTAGAAATTCAGTCAAAAACTGATTGCCTACCATGGCCCAGCATGTTAATACAAACGGGTAGAGTCCCTGCACTAAAGAAGTCACGGTCCAGTGTCAATAGCTTTGCTCCCAACACAAAGACTTATTTATGAGACGTCAATGTCTATTTACCAGGCCTGGGGGCATGGTGTTTTGTGACAAGAGCAGTGTTTTATTTATTTGGGGGTTTTTACACCCATCTGTATCTTATGAAAAGCAACATTATACTAATAGCTAATACTGGCACAGGGCTTTATATACGCCAGACACTTTTCTAAGCACTTTACAAACACTAGCTCATGTAATCCTCAAAACTCTGTAAGGTAGGCTCTATTATCCCTGTTTCACAGATGAGCAAACTGAGGCACAAAAAATGGTAAGGTACTTTCCCCAGTCACACAGCTGGTAAGTAGCAGAACTGGGATACAAACCCAGAAATCTAAGAATCCACAATCTTAACCACTACTTCATGCTGTTTTTAATAGTAATAAAGAAAAGAAAGGGCCAGGAACGGTGGCTCATCCCTGTAATCACAGTACTTTAGGAGGTCAAGGAAGGAGGATTACTTGAGGCCAGGAGTTCGAGACCATCCTGGGCAACACAGCGCTATCCTGTCACCTCAAAAAATGAAAAAATTAGCCAGGCACGGTGGCAACCTTGCAGCCCGAGCTACTCAGGTGACTGAGGCAGGAGGATCACTTGGGCCCAGGAGTTTGAGGCTGCAATGAGCTATGATCACATAATTGCACTCCAGCCTGGGTGACAGAGACTGACCCTGTCACTAGAAAAGAAAAAAAAAAGAATTATTATATTAATAAAGAAAATAGAAAAGAAATTCAAATTACCCACATTTTCACAACTTTTTTCATTGTATTATGTTTCTTTGTAGAACTTGACCATAAGTATAGAAAGCTGAGCACTAAATAGATACTATTTTGTGTCTTCTTTAACAGTGCCTCAAACATATCCTAATATGCTGCTCTTCATAACCATCATTTTAATGGGGGCATAATATTACATCAATTTGTTGTACCATAGTTTAACCATTCCCCTACTATCCAAATTCCTAGTTGTTCCACTTTTCCAATTTTTTGCCCTTATAAATAATGGTAAAATGAATATATTAGTGCATATACCTTCTTTCTTTTCTTCTCTTGAATTATTTCCTTAGGATAAATTCCCAGAGGTGAGATTCCTGGTACAAACATCCATGGGCAGGTTTTTGATTCCTAATATATAGTCAGACTCCTTTCCAAAAACCAGCACTGGAAGGTTCCAAATTTACAAATGAACTCATTTTACCACAATTTCATGAGAACCCAATATTATATCTATGCTTTTTAATGTTTACTTATTTAGTAAGTGTAAGCTACTTTATGTTCTTAATTTATATTTTACTTGCATTGCTTACAGATGAGGTTAATACTTTTCTAGTTATTTACTTACTAAGGTTCTTAATGAAAAAATTGTACATAAGTTTTGCCCAATTATCTATTAAGAATGTAATGATGTTTTCTACCAGTTTGAATGCCTTTAAGAAAGTCAATAATCCTTTCCTTTCCTGTCATACTCGGTCAATCTGTTAATGGGGGGTGCGGCGGAGAGGGGGCGCTTTCCAAAGTTCTAGAAAACAAGTCACTGAGCTCCTGCTCAGACACCTGGCCTCAACTCTGAGTCTGCCTTCTCCCCATAGATGAGTCTGCGACCTTGAGGAGGCTGAGTGTGGCTCAAGAACAGGAGAGCTTGATTATTGTAAACACCTCCTTAAATTTAAGCGATTTTGTTTCCAACATGGTTTATATCAGGGACTAACTCTACCTCATCACTTTTCTTCTTCAGGAATACTTAGGGTATCCTAACTTTTTTCAAACCATTTTAGAATGATTTTGTCAAAAAAGGACTAGTAATTTCTTTTCTTAAATTTATAAATTGTAAATTTTTATAATATGGTTTCTTCCATTCAGAAAACATTTGTCTGTTCATTCAAGCCTCAATTTATCTCCATTGAAATCTGCAGTTCTCTTTATGTAGGTCACAGTCATCCCTAATGAAGCTTATTCCCTCATATTTTATATCTTTGTCACTACAGTGAATGAGATCTTTTCATTACATTGTCTAGTTGCTTATTGCTGATATACCAAAATCTCTGTTTCATAGAGTGGATGTGAAAAACAGTCTTTTGAAGAATATTCCTTTGTCTTCTGCAAAACTATTGTGGAAACACTGTTCAGGATGTTATCCCATGTCCCTTTAAGCAAAAAGTTCCTTCCGGAGGTCAGAAAAAAAGGAATTTTTTTTTTCTGAGACAAACTTAACCCAATGACAAGGGCTCTCTGTTTTATTTATTTGCCTTAGCAGCCAAGATATTAAAAGCTTAAGTTCCTGTTTAACTGCAAAAAGGAATTATACCTAGATGTCTGGCACACATATTTTTCTGTTCCTTTTCATTGGTTTTAGTTTTACTCCTATTTTTAATTGTCCTATTTTAATTCTGCAATCCACCTCAAATTGTCTTTGGAAGTAGGCAGTTAGCCTTAGAAGGTTATGTGCCTTAATATGCACATTCAGAAGTAATTAAGCTATATGATAATTGAATAGTATTGTTCATCTGTTCTTAATTATATATGCTAAAAATGGAGTAATCAATCTTTTTCCTTCAGGACACATTGTAAATCTACCCCCTTTGTATCTCACTCAAGAAAGCATTACAGAACATGGGAGTGATCCTGCACAGTCAACTTGAATTTTAATTTATTTTTTAAAATAAGCATTTTTCATAAACCATGGTACTTCCAATATTTTTAATAATAAATCACCTATGGTATATCTTTATACTAGTCAAACAGCATGTCATCAAGACACATCAGGACACAAATGAGGGAAGAATGGTGAGAAAATGATCTGGGAAAAGTTCCTTGAAAAGGTAAGTAAGTTGTGCATAGTGCCTGAATTACTGCTTCTGAAGTCTTCACCACACCCCTCAAGGAAAATTAACCACTCCTTATTCTGAATTCTGATGACTCTTTATAATTAAACCATTTCCTCCAAAAACGTTGATACAGTTTGGATATTTGTCCCCTCCAAATCTCATGTTGAAATGTGATCCCCAGCCGGGTGCAGTGGCTCATGTCTGTAATCCCAGCACTTTGAGAGGCCGAGGCGGGCTGATCACGAAGTCAGGAGATCGAGGCCACGGTGAAACCCCATCTCTACTAAAAATACAAAAAATTAGCCGGGTGTGGTGGTGGGTGCCTGTAGTCCCAGCTACTCAGGAGGCTGAGGCAGGAGAATGGCGTGAACCCAGGAGGTGGAGCTTGCAGTGAGCCGAGATGGTGCCACTGCACTCCAGCCTGGGTGACAGAGTGAGACTCCATCTCAAAAAGAAAAAAGAAAAAGAAAAAAAGAAAAGAAATGTGATCCCCTATGTTCAAGGTGGGGGCTGGAGGGAGGTGTTTGGGTCATGGGGGTGGGTCCATCATGAAGGGCTTGGTGTTCTCCACATGGTCACAAGTGTCTTGCTCTGTTGGTTTACAAGACAGCTGGTTGTTAAAGAAGTTTGGCACCTCCTCCTCTTTCTCTTGCTCCCTCTCTTGCCATGTGATGTGGCTGCTCCCCCTTTGCCTTCTGCCATAATTGTAAGCTTCCTGAGGCCTCACCAGAAGCCAAGCAGAAGCTAGTGCCATGCTTATATAGCCAGCAGAATTGTGAGCCAAACAAACTTCTCTTCTTTAAAATTACCCAGCCTCACGTATTCCTTTATAGCAACACAAAATGGACTAATTCAGAAGCCTCTCCCACTCTGGCTATGCTCTGCCTCTGTGCTTTGCAGCTCTGGGCCCACACCACAGCATGTCCCTCACTGCATACTGGTGGCTGCCCACTGTAAGTTCATTGAGAAAAAGAAAATATCTGATTCACCTTTTTATTTCCAATGCCCAGCCCAGTACCCAGCACTTCCAACCTGCTCACATCATAACTTAGATAGTGGTTCACATTGGCCAGGACGTGCCATATTACTGAACACTAGATGTAAGGACTTAATAAACAACTGACTGAGGTGCATAGCTCACCATCTGCACCTTCCTACCCCAGCTATCTTGGGCCACTTTTGGATCTTCATTGCTAGGCCTTTCCTTCATCCCCTTTGACTTCTCTGATACCTCAAAGTCACTAACACCAGTGCAACTTATTGTACTTTCTTAACACTTCTCCAGAACAGAACAAACAGATATCAGATTCTGATAAATGTAAGTAGCTTCCTAAATGTGGAGAGAATCAAGCTTTAGACAAAATACAGGCCAATCTGTGAATGAGTTCCCTTGCACACATAAGCAATGCATAACCTTTTGGAAACTGTAATAATTATCCTCTAATGCATCCTTCTTCCAGCCCATCTCATCAAAACCACAAGTGGTTTCAAATAGTCTAACCCATTTTTATGAACGTGAGTTGCCTCCTCAAGAAACCTCTATTTCCCATAAACCTATCCACTCACACACTGACATATGATCTGCTGAGTCACAGTTGGTTTCCAGACACTAGGGCCCAGCTCACATCCAATAGTCAGACTCTATTCCCTGTGAGGTCATCTGTCTACTGGAAAATCTCATGTATCTGGCAATGCTTGTGACAAACATGTCCTTCACCAAAGATTAAAATGTAAAAATACCTTTAGATAGCCAACTTTACAAATACTGTTCATGCTTCTGCTTTCTCCCCCATAAAGAATGAATGCTGAACAATTTTTAACCATTTCTTGTTAACTATGATAGAGTTAAATATAAACATAGTTACAATAGAGATAAAGATCCAGATGATAAAGGGATAGAGATAGAGAGAGAGAGAGATAGAGATAGAGATAGAGATAGAGATAGAGATAGAGATAGAGATGATAGAGATAGGAGTGGTTGTCACAGATTTAACCTTTCATAGAATGCTGCCCTGTGACCTCCTTACTGTCCTGGAGTTCCCATGCACCTGATGGGATATTGAAGGATGAGGAGCTTTTTACCCTTCTCTACAGAGCAGGATTCAGGTTCTTCCAATGCTTTCTTTAACTTCCTGTGGCAACTTCTTTTCTATCTTTCTTATTTTTTATTTTCTGCTCTCTTCTCTGCCCTTTATCTCTTTCCTTCCTATCAGGGGAACCAGCCTCCAATATTTTAACATAGGTTCTTTTCTATTTTCCCTAAGTGTCGGCCGGTCTGAGAAATAAAGGGAAAGAGTACAAAAGAGAGAAATTTTAAAGCTGGGTGTCCGGGGGAGACATCACATGTTGGCAGGTTCCATGATGCCTCCTGAGCCACAAAACCAGCAAGTTTTTATCAGTGATTTTCAAAGGGGAGGGAGTGTACAAATAAGATGTGGGTCACAGAGATCACATGCTTCAAGGACAATAAAATATCACAAGGCAAATGAGCAGGGCAAGGTCACAAGGCCAGGGCGAAACTAGAGTTGCTGATGAAGTTTCATGTCCCACTGTGCACACATTGTCACTGATAAACATTTTAACAGGGTTCAAGAGCAGAAAACCGGTCTGACTAGAATTCGCCAGGCTGGCATGGGGGTGCTGCAGGAGACTAGGGTGTGTTTCATCCCTATCTACAACTGCATAAGGCAGACACTCCCAGAGCAGCCATTTTAGAGGCCTCCCCTTGGGAATGCATTCTTTTTCCAAGGCTGTTAATTATTAATATTCCTTACTAGGGAAATAATTCAGCGATATTTCTCTTACCTGTTTTTGGCAATAAAAGAAATATGAGTCTGTCCTTCCCAGCTCCCAGGCAGTCAGACTTAATGATTATCTCCCTTGTTCCCTGAACATTGCTGTTATCCTGTTCTTTTTTCAAGGTGCACAGATTTCATATTGTTCAAACACACATGCTTTACAAACAATTTGTGCAGTTAATGCAATCATCACAGGGTCCTGAGGCAACATACATCCTCAGCTTACAAAGATGACAGGATTAAGAGATTAAAGTAAAGACAGGCATAGGAAATTATAAGAGTATTGATTGGGGAAGTGATAAATGTCCATGAAATCTTCACAATTTATGTTCAGAGACTGCAGTAAAGACAGGCGTAAGAAATTATAAAAGTATTAATTTGGGGAATGAATAAATGTCCACGAAATCTTCACAATTTATGTTCTTCTGCCATGGCTTCAGCCGGTCCCTCCATTCGGGGTCCCTGACTTCCCGCAACACTTCCCACAGTCCTGCAATACTGAACAGCTGAGAAGTCTGACTTGCAGAGGAAAGAATAATTATATTCCCACAGTCTTCTGGAGCACATGTCATATCATTGTCACCCTTCACCCCTGGGGCTAGCACTGTGGACCTCCTGACCTACAGCACCAGAAGGTCCAACTCTACATTCCTCTCCAACTCTACTTTTATCATCATTTTTGACATCAATATTCTCATGGATAACCTATCCAACACCTTGTCCAGACCATTCTTTCACCTTCTTAGCGCCAATGATCACTCATTGCCCCATCTTAGGCAGCCATTTATAGAGACCATACAAGGAACAGTCTCCACTCCAGCATCTCAATTTCAAATGCCCTTTTCTTTGACCATTATCTCCTATAGTCCAGCACACTTATACCAACTCTCCAGCACTCCTACTCCTACAACCCCCATACTATCATCAACCTTAACATATAATATTGACCCTACCACTTTTCTTATTATCTATCACCCACCCTCATATCCTTGCTTATCTCCCAACCAGCCTAAATGACATGATCTGGCACTAAAATGCTCCCTTGCAAATATCCATAACTCCCTTCTACTCACTGGGTAAAACTCCAGTGCTGGTTAAACCCAATTGTGTAATTTTGCCTCTATCCGAACAGTTAAATGTTACTGAAGAAAATTACAGAACCATTCTAACTGGACTGATTTCAAATGTATAATCACAGATCTCAAAACAGAACTCAATACTGCCAGACAACTTACTTCCCTAGGAAATGTGTTTTCCCAACTTCTAAGATAATTATTCACATCTCTGCTCTTCTCAAATTTCCGACATTCCTTCCCTTTCCTCACGACTCTCAGCTAATGACCTTGCTTTGTACTTCATAGAGAAAAGAGATGCAATCAGATTAGAACTATCTCATCTTTCAACTATCAATTCCACCAACCATCCTGTAACTGTACTCAAATACGCTGCTTTCATTTTGGTTAAAAAGAGAAGAAGATAGATGAGATACTTCCCATGCTCTGTGATCAGATTGTCTCTTATCTTCTTAAAAATATCACCCTACTTTGTTTTTTCATTTTTGTTAGTGTTCAAATCTGGCTCAGGGTCTCTCACAAGGCTGCTGTCTGTAAAGAGCTGACTGGGGCCGAAGGATCCTTTTCCAAGCTCACTCACACTGCTGTTGGAAGGAGGTTTCAACTTCTTGCCAAGTACGCTTCTCTATAGTGCTGCTGAGAATACAGCTTCCCCCAGAGTAAGTGGAGAGAGAGAGAGAGAGCAAGAGACAGACAGAGAGCATGTACACTGAAACAAAAGCCACAGTCCTTTTGTAACCTAAACTCAGAAGGGGCATCTCATCTTCTCTTTGCTTGTACTCTGTTAATTAGAATCAAGTCATTAAAGCCAATACACGGCATGAAGGGATGCATTAAGCTTCACGTCTTCAAGGAAAGAGTATCAGAGAATTTATTGGACATATTAATACTTTAACAACTGCTACTATTTAAGAGTTTTAAGTAACTCTAAATTTCATATTGAATCAAAAATAATTTCCTCAGCCTAGCATATTTTCAGAACCCTCTATATACAGCTCTACAACCAACCCAATATCACCCCATCACTTCAGTCAATACAAACCCTTCATTGCCTGCCTTGTTCATTACTGCAATTGCCTTCTTCAGCACTTTTATAAATAGTTCTGATTACAGTACCAGGAATTAACTAAAATGTTGTGATGTAAATATTTCCAAGTCATTTTGTCCATGAGTTACATAATGATGATTTCATTCTTTGCAAGCCAGGACCAAGTCTTCTACTCAATTTGTATTCTTCACAGGGCCTGGTATTGGGCTATGTACAAGCATGAATGAACCAATCAATCTAGTTAGCAATAGAAAGAAAATAATTTCAAAATTAAATATTATTATATCTCTCTTGCCAACCATTCAGTGTTTTATAACATTACTTTTTTATTTTTATTTTTATTTTTGAGACAGAATCTCACTCTGTCACCCAGGCTGGAGTGCAGTGGCATGATTTCAGCTCACTGCAACTTCCGTCTCCCAGGCTCAAATGATTATCCTGGCTCAGCCTCCAAGCAGCTGGGACTACAGGCACCCACCACTATGTCTGGATAATTTTTGTATTTTTAGTAGAGACAGGTTTTCACCATGTTGGCCAAGCTGGTCTCAAACTCCTGACCCCAAGTGATCCACCCGCCTCAGCCTCCCAAAGTGCTGGGATTAAAGGTGTGAGCCACCATGCCTGGCCTATAACTTTACTTAAATTATAAGGAATTGTCTGTGTCAGGTTTCGCTGGGTTTCCCAGCTGTAAACCCTTCCCTTCTCTCCCTCCCTCCTCCTATTTCCATGTCCTTCCACAGCTTAGAACCATTTGACTTGCAGACTTGATCCCACTCCAATCTCTCAAACCAATCCACGATCCTCATCATGGGTGTGACAGCACAAATTAGTCTGATCCTATGTCTAGTCCCAATCTGACTTTGCACCTGTACTATGATCACTGGCTTCTGCACTTTTCTTCTTTCTTTTTTTTTTTTTTCCATCTTTGTGCCTTTAGTTAATTACATTATTTGCCCTGTACATTATTGTGTCCTTTCCAATCTTGATAACTGTTTTAAGGATACCCAGGCTTTGTTTTAGTCAAGTACAGTAAGACAAGCAGACACATAGACAATCATCATGAAAAAGAAGGATTTTATGCTCCCTGGGAGATCCTTGGAAATAAGAAGCAGGCCACACCACATCGGGCCACAAAGGGAAGCACGAGGGTCAGTCAGGAAGCAGAGGGAGAGGGGAAAACACGGCCAAGAGTCTTTATTGTGTTTTCCATGGAAAGAAACCAGTGAGGCAGCGTAAGCAGGTTTAGGACTGGCCAGTTTGAATCATTTCAGTAGGCCCTGGGGCAGCTGTCTGGTGTCTGGCCCTGGAGTGATTAAGTCAGTGGGATAGTGGACTGTATTGTAAGAGCCCACTAAAGAAAGTAGTTAGGGGTGTGGGATCTAGATTGGTTGGTTTGCATATGAAAAGTGTGCTGGAAGGTGAGTCATTTACTAACTCTAGGAATTAGCTAACCCTAGGAGAGGCAGTCCCTTCAGGGTCAGCAAGGCCCCAAATGTCAAAGCATGAAAATCACACCGTGAATCTTAGGATTTTCTATAAGCTTATTGACCTTCCTCCAAGACTTACTCCAGCCCAGGAGTTCATGTATTCTAGGTCTCGAGCCATGGAAATCTGTCATATCCTGGAGTTAATCAGTACTAGGCTTCACATATGAAAACAGGCTCATTAAGAAGCAAAAATTATCCTGCCAGTAGATCTTATTGCAATGCAAACTTTAGATTCTGGAAGATTTTATTTTCTATTCTAAAGCAACTTCTTGCTTTCTTTGTAATTAACTGCAAAACCAAGTATGCATAGAACAATTCAACAGTTTTCTCAAACCAGAAATTTTCTTCATTTTCTTAAATGAAGAAAAATTACATTCTCAGGTCACTTTCAGGACATATTAACCTGTAGCTATAATTTATTTCTATTATATACAGTCATGAACACAAAATTTAAAATATTAATTTCATGATAATTTTCTCAAAAGGGTAAAGCAATGGAAAAAAAAAAAAACTTTCAAACCTTGATCTATGCCAAATCCCTAGGAGGAAAAAAGGTTTCCTGATGGTCTAAGGGAAAGACTTATGCACTTCGATAAGTCATTTATGATATAGAATGTCCTGTTTTAAAAGGAACTGCTCATTACTCTAACAAGTTGTTGAGCTAAATGTGTATTTTGAATATTTTCAACTTCATCTTTGTCATTCCAGTGTTTTGAAATGCTCTATAAAAGCTGAATTACATATTCATTGCATTTTCAAAATCCAACTTTCCTTCCTTTTCCATTTTATATCAAAAGCCTTCTTACGTCAATATAAATTTAAATTTGTATAGCACAGTACTGTATAATTTACGAAGTGCCTTCGTAGTCATTTTCTCACTCCACAACTCCAAAAAACAGGATATAGGGCACACATTCTTATCCAAATTGTCTCACAAATTAGTAAATTTATTTACGCTTGCTTCATCCTTTCATTTATTCAGTCAACATTTGTTTGACAGCCATTATGTATCAGGCACTACTCTAGGCACTGATAATGCAGAGGAGACCACAAACTCACCATCCTCAGGAAACTGACATGTTGGCAGGAAATGATACAATAAATAAGTGAACAACTAAGTGAGGAAGCCCAGATTCAAACCCTGGTTGCATGATTACAAATTTAGAGGTCTTTTCTGGATACCACTCTGCCAAATTATCCAATGCCCAAGTCCTCTTTGCCATGAATTTGGTAGTTTGATTTCTTCTTGGACTCATCTCTCTAGGTTTCACAAAGGTCTCAGATTTTTCCTAAACTCTGAAGTAACTCTGTTATCAACTGGCAAAACATTATTTAATAACCATCATTTTCAGGGCATTACTGTGAATGGTTAGGGAAAACCAGCCCCTCCATCCCCCTCTCAGAAAAAGAGAATCATGGATTTTAAAATTAATTTTAAAAAGAAAACACATATATGCCAAGAAAAACACATACCGATAAAATTTTAAAGTACAAATTAATATCCTGCAAGAGTATACTCACTGAATTATTAGCAGTTGTCCGCCTACACAGTGTTTCTACAGGACTGCATTTCAAATTACTCCCTTTGCCTGTTTTCCATCTCATACCACTCACTAGTAAATTAACTTGTTCCATGTATCATTAGTAATTCATGACTTGCTTGTGAAAGTGCAGGGACAGCACTACTACAGACCTAATACAGTGAATATCCTATTAGGAGGAAATTAACAAATGAATTGTTGCCAATCAATAGGTGTTGAAGAGAAAATTACAATGATAGTAAAGCATAAATAATTTATACACAATATTGATTTTTTCATTACATTAATTATTCTTTATAGCACACATAAGGAACTTGGAGAATAAAACCTTCAAAGCAAAGAAATTATCTGCAGTGGTGTTTTAGGCCTAAGTCTGAATTCAAAAGACAAAGAATGGTCCATGAGAGTTAACAATTTTTTATTTATTTATTTATTTTTGTTTTGTTTTGAGACAGAGTCTCACTCTGTCAACCAGGCTGGAGTGCAGTGGCCTGATATTGGCTCACTGCAACCTCCGCCTCCTGGGGTCAAGCAATTCTCCTGCCTCAGCCTCCCAAGTAGCTGGGACTACAGGTCCCCATCACCACGCCCAGCTAGCAAATATTTTTAAATTAAGAATGCACCCAATAATAAATTGGACACTTCCGATGTACACAGGTTCCTTCATGTTGTGAGAAGTTTTTAGACGCAAGTAGTTTTGATATTTATCAATCAAAGTAGTGACAGAAATGTTTATTCATAGAAATATTACAGATAGAAATATCCATTAGTCTACCTCTTTCATCGAATATACAGAAGGCACAATAAGGAACTCAAGGAAGCTGTGTGGGGGAAAAAAAAAGTACCTTCTCTGATACCTCTCCCAGATTTTTAAAATTCACTGGACTTAAATTCAGACCAACAAAGTGCACATTCCTTAGAACTAATAACTTTCATAGCCAGCAGAAAACAATTCCTCAGGCAATTTTTTTGTGGCCTCAGAGACAAAGACCTGAAAATGATCCTTTTGTTTACAGGCCATTGATGACTCTAGCTATGTCATAAAATGGTATATGTGCACGTGCAAGAGAGAGAAAGAGAGAGAGGAGAGAAAAGACAGCTCCGTGTAAGGAGGTACAACGACAGAGAGGATTCAGGTTGCTATATTCTCCACGGATGGCATTGTTCCCAGCAACTCAAAATCTCCTCCTCTGGATGGGAGAAATGAACGTGATATATATGTACCAATGTCAACAGATATACTACCAACAGACATGGTATTGGATATGGATTTTGTCATCTATAAATATATATGTTGAACAGTGTTTTGCTGATGGCATTTTGACTCTCAGAATTCAAGCAGTGAATTGAGGGTTCTTGTGCCAAGTTTTGTCAGATACCAATTTTATGTAAATATTTTTAGTATCTAGTATTAGAAGCTCTTAATAATATTTTGCACCAAAAGGTACACGCATGTGTACTTTCAACATATCACATTCCCCCAAAATAAATGTGGAAATATTGCTTCAAAAGTCCTTTAAAATTAAAACTATGAGGATAGTTTCAAACATGACACAATGTATTCCTTCCCTCATCTGTTACCTTCAGAGACTTAAAGCTCATAAATATTACTCTAGAGAATTTTAATGCTCTTGGAAGAAAACCTAAGCAGCAGAAAGGGTCTCATCTCATAAACGTTTTTGCAAACTACAGCCAGTTTTGCAAACTACTTGTCATGCCTTAACTAATATTGTTATATAACTTCAAATTTATAAAATGTGCATTGTCTACTGTGCATCATAATATAGATACGACTGGCCAAATCTGTCACTATTATCAGATGATTCTGGGGTACTAAGATGACAAACATCCAAATTAGCATGATTTTTATTACTCAGCGAAAAGTCACTTTGTCTGTGGTAACTGTTCCTTTGGAGAGCGGCCCTTTGCTGCACTCATCATTCTTTAGGTGGAGACTAATGGTCCATGCAGAAAAACAGACAGTACAGGTACTAAAATATGGGGTATCTGTTCTTGGTCTCATTTGTAGAACACAACCAGGGCATCCATAAACTGAATTAGAAGAAATTTCAAACTATTTTTAGACACTGTGCAAGTTAGTCTCCATTTTCATCCCTCCCATCACTGGACCCCAAATCCATTTACCATCTTTCTCTGACTTGCTGAAGGCCAGGGAATGCATCAGCTCTCTTGCCCTTTAGCTTCTAAGTGGATTCACTCTGGAAGGCAATAGGAGGAAATGGACAGGTGGGAGGAGAAAGCACTCCCACTCCTTTCTCTTGGCCTCTGCTCTATAGCTCTAGCAGTGGCTGCTTTCTGCAAACACCTCCTCTCCAGAAGTTTCTCCTTCGGCTCTCTCCTACTACTGAAACTGGAGCTCCTATCAGCCTCCAGCAGCCAAAGAATACTGATAACACAGTTCTCTCCTTTTGCCTCTTCACATTCAATGGGGTTAACAGTTTCCTCTTGTTACTGGTTGCAAGGTACCTTGAGGTCCAATATTGGTTTCCCTATCCCTGTCCATACCTCTCAAACTAGTTCCTTTGAAATCCCAAAGTGTGCCTGTGCTTGCTGCCAGGACCTGTAAAGCTACCAATACTTTAAAACAGCAGCATGATACAGAAAAAGAATGTACAAGTAGATAAATATACATTAGTAGCACTTAAATATACTCGACCTCCAAATCAGATAGCCTTCTGGATAGTGGATTACTTCCCCTAACTGCACCATTGAGACAAACCATTGCATACCAGATAAATTTCTGTCTTCTACGTTCAATATTACCTTCTTTCTGATTCAGTTATTTTAGGATTTCATTCTTTACCTTGACTATTTTTGCTCTTCTTCTCTCCCTCCTTTGTATCATTCTTCCAATTTACACTTTATATGATCACTGTGTGATATCTCTTTCTTGGCATGTCACCTTGTTCTTTACTATATTATGGGGCTCTTACCCTCAGATTTACAGACACACATTAAGTTACCACGTCTTTCTTTAAAACCACGTTTGCTCTTCTTTCTAGGTCTATGTTTTCACATTTGAAGTTTCTACACATTCCTAGAGTCCACAAAATACAGATGCCATCTCTCAGGTTTATGCTTAAATATCCAGAACCTTTAATTATTTGGAAGAAATACTTTGTAAATCTAATAAATAAATACCGAGGACATCGAGGTGATTAGCATTTATACCCTCTGATGTTTATAAAAAAACTCGAAAGCAGGAGCAAACATAAATATACAATGTCAAATGCAAGGTTCTGAAAACAAATGACACAGTACTCACCAATAAAAGCATGGTAAGATATTAATAATAGGAATGAACTACAAATATTTATGTGCCCACAGGCAACTAATTCAATTTCACTGCAGGATTGCTTCATGTATGAATTTAATTGTATATGTTTAAACATTTTTATTACTGTTTCATTAATTTCCCATAAAAAATAAACTGTATGCTGGGGGGGAAAAGACTGCAAGTTTCCATTCTTGGACTGAGTGCCCAGTGGATATCCACAGCATCCTAAGAATTAATATTGACTTTATCATTTACGGCTTCTCTTTTGCATCACAGCTTGAAAATTCATTTTTACACTATTCAGGAGGAGAAGTTCCAAATTCAAAAAAGGTGGTACAGGTTTAGCTATCATTTTATTTTTACATAAAAACAACATATACGTGGCGGGGCGTGGTGGCTCACACCTGTAATCCCAGCACTTTGCGAGGCCAAGACAGGTGGATTACCTGAGATCAGGAGTTCGAGACCAGCCTGGCCAACATGGTAAAACCCCGTCTCCACTAAAAATACAAAAATTAGCCGGGCATGGTGGTGGGCACCTTTAATCCCAGCTACTCGGGAGGCTGAGGCAGGAGAATTGCTTGAACCTGGGAGGCGGAGGTTGCAGTGAGCCAAGATCATGCCACTGCACTCCAGCTTGGGTGACAGAGCGAGACTCCATCTCAACAACAACAACAACAAACATATATGCATGAGATGAGTCTCAGCAGAAAATAATAATAGCTAACTCTTCTATGATTTCCTCACTATGTGTCAGGCTTTGTCCCAAGAGTACTACATGGGTTACCAAAGCTCACCATGAGACAGTGCTCTTCTTACTGACATTTTCCAGGGAAGGAAACTGAAGTGCAGAGCAGATAATTGACTTAACCCAGGGCCACATGACAGCAAATGACTGAATCAGATTAAAATCCAGGTAGTTTGACTTCAGAGTTCATGCTTTTATTTTATTTTTTGTTTTATTTATTTATTTATTTATTTATTTATTTATTTTTAGAGAAGGGGTTTCACTTTGTTGCCTAGGCTGGTCTCGAACTCCTGGGCTCAAGAGACCCACCCACCCCTGGCCTCCCAGAGTTCTGGGATTACAGGTGTGAGCCACCATGCCTGGGCCAGGGTCCATGCTTTTAAACATTACCCCAATTACATTCACAAATCAAGCACTCGCATGATTTTCAGTGGCTGATAAATTTGTCATTGTTTTCCTCCAATCTCTCTTGAAGTCTTTTTCTAATTCATCATCTCTTTCTATTGTTCTCCAATATTATGATCACCAACCACCACCACCTCAGCCACCTAGCCTTGACCAGTAGTAATCCAGCATCTGTATAAACCAGAGGTTATATTAATATATAGCTCTCTCATCCTTCCACCCTACATCAGAGTTCACATCCTCTCAGTTTAGGCTGATTTTTTTCTAAAGCACAAATGAATGATTACATTAACTTTTTCAAGAGGCAAATACATCTGTCAGTAAATAAATGAATTTCTGATGTGTGGCATACAGTCTAATAGGAGAAACAAGTTCAATGGTCCTCAATAGTCCAACAAGTCCAATAACTCCAATAGTCCAATAAGTCCAATAAGTCCAATAAGCTCTGGTCTCCATATTTACTTTTACTTCTCTTCTAGAGAATCCGGGGAGTGGGCATCTTGCTAATTATGGAAGGCAACCGCTAATAATTAGAATTTGCACCTGAAATAACAGAGTCATTTGGAATTTTGATAATTCTATCTTTTAAATAACACAATCTTGTCAAGTTATGCTGCTATGTTTTCAAGGTAATCTAAAAGCTGACATTTATTAAGAATCTTCTATAAATTAATCTCTATGCTGGGCACTTTACGTGTGTCTTACTGAGCAACTGTATTTGCCAGAGGAAGATAAAAACAAAGAACACTGTCCAAGTTAAAAAATGTTTACTATTCTTTCCAACACATGAATGCTCAGCTATAATTTAAATAAAGTTGTATTAGCTAATTAAAATTAACAGGGAATTTATAAATGATATCTACCATCTAACAAACTCAAAAACAAGATAAGTGATTACTACAAAACATTAATTTGGCCAATTAAAATCAACAGGGAATTTATAAATGATATCCACAATCTAATGAACTCAAAAACAAGGTAAGTGATTACTACAAAATATTAATTTGGATTTTCCATTTAATTGTTTTCATACTGAACCTATTTCTTGGCCCAATAATTTATTTCATGACTCTTAAAATCACATTAGGATTTGCCAGTCTCAATTAAACTGTTTAGTTCATTATCAAGCATAAATAACTTTCAAATGCCATAAGCTTCTGATTGTCTTTAGTCAAAATGAGATGATAACAATTAGCTTTGGGGAATAATAATATAAGAGTCTAAGATTAAGTAAATCCACATTGTTGGCAGCTAAATTTGCCTCACTTCTATTATGAATACATTTCAATTTCTCTAAAATCAACCCAATCAAAAATTCCAAGGTAACCATCAGGAAGAAGGCAGAAGCATAAATCATCTATTACCATTTACTATTTCCAATTCATGTCTTCACTACTCAAAAAACTGAAATGGTTTAATTTAACCTCTTTCTGATTTATAGCAAATATTGTTGGTTTGAAGCAGAAGCAGTACTTTAGGAGACTCTATAATGAACAAATCAGTAGATATGGCCTACAGACAGAACAATCTCATATCTCTTTAGTTTTACACTGCTCTTTAGTTTTACACTACAAAAACCTTATGGCAAAAATTAACCTTCCTGGCAGTTCAACAATTCTAATTAGAAGAGACATCAAACAGCTTATGCTTTAGAAAGCAGTACAGGCCTTAATAGTCTAGTCTTTGAAACAGAGCTCTGTAACCTCCTTATATATTTTAGCCTGCTGTCTAAAGGAAAAGCAATAACCAGATAATGTTTCAAAGTGGTTCTGGTTTTTGTGGCAAGTTGTGTTATGTTTTCCCATCTTATCTTTTTATACTTATTATTAAGAAGCAGATGACCTAATACACAGGACCCATTTATTGCTTTTGGCCCTGAATGTGTAAAACAGTCTATACCATCAGACTTTACAAAAAGTTTCCTTGGTAGAAATATTACAAATGCTAGAGGACTAGTTCATTTATAATCCTTTTTTTCTTTTCTATGCATGGGGTAGGAAGGAGGAGAAGAAAGATACCCTGCACTCAGCTTACATTAGAACTAACGAAACTTCAAATAAAAGGCCATCCAGGCTAAGCCTTTCCCCAAGAAGAAATTCCTTTTACAACATCAGTAGTTAACCAGACATTCCTCGAGTTTTTACTGAGAGTGAGCATCAAAGAGTTCATGCTCTTTTTAGACAGTTATAAATTTTATTAAGTTCTTTCTTACTCTGAGTTGAAATCCCATCAGTTCTTATCCTAGTTCTATCCTTTGGAGCAATACAGAACAAGCCTCCCTCACCTTCCACATCTCATTCCTTTTACTATTTGAAGGCAGCTTTTATGTCTCTCCTTATTTTTCTCTTCTCCATATTAAATATTACACACTTTCAATTAATTCTCATATGACATGGTTTCCAGATGCTGCAAATAAATTCGAATTGCAGTTTGACTTAAAATTTTTCCTAAATGGGATACAAAAAAAAAAAGAGATCTGAAGGTTCATTTATTTCTCATGTATTTTCACCTACAGTTGACACAGTTGGAGGGCTTGTCCAGAATCCAGTGGTCCATCCAGGACCTGTATCTATGGCAGCTCCTCTACTTCCTGGTAACACACACACACACACACACACACACACACACACACAAACACCAGTCATATAAATGGCTGTGTGATACAAGGTGAGTCAGATAACCTTATCTCTCTCTCTGGCCACAATGACTGACTGAAAGAATAGTCACAAGTTTCAAGCTGGGCTAATCAGAGTCATTCCCCAAAATTTCAAACTGGAACTCAGAGAAGGCCTGCTTCCCTCTCGGCTTGTGGAGCTATTAGATATGAAGAACATTTCCCATCTTGTGGAATTGGCCAATTTGATAAAATAAGATCAATATGGAAAGGAGTATGGGAAGAAAGACCCCAAATCTCCAGTTCCAGTCATTCCTGAAACCACCTCTCCCCAACCTTCGGGTGGGGTGACTGGGTTAGCCAATAATTCCCCTCTGGCTGAAATAAATTTGGGTTAGGTTGGTATAATCTGCAACACAGAAGGTCCTATTTAATATAACATCCACAGGGTTCAAACTATTCTAACAAAACTAATGGAATACAGGTTATAAAAGAGAAAAATTGCCATTCTATCCTACAAAATGATGCAGATAGAATATCTTTCCATCATTATTTAAGAATGGGAGTGATACTCACTTACCAGAGATGAAGCCTAGGCTACACAGGGCTGCCAATATTCAAAACGCAATTCCCAGAACTATCACAGTGCCTGGCACATAGTAAGTAGGTGCTTAAGGCACACTCCACTACACTTTCCATAGTAAACAGAAGATGTATAGTAAGCAAAACATTGAATATAAATTATGAAAATGAAGACATGAATTCCCTCAAGAAACCTTAGGTATATCATTTCACCTTTTTATGGTTACATTCCCCATGACAAATGTGGGACTAGATTCTCTCTTCAGTCCTTTTTAGCCATAAAATGCTATGATTCTATACATACTCAAGAATGCTAAAAAGGAGTCTTTTAAGGCTCTGGACATGCAGATTAAGGGGTGTACAGTAATAAAGAAGGAAGCATAAAAAGAGTGAGAAAGAATAACCTGCCAAAAAAATAACTGGGGGGGGAAAGCAACACAAAAATAATGGGAAAAAATCATCAGTGATATGATAAAAGAGGTAATTCTGATGTGCCATCATCCTATTCTAACCAGTTTCTGTGGTCAGAAGTTACCTCTGTGCTGGATTCAAACCACTAGCCCGGGGTCCTGCCCCTTCACGACCCACATAATCCATATGATGGCCTCTTCAAGTTCGCCATTATTTCTTTTCAGAGTTGGCTTCCTGCTTCTACCTTCAGTCCTAGATGTTCTCACCTCTCTCACCATTCCAGATAGATTTTTGTGTTACCAACGGAATGTATATCCAATTATATTGTGTGCCCCCAACTTTTTTCCCCACCTTGCCCCCTGCAAAGACTGATGCCCAAATGTCCATAATTTTCAACTTATTATTTAAGTTTGCAACCTAGGATGCTTAATACAAGTAATCATAAAATGGTATCTCTGAAAGGTGACCCATTTATACAGATCTTCTCTAAGAAACTGACCTCATGATTTTTTAGGAAGAAGGCCTTGAGTAGGGAACCTATCGTTGCAATTAACAACTGATATTGCAGTATTACTATATATCCACATAGTAAGTACAATATGCCAGCATATTATACTACGCATATATACTATGCTAAGCATTTTGCATGCATTGATTCATTTAGTTCTCACAACACCCCTATAATGGCCATACTAATTATTATCTACACTTTAAAAGTGAAGAAACTGAGACTCAGAAAGAGTAACTTACCCCTGGGTACATGGCTACTAAGTAAAAGAGCCATATTTATCTGACTCCAGAATCCTTACTCTTACCCATTATGTGATCCATAAGGGCATTGATCTCTGAGCGAAATTGGGAGGAGGCGCTTTGGGGGGACCAAAAGCAGAAAGACTAGGGAACCGAAATCAACAAGATCCACTTATCAATTTTGCTTAGAGTCAGCCCTATTTGAAGTAGAACCTTGTTCTCATTATGTACCAATAGATTATCTGCCATTTTGCATTGTGAAAATATACCCTCCATTATCCAGGCTAATCTAGTTGACTGTAGAATGCTGTACACAGACATTGCAATGACAGACAACTAATTCAATCTTCTCTGCTAGAGAGATGCTACTGTTAACATCCTTTCAACTTTTTCCCTATAGCTTTTCATGCAGGGCACTTCACATATGCCACAACTATTCCCTCCTACAGTATCTAGAGCAAGAAAGTAATTGAGAATTACTGGGGAGAGAGAGAGGGTGGGAAGGAAAAGAAAGAAGGATTATAAAATGAGGTAAAAATAAAATATTACCAAAAATGTTTTGTTTTTTTTTGTTTTTTTTTTAGAAAGAAAAGGAAACCAGAACAGGGTGACTAATTGCCTGCTAACTTGTGATTCAGGGAGAAGTGAATGTTTATGCTCCATTACTAAACAAAGAAAATAACTTGACCATACACTAGAAAGCATATGTTTAAACAGTCACAGTGGAGTTTTCCTGTGTCAACCGAATAAAGAGATATTAAGTATTTCCTGTAGAAGTGAGACCTTACTGCTTGTCACCTATTCAGGGTCTGTAGTAACATTATTCATCACTAAGCAAAAATCTAATTATTTTTAGATTCCACATCCTCCTCTAAGTCCTTTAAAATCTTCATCTATTTACTAAGACTTTTATGAACCTGGGACAAAAATAATGCCAGCCCCTAGTGAACAGTAATCAGACGTTTTTATGTGATAATCAATAAGACTCCAGTTTTAGTGAAATGGAGGCTGGGAAGCAGTCTAGCAAACCCTTTGGGGTCAATCAGGAATTAATCTAAACAGGGAGTACAAGGTTGGATGAAATGTAGCAGAAATTGTGTCTCACTGAAGTAATAGTGTTATGTGTTAGGAGGTTTGGAAGTAATACTTAATTGAAAAACTGTTTTAAGCTAAAAGAGAGTGGCAGGATCTAAAGTAATACACTATTAAAAATATTTAAAAGCAAAGGATCCGTAAAATATACTAAGGGAAGAGCCTAATGCCCTCATTCCAAATCCAGTTTCTTATTCTAACCAATGTGCACGAAACAGGAAAAGGAGCAGGGAGGAGGGAAAGTATCTGAAGAATTGCCAGAGTAAAAAATCCCGTAATGAAATTTTGCTCATTCTTGGAGAAATGAAGTAGAATTAGATGCTTCAGTGGTGGTAAATTCCAGAATCTGGGTAGCTTCCAGTAAATGAAGCTTTTCTATAACGTCAAATGCAAACGCTATCTGGGATATCAACACAATGAGCTTGAGCTTTTAAATTCCTATTTCCTCATACCACATTGTTTGAAACCTTTAAGGTAAAAACTTCAATGAATTAGCGTTCCAAGCTTTTAATATTTTCGTCCTTTAGCAAGCATGTCAGATTAATCTTCAAATTGCAATGGGCAGAAAGAACCTTCAACCAAATTATTAAGCCCATGTCTCTCTCAAAGCATGTTAATAATGTAAGCAGTTTCATTGGCTATTAAGATTTTTAACTTTCCTAATTCTCCATTGTATTACTGTTTTTTAAGGCTGGGAGGCAGGGGATCAAGAACGTCATTCCATCCTGAAAACAAGGGATGTTATGTTATCTTTATACTCACTTAACACCTAGCACACCGTCAGGCACCCTGTAGGCATTTAACATACTTTTGGAATAAGTTGATGTAATGGCCTAGGAAGAGCATGGAAATCTGAGGACAGGTGAGTCCAAATCCTGGCACTGCTGGGTAACAAAGACCATCTCCAGAATTAGAGTTATCTATCGAGGTAGAACAGGAATTTGCACGTGTGTCTTCAAAGTGGCATCAAGAGGATTGACTGTTTCCTGAGCTGCCACCCAAAAGCCACTTATGGAGGGATTATATTCATCTCCAGCTTCACCACGCCTGGAAAACTGCCCTGCCTCTCTACTCCCCATTCCTTTTCCTGGGTTTGGGTTTGCACTCCCAAAACTTAAGTTCACAGTTCTACAAGGCTGGTCTAACCCAGACCGCGATCCCCTCCCCATTTCAGGGCGTTTTTCCAGCGTCCACTGGGAGGGAGGCCAGGCCGTGCTAGGCACGCACCAGGAAGGATCCACACGGTGGCTCCGCACATCTTAGAGGGTGAAGGCAGAGGGGTGGCGGGAAGCGGTGGGGGCTGGGGGAAGAACGAGTTCAGGACCTGGGCACTATCCAGAGGTTTCTCATCCCTCCCCAAAGCCACAGCGCCAACCGCTGAAGACGCCAGGAAACCATCGGCAGGGGCAGGGAGCGCGGGGTCGCTCTGGGTCAGGACTGGGGAAGAGGGACGGGGGGTGGCGGTGAAGAACAGAGACGCAGCGGGGGACAGTACCTGGTGTGGCTGTGGTTGCGGGGACAGTCCTTCTTCTCCATGATGGCCGGCACGCAGTTGGTGAGCTCCGTCCAGTCGGCGTGCAGCCCGCAGCTCCAGCCGGTGGAGAAGCGGGAGAAGAGCCACGTCTCCTTCTTGCCAGGCCGGTGGCAGGTGCACTTCTTCTGGCCGGCTTTGCAGCTACAAGGCTGCTCCAGCCGGATGTTCTTCACCAGGTGCCGGCCGAAAGTGGTGCCCCCGGTCTTCTGGATGTGGAGGAACACGATCACGTCGCGCCCTTTGATGTTGAAATCCACGAAGCGGGTCAGGTCCTTCAGGGTGAAGTTGAAGCGCGGCACGAACCGGGGCAGGGAGCCGTTCTCGGGGGCCTCGGGGTCCGGCTCGTCTTCCTCCTCCTCTTCCTCCCCCTCCCGGGGGTCTCCGGGTTCTTCGTCCTCCTCCTCCGGCGCCGCGGCCCCCCGAGGTCCCTCGGGGGGCCCCCGGGGCGGCGGGGGCAACTGAGGCCGCCGCTCCCACTCCTCGGGCGGCGCCTGAGCCCGGCGGGCGGGACCCGGGACGGCGGGCGGGCCGGCCTCCCCCGCGCGGGGCTGCTCACCGAAGTTGGTGCAGGAGCTGGTGCAGGAGGGGGACACGTACTGGTACATGATGACCACGAAGAGGAGAGTGAGCACCGGCGTCAGCAGCCACTTGTTGAACCTTTCATCCATGGTCCCGCTCTCAGGCCGGCAGGCGAAGCGGCGGCGGCGGCGGCAGGGCGGACGGGCGCCCGCTCGGAAGTTTCGCGGACTCCGGGGCGCGGCTCGGAGCCCGCCGTTCCTCCATGCCCCTGACGCCGAGGCGTATGGCTGGCTGGCGGCCCCGCGGCCCTCGGGGCTTGCGGAGCCGGGGCCTGGGAGGCGGGCGCCGGCGCGCTCGGCTGCGGCTGCGGCGTGGGGCGCCCTGCGCTCCCGGGGGCGCCCAGGCCGGCCGGCTCCCTGCCCCCGCCCCCGCGCGGCTCTCTCAGGCGACGCGCGGCATCCCGCCGGCAGCTTGCAGGCGCTCAGGCGCTGGGGAGCGGGGTTCGGGTCCTGGACCTACCGCGCGCAGCCGGGCAGCCGGTAGCTGCGGCTGCGAGCGCTGGGGCTGCATGAGGCTCGCCAGGGTGCGGGCCAAGGGCGAAGGCGCGGCCCGCTCCCGCCGCCCCGGCCGGCCGCGGGCACCTCACCCGGCACGCGCGCCCGGCGCCTTTGCCGGCAGGTCGTGGGGCTGTGGAGCCGCGAAGGCTGACGGCGCTCGCCGCAAGTTTGCAGAGCGGCCCCCGCAGCGCAGCGGCAGCGGGCGAGGCGCCTCAGCGGAGACGCCTCTCCCGGCGAGTCGCACTGCCGCTCCGGGCTGTCCGCCCAGGCGCAGGCACGCAGACACACTCGCACACACAGGCTGGCACCGCCACAACCCGCCAGCCGGTGTGACAGGAGCCCTGCTACCCGCAGCAAAAACCTGCCCTAGGTACGGAGCATGCGCCAAAGCCTTCCCCAGCCCCGGAGGAGTTTCCAGGGGAGGAGTCCGCTGCTCCGCGGGAGTCGGAGGAGGCAGCTGGGGGTGGGAATCCTTTCCGCCTGGAGCAAGGAGAGATTTGGCAGAAAGGCAAAGGTGGGGCGAGAAGAGGCCCCGAAGTAAGCGTCGCTGGCGTTGATCTGAGACCTTAAAATGGGCAGCTTCTCCGTCTGGTAGTGGCCGGCCTTATTTTCAGGAATAACACCTGCACACTCCCGGGAAGACTCACTAGACCAGACTTTACAAGGGTTGGCAGTTCCCTTCTCAGCAGGGGAACGTGGCTCCATACTGCTGTGAATTTCTACCCAAGACATTCTAACTGGTGCTCGAGTTTTATGCTGGTCCTCCCTTAATAACAAACTTGGTGCGTCCAACCATGCAACTATATTCAACCGGCGTCAGTTAAACATTAAGCGCCTACTGTGTATCAGGCTCTACGTTCAATACACACTTTCTTTCAGCACTAGACAGTCCAGCCCTCAACCATGCAGTACTTACAACATAGAAAGGAGTTTAGGGATCACCTACTAAAAAAATCATTCTACCAATAGACGTTGAACTCCTAATGTTCAAGATTTATTCCTTCCCAACAATGGTGGAAGATAAGAGTTAAGCTTGCCTATATTTCATAAGCACTAATTTGTATGCAGATGTTTTTGGACACTTTATTTTTCAAACATCTAGATGTTGCATTTAGTATTACCCCAGAACTAAATCTTTGCTCAATAACAACTTCTGTTTTTCAGATAGTGAAAAGATATACGATCAAATTGTTGTAACTGCCCTACCACAATCCCTAGATCTGCTCGACCTATTTTCCGAGTGGGGAGTGGCAATGTCTTAAAGGTGAGGACGATGCAGTGTGATTCCCGGGCCCAGGCCAGTGTGTCCCTCCCAGCTACACTACCGTATTCCACAGGTGTGCTATAATATTTCATAGCAGCCCGCCTTCCCATCTGGCCTCTTTATGAAACCATGCACTTGTTTCTTCCTGAGACACTCTGTCGATGTCATCTATTTATCAGGGTGTCCCCTCTGCAGCCATCAGTGAAGATCCAGAGCTCTGTCAGGGATGCTAAAGCTTGCCCATAGGATACTATTTTCATTGTTTAGACAGGTGGAATTCTTCTCGATAAAACTTCCCTCCTCTGCTTCCTTTCCTGTTTTCAACTCTATAAACAACTTCAACCCGTGCCTTTCCTAATATGTAGGAGGCTATATTAGTAGAAAAGGTGTTGGGTGAGATGAGTCAGCTTCTTTAAAGCTTATTTGATTCTATTTCTTTTTTTCTCACTTAAGTTTGAAATCCTATTAATGGCATCACACCCCACTCCACAGCAAGAAACTGTGATAAAACAAAAACCAATAAAACCCAACAATTATTTTCTGAATGTGTATGGTTAATATACACATAACTCTGCTTTAGTTAAGTAAAACATCATTATACCTTTTTATATCACCTTATTGAGAAGCTTCTCATTTCCTATAAAATTGCTTGATATCACACGGATAAACATCAGCTTATTAGCTACCAAAATGGATAACCAGAATGCTAGTGGTAGTTTGTATAGTGGAAACCACTCTACTAGCCATTATTTCATTTGCTTCTCAGAACAACACTCTAAGGAGATAAGAGAAGTATAATATCCCATTTCAGAGATGAGGAAACTGAAGCAAGGAAAGCTAGGTGAAAGCAAAGCCAAATTAGAAACCGCTAACAGACCCAAAATACATTCACTGAAGAAGTTCAACAAACATCAGCAACAGAGCCCGTAATTTCCTCTCTCCCATCTTGAGACCATTTGAGTCAAGAGGCAGGAAGAGACAACAGAACTGCAATAGAAAAATTATGTTCTCTCTCCTCCTGACTTTATAGGCAAAGCTGAGCAATTCTACATCCTGCAGTATTTTGTCACTTAATCTATTAGTTTCAAGAAAGAGGGAAAAATAACAATAACAATCAGAAAATGATTGTATAATTGTTAAATCACTTAGAAGAATTGTAAAAATAAAACGTACAACAAACATGTAGCAGCTACATTGCTAACAAAACGTGTATTTCCATAAATAAGTGTACTTTTAACACTTTTCAAAGAACATTATCCCCGAAAATCTCGTTTTGTTTTCAGTAAAATAGCTAATGAAGTGACTCCATTTCCTTGGGGTAACCCCAAGGAAAACAATGCATTGAATCAAGGCAATTACACAGACAATTCAGGCATTTACTCAAAAATTCGTATTTTAATGATAGGTAACTTTGGTCGTGTAAATACAGTCTGTCCCAGGTGTGGTCTCCCTATTACAGTTGTGGAACTTGGTGTGAACCTAATCAAAGCTCTTAAATCACACCATAAACAGGCTCCCTTATCTACAAGGGCAGACCTCACATTCAGGCAAAAATGAATAGAAACTTTCTAAAATTGAATGCTCTCCAGGTAAAAAGGCAAAACATACTTGCATTCAGCCTACTGTAGTTACTCCACGATGACACCAGCTGGCAATTGTTTCTCCCTAACAGATTGCAGCTACTATGATTCCTACACAAATCATTAAAATAATAAAAATAATGTTTTCAAAGAGCTTTCTTCTACTTCCTTTGCCAGTCTAGCAGTGAGCTTAACACTATCTGTGAAGCAATTTGTTCACCGAATTTTATGCCTTAATAAGCTTTACTACAATTATTTTCTTGCCGGATTCTTTCTCTGCCTTGACTTTAGTATACTTCCTCCCTGTTCTTCTGCAATATTCTTAAACCTGTTAACAACATCGCACTCCCCCAGGATTCAAACTTTTGATTAGAACAGTCCCCATTTAATCAAGTTCAACTGGGAAATAAAATTGCATCTCAACTTCTCCATTTTCCCTTTGGTGCCAGAAACTGCCTTGAGAATGTTGAAGAAACCCTGGAGAGATTAACAATCCAAATGATCACAGAGAATAGTTTTGGATCCCCTATGTTTGCACAGAGGAAGAGAGATATGAATGCCCTTCAACAGAGATGAAAATAAAACATATAATGTAAGTCATTGGCAGCATGACTCTCTCCTACAAGAATAGAAAGTGCTCTTGTATACTGAAATGACTTTTGTTTTTCAGTTTTGTAACAATCTTTCTCCCCACAAAAGCCCCTGGAGTAAGCAGTTTTGCAAATAACCAGCAAAGTGACAGCTTTCTTTTTCCTCAGGAAGTTAAGCAGACAGAGCCCACATAGTTAGAACCAATGGCAGAAAGAATTGGGATATATACTGATTGTCATATATTCCAGTTCACTACATGATTGTAACTTTGGGGTGGCCATGACCCTACATACCACTTTCCATAAAGTTCTATTATCTGAACAGTTCATTCTTTGCCTTACTGTATAACGTCCACCATAGATAGCTGCCTATGAGAATGAATGGAAACCATCTGTAGGTATAATGTATTCATTAACTCAGTATAGTGTAAGTAGATGCACTAATCTTTTCCCAATAGATATTCTTTTATTTCTTTGATAAGGACTTTTGAGCATTTACTACGTACTGTATACTCTTCTGAATGCTTTAGATATGCTACTAAACAAGAATAAGGATCCTGTCCTCATGTAGCTTATAGTCTAACAGTGGAAAAATAAATTACAAAGAAGTAAACAAGATTCGATCCAAAGACATATATTGAGCCCCTGCTGTATGCCATGTAGTTTTAGGTATTTGGGACACACTGATGAACAATAAAGACAATAATTTTTACCCTCAAAAATTTAAATTCCAGCAGAGTAAAACAGTAGGGAAGAAGTCAGAGAGACAGTGGGAGGAAGGTTATGTCAGGCTTTGTGGGCCATTGTGAGAATTTGACTCTGAGAAATGAGGAGCCACTGGAGGATTTGAACAGTTTTAAAGGGTTCCTTTTGAGTGTTTTATTGAGAGTCAACTGTAAAAGGAAAAACACAGACGCAGGAAAACTGGTTAAGTGGCTATTCCAGTAATCAGGTGAGATTGATGGTGGCCCAGACAAGACGGGGTGGTTACAGAGGTGGTCGGAAGAGATCAGATTGCCTGCATTTCCAAGACAGAGCCATCAGAGTTTCCAGACAGATTGAATGTGGGGTAAAAGAGGAAGAGAGGAGTCAAGGATGATGCCAAAGTTTGGGGCCTAAACAACTGAAAGGATGGAGTTGTCATCAAAAGGGATGTCCACTGAGATCATGACAAGTGCCAAGAGGGGACATAGCAGGGTGATGTGACAAAGAATTCACGGCAGGGTGGAGGAAATCAGGCAGGCCTTTCTACTGGAGAGTCAGAAAAGACTGTTGTTACATAGAGGCAAAGGGGCGAAGTCCTGAAGGATTAGAATGGTCTAGCCGTGCTAGGCATCCTGGAGAAGAGCTTTCTAAGCAGAACAATAAGCACAAAGGTCTGGAGCAGAAAAGAGTTTAGGGGGCTCCAGACAGACAAATGATAGAGAAACGAAAGAGAGAGAGGTTTGGGGTCAGAGCCATGATAGTGGGTGCAAAGTAGTCATTGAGGAAATGACAGGATTGATTGATACTAAAAGCTCACTGGGCTCCGTGAGAATGGATTAGGAAAGACAAAAGAGAAAGCAGGGAAATCAATTAGGAAGTAACTGTTGTTCTCCAGGCAGGAGATGATGGGGACTTGGGCTAGGCTGGCAATGGTGGGGAAAATAATTTACAGACATGAGTCCACAGGCCTGGTATGGAAAGATTTCACCTCTTTCATTTTCAAATAACAAAATGAGATTTTGCCTTTAAGATTCTATTGTCTGATACAGAGGGAAATGAGAAGCATTCAACTTACGTTAATTCAGTCACTTCTGAGTTAATCTCTGTATCTTTGGAATAAATAGTCAAATTTGTGTTTCTCCCCTCCCCTTCCTGTTTGCTTTCTCCTGCAGTGAGCTAAGCCCTTTCATACTGGCTAAGGGAATTGTGGTCTGCAGGGGCGTTTCCTTTTCCTGCTGCTCCCCCTCACCCCCTCCATGTGCAGTTATTCCTACTTGGTCGCAGGTGCAAGCCTGGATTTCTGCTGGGTCTTCTGCTGCCTTGTTAGAATCTAAGCTGTCATGTCCACATGCTCTACATCTTCCTCCACTGAACTGTGAGGCCACTTCTGTCTGCCACCTCAGCTCTTCTGTGGCCTTTTCTCAAGGGCCTGTTAGCATGGAAACCAGTGATGTTTAACCCCATCAGATGGAGCACTCATTTTTATTGAACAAATGTTTTGAAGTAATCCCTTTAATGATCTCAAGTTAAGCATCATAGATAATGGAATCTACCTACACACAATTTCTCAGAAATTAACATAATGCTCTAATTGTAATGTAAATGAAACATGAAAAGAAAATAATTAATAAAACACTGTGTATTGCACCGTGTAAATGCTGAGACCTGACTACTGTAGACAACATAAAGAAGTTCTCAGATGCTTATGTCTTTTAACTATCTCAAGTTTGGACATAAGAGAAGTAAGAGCAGAAGACATTCATTTCAAGAAGAAATTAAAAGAGCAGAAGTGTTTGTGGACACCAGAATTAAAATTAGTGATAGGTTAAGTAAGAATAAATCTGACTTAAAAATTGACATATAAGAAAAAGAAGAGAAAAACCTTAGTTGAAGCAATCACACACCCAGACAAATTATAGACTTTGAGAGTGAAGAAATTGGGGAAGTATAATGTGCCCCAATTAAGTAGGCTTTTAAAAAAATGTCAAGTCAAAATACTTCTCTATAACATAAAATATCTCGGTGAAGCCCCATCTCTACTAAATATACAAAAAATTAGCCGGGCGTGGTGGCGGGCGCCTGTATTCCCAGCTACTTGGGAGGCTGAGGCAGGAGAATGGTGTGAACCCAGGGGGCGGAGCTTGCAGTGAGCCGAGATGATGCCACTGCACTCCAGCCTGGGCAACAGAGCGAGACTCCATCTCAAAAATAAAATAAAATAAAACAAAGTATCTCAAAAAACATAACTTCTATCTTGAAATCCTACTATACATCAAAGGGTAATCCAGTTTCTGAATGTAGGGCAATATTTGCAAGTCACATGAATGCAAGACAATTCTATCATTGCCCCCACCAAATAAATGCCAGTAATAAATAAATCATCGTGAGGTGCTGACCAAACACCAAACTGCAGACTCTAAACTCTTTCCTAGCCATTAATTCCACTCCTATCGAGTATCTAGAAATCCCCCTGTCTTTCCTCTGTCAAAAAAAAGCCAGTTTGGAAGACATAAAAAGACTAAGAACACACTTTTCCTCACTGTCCTTATACTTTGGCTCTTAGTAAAGGCACATTTTAGAATTTTAAAATGATGCCATTTTTTTCCCTTTGAAAAGTCTGATTTTGAAACCATTTGAAATCAAAGTAACATAGTAAGTGATAGCACTCAGATTTGAACCAGGTAGTCTGATTCCAGAGGTAGAAAGAAGTGATTGCATCCAAGATGGATGTTGGAAGTCAAATCAACAGGATTTACTGAAAGATTGGATAAGGGGAAGTGAACAATGGATGAATCAAAGATGTTTCTCGGGGTGTCTCGAGCTCCTGGAAGCCTGATAGTTCCATTTACTAAAAAGAGGAAAAGGAGAGAGAAAAGTTAGGAGGTGTTGAGGGTGGGGAGCAGCAAGGGTGAATTTTGAGTTCTGCTTTAGATGAGCTAGGTTTAGACTGCTAATGAGGCAGCTAAATGGAGATATCAAATAAATAGCTGGATATAGGATCTGGATTTCATGCAATAATTCTGGACAGGAGATTAAAATGTGGTGGTTTTAATAACATAGGTAACATAATAGCAGTGAGTGCTCAATAAATATTTGTTGACAGAATCTGTAAAAGACCAAGTAAGCAATTACCATGGTCCAAGAGAGAAATGAGACCTCAAACAAAAGGAATAGCAATGGAACACAAGTATGTACATTTGAGAAATATTCCAAAGGTCGAATCAATAGGATTCAGTGACTAAGTAGGAAGGGGTGAGAGAGGAAGAAATTGAGGATGACTCAAAATGTGCTAGCTTGGAAAGCTAAGTGAATGGTAAGGTCATTAATATGGGAGGCAAAACAGATGATTGGGCATGAAAATCAGTGTAGATGACTATTCTTTCTCTTAGCAAACTAAAATGTTAGTGTTTTTCAAATGGCTTTGAGCTTCAAAATGTTTACTTACATTTTAAGAAAGCAAACTTTAAAAATACACTTTAATTTGTCTACAGCAAGACAGATAACTTTAGTTTAATTATTACCTTTGGAAAAAAAAATCCTAGGTAGAAACACATTTGGTAAAAACTATTTTCTCTTTCCTAATGTTTTATATCACAAATCAGGATGTAATCCTCCTCTTTTCTACATTGGCCATGAATTTTATTTTTTTCTCTCTCTCTTCATATATGTGTATACTTTTTTAATCATAAGAAATCCAATGTCTAAAGGAAGCTCTGAGAGATATTTTAGGTAATTGTTCTTTGATGCATTAGGATGGCCTTTTTCAACAGCACAGAAAGACAGATTATCCAGAAGCTTCTAAGAGCAGCTTTTAAATAGGACTCTCAGTTTTTTAGGTACTTACCACACTGCTTTGCACTTAGTAGGCATCTGAATAAATGTTCTTTGAACATGTTAAGAAGTAAATATGTTCTCCTTTTAAATTGCCAAAAGAGTTTTCACAAACTCCCTTGCTAACATATCCCTAGCTTCAAAACCCTCACACTTCTTGCTTACATTTTATCTAAGGTGAAGTAAGCTTTGACTCCCTTGGCAAATTGTTCAGTGTGTTCCTACTACTGATAGCAACCTTTTTAGTATGACCTTTTGCCATCATTTAAACAAATGTTCCTAGCGAAATGTCTGTTGAATTATACCACACAAAAGCAACATTCCATTACATATAACACACACACACACACACACACACACATATATATGAATATACATATCCATTTATCAAAAAGACTGGTCACCTGGCCATGGAAGCATATTAGCTACCCAACAAAATTATTTTTTGCTACCTTATAATGGTTATTAAATAGAACCTTTTTATCTTCCAAACCTGTATAATTACTTCTCTTTTTTTTCCTCTAAGAGATCAAGCAGTAAACACTTATTGTCCTGAGAGCATTTTCGTAAAGCTTTGAGTTCTGCTTATGATTGTTCTAGTTTTCTATTTTATCAAGAAGCATATTTTTAATATTTTAAAAATCCACAATTTAATGTAGGCATAAATCTTCGTACCCAAACCCAAGTCAAAGTCTTACATATAACTTCGGCAGTGTGTATTCATTGTTATTCAATTAATTAATATTAGTACTTGTTTTTAAAATCACATTGTGAGGCTCATGGCTTTTTATCTAATTAATTCTTAATTGTACTCCAGACACTCAAATTCCATATACTTTATGCACAAAAAGTCATTTTGAAACAATTGCTCTTTCATTTTTCCTCCTTCCATGCACTGTAGATGTCTACTGATCACTCTTTCCCATGAATTGCTCATTTAATGTTAATTTCCCCATTATTGTTAGTTAAATGTTGTTCTTGTGATTTTATAAGGCAATAATACATCATTTAAGTGTCTTACTCTAAGGTGTTGTCCTCATGTAGCAAATGCAAAAACATCTCATTCCCCCGAAAAAAGGAAATTGAAACATCTGTCTTTCTGGGTCTTTTTTGTGAGTCCTATTTGCTAAAAGCGCAAAACGGCAGAGCCAGATAAAATGATCATGTGCCTTACATGATGGTTATTTAACCAAATCAAGCATACCACCCATAGGGGAGTGTTTGCTTGCGGAGAATGAAAAAAAGTGCTACCATGTCTTTGACTACTGCTCTTCCCTGGATCTATTTTACCGGCTCCTGGTCTACCACTTTATCTCTGAATGTTATCTGTCTAGATCATCAGCTCCCTCTTCTCACTCTACTATGCTCTAATGGCAAAGACCTTGCCTCCCACCTTACCTTCCCACCACATGCCAAACACACACACAGACACACAGACACACACACACAGAGAGAGAGACACACACACACACACACACATGCTCTTTCTATTCTTGGTGGCCTTCCATGAGGAAAACTCTTCTCCATCCTCTCTGCCTGATGATTCAGCTTGCCCTTCCACTCAACTGAAATAGCTTCTCTTCTGTATAGAGATTTCCATAATCCCTCTATTCCAGGTAAAGTTAACTATTGCCTCCATTTATTCAACCTTACTGCAATTATGTAGCTCTATTACCATACTGTTTATTTAAATTATGTTTAAATGGCTGACTCTTATGAAAGTCTGTGAGCTCTTTGTGGGGAAGCACTATTGATTATTGATATCTGTATTGATCTGAGGTAGGCAGAATTCCAAGATGAGTCCCAATGACCCTTACACTTGCATAATCGTATCCTGTTGAGTATGGGCAAAAACTGTGATTATGTTATGTTATAGGGCAAAAGGGATATTATCCTGGTTAGACATGACCTAATCACATGAGACCTTTAAAAGTAGAAAATTGTCTTCAGTTGGTTGCAGGGAAGACATTAGAAAGACACACTCCTGTGTATAGCCATACCACCCTGAATGCAACAAGTCACGTCTGATCTTGTAAGCTAAGCAGAGTTGACCCTGGTTAGTACTTGGATGGGAGAAAGACACACTTATGCTGACCTGGAAGAAGAGCAATAATCATATCGTGAACTGTCTATGGGGGCCACATAGCGGAGAACTGCCGGTAGCCTCTAGGAGCTGAGAGCAAGCAGTCCTTGACCAACAGTCAGCAAGAAAACAATAACTTCAATCACGCTGCTTCGAGGAACTGAATTCTGCCAAAAGCTGAATGAACTTGGAATCAGGTTCTTCCTCAGCATCTCCAGACAGAAAATCAGCCCAGCTAACACCTTGATTTTAGCACTGTGGGACCCTAAGCAGAAAGCTCAGACATGGCATGCCTGGGCTTGTGTCCTACAGAACTGTGAACTAATAAATGATTTTTTTTAAGCAATTACATTTGTGGTAATTTGTTATGTTTCAGTAGAAACTACACACTAGTGCAGTGCCTGGTACATAATAAAATATTGGCTGGTCAGTTATTGGTTGGTTGATTCGAATTAATGAATGAGAGTATGGAAGGAAGTACAGAGTAAAAAGAAACAGAGGAGGATGAAAGAAATATGCTATTTAGAAAAAAAGGTTTGTATTTTGGCCCATTCATACAAATGAATTTTGAGAGAATGAGGGGACATTTTCTTGGAATGATTGATTGGGCTTTCTAGCTGAAGAAATGTGGCAGACCTATTATGCCTGTTTAGATCAGCTTTTTCTTCTCATGTTTCCTAACTTCCATTCCATTTCTCATCCCTAATCATTCCTTCACCCTGTTGTCATCCTTACCCTGACTCCAAATTGTCTGGTTAAAAAGAAAAACATAGCCCTAACAGCTGTCAGCTAGTAGCTGGCCTAGTTGCTACCAGCTAGGCCACAGTGTTTTCCTGTTGAATATAAACAGCTTCACATTAGTTCAGCATCAGGTGAGAACTCACCATAATTATAAAGTAAACAAAAAAGACCACTCCGTAAACTTGCCTGAACACAGTTCAAAACAAAGAGACCGTGCAACCACAAAACAACCAAACATCTTCCAAAGAAAATGAATGACAACTGCTTCCTTTCCAATGTCAACTCTAGCTCTGCTCTATCCCTCCTGCCCCTTAAATAAAAAATATTAAGACACCCATTCACCTAATTGGCCTGCTTTCTGACAGATCCCATTCCAGACCCCTGCTTCTTTGAATCCTCCCCCAAATCACTTAACACAAGCACAAATCTTAAAATAAGCTCCTCCTAACTCCCTCTTTAAAAGACAATTTATGGTTCCTCATGGCGTGCAGTCTTTAAACTGCAAAAAGCAATAGACTCATCTTTGCTTGACTACAGGTATTTTCCTGGAGGTCTCCTCTGGCTTCGTGGGCCTCCACAGAGGTGAGGATATCTATGCTAGACACGTCTTGGATGCAATGTCATGAGTGTTTATTGATTCATTGTTGGGGTATGTCAAAGTAAAAATAGCTGAATCTAAAAGTTTGCACAAATCATCATATACCCTCTTCTCTGAAGCTGAGGACACTTCAGACTTACCTACAAATGCCAGTTCTTAGGAGCTGGTTTCCACAGCCCAACAGTGACCCCAGGAAAGTGACAATTGACTATCACAGTGGTGACTCTGGATCGAGTCAGGATTGCTGCTAATCTCATCATGAGTCACTGTCCACATTCTGTTTTCCTTGCTCCTTCCTGACTCCTGAGCCCCCAAAACCCAAGTGCACAAACATTGCTTGGGCACTGTCCTGGTCCCTGTTCCCAAGTGGTAAGAGGGGTAGAAATTCCTTGAGTAAACTGCAGAATACATAAAGTATGTAGGTTTGGACTAAGGCCAAGCACAAGAGTGTAATTGCTGTTATTTTTATTTGAGGTGAGACTTAGACTATAACTATAGGCTTTTCTAAGAATAAAGACTTATGATAGAATCAGACAGGTAAAAATGTGATTAATAGGACTTAAGATAGGTAGGTGAGTTAGGTTCAGATCTGACTGACAATCAAAGGCTTTCTCCAGGTAAGCATACAAGAAAAAAGCTGGTATGGGTGGGGAAGGGTGAGTCTTTGGGTGTTTATTGCTCTAAACCAGAGATTTTCAACCTTGGATGAGCAATGGAATCATCTTGGGAGCTCTAAAAATTCCCAATATCAAGGCAACATTGCAGATCAATTAAATCAGAATCTGGGATCCAGGCATCAGAATTTTTAAAACTCTGCATGTGATTCCAATGTAAAGCCAAAGTTGAGGGCCACTGCTCTAAACAAGAGTTTGGCTCTGCTTCTGGCTGGCCCTTCTTGCTTGTAAAAGGCCCAGGCTGTTCTAAGTAGATGCTGATTGTTAAACTGACTGTTGATTCCTCAAAGAATCAATGCAATGGCTTTGTTCCTGGTGGATAGCAACACTGCGTTTTGAGAATCTATGGGCTCAGTAGGTAAGGGTGATTGTTTCTGTTGGGTGGGGTATGGATTTCTCCATGGCCTCATTTTTTTTGATTAAATTGAGGAGCTGGAGCCTGGAAGCTTGATGTTCCCAACACATTATGGACTACTCAGGGGCAGAGTCTATATTTTCCTCTTCTTTGGATTAGTATTAATGCATAGCTCAATAACTGACACATATTAGAGGCTTTTTGTATAATTGAATGAATGAATGATTTTTATCTGGGAATCTCATTTTCCTGTGTCACACCCAATAGGACTATAAAGGATAGGTTACCATGTACAGTTGCCATAGGTTATTTGAGCTCTATGATCACTCCTTTTCACTCTTCTTAGAGCTATGTATCAGGGACTCCCAGACCTTCCTATCTCCAGCCTCAACTTCTCCCTTCATGTAAGCACCTGCATGTAGCCAGCTCCCCTCTCAATATCTCTGCTTGGTACTTTTACTGATAGCACCAACTCAACATGTTTATAACAAACTTCCTGATCTTTCTCTTATGGATGCCCCAAGTCAATGGCAAAACCATCTTAAGCCAGAAACCAAAGAGTCATCCCTGACAATTCTTCTTTCTCACCATTCATCTTCAATCCATTTTCAAGTTCTATGGATTTTACCTCTAAATACTTCTCAAAACATTTTTTATTTCCATTAGCGTGATAAGCTAAGCTACCATTATCCACTGGTTTGGTTCACAATTCACCCTAACTGGTCTCCCTGCTTTTGTGTCTTACACTTTGAAGTCATAATATTCTTTTCATACATCAGATCATGCCAGTCCCCTGTTTACAATACTTTAATGACTTCTCATTGCCTTTAAGAAAATGAATCACGTCTTGAACATGGCCTTCAGGGTCCTTCCCATGCCCGCTTTGCTCTCCTATAGTCACACTGGTCTTTGATTTTCTAGAATGAACCATGCATATTACCTCCTGCCTACAGACCTTGGCATATGCTGTTTCGCTCTTGAAACACGACTCCCCCAACAATTCAACAAGTGAATTTCTACTCATCCTTCAGATATCAACTCAAATGTTACTTCCTTGGGGAAGTGTTTTTTTTTTTATTCTTTCTGCTACTATGTTGGATTCTTCTGTTATGCAGCACATTCTCTTCTAGCACCATGTACCTTCATTTCATAGCATTTTAGCTTTCTTCAATTATACATTTATTTGTATGTTATTTGATTACTGTGCATCTTCTTTACTAGACATATGTTCCAAATGTCAGCAATGATGCTTTTACTCATCACTGGAACCCCATGGGCTAGCATGGTATCTGGCATACAGTAGGCACTCAATAAATGTTTACTGAATGGATAAATCTAGACCTTCTGAATATCTTTGCCCTGCTTACCTTGAGAGACAACTTTCACTGTATCTTGATGTACATATATTAGGGAGACTGACATTTTCCTTTGGATAAGTGACAGCCAATGTATATATGGACTAAGGATCAAAAAGTGTTTGAAAAAGCCTTCCTAAGTTTTAAGGATGCCTGTTTGTTGTGTCTTGAAGTCCTCTATCCCTCTGTGATGGCCCTTTGTGCATAGGTATATCATCAGCCCCTATAAACTCTCTAGAATCCCTTACTCTTTTAGAAATGGCTTAGTACAAATGTCACTTCAGGACTAGAGACCAATTTTTTTTTTTTTTTTTTTTTACCATATCCCCAATAACCTCTAGGGGGCACCAAGAATAACAGCAGTTTCAGCAAAGAATTTTTCCTCTAAAGGAATTTGCTCAGTGTTATCTAAAATAGCAAAAGGAAGCAAGTTTGGGTAGCACCATATGCTACCAGGTTATAGTCATAAGTAGTACCCCTTTGCTGTGTTCTGCGACAAGGAAGGCATGAGTCTACTTTCCGTGTTGGCTCAGGCTGAACCTCTCTCCTCAATTCCTTGGGGCTTCCCAAATTCTGTCCCCAGGCTATCTATTACTACAAAGGGCAATAAATAAGCATCCCGAGTGGTCTGGGGTCAAGCTTAAAATGGCTTGTGTAAATAGCAACAGGACACATTTTATCTTAAAAACTTCATGCCAATGCTTTGTTTCATTTCATAAAACATTCCAGAATACTTTAAGATGTTTTGCTGACAACTCTTGGATTAAAAATGATACCCCAAAGTGGTATGTTTATCTTGTTGTTTTGCATAACCCTTGACACAGCTCTCTATCATATACTATATGTAGGTGGCTTTACCATGTAAGCCATGTACGGTGAAGTTATTGTATACAGTCAGCGCTCAATATCTGTGGGTTCTGCATCCATGGATTCAACCAATCTCGGTTTGAAGATATTCCAAAAATATATTACATCTGTACTGAACGTATGCAGACTTTTTTTCATTATTTCCTAATCAATACAATATAACAACTATTTCCATACTATTTATATTATATTAGGTATTAAAAGTAGGTCGGAAGTGGTGGCTCACACCTGTGATCCCAGCACTTTGGGAGCCCGAGGCAGGTGTATCATCTGAGGTCAGGAGTTCGAGACCAGCCTGGCCAGCATGGTGAAACCCTATCTCTACTAAAAATGCAAAAAAATTAGCCAGGTGCAATGGCAGGAGCCTGTAATCCTAGCTACTCAGGAGGCTGAGGCAGGAGAATCGCTTCAACCTGGGAGGCAGAGGTTGCAGTGAGCCTAGATCGTGCCATTGCACTCCATCCTGGGTGACAAGGCGAGACTCTGTCTCAAAAAAAAAAAAGTAATCTAGAGATGATTTAAAGTGTACAGGTAGATGTGCATAGCTATATGCAAA
Source organism: Symphalangus syndactylus (assembly GCF_028878055.3). Lineage (NCBI taxonomy): Eukaryota > Metazoa > Chordata > Mammalia > Primates > Hylobatidae > Symphalangus > Symphalangus syndactylus. The sequence continues at coordinate 23,206,316 of NC_072437.2, read as the reverse complement.
TTCTACAGCCATTTTATATCAGGGACTTGAATGTTCATGGATTATGGTATCCACAAGAGGTTCTAGAACCAATTTTCCACGGATACTGAGGAACAACTGTGTATTTATTGTTTAACATTAATTATATCATAAATACGCAGTGTACCTAACACATAGGTAGAGTTTTAAAATCCACCACCCAGCTCAAGAAATAAAATATTATGGCCAGGTGCGGTGGCTCACACCTATAATCCCAGCACTTTGGGTGGCCAAGGCAGGCGGATCATCTGAGGTCAAGAGTTAGAGACCAGCCTGGCCAACATGGTGAAACTCTGTCTCCACTAAAAATACAAAAGTTAGCCGGGTGTGGTGGCATGCGCCTATAGTCCCAGCTACTCAGGAGGCTGAGGCAGGAGAATTGTTTGAACCCAGGAGGCAGAGGTTGCAGTGAGCCGAGATCGCGCCACCGCACTCCAGTCTGGGCAACAGAGTGAGGCTCCTTCTCGAAAGGAAGAAAGAAAGAAGAAAAGAAAGAGAGAGAGAGAGAAAGAGAAAGAGGGAGAGAGAAAGTGAGAAAGAAGGAAAGAAAGATAGGACCCTGTTAGCTCCTCCTAAATTTCCCTTCCCTTTCATACTTTCTTCTACATTCCAGAGGTATAAAGTTCACCTCTTGAACTTTTTGTTAACATTCTCTGATTTCTCTGTGGTTTTAACACTATGCATACATCTATCAACAATACATTGCTTTATCTGCTTTTAACTTTACGTAAGGAGACACATCCTATATATATTCTTCTGTGATTTGCTTTTCCACTAATCAATATGTTTTTGAGATTAGCTATGTGAGTATATGTAGCTGTTGTTCATTCATTTTCTTTGGGATCCTGTTATTTCCTCCAAGCAGTGTCTCAGATCTGAATTTATCTTCTTTCCTCTTGCCAGGAGACACAGGGACCACATGAAAACAGAAATGTGTACGAGTATAAATATCTATCCTTTTCATAAGGGAAGTATGTAAACTACCTCTAATTATCACCTCAGGTTACTTACATTTCCTGATTCTTGAATAATTTGCATTTGACAATTCTTTTTAAATTTTAGACAAAGATAACAGCATGGACCCATTCCATTCATAAAAAAAAAACCTTCAGATTGTCAGTTTTGCTGTCTTTCATTTCCACACAATTCTATTTTGTAAATACATTTCCAAATGGAAGAGTACCTGTTGTAATTTAGTAACTGAAATCATAAATAGTATTCTCACCTGTAATCCCAGTGCTTTGGGAGGCCAAGGCAGGAGGATCACTTGAGGGCAGGAGTTTGTGACCAGCCTGAGCAACATAGCAAAAGCCTGTCTCTTAAAAAGCTTAAAAAAAAATTAGCTGGGTTTGATGGTGCATGCCTATGGTCCTAGCTACTTTGGAGGCTGAGGGGGAAGGATCACTTGAGCCCAGAAGTTCAAGGTGAGCTATGATCATGCCACTGGACTTCAGCATGGGTGACAGAGTGAGACTCTGTCTCTAAAAAATAAATAAATAAGTAAATAGTATTCTCTAAAGGAGTTCTGTATTACTTTTTCATCTTGCTTGTTTTAGAATGATATTAGCTGTTAAAATGTATTGCCAAGTTTACCTTTCAATGTTGTACTATGGAAAGGAAATATTACCTACAAAAGAGCTTTATAAAAAATAACTCATGAATTATACGAGAAAATGCAGGTTAAAAAACTGTATTTGATGATCCAAGCACACATTATTTCATTAGTGTTCCATTAATGTTTACTCAGCCTCTGCTAAGGATCTAGGTGAGACACAGAAATGAGTAGAACAGGATCCCTGCTTAGGAAGGGCTCCCACACTCTAGCAGAGGGAGACTAACCCATGTGGCTGTAAGACAAGGCAGTGGTTGAAGCAAAGTGTAGGAATAGGAATTAAAAAGAAAATAAATTCCAGCTAGGAAGTCAGAGAAGGCTTAAAGGGAAAGGTGGCATTTCAGCTTTGAAAGATTAGTAGGATTTTGACAGCAGCGTGGAACAGAGGTGATGGCAGATACTAAGATTGAGAGTGTGTAAGCACAAGGGTGTGGAGGTAAGAAGGGACAAACAAGGTTCAGGAAGCAGTGAGTGGTCTCATTCGACTACAGAAGACGATAAAGGGAGTAAATCCTATTTTTAAATATTTTTTTACACTGTTTCTTCTTTGGGTGTCTCAGTGGGTCAGCTCTCTCTTACCTAGTGCCCAGCCACATGTGTTGATGTAACACACACACACACACACACACACACAAACAATCTGACCTTTTCAATAATTTGGTTGGAATTACAGATAAGGGAATGACACCATGCATCCCATAGTAACCCTTCCTTAAAATCCTTAGTATACCACCCTTTTCCTTCGTAAGTTCCATGTACCATTTAGCTCTACACTTCTGCAGGCCCCTCAGCATGAACCTACCCTCCTCTTCCCTCTTCTATCACCCTGCTGGCCATTGCCTCTGTAGCCTCCTATCCCTCTACTAGATTTTTCCTTCTGAATGTCTCCTTTTCTGTTTATCATGAGCAGCCACCTGGCTTTCCATTTCTCCAGTTTTTCTCCCCACCCAGCAGCAAGGAAGAGTTCATTGCTTCCAAAAAAAAAGAAGAGGAGGAAGACAAAGAGAAGAGAGAGGAGAAAGAAGTAGAGAAGGGAAAGAAAATGAAGGAAAGAAAGAAAGATAAGGAAAAGAGAGGGTAAGAAAAATAAGAAACTCCTTCCCTAGAAAAATAGTAGGGCAAGGATACAAAACCTTATGCTTTACATTTTTCTCTGAACTAGTCACAAAACCTTATTTAATCTTCAGCCATACCAGCTGGAGCAGTAAGACAATGTAGACGAATTGGAGGTCATCAGGTTCCTCAAAGTATCAAACAACATTCATTCATATGATGACTTCAACATTTCAACATGTTTTCATTTTCAAAAATCCTCCACTAATGATCTCAACCGTCATTCTGGTTTGTTTATACTTTATTCCTATCACTCCATTCCAACAGCCTTTGCTGGCCATTACTTTCTACCACGTACATCGTTTCTTGTTGATTTTTCCCATGGGTAGCACAGTCAGGCAGACTATATTTTGAATATTCATGGCTCAACTTGTGCAATGAAAACATGGAACAAGTAAAACAGCTGTCAACAACACTACAAAATTCTGTTTCTTGGATTAAGACCATAGAATGCACCTGCAGGTAAGTGTTATTACATCTTTTTTTTTCCTTTGTGTACACCTATTAAGCAAAGAGATATTGTAGTCATTGATTCCTAAAAACTCTGTTAATAACCAACATCATCAGGTGCATGCAAGCAGAAGGTAGTTAAACGCAACCTGCTACTGCCAAGAACAGTCCCCTGGAGCCTCTCCTCCCTAATCGTTTACTCTTACAAATACACAGACAAGTCAGTGCAGAACTAATGTAAGACCCAGGGGGCAAAAAGTAAGAGGAAGCTCAACTACTTAAGCTTCCTAGATCTCTGGAGAAAATTACTTCTAAACAATTACATTACATTTTGTTAGCATCATCTCCTCCAAGCCAAGAAAGAGAACAGTTTTTGATTAATAAGCAAAAGAGAAATTGGAAATTGTAGAACTAACATAGTAAAGTTTAAATTATATTTGTGAATTAAATGATGGTCTATTCTTTTTTTCTAAGACCAGCTTATTAAAGAATCTACACATTCACTTGGAAATAGGGTTTTCCAAATTCAAAGAATGTGCATTATATACATATACATAAAATATTAAAATTTAGACAGCTTCAATGGAAGTCTTATCATTGTTGGTTATCAACATTGTTTTAAAATATTTCTCATCCAGTTGCTCTGCCTAAAACAGCATTCGTTGGCAGAGGTCGACTTATTAAGCCTATCAAAGATACCTAGGAAACTTGGGAATCACCAATTAGCTGACTTTTATCACTTTTATGACGTGAGTGTGTGCATGTACTAACCTAAGAAAAGGGATCTGAGCTGTTGCAAGGTCTGAAGAAAACAAGATTGTTATGGAAAATTTTAAGCAAAAATCACTTAATCCATGAACAAACAGTCTCTTAGAATGAGAGCCTAGGTCATATGCTAGAGAAAGCACCTAGCTTGGAGTCAGACAAAACTAGTCTCTGCCACTAACTGAGTAATCTTGACCGAGTGAATAAACATCTTCACCTCCGTAAAATGGAGACAGCCCTCTCTATATCACAGTGAGGGTTGAGACAATAAGGAGAGTTGATGTATGAAAAATGTCTACTCCACCTTCCCCTCTCCTGCCAGTCCTTGATCAATTAGCATGCTCCCAACATTTGCATTTTCTTGGTGAAGGTGAAAAACTTGTATTTGGAGTAGAATTAATTTCTGTGTAATGTTGGAAGATGCTCAAAGCAGCACAGGAACTTTTTGGGCAAGTGCTTGTGTTTGCTTGCTCGTTGGCTTGCTTGGTGTGGAGGAGAAAAGAGGGTGGTTAAAGATTGGTGTAATTTTTAATCTGCCAAAAGAAGACCAGAGGACCCTTTATCTTCCCTTTTCCTCATTCAAGAAGCAGGCTTAGGTTTAATGTTCAATTTTATTTAACCATTCAGAGACACAATGGGATAACATTAAAGATTTCCACCCTTGTTTCGAAGTTTCCATTGAAAAACTAGGAGTGGAATCAAGGACATATATGCTAGAAAAGTTAGATTCTCCTGAGACTGCATATTTGAGGTAAATACTACAGAGCTGAATTGTGTGTGTTCTTGTGAGCAAAGTCTTAAAAAGCAAATAAGTACTTGATCACTGTCCCTTTACTTATTTTTTTAGAGACAGGGTCTCACTCTGTCACCCGGGCTGGAGTGTAATGGCACCCTCACAGTTCACTGCAACTTCAAACTCCTGAGCTCAAGTGGTCTTCCAGTCTTAGCTGTGACTACAGGCATATGCCACCACTCCTGGCCAATTTTTTTTTTTTTTTTTTTTGGTAGAGACTGGTTTTGGCATGTTGCTAAGGCTGGCCTCAAACTCTTTGGCTTAAGAGATCCTCCTGCCTTGGCCTCCCAAAGAACTGGAATATAGGCATAAGCCACCATGCCCAGCCCCATTACATCTTTTATAACTGTATTTCCCCTCCATATGCCATGAATATTTCCAAAGTTTTAGATTCAGTAAGGCACTCTCCACATTTGAACCATTCTGAAAGGATCATAAAGATTAGATTATCCTAAATTTTTGCCCCATTCCCTAGTGGGACATTTTAGCAAAACACTCACATTAAAGTAGCAAAACTTCTATAAAGACAAGTCCTTCACTGGTCCAACAGATAATATTCAGTGAAGAATATGAGGTCGGGCGTGGTGGCTCATGCCTGTAATCTCAACACTTTGGGAGGTGGATCATACAAGTCCTTCACTGGTCCAACAGATAATATTCAGTGAAGAATATGAGGTCGGGCGTGGTGGCTCATGCCTGTAATCTCAACACTTTGGGAGGTGGATCATACAATGATCCACCGAGGCAGGTGGATCACTTGAGCTCACGAATTCGAGAACAGCATAGGGAACATGGCAAAACCCCATATCTACAAAAAATACAAAAATTATCTGGGTGTGGCATGCTCCTGTAATCCCAGCTACTCGGGAGGCTAAGGCAGGAGGATGGCTTGAGCCTGAGAGGTCAAGGATGCAGTGAGCTGAGATTGCACCACTGCACTCCAGTCTGGGCAACAGAGTGAGACCCTGTCTCCATGTTTTAAAAAAAAAAGAGAGAGAGAGAAAGAAAAAGAATATGAGGCCTTTTGTACCAATCTTGTTCCAATTTGAACATTCAACAGTCACATGTATAATCCTCAATACATCCTTTTATAGTTGAAATAATTAACTTTTTTTTGCCTGACTCATAGTAAGTGGAAAGCTTTTATTAAAATTTTTAGTAGTTTTAATTGTGGCAAAATATACATAAAATTGGTGTGACCTTGAGCAAGTCACTTAACCTCTCCTGTTTCTCAGATTTTCTTATTGTTATAATTCCAAACTCTGACAATTATGTCCTAAATTCACATGGAGATATGGACCTGTCAGGAATTTAGCTGACCCTACAATCCTACAGGCCTTTTGGACCTAATCTTCAGAGTTACAAAAGCCCTGAAACTCTTGCTTTGGTCAGTATATTCAGTATATTGTCTCAGCATCTAGAGACAACAGGCTATGGCTTAATTAATTCTTCCACTACCACAAAGTACAGGCTACCAGCACTTTGTTGCAGGCATGAAGGGAATTCCCCTGCCCATTTCTCTGCCTCATCACCAAAACCAGTTCCACGTGTCCTTCATTTCCTGTGAGCTTCTGGTGTTTATAGCCCCACTCCTGGTTCCAATTTATACTGATATTTTGGTTGCAAGGAACATGGGGTCAGTTCATTTCCTGGCATATGGAAAGGAGAAGAATGTGAAGCTCAGGCACATGGGAATCCAGAAGTCAGGCAACCAGTCCTCTTGAGAGAACAGGAAACTTGGCAGAGCTGACTCTTCGAAAGTGTATTTGTTCCTGAGGGCCACCATAACAAAGTACCAACACTGAACGGCCTAAAACAACAGAAATTTGTCTTCTGGTTCTGGAGGCTGGATGTCAGGGATCAAGGAGTCAGTAAGGCCATACTCCCCCTGAAACCTGTAGGGGGGAATCCTTCCTTGCCTCTTCCTAGCTTTTGGCTTGCAGCTGGAGTACTTTAACCACTGCCTCCTTCGCCATGCAGCATCCTCCTCTGGTGGGTCTGTGGGTCTGTGTTTTCACTTGATATTTGATATGTTTGGCTATGTCCCCACCCAAATCTCATCTTGAATTCTCACGTGTTGTAGGAGGGACCTGGTAGGAGGTAATTGAATCATGGGGGCAGGTCTTTCCCATGCAGTTTTCGTGATAGTGAAACAGTCTCATTAGATCTAATGGTCATTGTAAGGGTGAGTTTTCCTGCACAAGCTCTCTTTTTGCCTGCCGCCATCCAAGTAAGATGTGACTTGCTCCTCCTTGCCTTCTGCCATGATTGTGAGGCCTCCCCAGCCATGTGGAACTGTACGTCTAATTAAACCTCTTTCTTTTGTAAATTGCCCAGTCTCAGGTATGTCTTTAACAGCAGCATGGAAACAGACTCATACAATGTTCTTCTCCCTTCTTATAATTATGGGCACCAGTATATTAGGTAAGAGCCTATCCTAATGACCTCATTTTAACGTGATTGCATCTGCAAAGGCCCTATTTCCAAATAAGGTCATGATACCAGGTACCAGAGCTTAGAACTTCAGCATATCTTTTGGGGGAATACAGTTTTATCCATAATAGAGATTGACCTGGAAGAGTGTTTAGAACCAGTTCTGGCAACTGGCTTACCTAGCTACCACCTCAGAGAACAAGATTTTATGAATCTCTGTTGCAATGTTCCCCTATTAACATGCTACAGCCGTTTCTGAGTCTCACATTCAAAATCACTGTGACAATATAATTCTTGTAATGAGTTGACAAGTCTTCTCTCGTGCAAAGCTCTCAACCCTAATCACCATTCAGGCCCTTGACAAGTCTATACATTAGGGAAACTTGAGTAGGGTGTTCACCCATCCCTTATCTCTGCTATGGCCAAGGGAACAGGGTCATGAGATATCACTGTAGCCACTTACACTTATGCAATCATCTAGGGCTATTTTGCTTAGCAGAAGACCTTGGGCAGAGAATGATTGGCCTGATCCATAACTTTTTTTTTTTTTTTTTTGAGACAGAGTCTTGCTCTGTCGCTCAGGCTGGAGTGCAGTAGCACGATCTCAGCTCACTGCAACCTCTGCCTCCTGGGTTCAAGCGATTCTCCTGCCTCAGCCTCCCAAGTAGCTGGGACTAAAGGCATGCACCACCACACCCAGCTAATTTTTGTATTTTTAGTAGAGATGGGGTTTTACCATGTTGACCAGGATGGTCTCGATCTCTTGATCTCATGATCTACCCACCTCAGCCTCCCAAAGTGCTGGGATTACAGACGTGAGCCACCATGTCCGGCCAACAAATTTTAAAAACTCATACATACACCATAAATCCCGTTACCAGAGATACATATTGTGATATAAATCTAACATGTAATGCCATGATTTATAACTATCTGTAAGTTAATGTTGTTTAGGGAAACATAATTTTTAATTACCTGAATTTTATACGTTTAAATTTGCATATATATTATTATATTAGTTCAGCTTTAAAGACTATATGTGTAGTATAAATATGTGAAACATAATAATGTGTATATGTGTAATTACAACTGAACTCAAGGGATCTCTATAATTATTTAATAACAGGGAGAAAAAAATCAAAGCCAAAAGCAATAAATCCATTTTAATTATATGTGTGATAGCTTATGGCTGCAGATTTTTATACTTTTATACATATCCATTCATGTGTGCCTTTTATGCTTTGCATTGATTCTAAAGCTGTTTCTTCCACGTTTTATAATTATGACCCCATGTAAATCACCTCAGTAGAAAATTTTACATATTCAAACTAATGGAAAAAAATATAAGATGTTCATTTGCATTGTTGAAAAGTAACTTTTACATGTTCACCATAGTTCTGCTCAATATAAGTGGTTGTATAAATTCAGTGATTAAATGACTGTCACTTAATTTCTGTCTAAAATCATGAAAATGATAAGTTGTATACAGAGTCAATGCTTTTTAGAAGAAAGTATTTAATTCATTAGAGACTCTTTAGTCTACCAATTTGAAATGCTATAATCAGAGTGTGATTTATTGTATTTCCAAAAGCCTGAACCAAATACGCTGATTGCCTGATAATGTTTGGTTTTAGCTATTACTTAGTTTTTGTATTTTGCTTTACTGCATTGGAAATACATAAGGATTTGACTTTAATAGGGGTATGAGCTTCATTCCCAATTTGGTTAAAGCTGAATATAATACTAGAACTTAGGCAATGTCTTTCCTAAACTTCCTGAAAATTCTATACCCAGAAATTGCAGTGGTGCATTTAATAGCAGCAAATGGAGAATGATGTTACTGTTTGTTTTTGCTCGAGTCTGATGTAGGTTCCATTTATACATGGCATGAGAGAGCCATCTACAGAAAGTTAAGGAGAGAACTGTCTCCTACAGTAAGAACAGAAAGTCTGAAGGTGTCTGTTAAGAGAGATTACTCTCTGGTGATATGTTAAGCACATTATGGTAGCGCAATGAACACAGATTTGGAGTCCGGCATGGGCTCTAACAATATAAGGTAACTCAGAGGGCCTTAAAATGACCTTGTCATAATCACACATGCCAACATTGACACTGGTCTAAGGTCCAAGAAGTTCTGATGTCAGGACAGGGAGAGCAGGGAGGCATCAAGAGTCTGGACTGGTAAAACAGGAAGCATGAGCATGAAAAGGACTGCTTAGGACACTATCTTATTCCTGAGATAGTATCCCTTTAAGATCACTGTGATAGTTTATTTTATGCATCAACTTGAGGGGTTTAAGGATGCCACAATATCTGGTAAGACATTTTTTCTGAGTATGTTTGTGGAGGTGTTTCTGGAAGAGATTGGCATTTGAATGAACAGACTGAGTAAGGAAGATCACTGTCTCCAATGTGGGCAGGCATCATCCAATCCAATGAGGGCCCGCTCAGCTACTGCAAAAAGGCAGAGGAAGGATGAAAACACTCTCTTCTTGGGTTGAGACACCAACCTTCTTCTGCTTTGGACACTGGAGCTCCCCTTTCTGAGCCCTTCGGACCCAAGAACTTACACCCGTAGACCTCCAAATTATCAAGCCTTTGGCTTCAGATTAAGAATTATGCCACCATCTTTCCTAGTTCTCCAGTTTACAGATTACAGGACTTCTCAGTCTCCACAGTCACATAAGCCAATTTCCATAATGAATTCCTTTATCTATATCATATATCCTACTGGTTTTGTTTCTCCAGAGAACTCTAATATAATCACAAAGACCAAAATTCCAAAAAGGTGCTGCTTGTTTTGGTGGAAATGACAGTACAACTTCTTCAGAATTCTGGTAGCTTCCCTGTGATTTCTTTTAACTCTCTCCTGTCTTCCTGACACTTGTTTTGGTGGAGTCTTGGAGAAATGGCTCTGTGAGCACATTTGTTTCATCAGTTATCATGTCATTTTTATCACTGGCCATTTATATTTCACCCTGAATGAACTGTGCTCCTTAAAGGCAGGGATTTTGTATTTGTTTTTCATTTGGTTTGATTGCTTGGTTGGTTGATGTATCCTTGATTCCCCATTGGCTTGCTCAGGACTTGTAGCAGGGGACAAATTAAATGATGAATGAATGAACCCTTGTAGCACACAGTGGAGGTGGCTCCATATTACACCCAAATCTAGAGTGATCCAGGACCTAGACAATGTGACAGGGCAGGTGTGACAGCAGTGCCAAATAAACTAAAAGCTAAATACAACCACATTCATTATGTAAATTCACCTTCCTTTCTTTCTTTCTTTCCTTCTCTCTTTCCTTTCTTTCTTTCTTTCTTTCCTTTTCTTTTTTTTTTCTTTTTTTTTTTTGAGCCTGTTACTCAGGCTAGAGTGCAGTGGCTCACTATCATCTCAAACTCCTGGGTTCAAGTGATCCTTTTACCTCATATTTTTGAGTAGCTCGGGCTACATGTACATGCCACCATGCCTGGCTAATTTCAAATTTTTTTATAGAGACAGGGTCATACCATGTTGCCCAGTCTGGTCTCAAACTTCTAAGCTGAGAAGATCCTCTCACCTCCGCCTCCCAAAGTGCTGAGATTATAGGCATGAACCACTGCACCCTACCCCCTCTTTCTTTATTTCTTTCATAACTATTACTATGGATCTGTGCATATTATTAATTCAATGTGCCATAATTAAGTACCATCACCTTTTATTTCAAGTTATCATAAATTTGGCTAGTGGAAGTCTCATCAATTTTCCTGCCAGTTGATTTTCAACTCATCCCTCAATTCTTATTTCATACCATTTTATCTGTGAAGCATTCCTTACTGAGAGTATTAAGTACTCCTTTCCCCATTCTGCTATTGGGTGTTTCTTATATCTTCATTATCAAAATTAACATTTTTTCCACAATAATTATTGTACATTTGTCCCCATATTCATCTATAGGGACTCCAAAAAAGGATATATTTATATTTGGCATCCCCAATACTTAGTGTAGTGCCTGACGAATATGCATTACAACTTATTGAATGAATCATTGATTTCTCTTGTCCAGTTTATCATTCATCTTCAAGTTTCTGTCCCTCCTATCTTGCCTTGGTTTCATACCTCAGTTCTCACCAATTATTTATGCAATTAAAAGCATTTTTTTAGTGCCACAATTGATAGTAACCAATTTTAAAGAATAAATTAACATTCCTTTCCTACGGAAGTGAATTGCCTCACAGTTAAAATTTAGGTGAATGGTTTCTGATGAATCCTACCTGAAATGATTTCTAAGACTGGCATGATGCCATTGTCATCAGTGGCAAAGTGTTGATGTCTTCTTTTACCTCCACAAAACCACAAATGATGTTTCTTTTCCAGCAATTAATAATGAACTAGTTGGATATCACTATCAGGGCTTTTTCAAACTGAGTCAACAAAAAGAATAGCAACTAATAGCTGGAGCAGGCCATACTTTCCAGAGTGCCTTTAAATATCTCATTTTACTTTATATTCTCCAAAAAAATCCATGTTTTGAGCCCAGACTCATATATCCAGTTATCCACAACCTATTCCTATTTGGATGGCTCCCAACAGATGCCTCAAACTTAGTATGCCCAAAACTTATCAGTTCCCCTAGCTCAGTGAATGCCTGTATCCTTCACCAACTTGCCCAAGCCAGAGTCCTGAGGACCATCACTCACACCTTTATTTATTTACTGAGCTCTTCCCCCAGATATTCAATCAATAAATATTTTACATTCTGACTTCCTAATATCTTAAATAACCCATCTCCATGCCACCTTGCACCTCAAACTCAGTATGTTCAATGCTGAACTCACCTTTTTACCCCTAAAACCTGCTCCATTCTTTCAGTGAATGGAACTACACCCATGTAGTTGTCACAGCTAGAAACCTTTAAGTCAACCTGGATCCCTCATGCTCTATACAAATCAGTCATGCATGTTTGTTTCTTCTTTTTATGTTTTTTTTTAATTTGTGCAAGTTTATGGGGTACCTGAGAAAATATGTTACATGTATATAACATGTAGCGATCAAGTTTAGGAAATTCAGGGTATCCATCCCTCAAGTACAATAGATTTTATAGTTTTGTTAACTATAGGCACCCTACTCTGCTATCAGACATAGAATGTATTCCTTTTGTCTTACTATATGTTTGTACCCTTTAACCTGCTTCTCTTCATCCTTTCTCCTTCCCCTGCTCACCCTTCCCAGTCTCTGTTACCTATTTTTTCACTCTCTGCCTCCATGTGTTGAAATTTTTTAGCTCCCACATATAAGTGAGAACATGTGATATTTGCCTTTTTTGCCTGGCTTATTTTCTTTTAATATTTTTATAGTTTTGGGTCTTACATTTAAGTCTTTAATCTATTTTGAGTTGATTTTTGTATATGGTAAGATATAGGGGTCCAGTTTTATTCTTCTGAATGTGACTATCCAGTTTTCCCAGCACCATTTATTGAAGTGGGTGTCCTTTCCCCAATGTAAATTTGTGTTGGCTTTATCAAAGATTAATTGGCGGTACATATGTGGCCTTATATCTTGGTTCTCTGTTCTGTTCCATTGGTCTAAGTGTCCATTTTTATATCAGTGCCATGCTGATTTCATTTCTACAGCGTTGTAATATCAGGTAATTTTAAAGTCAGGTAATATGATGCCTCTAGCTTTGTTCTTTTTGCTCAGGATTCCTTTGGCTATTCAGGCTCTTTGTTGTTTCTTCTTTACAAATCCAATTGCTAGTTCTTTGTTGACTCCTCACCCTGTCTTACCCACACTATTTTAATCATCTCTTACCTGGTCTTTGGGGCTCAAGCTTCTTCTTCATATTGCTGTAGAATAATCTATCACATGTGTCTGCTAGTGCACTCCCCACTTTAAACCACTCTCAAAAGTAGCACAGAATTATGATTCACAATACAGATAAAATTAATTGATTATGTGAGAACTCTGGTTAGTCAATGAATGAATGAAAGCTAATGAATTAGCTTTGGGGAGAAAGATGTGAGTAATGACTGTTAGGAGGCAAGAGAAGTGCTACCAATATGTACTATTCATTTAGTTGGGTAGAAGTTACACAAATATCATACCTGTGTAAAAAATTCATTGAGCTGTACAAGTATGATGTGGGAACTTTTCTGTATGTATGTTTTCATTTCACTAAAAAGTCAATTAAATTAAAAAAAAACTTGATTAGCTAGTTATTCTTCACATCAGGATTGAGCAGCAGCTGCAGTTTTTTCTAAGCATCTTTATCATGGTGACTTTTGTTTTTAATTACATTCAGAACCAAAAGTGTCACAGTCTCAACAGTTAATCATCAACTACTAGCAGAATGTCATATACTTACTCTTATTTATTATTGAGAGTTGGGATATATTGATTTGTTTCATGTCATTGTGATAATGCACCAACTCACTGTGAAACGTTTTCTCTTCCAATGGGCAATGGTTCATCCATTCTGGGGATGATTACTGTCAGCTCTCTTTTGTCACCCCACTTGTTTAATGCCTATGTGAGGCAGTTTAGTGAGACAGAGAAACATTTTGGTGTCACTAGCATCAATATGCTGATGCAGGAACATCAATATGCTGATACAGGCTCAACTCTATGCCAGCTGGTATTACTGTTCAACTCTTCCAGCCTGGATGAATTAGAGATAAAAATGAAAGCCAAATGCTTAAATATGAATCCAGACAAAACAGCCGAGAAACTGGTAGGAAAGAGACACCTTCAGAATCAATGGCAGAAATTATTCTGACATTTTGAATTATAGGAACTTGGAACCTAAATTTTAGATGAAGATATGGTTTATAATTATCAGTAGGATTTAGTAAAAAAAAAAACCACACCAATGTGTTCCCACAAGTTTGGAAAATTTATGAATAGAAAACTCTGCTACATGGACACTAAAGTTATAACAATACGAACCTTAAAGATAATCTTATAAAACACCTATTAATAGTTTCATCAAATACTTATTATATAATGCATATATAATTATAATTATATGATAATATATAATTAATTGTATATTTGCAGTTTTTTTTTTTTTTTAAGACAGCGTCTCACTCTCTCACCCAGGCTGAAGTTCAGTGTTGCAATCACGGCTCACTCAAGCCTTGACCTCATAAGCTCATTGAGGTCATAAACCCCATTCTCCCACCTCAGCCTCACAAGTTGCTGGAACTACAGGTGCTTGCAACCACACCAAACTAATTATTACTATTATTCTTCTTATTATTACTATGTGTAGAGATGGTGTCTCACTATGTTGCCCAGGCTGGTCTGGAACTCCTGGGCTCAAGCAATCCTCTCACCTTGGCCTCCCAATTGCTCCCAGACGTCCACCACGCCCGGCCTATATTTGCAGTTTTGGGTGCCTTTCATACACTTGGCATGTACAAGGCATTTTATATATATTATTTTATTTAATATAGTTTTGCATATACTTCCTGTGATGTATTTACAAGGAATTAAAGAAACAGTGAGAAGTTCATCTCAATCAGTGCAATTGTTCTTAGTTTTTATCCTCTCTTTGTTGATTTTTAGTATCTATGAAGTGCCCACATTTGCAGTTTAATCTTTATTAGATTCACATATTAATACGATGCACTAAAATGCATAAGTCCCGAACCCAGCTCCCCAGTAGTCAAATTTCAGGACATTTTGTTCTCTACCCAGTCATATGTAGCCTCTGATTCCTGTTTGCCTATTTCGTAGCTTCCTCTGGGATGTTTCTGAGAAGTGTGTCCATATGCAGCCCACCTCTCCTTAGAAGGTTCAGTCCCAGATGTTCTGGATGCCAAATGATAGAAAATAAAAAAATATCTGAGGTGTAAGACCACAAGGCTAGTGTAAATGGGTGATGCTCCAGCTTGGGAGGAGGAAGCCAGGCTGCTGAGCTAAAGGTGTTGGTGTGAGGAAAGAAGTTTGAACTACAGGTAAAAGAGTGTAGAAGACAAGCACAGATAAAACAGGATTCTATTGTTAAGCAGAGTAAGCTGTGCTCTCTTAGGTCATGCTCAGGTCCCTCTTTCTTCCAGTGTAGCTGCAAGTGGGAGTACTGAATGACCTTTGAACAGAACACCCAGCTCTTTCAAATAGTACTCTGGCAACTCCAGTTTAGGTTCTGAAATACATTCACACTAAATTAAAAATAAATGATATCAAATGACTCATAGAAAGGAAATGAGAAGAAAAAAGAGAATAAAGAACTATACTGAGTCTAAAGTGGAATGGAGACAAAAATGAAAATAAATAAAAAGGTTTACCAAGTCTGCTAACACTGTAAAACTTGGTTGCACTTTCTCTCCATTTCTCTGCCTATATCTCAATATTTCCATCTGACATAGTACATAAAATAAAAAAATAAATTCTCCATTTGATGTGGTGCCTCCATGCTTCTTTCTCTCTTTTCCAGAATCTTCCCTTCTTAATTCTAGAGCTGAAATATGCACTCAGAAGCAGATGAATAAGTAAATGGGAAGAATGAATTTCTCTCGTCTTTCTTCAGCTAGGCAAGAATAATCAAATTTTGACTTTTGAAATGAAACGAGTTATTATTTGATTATATTAAGATCAGTTGCCAGGTCAAGAGGATTTTTAAACCAAAATTACACAAATGACGTAAATTTTCTTGGCTCATGATACTTGATACAACTAATTTTAGACAAAGTGATTTTTAGCACTTCCAGCTGCAAATATAACAGATTCAAGACAATAATTCAACCCTGAATTTTTATATTCTGTTGCATTTGAATTATAGTATTTTTGAAATAAAGGCACTTTTATTGCAATTTGACTTTCAAATGATTAGCATTTGCTTTCTTCAACCAATGAAACCCATATTATTGTACTTACATTAGGCTAGAAGATACTTCCTAACAGTAGACAATCTGTTTCCTAATATTGTTCTACAAATTGTCCTCTGACTTCTAGAATTTTACTATTCCTGATTTCCAGGCCAACCTATTGCCTCAAAATGAGATGTGGAAAGTAGAAAGAATACATGGGTTTAGCAAACACAGCCAGGGGTCTATATAACACACTTCACTCCCCAATTCCATAGTAACAGAACTCTAATTTTCTTGAGGAAGAAAGTATGCCCAGCTATAAAATTACATTTCTCAGCCTCTCATTGTGCAAAGAATGACCATAGGGCAGAGAACTGGTTGAGAACTGATTAATACGCCATCAGGGGCAGTTATTTGATAGGGCTTCTGGGAAAGTTTACTAAATATAAGCAATTCAATTGACATCCAGGTTTTGCCTTTTGCCCTTGCTCTTTCACCTTCCACTTGCCAGGAATACGTAAATGATACCTGGAGACACAGAAGCCATCTGTGATGATGAATTAAAATCCACACATCAAAAATGGCAGATAGACACAAACGATTGGACACCGTTAGCTGCCATAGAAGCTCTAGACTGCTTATTTCCAGGTTTATGAGAAAGAAAATGGAGTCTCTTACTAGTTTAAGCTACTTTTTTGGAGGTACTGATACTGCTGGCCCAAGTCAATCTTTTAAGCAATATATTCAGTGAAACATGGACAGAGAACAAAGGAAATTGTCTTGCATTTATACAATTATGGAAATTATTCTCTTGAGCAGCTCAGAAATTGGCTCTGAAATGAGTTCCAAAACTTGTGTTTCAAAAATACTTTGACCAATTAGGAAAATGCAAATCAAATCCACAATGAGACGTCACCTCACCCCCATTAGGATAGCTGCTATTACACACACACACACACACACACACACACACACACAGAGAGAGAGAGAGAGAGAGAGAGAGAGAAAATAAATGTTGTGCAGGATATGAAAAAATTGGAACACTTGTGCCCTGTTGGTAGGAATGTAAACTGCAGAAAACAGTATGGTGGCTCCTCAAAAAATTAAAAATAGAATTACCATGTGATCCAGTAATTCTATGTCTAGGTAGATTATCCAAAAGAATTGAAAGTGAGGTCCCCAGGAGGTATTTGTACACCTATGTTCATAGCAACATTATTTACAATAGCTAAAATGTGGAAGCAACCCAAGTGTCCATGGACGGATGAATGGATAAGCAATATGTTGTATATACAGAGAGTGGAATATTATTCAGCCTTAAAAGGGAAGGAAATTATCACACATGGTGCAAACACGGATAAACCTTAAGGACATAATGCCAAGTGAAATAAGATGGCCATAAAAGGACAAATACTGTATGATTCTCCTTATATGAGTATCTAGAGTAGTCAAATTCATAAAAATGGCAAGTAGAATGGTGGTTGCCAGGGGCTGGAGAGAGAATGGAGCATTTTTGTTTAGTGGGTGCAGAGTTTCAGTTTTGCAAAATGAAAAAGTTCTGGAGACTGGTTGCACAACAATGTGAATATACTTAACACTATTGAGCTCTACACTTAAAAATGGTTAAAATGGTAAATTTTATGTGTATTTTACCACCATTAAAAATACTTCGATTTAACCATATAAGTATAGATGGTTGTTGTTAAATAGCAAAGCTCAAGTTCTTACATCATCCAAAATGATTAATTTAAAAATTATATATTTCACATCCTTTATTTGCTATTTGAAAGCCACTGCAGTAAAAAGCTCCACTAAAAAAATTCATCAAACATACTGGGATTAGACATTTGTGAGGCATTTATTATCTATCTTAAATGAAATATGCAAACCTGTAAATATCAAACTTGCAGACCCTTAAATTTTAAAAAAAGCTATAAAGAGTTAAGCTTAAAACTAAACACAAAAAACCTAAACCACACTCATTTGATTATGATTTTGGTATAATCTTGTCTAGGGAATAGTGATATAACAAATTACATAAGTCTCTAAATTTTTCCCAACTGGAATGAGTAGAAAACTTTTGTGTATTTAAGATATTTAAATAATATCCAGGCACGGTGGCTCACGTCTGTCATCCTAGCACTTTGAAAGGCAGGGATGCACAGATCTCTTGAGCCCAAGAGTTTAAGACCAACCTGGGCAACATGGTGAAACTCCACATCTACAGAAAATACAAAAAATTAGCCAGGCGTGGTGGCATGTGCCTGTGGTCCCGGCTACTCAAGAGAACCACCGCACTCCACCCTGGACGACAGAGACTCTATACCAAAAAAGAAAAAAAAAGAAAAAGAAAAAGAAAAAGATCTTTAATTTAATTTATTTATTTTTGAAGTGGAATCCCGTCTGTTGCCCAGGCTGGAGTGCAGTGGTGCAATCTCGGCTCACTGCAACCTCCGCATCCTGGGCTCCAGTGATTCTCCTGCCTCAGCCTCCCGAGTAGCTGGGACTACAGGCACCTGTCATCACACCTGGCTAATTTTCGTATTTTTAGTAGACATGAGGTTTCACCATGTTGGCCAGGCTGGTCTCAAACTCCTGACCACACGCAATCCACCTGCCTCGGCCTCCCAAAGTGCTGGGATTACAAGCATGAGCCACCACACCAGGACAAAAGATCTTTTAATAATAAAATGAGAATAGGAGAATAGGGTCTTTCTTATAAGGGAAATCTGGAAAACCTACAGAATAATACTTTTAAAAGTGATTTCACCCACTGGATTTTATGTAGGCTTAGAAAATTAAAATTTTATTATATAACGCAATAATTTGGCAGTAACTTTATACTCATGTCATGCCATTATTATCATTAAATATATATCATTAAATTCAAGATGATTTATTCTGTTAAACACAATATTCTTATTATAAAACACTCATTAATCACTTCTTCCACATATGATAGAAACTGCTACCTTCATCAATTTTCATTCCTTTTATCCTGCAGTGAATAACTTTTGTATTGTATTTTGCTAAAAAGACTTAGGTAGAGTTAGGTCCCTAGTTCAAAGCCAATCTGTGCCAAAGGGTTATTGATAGTGGATTTTAAAATACTTTGCTACTCCACTGACTTGAGTGGACTTTGCTAATTTACTCAATTTTTGCATTTTAGTTTTTTTTATCTGCATATAGGAATCACATATAGAAGGAACCTTAAATATCACATTGTCTTATCCTTTTGCTGTATAGATGGGGAAACAAGCTTGGGGATCATCATTCTGAGGAATGTTCCAAATTAAAATTTCTAGGAGAACACCATGTAAGATAAAATGTATAACAAATATATACATAGATGGCCTGGATTAGATTAATTTTATTCTCTTTAAAAGAGAAATGAGCATTCTCACTATTCTGAACTCACATATACTGAAATTTTTACTAATATACATTTTATTAGTGTCCATTAATAGTCTATTTAATGTGCCTTTTATATGGCCAATTATTTCTTAAAGATTTGCAGCCCATTGGATATGCTGACATTTAAGACATTCACTGTCAATATTTTATTTCCTTAATCCCACAATCTCAATAAAAATTTCGGTCTAAATATGAGTGGAAATGGGGAGTTAATAAAAGCAAATAATTGTGAAAGATTCGTAATGTATTTTTCTCGTTTACACTATGGATAGAAATGAAGCGCATTTGCCTTAGCTTTCTATCTTCTTTCCATAAAGCAAGGGTTCTTCAATCTTCATGGAGCCCCCAAATAACATGTGAATGTGAACTATTGTGCTAGGTACTGCAAGGGATGCCAAAGATGAACAAGGCATGAGTTCTGGGGGAATATACCATCTCTCACAGGAGAAATAAGTAAGTACCGTACTCAAGTATTAAAGTGAGAACTTAAGTGCTATATGGCAGTTACAATAAAGAGGAAATTTAAAGTAAGGATAGATCATACCAAGTAGGATAAATCAGGAAATGAAGGCTAAACTTTGGAAGTGAGAAATTATTCTGGAAATTCGTAGAATTGCTTAGCGGAATAGGGTTTTCTAAGGAAGGGTACTGACTAAGCAAATGAAACGAAAACAGGGAATGACTATGTTTCCGCAACTTCAAGAGATCCAGCTTCCCTACAGAGCAAAGGAGTAACAGGAGAGAAAAATCCGTGCATCCCCTAAACTATTTTACCATATATTTTACTCTGACAAAACAACTATCACTTATTAGCCTTTTTTTTTTTTTTTTTTTTAGACAGGGTCTCCCTCTGTCGCCCAGTTGGAGGGCAGTGGCGCAATCACCGCTCTCTGCAGCCTCGACCTCCTCGGCTTAAGCTATCCTCCCGCCTCGACGTTCCAAAGTGCTGGGACTACAGGCGTGAGCCACCATGCTCAGGCTTATTGGCACTTTTCTGTGCACTTTTAAATGTAATCCTCTAAATCACTCTTCTCCACCTTTAATGTGCATAGGAATCACCTGTGGTTCCCGTTAAATTGGAGATCTTGCTTCATTAGGTCTGGGGCGGGGCCTGAGCTTCTGCATTTCCGTTGGGCTCACAGCTGATGCCTACCCTGGACCACACCTTCCAGTGGAAAAGACTCCAGCGTGATTTCTAGCCACTAGTATTATCTGCGCACTTGGGAGAAATAAAATGCAAGTTCTCGGCCCCCACAAGGGATCTGCTGAATCCGAAACACTGTGGGGAGGCCCACCACTCTGCAGTGTTTTAACAAGCAAGTGGTTAAAGTTTGAGAGCCACCCGTAAGTCACGGGTTTCCTAACATGATTGGACACTGGAATCACCTGCGGATCTTAACTAATACTATTGATGCCGCATCTCACCCCCCTCCCGAGATTCTCAGGTACGGGGCGTGGCCTTGGTGGCGGCCTTCTAAAAGCTCTCCCGGGTGATTCCAACCTGTAGTAACACTTGAGAACTGCGTGAGGTGGGGACTTCAACTTTTACAGGCCTTATTTTCCTCCTATGTAAAAGGTGGACAATATGCAAGTGGTCCTGACTTTGCTTCCAGATTTTGGCCACTCCAGCCAGCCCTAGTTCGGTCTGGAGAGCCAGCTTCCCGCCCCGTGTCTCAAAACCTCTGTCCGAGAACCCAAGGTCCCGGGAATGGACCCGCGGGAGCATCTGTGACGCCGCTCGGCAACCCGGCGCCGCCCCGGCGGCTCGGACGTGGCCCAGCGTCCGGCTGGCGTGGGCTCCCCAGGCCGCACCCACTAAACCGCGCTGGAGCGGGACACGCATGCGCCGGCCTGGACCGGCACCCAGTAACGGACTCGAGCTCCCCCCACCGGAAGTGGGCAGCCGCGCGCCTGGAAAAGCCGGCCGAAGTGTGGCGGCCGCAGTCTGTGGGTACCGGGTCCGAGGAACTCGCGCTTTTCTCTCCGTGCCATGGCGCCAGCGAAAGCCACGAACGTGGTGCGGCTGCTCCTAGGCTCCACGGCGCTGTGGCTTTCGCAGCTCGGCGCCAGGACGGTCGCCGCGTCCAAGTCGGTGACCGCCCACTTGGCCGCGAAGTGGCCCGAGACCCCGCTGCTGCTGGAGGCAAGGTGGGTGCGGGCCGGGCCCTCGTCCAGGCGGGTGTGGGCGCGCTGCCACTCTCAGCCACGCTTTCTTCGTGCCGGCAGCGGGTGTCTGGCTCCCACCCGGCTTCTCCAGACGCCTTCGCTCTGGCCCTGAGCATCACCACCTCCTTCCTTTCCGACCTGGGGCGGCTTCTCGGTTCCCGTGCAGCACTCACTTGCAGTTCCTTTCCCCCTCAGTCTTACTTTACCTACAGTTTTTAAAGCTTCCCTGCTCTGCTTTAATATGTTGGGATGTGTTAGCATTTACGCCTGGCACTTAACACAAGAGCTTCCACTGGGGTAGGCAGTTCTGTTCAGACAGTGCTTAAAGTACCTAGTTTCGTAATGATGACATCATACCACCAGCTCCTAGGCTTGCTATGGGGAGGGCAGCTTCCTGCGGGGAGGGCAGCTTCCTGCAAGGTAATATTTTTCCTGAATCTCTTCTAGCGGAATTAGTTCATGACCTATCATTTACTCTGCAGAACAAAACTTGTAGCTATTGCATTTTGCCCCTTAGTATTCTAGTTGAGTAAAATTAGAAAGTTCTTTCTCTTAGCAAAAATGAAGTTTTACACCAATGACTTAATGGCTGTTCACCACAGCAACAGTGTGTGTCCCTAAAAAGAGACTCCATCACTCCACATAAGTTGCATGTATTTGATGCTAAAACAGTTAATTTTTTTTTCATTTCTGTAGTTTATTGGGGAACAGGTGGTGTTTGGTTACGTAAGTTCTTCAGTGGTGATTTCTGAGATTTTGATACACCCATCACCCCATCAGTATATACATTGCACCCAATTTGTAGTCTTTTATCCTTCACTCCCTTCCCAACCTTTCCCGCGAGTCCCCAAAGTCCATTGTGTCATTCTTATGCCTTTGCATCCTCATAGCTTAGTTCCCACATATCAGTGAGAGCATACTATATTTGGTTTTCCATTCCTGACTTACTTCACTTAGAATAATAGTCTCTAATCTCATCCAGGTTGCTGTGAATGCCATTAATTGATTCCTTTTTATGGCTGAGTAGTATTCCATGATATATATGCCACAGTTTATCCACTTGTTGATTGATGGATATTTGGATTGGTTCCACATTTTTGCACTTGTGAATTGTGCTGCTATAAACATACATGTGCAACTATCTTTTTCATATGACTTCTTTTCCTCTGGGTGGATACCTAGTAGTGGAATTGCTGGATGAAATGGTAGATCTACTCTTAGTACTTTGAGAACTCCCCACACTGTTTTCCATAGTGGTTATACTAGTTTACATTCCCACTAGCAGTGTAAAAGTGTTCCCTGTTTGCTGCATCCATGCCAACATCGATTATTTATTTTTATTTTTTTATTATGGCCATTCTTGCAGGAGTAAGGTGGTATCGCATTGTGGTTTTGATTTGTGTTTCCCTGATCATTAGTATGTTGAGCATTTTTTCATGTTAGCCATTTATATATCTTTTGAGAATTGTGTATTCATGTTCTTAGCCCACTTTTTGATGGGACTGTTTTTTTTTTTTTCCTGCTGATTTGAGTTCCTTGTAGATTCGGGATATTAATCCTCTGTCAGATATATAGATTGTGAAGATTTTCTCCCATTTTGTGGGTTGTCTGTTTACTCTGCTGACTATTCCTCTTGCCGTGCAAAAGCTCTTTAGTTCAATTAAGTCCCAGCTATTTTTTTTATTATTATACTTTAAGTTCTAGGGTACATGTGCACAACGTGCAGGTATATAGATATACATGTGCCATGTTGATGTGCTGCACCCATTAACTCATCATTTACATTAGGTGTATCTCCTAATGCTGTTCCCCCACTCTCCCAACCCCGCAACAGGCCCTGGTGTGTGATGTTCCCCATTGTGTGTCCAAGTGTTCTCATTGTTCAGTTCCCACCTATGAGTGAGAACGTGTGGTGTTTGGTTTTCTGTCCTTGCGATAGTTTGTGGAGAATGATGGTTTCCAGCTTTGTCCATGTCCCTACAAAGGACATGAACTTATCCTTTTTTATGGTTGCATAGTATTCCGTGGTGTATATGTGCCACATTTTCTTAATCCAGTCTATCATTGATGGACATTTGGGTTGCTTCCAAGTCTTTGCTATTGTGAATAGTGCCACAATAAACATACGTGTGCATGTGTCTTTATAGCAGCATGATTTATAATCCTTTGGGTATATACCCAGT
Organism: Symphalangus syndactylus; assembly: GCF_028878055.3. NCBI lineage: Eukaryota > Metazoa > Chordata > Mammalia > Primates > Hylobatidae > Symphalangus > Symphalangus syndactylus. Next base: position 23,182,579 of record NC_072437.2, on the reverse strand, counting down.
AATGGGATGGCTGGGTCAAATGGTATTTCTAGTTCTAGATCCTTGAGGAATTGCCACACTGTCTTCCACAATGGTTGAACTAGTTTACAGTCCCACCAACAGTGTAAAAGTGTCCCTATTTCTCCAAATCCTCTCCAGCACCTGTTGTTTCCTGACTTTTTAATGATGGCCATTCTAACTTGTGTGAGATGGTATCTCATTGTGGTTTTGATTTCCATTTCTCTGATGGCCAGTGATGATGAGAATTTTTTCATGTTTCTGTTGGTTGCATAAATGTCTTCTTTTGAGAAGTGTCTGTTCATATCCTTTGCCCACTTTTTGATGGGGTTGTTTGATTTTTTCTTGTACATTTGTTTAAGTTCTTTGTAGATTCTGGATATTAGCGCTTTGTCAGATGGGTAGATTGCAAAAATTTTCTCCCATTCTGTAGGTTGCCTGTTCACTCTGATGGTAGTTTCTTTTGCTGTGCAGAAGTTCTTACTTTAATTAGATCCCATTTGTCAGTTTTGGCTTTTGTTGCCATTGCTTTTGGTGATTTAGACATGAAGTCCTTGCCCATGCCTATGTCGTGAATGGTATTGCCTAGGTTTTCTTCTAGGGTTTTTATGGTTCTAGGTCTAACATGTAAGTCTTTAATCCATCTTGAATTAATTTTTGTATAAGGTGTAAGGAAGGGATCCAGTTTCAGCTTTCTACATATGGCTAGCCAGTTTTTGCAGCACCATTTATTAAATAGGGAATCCTTTCCCCATTTCTTGTTTTTGTCAGGTTTGTCAAAGATCAGATGGTTGTAGATGTGTAGTATTATTTCCAAGGGCTCTGTTCTGTTCCATTGGTCTATATCTCTATAGATAGATTCTGCCTTGAGGAGACTGCAGAAATCTGGACATTAAGGGTGATTCTGCTGAGGGCTTAGAAGAGATTAAAGGGCATAGTTGAAAAAACTTCTCTCATCATAGAGAATTCTTATATCATCCTGAAGAGAATTCCAGTAGAAATATGAACATTGAAGTCTGTTCTGGCCATGGCTTGGAAGGAAATGAGAGACACTATATTGGAATCTAGAAGAAAGGTAACCCTTGTTATGTAGTGATACGATACTGGCTGACTTGGTTTCTACAGTTTGTGGAAAACATCTTGAAAGTGGTGAACTTGGATATGAGCTGAGAAGATTTCCAAGCAAAGTGTTTAAAGTGCTGCTTGGTTTCTCCTCGCTGCTTATATTAAAATGAGAGAAGAAAGAGATAAATTTAAAAAGGAACAGGTAAGGAAAAAGGAAACAACACTTGATGATTTTGGAGGTTCTCAGCCTATCCAGATTGTAAAGGGTGCTACAACTAGGAAACTCAGTGTTGGGAATGTGTGCTCTGGAGAGAAAGACAGGAACCTGGCAGGACAACCTTTTGCTGAACAGGTTAAGCATGTGATTCATGGGTCCCCTCAACCATCTCCCCAGAAGCTTGGTATAAAGAAGATGGGGATATCCAGGAAGGATCTGGGGAGGATCCGTGTAATGATGTGGCTCTTGGTGAAATATACAATAGTCTTACAAAGTTTTATGGAATGTATTAGAAACACTATCAGCTTGGACCAAAGGAGACAGACAAGACAAAACGAAAGAAGGCTGTTGGACTTCCAAAATTCTATAGGCAGGAAATGGACTAATAGAGCTACTTGGCTGTAAACATTGTGCTTCCCTTTCAAGAAAGAAAGAATAACTCTGCAGGCAGAACCATGGCAGGCAGCACAGAGGGTGAAGCATCAGGCCACAGAGAGTTATTCTCAGGCTTTGAAACATAATGGAAATTTGCCCCGCTGGATTTTGAACTTGCCTGTGACCAGTGACCCCTTTATTCTTTCTGTTTTTTTCCTTTGGGAATTAGAGTGTCCATCGTATGCCTGTTTCACCATTGCATTTTGGAAACATAACTTGTTTTCTAGTTTCACAGGTAGACAGGGGAGAATTTTACCCCAGGATGGATCATACCCAGAGTCTCACCCATACATGATTTAGATGATAAAATTTGTAAATGAAGTTGATGATATTTACATGAGATTTTGGACTTAGAATTGATGCTGTAATTGGTTGAGTTTTGGGAGGTTGTTGGCAAGGGGAAATATATTTTATGTAGGGGAGGTGGATTTTGGGGGCTTTTGGGGGCTAGAGGGTGGCTTGAAGGATGGCCCCAACAAAAAAAGGGCAGCTTTTAGAATCTTTTGCATTAACTCTGCTCAAACCTTGACTTCAGACTTTTGGTCTCCAGAACTATGAGAGAATAAATTTCTCTTGCTGAATAGGTTAGACCTGTGATTCATGAATCCACTCGACTATCTCAGCAGAAGCCCAGTATAAACATGGTGTTATCCAGGAAAGATGTGTAGAGGATCCTTGGGTAGTGGTGTGGTAGCCCTAGGATAGTAATATATCGTTCTGTTACAGTCTTCCTCATTGATACCTCATTTGTGGGCATACCATATTGTTCTATCTTGCCTGATACTTTCCCATGACAAAATTAATAACTTTCTATTATTCTCTCATAACATTTGGCCAGTATTTCTGTAATAATCTTTATTGTATCATATATGCTAATCTCTGTTGTTAAAAGGTGAGCTTCAGAGACAAAACTGTTTTTTATTCATGTTTATTTTGCCAAGGCACAGTGCACAAAAGTTAGGTACTCAATAATGCTAATTCAACAAAAGGTACTTTTTATGGGGAAAGGTATACTTTAAGCCACCATCAGAATTACCTCTACAATATACCTTACTTGTGGAAACTAATTTGTCCTTGGAAAATCCAGAGAAGATGCTCAGTGTTACCTCATGTGCCTTATTGTTTTGTTGTGAACAAATCAAAATTGTAGGAGGTCCTTTATTATATAAACTAAAATCTTTCTCTCTATACCTTTTATCTACTGATCCTCTCTTTCAGAACCAAATCTGTTTCTGTGTGTGACACATTGTGTGAGAATAGCGGGCCAAAAGCCTGTAGTTTCTTCAACCACTGCACTTCAAAAAATTTATTTTATATAGTTCATTATTCTGCTTTCCTTCAATTTGTTTATGTTTCTCTTAAAATTGTAGGAAAATCAAAGAGGTTGAGAAGAGTAAGTGTGGAAGTAGAAGAATTGAAGAGCATTGAATAGGTTGAAGGAGCTGAGCAGATAGGAACTTAAGGAAAATAATGTGGGAACAAGTAAGGGAGATTTCTAAGAATAATGCTTTAAATCCAAAAATTGAGCTTCCCAACCAAAATCTATAAATGCATACACACACACACACACACACACACACACACACACAGATATTTTTCAGTTCATCCTGGAAATTTGAATGCATAACTTGAGTATAGTCCTATGTAGGAAACAAAGATGAATAAGGTGTGTCCCCTGTATAAAGAAATTTATAATATAATAAAATTTGCAACCAAACGCAGTGGCTCAGGCCTGTAATCCCAGCACTTGGGGAGGCCGAGGCGGGCAGATCATGAGGTCAGGAATTCGAGACCAGCCTAGCCAACATGGTGAAACCCTGTCTCTACTAACAATACAAAAAATAGCCACGTGTGGTGGCACATGCCTATAATCCTAGCTACTCAGGAGGCTGAGGCAGGAGAATTGTTTGAACCAAGGAGGTGAAGGTTGCAGGGAGTCAAGATTGCGCCACTGCACTCCAGCCTGGGCGACAGAGCAAGACTCTGGCTAGAGGTGGTTATAGGCTGAAGAGGCTAGCATTTTACAATATGCATACCTTAATTTGTACATCTGAACTGCAGTTATTCTACTTGTGTTGATCTGACTGAAAATATTTTTGAAATTCCACTTATAATTACTGTCAAACTCTTTAGTGTGTATAAAAACACTCTTTGTAGAAATAACTGTTTTCTCTGGGCAGAATTTTTTGAAGAAATACACTTATTTTGAGCCATATATTTTATAAGGCAAGTGAACAATTAGAAATGCCAGTTTGTTACCTTTAGAAAAACTTTGTCCAAAAGAGTGAACTGGGCATGGTGGCATGTGCCTGTAGTCCCAGCTACTTGAGCGGCTGCAGTGGGAGGATCGCTTGAGACTTCCCAGGCTCAAGTAAGCCATGTTTGCACCACTGCACTCCAGCCGGTGTGACAAGGGGAGATGCTGTCTTAAACAAACAAAACGTTGTACAAAGGTAATATCTTACCTTTTACCAGGTGCAGAAGTGGTTTAGATGGTCTCAAGGATGTTTGCTCCTCAGTGATTAATAATGAGTTACCAGTAAATGGCCTCTGAGATTCCAGAAGAGTTCCAAAAGTGCTTAAAGCAGTGATGTATTGGGGGAATAACTTTAAGTGAATACTTTTTTTTTAACTTGAACTTTCAAGTTCCAAGGTACACATGCAGGATGTGCGGGTTTGTCACATAGGTAAATGTGTGCCATTGTGGTTTGCCGCACAGATCAAACTATCACCTAGGTATGAAGCCCAGCATCCATTAACTTTCTTCTTGATGCTCTCCGTCCCCTTGCACCTTTCCAACAGACTCCAGTATGTGTCGTTACCCGCTATGTGTCCATGTGTTCTCATCATTCAGCTCCCACTTGTAGTGAAAACATGCAGTGTTTGGTTTTCTGTCTCTGCGTTAGTTTGCTAAGGATAATGGCTTCCAGCTCCATCCATGTTTCTGCAAAGGACATGACCTTGTTCATTTTTATGGCTGCATAGTATTCTGTAGTGTATGTATACCACATTTTCTTTATTCAATTTCTCATTGATGGGGATATAGGTTGATTCCATGTCTTTGCTATTGTAAATAGTGCTGCAGTGGACATATGTGTGCATGTATGTTCATAATATGATTTATATTCCTTTGGGTATACACCCAGTAATGGGATTGCTGGGTCAAATGGTATTTCTGCCTCTAGATCTTTGAGGAATTGCCACACTGTCTTCTACAATGGTTGAACTAATTTACATTCCCACCAACAGTGTAAAAGCGTTTTTTTCTCCACAGCCTTGCCAGCATCTGTTGTTTCTTGACTTCTTAATAATCACCATTCTGACTGGTGTGAGATGGTATCTCATTGTGGTTTTGATTTGCATTTCTCTAATGATCAGTGATGTGGAGCTTTTTTTCATGTTTGTTGGCCGCATGAATGTTTTATTTTGATGTGTCTATTCATTTCCTTGGCCCACTTTTTAATAGGGTCGTTTGTTTTTTTCTTGTAAATTTGTTGAAGTTCCTTATAGACTTTGCATATGAGACCTTTGTCAGATGGATACATTGCAGAAATTTTCTCCCATTCTGTAGGTTGTCTGTTCACTCTGGTGATAGTTTTTGTTGTGCAGAAAGTCTTTAGTTTAAATAGATCCCATTTGTCAGTTTTTGCTTTTGTTGCAATTGCTCTTGGCATTTTCGTCATGAAATCGTTGCTTGTGTCTATGTCCTGAATTGTATTGCTTAGATTGTCTTATAATTTTAGGTTTTACATTTAAGTCTCTAATTCATCTTGAGTTAATTTTTGTATGAGGTGTAAGGAAGGGGTCCAGTTTCAGTTTTCTGCATATGGCTAGCCAGTTCTCCCAGAACCATTTATTAAATAGAGAATCCTTTCATTGCTTGTTTTTGTCAGGTTTGTCAAAGATCAGATGCTTGTAGGTGTGCAGTCTTATTTCTGAGTTTTCTATTCTGTTCTGTTGATCTATGTGTATGTCCTTGTACAAGTAGCATGCTGTATTGGTTACTGTAACCTTGTAGTATAGTTTGAAGTTAGGTAGCATGATGCCTCCAGCTTTGTTCTTTTTGCTTCGGATTGTCTTGGCTATTTGGGCTCTTTTTCATATTTTCTAATTCTGTGAAGAATGTCAATGGTAGTTTTGTCACAGGATAAGGATCCCGTGATAAGGGTTTTGGCTTTGCCAGTCGGAAACCTGTATGGCTGGTAGCACCTTTGCCCGAGTTTTGCTGGGGCCTGCTGTGCTCATTTTGTCCACTCGGCCCGGCAGGCTGTGCTCGGCTTGTGTTACTGGCCTGGATCCCACACCTGCCAAGGGCGAGCCAGTTGCAGGGTGGCAGTGAGTGTGTGAGCAAGCACAGGGTCTGGCCACTGCGCACAGCCAAGAGTGGCAGGTGCAGTGGGGTGGGCAGCTCCGGGTACTGGCACAGGCACCAGCTTTGTACAAGACTGTGGCTCCACCAGGCATACTGCAGGTGGCTTCCACTGCAGGCACTGTGGTGGAATGCAGTGGCACCTGGAAGTTTGGAGATACCAGGAACCACACAGCCCTAAAGAGAGTGTCACAGCTCTGTCTCAGGGAGCCTGTAGGTCTGGGCTCCCCAAAGGGCTGCAGCTCTTCTCTCCTTTTCATTGCCTGCAATGTGGTGAGTGGGGTACGTATTTCAGCCCTGTTTGTGTTACAGCTCTTTCAGTCCTGCCATTTGGTGAGTTCCAAGTTCTTGTTACATGTTCAGGAAGAATGAGGCATGTAGACAACTGGAAGGTGAGCAAGGCAAAGAGGTGCTTTATTGAGAGACGGTACAGCTCTCAGGAGAACTGAAGTTGGTAGCTCCTTTCTGCTGGCAGGTGGTCCTGATGAGTGCAGCTGTCACTAGAGAGGAGACCTGGAGTGGGTAGCTCCTTTTCACAGGCAGGTCATTCTGTTGAGTCTGCAGCCCTCAGCAGAGAGGAGACATGGAGTGGATAGCTTCCACCTGCAGTCAGGTCATCCCGATGTCTGGGAGAGGACACCTGGAATGTGTAGTTCCTATCCACAGGCAGGTCATCTCATTATCTGCCTGAGTTTGGCTGAGTCTGGGGTTTTTATGGGCTTCAGACGGGGGAAGGTGGGGCGGGGGCGGGGTTGCTGATTGGTCCGTGGGAGGCCTTGGATAGGCTGGGACAAAAACACCGTAAGTTGTCACTGCAGTCCGTGGAAGAGGTAGCCCAGCCCCCAGGCTTCAGGTTGTCCTTAGCTTGAAGGTGGGGCTTCACCAGGGACCCATCCCTTTTTGCCCATCTGCTCCCTGCCACCGTTAACCTGCCATCTACCATGTCCGTGGCACCCAGGCTGTTCGCATCATGGGCACCTTTCAGTCCTGTGCCAAGCTGCCCCCAGGCCCCTCTCGGCCTCCCTCCCATGCCCATTGGTGCCCAAAGTCTGGAGTGGGCTGAGGTGGTAGGGGGCTGGCATGTCAGCACTACCCCAAACACGTGCACACCAAGCCAGGTTGTGACAGCTTCTAGGCTCAGGTGCAACTTTGCTCTGAAATTGGAGCAGGGATTGGGAGCAGGGAGAGGCCAGGAAGCAGGAGCAGGCACTTTCAAGCCTGTGGTGGGACAGGGGGCTTTGCAGGCCCCTGAGAGTGCAGGGATGCCTTGGTCCACAGCTGCAGCTGGGTGGTTGCAGCTGTGGTTGCAGCTGCACCCAGGGAGTGCAGGGCTCCCACCCCGCCAACTCAGGAGGAAGCATGGACTCCTACCTGCCTTCAGCCCCCAAGAGCACAGGGATGTCCAGGTCTAGACAGCTGCTCCTGGGGAGTGTGGGCCCTCCACCCTGCCAACTCAGAATTGGGTGGGGCTTCCACCTGTTCCCTGCTCCCACCAGCTCCATGGAGTACACAACCCTGGCCATGTCTCCCTTGCTGCAGCTGGTGTTTTTGCAGCGGCCACTGTAGACGGGTCACTGCTGCCATCAGTTTACTAGGAATAGCATTGAATCTATAAATTACTTTGGGCAGTATGGCCATTTTCACAGAATTGATTCTTCCTATCCATGAGCATGGAATGTTTTTCCATTTGTGTCCTGTCTGATTTCCTTGAGCAGCGATTTGTAGTTCTCCTTGAAAAGGTCCTTCACTTCCCTTGTTAGCTGGAACACTTTATTAAGGCGATCACTTTGAAGGATCAGACTTAGGTAGACGTACAGATTCTGGTAGTTGGAAGAAGTCTTTTACCTGTGGTTGCACAGTATATGAGCATGTCTGTAGCTGTTTGGTCAAATCAGTTAAGTCTTGCCAAGTGTTGATTTGAAGTTACTTATTACTCTAAATTCCTATGCTTGTTGTGTTTATGTTGAATTAATCAGTCTTTCTGACTTCCTTTTTCCTTTTTAGTGGCCATGTCAGACTCACAAGAATTAGTTAATCTGTATGTGTTGTGGATGTTCTCAATACTTTCCATTTATTTTAAGCATTAGTTTAAGTTTACCAAGCCTAGAGAGAAAGGTAAGGTGGGCAATAACAAGTAATCAGCACCATCTGTTTGGTGGCTGTTTTGTTTCTAGCTTAAATGGTTAACCTTATTTGTTTTAGCTGTCTAGTGTTTTGTTCTGTGCAGAACTAAATCTTTCATTTATTTCATTATTTCTGAAAGGCTTTAAATAGCTTTGGCCATTTTTTCTTAAATACCATGGAAATTTCATTGGGCTTTATGGCCAAAGACATAGTGCAGTACACTGATTTCCTATTTTTAAAATTAAGATCTTTTCTGTTTTAAATAGTAAAAAAGATTTTCTACACAAGTAAAGGCAATAGATAATATAACTTCTATAAAATATTTATAGAACCAATTTTTGTTTATGAAAAACAGGTGGTCTTTTTTTTTCTACTTTTTACCTTTATATAATGTTCTATCTTAATTATCATTTTTGTATTTCTCAGTGGCATTTCATATGGCAAGACAGAATAAACTATCAATTTTTTAATTGTTGCTAATAACAAGGAAAAGCCAAAAGTAATTTCTCCTGAAGCCATTTCCTGACGTGATTATATGTTTATAGTTGAGAATGATATCTCAGGTAAGAATAGTCAGTGTGTGTTTTTCCAGTGTTATAGTAAATGGAAATTAGTAATTTGACATTAATTTTTAGGGGTTTTTGTTTTTGCCATAGATATAATTTGGTTCTTGAGTACAGTTGATAGTGTCTAAACCATTTTAAATTCCATCTACTAACTGATTACTTCTATTTTTTTAATAGTGAATTTATGGCAGAAGAAAGTAATGAAAAATTTTGGCAGTTTTTGGAAACCGTAAAAGAATTAGCAATTTATAAGCAAACAGGTAGGTGATGTGTAAATTTTAACTTGTAAGATTTGTATTTATGTACACACATTGTAATGTTTATTATTTTTTAATGGTAATGGTTAAGTGTGAATGCTTCACTGGGTTAGTAAATCTGAACATTAAATTTGAAAATGTGCTTTAATAGAAACCATTCTAAGCATCTGTTGCCAAAAATATAAGGTTTTAATACTTTATTATAAGATACCTCATATAATTAGTCATGTTTGGATATTGCATTCTCATCAAGAAGAAATCAAAATTGTTAGCTGGGCATGGTGGTTTGCATCTGTAGTAGCAGCTACTTGGAAGGCCCAAGGCCAGAGGATTGATTGCTTGAGCCCAGGAGTCAGAAACTAGCCTGGGCTATAATAGCAAGGCCCTGTTTCTAAAAAATAAAAATAAAAAAATAAAATAAAATAAATTGGCCAGGTGTGGTGGCTCACACCTGTAATCCCAGCATTTGCGAGACTGAGGCGGAGGATCACTTGAACCCAGGAGTTTGAGCTGTGTTTGTACCACTGCACTCCAGCCTGAGTGATGGAGAGAGGCCTTGTCTCCCCTGTCCCCCCACCAAAAAAAAAATTAAGATAGTTTTCTTTTTACCTAGAACCTAGATTTATTTGAAATAATAATTTTTCATCTAGTAGTAGTACATTTTTTTCTTTTTTAAAAGTAGACTTAATTTTTTTAGAGTAGTTATAAGTTCATAGCAAAATTGGACACAAAATACAGAGATTTCTCATATGCCCCCCTTCCCCTACACATAGTCTCCCTTGTTATCAACATCCCTCACTAGTGTGGTACATGTATATCTGTTGATGAACCTCCCTTGACAGATCCTTATTACCCAAGGGCCATAGTTTACATTAGGGTTCAATCTTGTTGTTATACATTCTGTGTGTTTGGGCTAATGTATACTGACATGTATATTGCATTTTTATTGGCAGTACAGTTTGACTCTTAAACCATTAAAGAAACTTTTAATACCTCAAAAAGTCAGGTAACTAATATGCTCTCATTTCACTATCTGTAAGATAGTAATTTCTGTTTTTATATGTATATGAGAGTATATACCTATATATACATATATCTTCCTCAGAATTAAAAAGTGTTTATTAATGTGTTTATTATTTTCCTATCTCTGCAGAGACTAGAATAGATGACGTGAGCATGGAATCCTTTAAGAGTAAAATCTTCAGCCATTTAGATATAGAGACATCTTCTTACTATTGGTGATTAAAATAGTTTATTATTTTGTTCCTGAGTGTAAATGTAAGATAAACTAAGTTTCAGATGTTTTAAATGCTCATTTACTGAAGCCTGTTTGGCTCAGGCAGCTTTGAAGTTCAGTGATTTTGTGATTTCACAAAGTAGATTTTAAAAACAAAGAGATCAGACATGCTTTTAATAACATTTTCAACTGAAATATTTCCAAAAGCAAATAATTTTTCCTTTCAAGATTTTTTCCTGAAAAAGCTTTTTAGTCGTAAGAAATGTTGGAGGTACTTTAGATGATGGGAATACAAAGATGAATAAATGTGATGTACATCCTCAGGACTTCGTAATATAATGAAGGAGACTGCAAAACAGTGATGTACACTATTAGGTGATAAGAGCTTTAATTGGGGTGTGGATAACATGAAAACACATAAAAGAGGCACCTGGTCAGTGTTCCAGAGAGAGCAAGACAGGATTTTCAGTCCTGAATGCTGGAGCTGAGTTTGAATGATGAGATTTAGCCAGGTAGTAGGGAACACAAATGAGTAGAAGAGACCGGAATGGAATGTGTGGAGGAACCTTGATCACTTAGTAATGTTTACTTTCAAATCATTAGGAAATTACTGTTTGTTGTCCTCATATTTGTCCTAGTAATCTTATTAATAGTTTTGGTAATTGAGGTAAAAATAGGCTAGATTAATATGTAAGGTTTTCATGGTTAATGTCAGGTATCCAAGATAGTTTAAAAAATCCTAACACCAAATTTTGTGTCTCTCACCGAAAACCCTCAGTGTATCTGTCCCATATATGTTGTTCTCAGTACATGCTTTTTGGCCTTATTCAGTGCTATTTTTTATTGGAGACACAATCTTAAAAATTACTCCTGTAAATTTCAAATTCATTTTAAGTTACTTAAATATATCAGCATATTTTATACCTAAATGAAATGATATACCTGGACAATCTGGTGGCAGATCATTAACAAGTTGGAATATAAGCTCAGGAGTACCTAAACTCTACATCAAGCATATATGGAAGGAGGTATTTCAAGTGTTTTCAGGGTTGAGCCTAATTGTATTAAAGTAAGAATTACTAGCGGGGCACAGTGGCTCACGCCTGTAATCCCAGCACTTTGGGAGGCTGAGGTGGGCAGATCACTTGAGGCCAGGAGTTTGAGACCAGCCTGGCCAACATTGTGAGACCTCGTCTCTACTGAAAATACAAAAATTAGCTAGGCGTGGTGGTGCGGGCCTATAATCCAGCTACTCGGGAGGCTGAGGCACAAGACTCACTTGAACACTGGAGGCATAGGCTGCAGTGAGCCGAGATCACACCACTGGACTGCAGTCTGGGCAACAGAGTGAGACTCTGACTCAAAAAAAAAAGACTAACACTTAAAATATAATTCTGTTGGCTTTATTTATAATGGCAGAGTCTAATACATGTGGTGATATTATTGCTGACCTTGTTAAATGTGGAAAAGAATGGTACAAATGAGAAATATATTAATGAGCAGAGGTTCTTTTTTTTTTTTGAGACGGTGTCTCACTGTGTCGCCCAGGCTGCAGTTCAGTGGTATGATCTCAGCTAACTGCCAGCTCTGCCTCCCGGGTTCACACCATTCTCCTGCCAAAGCCTCCCGAGTAGCCGGGGCTACAGGCACCCACCACCACGCCCAGCTAAATTTTTGTATTTTTTTTTTATTAGAGACGGGGTTTCACCGTGTTAGCCAGGATGGTCTTGATCTCCTGACCTTGTGATCCGCCCACCTCGGCCTCCCAAAGTGCTGGGATTACAGGCTTGAGCCACCGCGCCTGGCCTAATGAGCAGATTTTACTGAATTTGTTTTCAAGACATCTTAGAGGAAACATTTAATAGTCCTCTGTTACTTGTAATAATTTAGGTTGTTGAATCTCCATGAGACCTTCTAAATACTCTTTACTAAAGAATAAGTCTTAGTGATCCACCTGCCTAAAAAAATTGTAGATATTGAACATTTACCTTTTTGAATTCAAGTACTAGTTTTATACCATTTAATGCAATCACTTTATATTATATGCCAGCAAATTAAGACTTTTTAAGCAATGAATTGCCTGTTTAAAAATAATTTATATGGTTCTGCCAGACTTATGTATTTATTGATGCTTCAAAATTCAAGTGGCATATTAGTTAACCTATGTAGTTTTGTGGGGTGAGAAATGTCACCCAAGATTTATCTGATTTCAAAATCCCTGTTTATTTTTACTTCTTCACATGCTGCTCAGCATATAAGAATGTCATTTTCAAAGTCCTTGAACATTTTAGTGGTTTTTACACAAAGCTGCTTTTGTATTTTATTAATGGAAGAAATTTTCAAAAAATGTTAAGACTTTCTAACATAGTTACTTTTACCCAAGAACCAGATTTGGGGGAAGAAGGTAATTGGAATTTGGATATGCCACATTTGAAATGCTTGTGAAATATCCAAATGTAAATATATCGGTAAGCTGATATATGAGTTGAGAGATCTAGATAAAAAAAATTCTAGGATAAAGGGTATGATTTCAGAGTGATCAACATGAAAAACAGTAATTTAAGTTGTAGGGAGAAGGCACAGAATGAGAATAAAATAGTGCCCAATGGCAGAACCCTGAGAACAGCAATGTTTAAGGGAATCTGATGAGAAGAACAGCACACAATGGAGACAAGGAAGAGTACCTGTAGTGGTAGCTGAAATCCTGTAAAAGTATTAGGTCATGAAAGCCAGGAGAATATTAAGTTGTAAGTGATTGATGTTATCAAATACTGTAGACAGATCAAGTAATATGAACATTATGCACCCACTACTTTTAACAACAGAAATGATTAGTGCCTTTGGTGAGAACCATTTCACTGGTATAGTAATCAAGACTTTGGTAAGTTAAGATGTGGGTATTGTATCTCTCTGTTATTTGGTTATCTAATTTCTGAATTTCTTGTCAAATTGTCACAATCAGCAAATAACCCCGTCTCCAACCACCCCCAAAATGTCCTTTTCCAGTAGAGCTACGTGTCACTAAGTCTTTTAAGACCTTTGACTATGAAGGGAATAAGATGAGTCAGTAGCTGGCTATGGAGGCTGCCACTTGTTTTTTCTTTTTAATAAGAGTGATTTTTGAATATTAGGTGCCAGTAGTCAAAAATTGAGTAAAAGCTGAGGTTGAAGATAAAGGCAGAAAATATTGAAGGGGCATTTTTAGCAGATGGTTGGTAAGCATGGATTTAGTTATCAACAAATCAGCCAAAATAGCCCAATGCATCCATTTCATAATAGAGATGATCTTGCTAGTTATATCTAAATTATAAAAGTTTACTTTCTATAAACTCCTGAATCCTACATTCATTACTACATAAGGGACAACCTTGATGGTGACCTTGACAAAATTTGATATCTGTTGTCAGGCACTACTCACATTTCTTTTGACTTTTCTCTGCTTCCATGGGTGACCAATCCTTTGACTGATGTAGTCATATTTTAGATGTTATTTCATTAATTTTTATTATTTTCTTGCTGACCTTGTAACTATAATGTATTTTAAGAATATTATTTAAAATAACATTTATTTTCTATTTTGCTTTTGTTGAACACGAATCTTATTTGCATTATTTTTTGATTCTTGGAGGAAAACTCACTGTATCTCCCAAGTTCTGAGAAATCATCTATAGTTTGTTAAAGAATTAAGAATGAAAGAGCCAATGCTTATTCTCATATGTCAACTGTTTAAAGCTACTGGATTAGGAAAATATTGTTTAGAATAAAGAAACTTACTTATAATATTTATTAAATATTAAAGAAATTTATTGAATGCCTATTTTGTAGGCCAGGAGTAGAAATGTACAGTTGAAAAACTATGATAGCAAAGATCCTTTCCTTCATGGTTTGTAGCTTAATAAGAGGCACCAAATTAAACAATTATACAAATACTTTTTGATGACTTCTTCGTGAATTGATGTAGAGATGGTATAGAGCTCACAATCAGACTTTATGCTGCAATTTCTCCAATTATTTCTTGGTTATATAAAGTTTGCTCTCTGGTTGGTGCCTCATCAATAACTCTTGGAAAAATAGCTCTTGAGTTCTTCACATACTTAATTGTTCATGTGTGAATTCTAAACTTCTGATTTTTAACTTTAGAGCCCCAGAGTTGTTTTTTGTTTGTTTGTTTTTTAAACTAGAGAAGGTTGCAATGCTGATCATTCTGTGTCTTTTTTGTTTTAGGTATGTAAGTTCATTATTCTTTTTAATTCTGGAAAGTTGTCTTGGATTATAGTTTTCTTTAATTATTCTGTTCCATTCCCTTGATTTTCTGCCTTAGGGTCTGCAAGTATACATATATTAATCTCCTTTGCCTGACTTCTGTGTTTGTCATTTACTCTCAAGTCATTTTTCCCTTCTCTCCTTTTTATTTGTTTCATTTTTATCACTTTTCCTCTGCGTATTCTATTTCTCCTACTCTGTTTTCCACGGTGTCTGTTTACTCTTGTGCTCCTTCTAATTTAATCTGTATTTTCTAGTATTATTTTCTTTCTAGTTCTTGTTTGTATTCTTTCAGACAACTTCTCATATCTCCCTCTTTTTTTGGTCATCTCATTTCTGAGCTTTTTGTCAAGAGCTGTGAAGGGGCTGGAATTTTTACCCTGCTTGCAAGCTAAAAACTTAGCTTGCCACAGTTTCAGGAATCAGATGCACAACATAAGACTCTTGGATCAGAGCTGAAAGACTTTATAACTGACCAGAGGAAATCTCCTGAGTGATTCATAGCTTCTTTATATCAGCCAGGACCTACTGAACTAAACTCTGAGACTTTTTATTGTCATCTTTGAAAGGATCTAATATTGGCAAGATGGACCATAGGAGGAATTTAGTCATAAGGTGCCACTAAGACATTGTTTGGGAGATATTTTTGAACTTATTTCCCTTGGCCTGCAACCCTTTCTTCTTCTCTTCATTAGTAGGCAGCAAAATTAAGATGACTCATTGCCTGATTGACTATACAGTTTTGTCAGAATATCCACTATTACTTCTCAAGCACTCTTCTCAAATCCTATTAATTGGACCATGGGACTAGGTATTTTATTCTCCAGAAATCCACATATCTTGTCAGCATTCCATTTTGTTGTCAGATCTGTCAAGTACTGTGAAGGGTCTGAGATGTTACCCTATTTGCAAAGATAACAGATTAGTTTCATGGATGCTGACAGATGACCTGAGACCCTTGATTCAGAGACAGAAGAAGGCTTTATTACATACAGCAAAAGCAATAACCACAATGTCCACATATTTGCACTGGTTGCCTGAGCCTCAGTTCCCACAGGACAACTTGGAGGGCCAGATAACACCTGTACCCTGAATGGGTTGTGGTAAAGAGAGGAACTGAGGGTCAAGGGCCCAGCACTTTTGGAGCAATTAGTAAACATTGTCACAATCAGCAAACAACCCAGTCTTCCAACCAACCCCAAAATGTCTCCTTCCAGTCAGAATATCCTTTTCCTCCTCTCAGAAAGAGAGTATCTGGTGTTGCAGTCTGGTTTAACCACATTCTTCTTGTTATCCCTTTCACATCAGATATCCACGGGGAACTGCTCTTCATCTACCTCAACTCTGTTCTTTTGTATGAGAAATTTCTATCACTTGATAACCCAGTGCCAAGATGTAGAGGAGAATAAATTACCAGAGAATGTCTAGAGGCCAGCCTCTATGGATGCCTATACCAAATGGACTCCAGAGCTGCCCTGTTATTACCTTACCATCTGTGGCTGGCCCTGGAATGGCATTACAGTTTTCTGACACAATGCAGTCAATGGTTACACCCAGGGAAGAGTAGAGAAAGGAAAAGGGCACAAACAGAAAGTTCTCCCCACCTCTGCTTATCCCTGTTAGTGCCATGAGGTCTTCTTCAGCTCTAGGCTGCACTTTTCTGCCTTCTCCCATTCAAGTGATCTCCGTCTCCCCAGGGGTGTTGGAGAATTTTTAATTAAAGTCTAGAATCCCTCCTCCTTTATGTCTTTGAGTTCTTTGAATAGGGTTTATAGTAGGCAACTTGCAGCTCAGGTTAGTTTGTTCAAGTTCCAGACAAGATGATATTTAGTTTTGAAGACCTGGTTCAAATTTTGTCTCCTAAAAGTATTCTGGATACACTAATTATACTTGGCTATCGGCACTAAATCTCAGTAGAATTTATTCATACAGGTACTTTAAAATTCATTAACAATCATATTATTTAACTTTTCTGCTGTTGTTAATTTCTACCTTGTAGGTAGGACTTACATCTTATCCTTGTAATATAACCCCACAACTTTGGAGTAAGTTGGTCTGAAATGTTGGTGTTTCCAAATCGATTTTAATGGCAAGATTATTTTCACCTGGTCTCATGTTGATTACTTGGACATTACTGTGGAAGATCCAAAATGAAGTTGATTATAGAACTGAGATCTTGATTTTTCCATTTTTCTCTAGCATTATCCATAACCAAACTTCAGATATGATTATATGACATTAAGTTAGCCTTACGTTGGAAGATGTGCCAGTGTGCAGTGTATAAAATGCTAACATTATTTTCTTTTGACTTCTTTTTACAGAATCAGATTATTCATATTACAACTTAATCCTGAAGAAAGCTGGACAGTTTCTAGACAATTTACACATCAACCTCTTAAAGTTTGCTTTCTCTATAAGGGCATACTCCCCAGCTATTCAGATGTTTCAGCAGGTGTGTAAAAATACCCAGTCTGTATTTGACAAAGAGGCACGCTAGCAATGGACATAGGGCTCTTTAATATGAACATCTTTAGTTCAAAATGATCTGAAGTTTATAGTTGGTTCCATAGCCTATCATTGATTATATTATTATTGTTGTCATTTATTATAATGTAACTGAATATATTCTGTAGTTTTTATAGTTATTTGGGATAAGGAAATTATGAGGACAAATCATTGAAATGAAGTATCATAAAATTTTAATATAATTTTTTCAATAACTATGAAGCATGTCTTTCCTGGGATAAAATTGATTTTATTAAAATATGTGTTAGATTCTGCCTACATATAGATGTTTTTTTACTTTAATTAGAGCAATAACTTAATAGTAGTTGATGAGTTATTTTAATCAAAGTAATGTATGAGTTTTAAAATCATATTGTAATTATGAACTACTGTAGCTAAATATAATCTTTGAAATCTTAGATTGCAGCTGATGAGCCACCACCAGATGGTTGTAATGCATTTGTGGTTATTCATAAGAAGCACACCTGTAAAATTAATGAGATTAAAAAGCTGCTGAAGAAAGCTGCTTCAAGGTAAATTAATAATAGCCTATAATGAAAGAAGTGGTTATAGAGGGGAGAATTCAATAGCAGAAACTTCTTACAATAAAAAAGTTTAATATTCTAAGACATTGTATATTCAAGAATGTGATTTGTATTGAAAACCTTAATATATCTGAGAATGTTTTGTCTTGATTAGCTTTTGATTTTAGCAAATAAATTGTGCCAAAATAACATAAAATATATGAAATGTTTCATATAAGCATAACTTGTTTTTTGAAATAAACATGCAAAACTATGAATTTATTTGGCCTATAGCTCTTTAAATATAAACTGAATATATAAACTGAATAACAAAGTAATCAAAACAATAGATGAGGTTGCTTCCTATATTCAAAACTATTTTTTTTTGCTTTTTTGCAAGTATTAAAAAATGGCAAATCAGAAGTAAATTATTTATTAGTGATTTTTTAGAGTAATACTACCAGTATATTTTTATTGCCTGATTATTTATACTTTAAAAAATAATAAAGTAGTTTTTTTAATTTTGAAAGAGCTCTATTAAACAGTAATATATATTTATGCATATTAATACTTAACTCACTTGTTAACAAACCATTTCTAACATTTTCTTATACTTGTATTGAATTTAATATACAAAAGGCTTTTATTTTTATGTAGCCAAATTTTCCTGTGTATGTGACTTTTATATTGTTTTTATACTAACAGTTTTTCCCAAACCTGATTGGGAGATTTTACTAATTCTTTCTGTAGCTTTCTAAAAGTTTTTCCTTTTATTTTACATTAAACTTTTAATCTATCTGTAATTTATTTTCATCAAAAGATAAGAATCCAACCAGATTTTTTTCCTCAGGTAGCTAGTCAATTGTATTCATTATATTTATATTATGGTCTATTTCATAGCTCTTTGTTCTGCTCCATTTTCTATTTCTTATAGTAGTGCCATACTGTTTTAATATTTATTGCTTTATTATCCAGTTTCTGACAGGAGGATTTCTTCTTCATTGTTGCTCTTTTTTCCTCCAGATTGCCTTAGCTCCTTGTATTTGTTGATGCTTTTAAGTTAACATTAGAATCCTTTTCCTCCCCAGGCTCCCCTTCCCCAAAAGCCTTGTTAGGGTTTAATTAGAATTATGTTAAAAGTATTGGTTAATTTAGGAAAAATTTACATGTGTGTTGTATTGAATCGCTTATCAATAACATGGTATGTTTCCCTGTTCACACCTGCTTTTAAAACTTAAAGGCAGAAATAATTGCTTTATTTTATCAATTATTTTTTCATCTATTGAAATGGATACAAGGTTTTTCTCATTGGACATACTAATGTATTACAAAATACTTTGAAATATTATACCTTCTTTTCAATTCTGAGGAAAACTACTGATTATTAATGGTGTGGGATTATCTTAATTTGCTTTTGAATTAAGATTGCTTTCATTTTGTTTTCATGTTTCTGAATAAATGAATAGCTGTACATTTATTGAAATTATTTGACATATTTAATTTTTATCAGTCATTCTGCTTTCATAAAGTGAATTAGGCAGCCATATTATTCTTATTCTGGATGAGTTAATATAGGAATTATCTATTCCTTTATGGCATTGTTAGACTCACTATAAAATTGTTAGCACTAGTGTATATTTTTTCCTTTCCTAGTGCATCTTTTAAAGGAAATTTTGTAATGTTTAAAATTTATTGTCATTGGTTTCTGATGTCAACTTTTATAATCGTAGAAACTAATGTATCTTGAAGATTACAAAAAAATTAACATCAAACTATTAGGAAAGTCCATCTGCCATGGGCCCTGTGAGTCCTTGCATGTTCTTTCTTGGTCTGACCAGCAAAAAATGCTTTACCTGGGCCATTTCTCAGGGTTGTATTTGGAGTGAGCAATCTTGAGCAATGAGGTAATGTTTGTTTTTGGGACTGGGGACAGGGAGCAAGCAAGTTTTATTGCTTACTATAAAACAGTGCTTCCCCAAGCCCAGTGTTCCTTAACGGAAACATATGCCAACTCTGTAGGATCCATCTAAGTCCATATCTTTTCACCCCCTATGGGACTTTGGGGGCAAACATAATAATGCTTATACTGCTTGCTCTATGTCATAACCAGTAAAGTCATTTGTCTTTGACCCAGGAGTCTTATGACTTCTATCAGAATCCATAAAAGAATAAAAGGCTAACTTACTAGTTTGTAAGTCAGGTAAAATCACACCTTAGACTTTTACAGTTCTTGATAGTTTTGGAGACTGTCATGGGTGGGATGTTGACTGACACATAGCTTCTGGAAGAGGAAGTTCCTAAGGGCCCATGGGTCGAGAAGAAAAAAGGTCAATACTTACATTTCTTCCCACTGCCCACCTCTTTCTCCCTGTACTCTTGGTGGGTGATAGCAGTCTCCTGATTACTGTGTTGTAGTCTCACCCATGTTCCTTGATCTGGGCTCCTAAGGAAAAGGCACTCAAACTTGACTCATTTAATGGTTTATTGTTTCAGCTCTGATTATATAACTGGTATTGGTATTTTACATGCTTACACTGTGAATGCTGTCAATGTTTGTGAAGCCCAGAGGGAAACTGTCATTCAGAGACTACCACACATAGACACCCCCAGGTGGTGCAGCAGAAACAACAAAGAATCAATCCCAGGAGGAGAAAGGACAATTACAACTTTATATAGACTTCATAGCTGCTGGACTACCCCGAGAGACTGTTTCCAAGTATAATAGTGCCACCTGCCTGACTCAGCCACTTAGTACACCCCTTTTTAAAATGAGCAGTTCTTAAGCTGCTGCTAAGCTCTTGTTGAAACTGAACGCCTGACCCATGGAGGCCTTGTGACTCTACCACATGACATTTACATTTTCACGTAGTTCCACTAGGAGTCAGTGTCTGGCAAGGTAAAAGGGACCCAACAAGCCTCCCTGCTCAAATGGAAATTATATATCCAGAAGCCCAGCTTCTAAGCCCTAGCATGGTATCAGGTATATGTGAAAAAGTGACAGCTACTCTTTTGGGAGTGAACTAAATAACCCATTTCACTACCTGAAGTAAGGTCGCTGGCTCAAAAGGGCCCTCAGTTCACAGCGGTTTCCCTAAATGTGTGGGCCAGGCTGCTGGGATGTTTAGCTAAGTTAACAGCTGGTGGGATCTTTGAGCTGCCTCTGCTACCATTCCACCAGGCGTAAGCCTTGTAAAACCAAAAGCTGAAGTGGTCAGTCTACTCAGTAGGCAGAACTCAAGGCCGTCATCCTCTCTCTGAACAAAATCTGACCCCTTGGTGAAATATAATACATTTATACTGACTCTTGTGCTGTTGCCAATGGCCTACCTGTCTGGTCTGCCACTTGGAAGACTACAGATGGGCAGCTTAAAAATACCACTCCTTGGGGCTTGCACGCTGTGAAAGTAATTTGCACTTGCCCATCTGACAGTCTGGTTTACTCCTATAGATGTACATATTATAGACCCATTCCCTGGTAAGTATGAATAGAGACAAAATGACTATGCCAAGACTATGTGAGGCCCTGACTGCTCTTTACCATGGCCTTTTCTCAGGGTGTTTTCAGTGAGTGACTTTGAGGGATAAGTTAATGTTTCTTCCTGGGACAAAGGGCAGCTTACTTACTGCTTATTATTAAATGATGGGTTCCCCACACTCAGTGTTCTTTAGATGTGATCCATACCCACTGCCTGTGTAGAATTCTTGTGGGTCCATCATACTTCTCCCTATGGAATGTGGGGCCATGGGGAACCCATGTTAACATACTAATGTTCATGTTGCTTGCTATGCCACAAGTAATCAAGCTCTTTGTTTCTGACTCAGAAGTCTCTGTCTTTTGCCAGAATCCATGAAACAATGAAAAGCTAACGTATTAGCTTGTAAGTAGGGTAAAACAATTCTGCAGCCTGACAGAAACATTCTCCCCCTCTCTGTCTGTAAAGAGCAAAGTTAATAATTTTGTTTTCCTTTTGTGAACTTTAGGCATATACTCTTGGGTTTGTGACACCTTATCAATATTGGTCAATGTTTTTTTCTTATTTAAGCATATAATTTATGTTTTTACATAGGTTATTTATAGTAATATGAATATTTTAATTTTTTCCTCTCTGTAGATATGTTTCTCCTTCCTAGATTTTCTTTAGTTTTCGTTTTCTTTCAGTTTTTCCAGATTAGGTTTTTATCTTTTTTAAAGAAATGACTGACAAATTTTTTCTGCTTTTTTATTCTAATCTAATACGTTTTGCATTTATATATTTTCTTCTGTCTGTGGTTGACCTAAACACTTGGTTTGGTTTTTTTTTTTTCTCAATTATAACATATTTAGGTCATCAATGTTGCCTTTCTTTACTATGTGGTATTCTCATTGTCCCAATTTCTTAAAATTCTTCTTAACAGTAGTTTTATTTACATGTTGGAAAGTAGAGTGACCACTGGGAGAAAGTTATACTCATTTAGGATGGTAATGATTGCTGTCACTTTCCCCCAGATATATAACTCATATTTTATTTTGTTTTATTTATTTATTTTTTTGAGATAAGGTCTCGCTCTAGTGCCCAGGCTAGAGTGCAGTGATGCAGTCTTGGCTCACTGCAACCTCTGCTTCCCAGGCTCAAGTTGCACTTCTGCCTCAGCCTGAGTAGATGGGACTACAGGTGCAAACCACCATGCTCAGCTAATTTTTGTATTTTTTGTAGAGACGGGGTCTTGCTATGTTGCCCAGGCTGGACTCAAATTCCTGAGCTCAAGCAATCTGCCTGCCTCAGCCTCCCAGAGTGCTGGGATTACAGACATGAGCTACCACTCCTGGCCTTCATTCACATTTTAATATTATGTCTATAAAGTTTTGGGGTAGTTCCAGACCATAGATTTTTGAACCAGGGAATAGGAAATAGGGAGAGATGAAGAATCAGTTTACTCTTCTTTTTTTACTGGCATGTTCTTGTTTTAAGTGGTAAAGTTGACTGTCAGTTATGATTCTAAGTTGAACAGCATAGGTTTTATAGTTAGTAGACTTTACTCCCAATTTATGATATAAAGTTATTATTAGTTTGCAACTTCATTAAGAATTTTTGTCTCTGAGTCTTTGTAAATATTTTTGGAGATACTGTAAAATTTAGTGTCAGGGACTGCTCTCCAAATGCCACTTCAAATCAATATGACCGTCTTTTTTGTGGCTTTAAACTTTTGTCCCAAATGGAAAGCTGTATGTTTAAAATTAAAAAAAAATCCTATATGGTCATTCTAAAAGAATTCAAATACTTTAGAAAAATGCAAAGTAGAAAGGGAAAATGGCCCATAATTCTGCTAACAGTTTAATATATGTTCTTTTTTAATGCATATATTCATATACAGATATACTTAAAAAAACATTTATTGTACTATAAACGATATCTTAGATCCTTCTCCCATAAAGTTATGTGTTCTTACATGTAAATAAATAAACTTACTGGTATGTACCAATTTTATGTGTTAGGCTGTTTTTGTGTTACTATAAAGAAATACCTGAGGCTGGATAATTTATAAGTAAAAGAGGTTTAGTTGGATTATGGTTCTGCAAGCGATACAAACATGGCATTAACATCTGCTTGGCTTCTGGTGAGAGCCTCAGGAACCTTACAGCCATGACAGAAGGTGAAGCTGGAACAGGCACATCAGATAGTGAGAGCAGGAGCAAGAGAGAAAGGGGGGCCCCTGGGAATTGCATTTCAACATGCGATTTGGAGGGGACAAATACCTAAACCATATCATTCTTTTCCTAGCCCCCAAAATCTCATGTCCTTCTCACATTGCAAATTACAGTAATTTCTTCCCCATGTCTTAACTCATTCCAGTATCAAGTCCAATGTCCTAAGTGCCATCTGAGACTCATCTGTTTCCACTTATGAGGCTGTAAAATCAAAACAAGTTATTTACTTCCAAGGTACAGAGATGGTGCAGGCATTGGGTAAACATTCCCGTTACCAAAGGGAGAAATCGGCCAAAAGAAAAGAGTAACAGGACCCATGCAAGTCTGAAACACAGTAGGCAGGCACTAAATCTTAAAGCTGTCATGTAATCCTTGACTCCATGTCCCACATCCTGATGTACATCCTGGTGGACTCCCTAGGCCTTGGGCAGCTCCAGCACTCTAACTTTGCAGGATACAACACACGTGGCTGCTGTCATGGGCTGGGGTTGAGTACCTCTGGGTTTTCCAGGCACAAGATGCAAGCTGCTGGTGAGTCTACCATCCTTGGGTCTGAAGGGTTGCAGCCCTCCCCTCCACTATCTCCGCTAGGGAGTATCCAGGTAGGGACTCTGTGTGGGGGTTCCAACCCCACATTTCCTCTATGCACTGCCCTAGTAGAATATCTGTGGGGGCCTTGCCTGTGTGGCAGGCTCCTGCCTGGGCACCAGGCTTTTCCATACATCCTCTGAAATCTAGATAGAGGCCTCCAAGCCTCCTTCATGCTTGTCTCCTGAGCATCTCCAGACATGAGACCATGTATAAACTGCTAGGGCTTATGGCTTGTGCCCTCTGGAGCTGTGACCTGAGCTTTACCTGTGCCCCTTTGAGCCGAGGCTGGAAGTGGAGCAGCTGGATGCAAGTTGTAGCCTGCTGGCATGGCACAGGGCAGTGAGCATTCTTTCCTTTTAGGCCTCAGAGTGTATGATGAGAGGGGCTGCCTTATATATCTCTGAAATACTTTCCAGGCCTTTTCTTCATTGTCTTGGCTGTCAGCTCCTTGGCTCCCTTTTAGTCATGCAAATCTCTCTAGCAAGTGGTTGCCCAATAGCCCACTTAGATTCTTCCCCTTGAAAATGGGCTTTTTCTTTTCTGGCTAGGGCTGCAAATTTTTCAAACTTTTACGTTCTGCTCCCCTCTTAAATATGAATTCCAACTTAAAGCCATTTCTTTGCTCCCGCATCTGAACATATATTGTTAGAAGCAGCCAGACCACTTCTTGAAATACTTTGCTGCTTCAAAATTTCTTCCACCAAACATCTTAAGTCATCCCTCTTAAGTTCAAACTTCCACAGATCCCTAGGGCATAAGCACAATGCAGCCAAGTTATTTGCTAAGGCATAACGAGGGTGACCTTTACCCCAGTTGCCAAAAAGTTCACCTGCCATGTAGTAGATGCTGAAAAATATTGAGTGAATGATACTATAATGAAATGAATAAATAGGTTTCATTATTCCACTCCTTGTGGTAGATATGTATGTAGTTTACAGTAAACAATATCTAATGGAACTTCCTTGTACATGTATCTTTGCATAGTTACCTTGGTTATTTTCTTAAATTTCTAGAACTAAAATCTCTAGGTAAGTACATGTATATTAAAATGTATACTCCAAAATTGTCTTCAGAAAGCTGAAGTTTTACACTCTACTTCTAAAATTTTTACCAATGCTAATTTGTATTAATTCTCTTTAACACTTTAGTCAGTTAAGTAAATTGCTACTTTTAAATATAATTATTGAATTTTTAAAGGTTGCTTTCCTCTTATCTAGCCATCCTCTATAGGTATAATTTTTCTACCTATGATATATCCAAGCAGTTCCTGAATTAATCATTAAAGCAAATTTTGAAAGTTATGTGTCTATAGGTACAGGAAGGAAGGTACTGTCAATTACAGACTCAGCAAATGGTAGAGAGCCCTTACCTTTGTGTGTAAAGTCTGTTCCATTTCCTCTAATTTTTCCTTTTATATTCAGCCTCAACATTTATCTGCTAGCATAGTTTTATTGGCAGCCTTTCTAGTTTTCTTTTGAGATGGAGTCTCACTCTGTTGCCCAGACTGGAGTGCAGTGATGCGATCTCGGCTCACTGCAAGCTCCGCCTCCTGGGTCCATGCCATTCTCCCACCTCAGCCTCCCGAGTAGCTGGGACTACAGGCGCCTGCCACCATGCCTGGCTAATTTTTTGTATTTTTAGTAGAGACGGGGTTTCACCATGTTAGCCGGGATGGTCTCGATCTCCTGACCTCATGATCTGCCTGCCTTGGCCTCCCAAAGTGCTGGGATTACAGGCATGAGCCACTGCGCCCAGCTGCCTTTCTAGTTTTCAACAGTAGTAAATTCTTTGAAGGAAGAATTTCTCAGACTTACATTAAAATTTAAGATTCCTTATATAAATTACTAAATGTACTTCTATGATACTGATAAAAAATGATAATCCAGCTGCTATGTAAGTGACATTTGAGTTCCAAGATTTCAGTAAAAATTTATGAGAATAATTTTAATAGTTTCATGCAAGAATCTTTCACTTCTTTTCAAATGTGAAGTATGATTTTGTATCCTTTTAGCATTTATTAATAGCATCTCACGAAGAAAAACAGCAAATTCAATGTCTCTTATTTTGCACATTCGTGTCTCTTCATCTGTTATGAAGTGAAATTCTATTTGGGGCTAAGATTCTATTTATTTTATGCTTCAGCTATCCAAGCATTGACAGTAGTATTTTAAAAATCACATCATGAATACCAGTAATCAAGTTAAAGTGGATAAATGTGTGATGATTTTATACTTGAATGAAAAGTTTATTTAAAAAGTGGAAGGGTATACATACTGTACATCTTCTCCTAGTGCATTTCTGTAAACTAAGGATGCTTGAATGTTATAATTTTACAGACTTTTAATAAACACATTTCTATATTGCTGTTGAGTAATGTCACAAATTCTAAGCCAAATAACTGTGGAAATCTCTCAAATTATTCTGTTAGTCAATAAGATTGAATGCTTGAATGATTTTGACTTAGAATATGTTGAATCAGTAAGTAGTTAAGCCAGAATTGAATCCAATTCTGCGTGATTTCAAAACCCACCTTCTTTTCACGAACATGCTGTAGGAATGTTACTCATACCCTTTTTTCTTCTGTCCTTAACATTTGTTATCCAAATGTGGTAATTGACTGAATGATTGTAGACATCAGAATTCACTAAATAAAAGGTTATTTTTCAACATCCTTGTTACTCTGAACTTCCTTATCTCTTGGTTTGCTTTCTACCTGTATAAATTGCCAAAACATATGGGCTTTGGAATTCCATAAACATGAGTTGAAATTCTGGCTTTCCATTTGATCTTTTCCTGAATAGTTAAGTTATCTGAACCTCAGAAACTTAAAAGTTTCAGTGATGGTAGCTGTCTAATTTTTCTTGTGAAATAGAATTTACTAATAAGTGTAAAGAACCTAGCACAGTGCCTGGCAAATAAGTCAATTAAAGTCCCTTACTGATGATAGTGCTAGACCATAAGAGTCCTGGTTTCTTTGCTTATACTTGGGGATTTGATGAGTACTTGTTCATACTAAGTACTGATAATCTTTGAATAAGGTAGTACTTTTGCTTTGATCCTTAAATATTTGTACCTTGTTTTCAGGAAATAGGAGCTGTAATGAAACATTATAACCTTCTAACTGAATAAAATACAAATTTTATTTCACTGAGAATTGTGCTGCCATTATGTTATTGTTTAAAGATAATAAACCTTGTTGGGAAATAAAATATTTTTAATATTAGATTTGGGTTAACCAAATTGTTTTCTTTCTTTTCTGTCATTTAGTTCAAGTTATGTGTACAAAGTCATCACATGAAATTTAAATTCCTTTTCTGTGATTATATATATTATGAATTGTTTGATAAGCAGCAATTATACAGAATTGATACGCCGTTGACTTTCAATTTTTTCAAAACTTTGTGTTTTGCTTTTATCTTAGGACTAGACCTTATCTATTTAAAGGAGATCATAAATTTCCTACAAACAAAGAGAACTTACCAGTGGTGATTCTCTATGCTGAAATGGGTACTAGAACATTTAGTGCATTTCACAAAGTATTGTCTGAAAAAGCTCAAAATGAGGAAATTCTGTATGTTCTTCGCCATTATATTCAGGTATGTGTTCAAGGTTACTTTTGGCTGTAGAAAAAAACAATTATTATGATAATTGTCTTACTAGATTTAAATATTAATTTTCGCCAGAATAGTTATCTAACTTTTTTTAACTTAACAAATGTGAATTTCATGTGGGAAAAATATATTGGAATTCTGTCTCTTCTGGGGGTATCATGTCTATAATTCTTTGCCTTATATCTGGCACAAATTTAAAACTTGGATAAAAAACAAAAACAGACTTCAATAATGTGTATAATGCTTGCTAAGAATTTGCAATTAAGAAAGCTGATTTACTCAACATACTGATAATATATACAGTATTAGATCAAAGTGCAAAGCATGGTGTTGGAATACTGTTAATTCTTTCTTTTGAGACCTGACTACTTTTCATTCAGGTATCTGGTATGTGCTGTATTGTTGCCCGTTCCTCTAGCCTGCCATTGCTATATGACACTATCACATTTTTCTGTTTTAATGATTTCATAGCACTTATTACTATATCTCCTCGTTTATTTAACACTTTCAGAGCACATACGTACACACACACAAACACACACACACGTGCATGTGAATATAATGGCCATTAGAGGAAGGACTTTGCTTTGTTACTACTGTCTTCCCAACATGGAGTGCTTTAATTTGCATTTCCCAAATTATTAAGATTATATGCTAATATTTAATCTAATTAAAACCTTACAAATATATTTGTAAATTGCCTGTCCATAGCCTTTGCCTATTTTTGAATTGGATTCTTTTTTTCTCATTGGTTTATAGGTATTTTTAACATATTTTGAATACTAATCTTTTCTTCCATACTTTGCAGCATCTTCTCCTAGTGCATTTCTGGTCTTCTGATATTTTCTTAAAACTTGTTTATGACATCTTTTACAAATATTACTTGTGATATAGTCAGATTTACTCAACTTTACCTTAACGATTTCCTTTATGCTCTTATAAGGACATTCTCTTGTAAGAGTTGAAGTTCTATTTTTTGTTTTGGTTTTTAATCCATCTGGAATTTATTTGAATATACTACTGGGTGGAGATATAATTCTGTTTTTTCCATATGGAAAATTATTGGTCTTCACATACTTCGTTGAACAGTCAAGTCTTTATTCTACTCCATCATATGCTAATTTTTCATATAGACATGTATATGTTTTTAGACTTTCCATTCTGTTGCAGTGATATATATGTCTATTCTACACAAATATAACATCATTTTAATTGCTGTAGCTTTAAAATATATTTTGATATCTGGTAGTATAACTCTGCTTCTTAATTTTTGTTTTTCTAAATATCTTGGCTGTTCTTGCATGATATGTAGCCATGTTAATTTTAGAATTAGTTGGCCAGGTTCCATGAAACATGTTGGGATTTCATACGGGAATGAATTGGACCTTTCTGATGAATTTTGAAGAGACTTTTTCTTCATATATATTGAGCTTTGCCTTCTATGAAGATATTTTTATTTCACAATCTAGTCGGATGTCTTTTTGAAAAGTATCATCTGTGATGTACAATGTTGGGTTTCAACAATCACACAGAGTCATCTGTCAGTCACCTTAGTACCATCCCATTCACATACAGATTCTTGAAGGAACATATGTTTTCAATTCACTTGGATAAATGCCTGGAAGTTCTATTGCTGAGTTGTATGGTAAGTCAATGTTTAACTTCGTAATAAACTATACCAAACTGTCTCTCAAAGTGGCTGTACAATTTTTCGTTCCCCTTAGCCAGGAAAGATAATTTTGCTGCTCTAAATCCTAACCACCATTTGTTAATGTCAGTTTTTTTATTATAGCTGTTCTAGGTACACAGTGGTATTTCACTGTGGTTTTAATTTGCATTTCTCTAATGACTAATGAAGTTGTCTGGCTTTTCATGAGTTTCTTTTTGGTGAACTTTTTTTGTTGAGTTTTCAGAGTTCTTTTTATGTCCTAGATATAAATCGTTTATGAGATACATGATTTACAAACATATTCTACCAGTTTGTGAATTATGTTGTAATTCTCTTAATGTGTTTTGCAGAGGAAGAGTTTTTAATTTTGATTAAGTCCAGTTCATCATGTGTTTATAGATTATATTTTTCATAGTGTATCTAAAAACTCATCACCCATCTCAAGGTCATGCAGATTTTATTCTAGGCATTTTATAGTTTTATGTTTACACGTAGGTTTATGATCCATTTAAGGTTTGTGCAACTTGTGAGATAGATGTTGAGATTTATTTTTCTACATATGGATACCTAGTTGTTTTAACATTTGTTTAAAAGACTATCCTTCTCCATCGAATTTCCTTTATCCACTTGTAAAATATAAATGACTGTATTTGTATGGGTCTATTTCTGGCTTTGCTTTTCTGTGTCATTGATCTATCTGTCTATCCCAACATCAGTACTACACTGCTTGATTACTCTAGCTTTATAGCCTTGAGATCAGGTTGTGTTAGTCCTCCAGCTTCGTTATTCTTCTTCAGAATTGTTTTAGCTAATCTAATTCCTTTGTCTCTTCCTGTGAACTTTAAAATCGGCTTGTCTGTATCTACAAAAAATCTTGCTGGCATTTTTTTTTTTTTTTTTTTTTTTTTGAGACGGAGTCTCGCTCTGTCACCCAGGCGGAGTGCAGTGGCGCAATCTCGGCTCACTGCAAGCTCCGCCTCCCGGGTTCACGCCATTCTCCTGCCTCAGCCTCTCCAAGTAGCTGGGACTACAGGCGCCCGCCACCACGCCCGGCTAATTTTTTTTGTATTTTTAGTAGAGACGGGGTTTCACCGTGGTCTCGATCTCCTGACCTCGTGATCCGCCCATCTCGGCCTCCCAAAGTGCTGGGATTACAAGCGTGAGCCACCGCGCCCGGCCTCTTGCTGGCATTTTGATTGAGATTACATTGAACATATAAGTTAAATTTGTGAGAGAACATCCTAAAAATATTCAGTCTTCCAACTGAAAATTATGTCTCTTGATTTATTTAGACATCCTTTGATTTCTTTCATCAGTGTTTTTCTTCTTTTTCAACCTATATGCCATTTTTTTTTTTAACCTTATTTTAATGATTAAGACTTCTAGTCAATGTTGAATGGGGAGTGGTGAGGGAAGATATCCTTGCCTTTTTCCTGATTTGGGGAGAAAGCATTTGGTCTTCCACTATTAACTATCATATTAGAGGAAGGGTTTATTTTTAATTTTTTAAGTTCTGGTGTACATGTGCAGGATGTGCAGGTTTGTTACATAGGTAAATGTGTGTCATGGTGGTTTGCTGCACCTATCAACCTATCACCTAGGAATTAAGCCCAGCATGCACTGTGTAGTATTTTGTAGTGTACATGTACCACATTTTCTTTATCCATTTTACTATTGATGGGCATTCAGGTTGATTTCCATGTTTTTGCTTTGTGAAAAGTGTTGCAGTGAACATATGCATGCGTGTGTTTTTATGGTAGAGCAATTTATATTCTTCTGGGTATATACCCAGTTATGGAATTGCTGGGTCAAATGGTAGTTCTATTTCAGATTCTTTGAGGATTGCCACACTGCTTTAAATGAACTAGTTTACAGTACCACTGGCAGTGTATGTGCATTCACTGTTTTCTGCAAACTCACCAGAATCTTATTTTTTGACTTTTTAATAGTAGCCATTCTGACTGATACAGGATGGTATCTCATTGTGGTTTTGATCTGCATTTCTCTAATGATTAGTAATATTGAGCATATTTTCATATGCTTTTTGGCCATATCATAGGTCTTCTTTTGAAAAGTGTTCATGTCCTTTGCTCACTTTATTTATTTATTTTAGACAGAGTCTTGCTCTATCGCCAGGCTGGAGTGCAGTGGCGCAATCTCGGCTCACTGCAACCTCCGCCTCCTGGGTTCAAGCAATTCTCCTGCCTCAACCTCCCAAGTAGCTGGGATTACAGGCATCCACCAACATGCCCAGCTAATTTTTGTATTTTTAATGGAGACAGGGTATCAGCATGTTGGCCAGGATGGTCTTGATCTTTTGACCTCGTGATCCACCTGCCTCGGCCTCCCAAAGTGCTGGGATTACAGGCGTGAGCCACTGTGCCCATTCTTTGCTCACTTTTTAATGGGGCTGTTTATTTTTTGCTTGTAAATTTAAGTTGGTTGTAGATTCTGGATATTAGACCTTTGTCAGATACATAGTTTGCAAATATTTTCTCCCATTCTGTAGGTTGCGTGTTTACTCTGTTGATAATTTCTTTTGCTGCGCAGAAGCTCTTTAGTTTAATTAGGTCCCATTCGTCAATTTTTGTTTTTGTTGCAATTGCTTTTGGTGTCTTCGTCATGAAATCTTTGCCAGGGCCCATGTCCAGAATGGTATTTCCTAGGTTATCTTCTGAGGATTTTTATTTATTTATTTATTTTGGAGAAGGAGTCTCACTCTGTCACCCAGGCTGGAGTGCAGTGGCGCGATCTTGGCTCACTGCAAGCTCCGCCTCCCAGGTTCACACCATTCTCCTGCCTCAACCTCTCCGAGTAGCTGGGACTACAGGTGCCCGCCACCACGCCTGGCTAATTTTTTGTATTTTTAGTAGAGACGGGGCTTCACCATGGTCTCGATCTCCTGACCTCGTGATCTGCCCGCCTCAGCCTCTCAAAGTACTGGGATTACAAGCGTGAGCCACCACGGCCGGCCGAGGATTTGTATAATTTTAGGCTTTACATTTAAGGCTTTAATCCATTTTGAGTTGATTTTTTTTATGGCATAATGAAGGAGTCCAGTTTCAGTCTTCTGCATATGGCTAGCCAGTTTTCCCAGCACCATTTATTGAATAGGCAGTTCTTTCCCCATTGCTTGCTTTTGTCAGCTTTGTCAAAAATCAGATGGCTGCAGGTGTGTGACGTTATTTCTGGGCTCTCTATTCTGTTCTATTGCTCTGTATGTCTGTTTTTATGCCAGTACCATGCTGTTTTGGTTACTGTAACCTTCAGCTTTGTTCTTTTTGCTTAGGATTGCCTTGACTGTTCAGGCTCTTTTGTTCCATATGAAATTTAAAATAGCTTTCTCTAATTCTGTGAAGAATGTCATTGGTAGTTTGATAGGAATAGCCTTGAATCTGTAAATTGTTTTGGCAGTGTGGCTATTTCAACAATATTGATTCTTCCAACCTGTGAGCCTGGAATGTTTTTCCATTTGTTTGTGTCATCTCTGATTTCCTTGAGCAGTGTTTTGTATTAATAATTCTCGTTGTAGAGATTCACCTCCCTAGTTAGTTGTGGTCATTAGTATTTTATTTTTGTGGCAGTTGTAAATGGGATTACATTCCTGATTTGGCTGCCAATTTGGATGTTGTTGCTGTATAAAAATGCTAGTGATTTTTGTACATTGATTTTGTATCCTGAAACTTTGCTGAAGTTGTTTATCAGATCAAGGAGCTTTTGTGCAGAGACTATGGGATTGTCTAGATACGGAATCATGTTGTCTGCAAACAGGTATAGTTGACTTTCTCTTTTCCTATTTGGATGCCTTTTATTTCTCTCTTGCCTGGTTGCTCTGGCCAAGACTTTCAGGACTATGTTGAATAGGAGTGGTGATAAAGGGTATGTTTAAGTTCCTTATGTATTCTGATTATTAATCCCTTGTCAGATGGGTATTTGTCAAATATTTTCTCCCATTCTGTGGATTGGCTCTTCACTGTGTTGATTGTTTCCTTTGCTGTGTAGAAGATTTTTAGCTTGATGTTAACTCCACTTGTCTATTTTTAATTGTGTTGCCTGTGCTTTTGAAGTCTCACACAAAAAATTTTTGCCCAGACCAATGTCCTGGAGCATTTCTTCAATATTTTCCTGTAGTCATTTCATAGTTTTGGGTCTTATATTTAAGTCTTCAATCAATTTTGATTTGATATTTGTATATGGTGAGACATAGTGGTCTAGTTAGTTTCATTCTTCTGCATTATGGTTGTTCAGTTTTCATATTGAAAGGACTGCTCTTTCCCCAGTGTATGATCTTGGCATGTTTGTCGAAGATGAGTTGGTTCCAAATGTGTAGATTTACATCTGAGTTCTCTATTCTGTTCCATTGGTGCATTTGTGTGAATATGAATTCTAATCCATGAACATGGAATATCTTTCCATTTTTTGGTGTTCTCTTCGATTCCTTTCATCAGTGTTGTGGTTTTCTTTGTATTAATATAGGTCTTTCACTTTTTTGGTTAAATTAATTCCTAGGTATTTCATATTATTTGTAACTATTGTAACGTTTTCAGAATGTTGTTTGCTATTTGTGTATATAAATAGTACTGAATTTTGTATATTGATTTTATATCTTGTAACTTTACTGAATTCATTTATTGGTTCAAACAGTTTTTTGGTGGAGTCTTTAGGTTTTTCTAATATAAGATCATATTGTTTGCAGACAAGGGTAATTTTACTTCTTCCTTTCCAATTGGATGCCCTTTATTTCTCTTGCCTTATTACTCTGGCTAAGGCTTCTAGTATTATGTTGAATAAAAATAGTGAAAGGGGGCATTCTTGTCTTGTTCCAGATCTTTGAGGGATGGCTTTCAATTATTCCCTGTTTCCATATGATATTAGCTGTGGACTTGTCATATATGGCCTTAATTATTTTGAGGTATGTTCCCTCTATACCTAGTTTGTTGTGGGGGAGGGACTTGTCAGAAAGAGATGTTGAATTTAATCAAATGCCTTTTCAGCACATATTTAGACTGCCATATGGTTTTTGTGTTCTTGGTTCTTTTAATATGGTGTATTACATTTATTGATTTGTGTATATTGAACTATCCTGTATCCCTGGGATGAATCTCAGTTGATCATGGTGCATAATCTTTTTAAGTTGTTGCTGAATTCATTTTGCTAATATGTTGTTGAGGATTTTTACATCTGTGTTTCTTAGTGATGTTGGCATATAGTTTTCTTTTTTTGTTGTGTCCTTGTCTTGTTTTGGTATCAAGGTAATGCTGGCCTCCTAGAATGAATTTGGAGGTGTTCTCTCCTCTTCAAGTTACAGAGCAGAGTTAGAATTTCCAAGACTGGGGACGGCAGTCCTGCCTTTCCTCTTTGTCTTTGTCCTGAGGCATATTTCTCCCTTTAGGCACTCATGATGTTTCCCATGTGTGGTACTATCCCACAGCTCCTGAGTGTTCTGCTCAGTTTCTTGCTGTTGTTTGCTTTTTGGATTTTTTCCTTTCTTTCTCTACTACTTTTTCTTCCTAAATTCAATTTGAATAATTTCTATTGAACTGCCTTGTAGTTAACCAGTTCCTTTTTTTTTTTTCTTGAGGCAGAGTCTCGCTCTGTCCCCCAGGCTTGAATGCAGTGGTGCGATCTCAGCTCACTGCAGCCTCCGCCTCCTGGGTTCAAGCGATTCTCCTGCCTCAGCCCCCAAGTAGCTGGGATTACAGGCACACACCACCATGCCCGGCTAGTTTTTGTATTTTTAGTAGAGACATGGTTTCTCCATATTGGTCAGGCTGGTCTCGAACTCCTGAGCTCAGGCGATCCATCCACCTCAGCCTCCCATAGTGCTGGGATTACAGGGATGAGCCACTGCGCCCGGCCAGCCAATTCTTTCTTTGGCTATATCAAGTTTACTTATGACTCTGTTGAAGGCATTCTTTACTTCTATTACAGTGCTTTTAATTTCTATCATTGCCATTTGGCTCCTTCTTACAGTTTTAATATGTGTGATGAATTTGCCTCTCTCATCATTCATATGTTCTACTTTTTTCATTAGAGCATTTAACATGTTAATCATTATTTTAAATTCCCTCCTGAAAGTTTCAACTTCTTTTTTACATCTGATTTTGAAATTGTTGATTGATTTGTCTCTTCAGACTTTTGTTCCCTTGACTTCTTGGACATCTTGTGATTTTTGTTGTTGTTGAAAGCTCAACATTTTGTGTAGGAGCCTTGACCCTGCCTTTAGTGTAGGCCGTGCCTTTCATGTATGCAGGATTGAGCTGTTCTGGTCAGGAGTTGGGTTGGGTTTCACGTTTGTGGTTCACTTGGCTTTAGGTCTCCCCACTTAGATTTGGATCTTCCCTTTGTACAGCTCCCCAAAGACAATGTGTTTCTTATAGCATTCCCACCTGTATTTCAGTGTTATCTTTACTCAACCCTTGTTAGACTGGCCTTGAGGTGAAGGTGAGGGGGCAGGTAAGGAAGGGGATATTCTCTGATGTTCCAATTAAGTTTCCTTTCTAGGCAGACTGTAAATTTGGGCCTCAAGGTTTCTGATCCTCTCTCAGAATGTTGGGCCTGGCAGGTATTCCTGTCCCTCCTTCAGATTAAGGCTTTCGTCTATTCCATTTCTCCCGTCTTCAGTGGGCTTCCACCAGTACACTATATAGCTGCAATTTTGTTGCCCTTGCCTCTGAAGATTAAGGCTTTGGTTCCATAGGGGAGATAGGTCTGAAGTGGATTTCAGCAGTGATTTTTCTTTCCTCTCTGCCTGTCAGCATTAGAGTAGAAGCTTTCTCAGGACCTTCCCCAGTCTTCCCTGTGCAAGAGGGTTTCAGCCTTGCTATGTCTGGAGCTACCAGGGACCTCACCCTCTCACGTTAACCCATATTTAGCCTTTAGCAAGCTTTATAGATTTCTAGCTAAATATCTTTACCAGCTTCACTAGCATTTGGTGGTATCTGTCCTAGCTATTCAAATGTTCACTTTCCCACAGGTGCCTTTTTCTTCTGTTATCATTCTCATTCCATCTGCTTTATTTTTTCTTCAGAAAATTTTCTAATACAAAAAGCCTAAAAATAATAAACATTTTTGTATATACTACCCAGAACTGACAGCTAACATTTTATCTTTTCAAGTTTATTTTTTAAGTAATAAAACTTTAAAAATAAAGTCAAAGTTTATTTTGTTTTCCATTATCAGTCTCATTCTCTACCTCAACACCAATTGGAGTGTTCTTTTAAATAATAAAGTGCTGTCACTCCTGGAGATCTTTCATTAGGTCTGGCACATTGGTTGGGAATATATAGCATATGATTCTGAGGCTCTCTGATATCTGTCCACTAAAGAAAGAGAAAGATGAGACATTCTAGTTCTGAGAGAGGAGGTCATAATTAGGTGGCTCTTTAATAAGGATGTAATGCTTATAAAATTATTTTTCCTTGTTTTGAAATATACAATAAATTATTAACCATAGTCACTCGATTGTGCTGCTGAACACTAGATGTTATTCTTCCTAACTGTATTTTTATACCCATTAACCATCCCCTCTTAATCCCCACATCCCCACTAGTTTTTCCATCTTCTGGTAACTACCATCATTCTAGTCTCTGTCTCCCTGACTTCAAAAATTGGAATGTTCCTAACACAAAGAAATGATAAAATGTTTGAGGTGATAGATATCCCAAATACCCTGATTTGATCATTTCATTTTGTATGTTTGTATCAAATTATAACATATACCCTATAAATATGTACAACTTTTCTGTATCCATAATAATTAAAAATAAAAAAGCTAAAAAACAAATGTTTTTTTTTTCCTAGAGTTACTTTGATACCATAGCTTTGCTGCTTACATGGGGAATCCAAAATTAAGTTTCTTAGTGCTAATCGAAGCTACCTTATAACTTCTCAAAGCAGTAATATATGATTGTAGAGGATGAAAAACTCTTAAGTTACTACTATTTATGAGGAAACTAGGTATTCTTTGAATTAGAAATTTGTTAGAGGAATCTGTCATCTCTTCCTTCTTTCTTTCCTCCATGCACATTTATTAGATGCTGTGTCTGTGTCTGAACTGCTTTGTAACAAATCTTCTCAAAATTTAGTGGCTTAAGGCAATATTGACTTACTGTTTCTCTTTATTCTGTGGGTTGACAGTTGGGGCACTTTTTCTGCTGGTATTGTTCATGCAGTGGGGGTCATTCAGTACTGGATTAGAGCTTGGGGATTCGAGTTATTCTGACAGACCTGTGTGGCAATTGAGGCTGTTAGCTGGAGTTTCTTGTCTTTTCTACGTGGCCTTTCATCTTCCAAGAGTTAGACTATGATTCTTCACATCATGATGACTTAGGGTCCCAAAAAGAAAAGAATAGAACTTGCAATACCTCTTAAGCGCTATGCCCAGGAACTCATACAGTGATACTTCTGCCACCTTGTGTTAGTCAAAGCAAGTCACAAGGCCAGCCAGATTCAAAAGAATGGAAAAATAGACTCAATTTTCTGGTGAGAAGTAGCAAGGTCACATTGCAAAGGAGTCTGGACATGGGAAGGAGTTATTCATTTGTGACCTTTATAATAATCTTCCACAAATGCCTGTAAGTTGGGCACTGTGCTTAGTACTGGTGATAGAAGATAAGTAGCTTATTTCAGTATCTTAATTTTGTTTTATATATTTGATAATTTTATGATGCAAGTTCACTGTGCACTGGTATCAATCCCGGGGAGGACTGTAAACACCTTGCCAATACTGTGTACCAGTGTCAATCCACTGGCATGAGTCTGGTGAGACAGAACACTCGCACAACAACTTTAGGGAAGCAACTTTATTACTCACAGACAGGCAGCAAGGGACAATAGACACCTAAGGATTCATGGCAAGCTCATCCCCCAAAGCTTAGGATAGCCGCCCAGGATGGATGGAGTCTCACGTGCACGTCGTTCATGTTGCACCACAGCTGAGGAACTCTGAAAGCCTGCTCTGCCCTGGGTTTTATACCTAGGAGCAGCTTGATGAGCTGTGCTAAAGCATCTCAAGACATCCTGTTCTAGGAGCAATGGGAACAGAGCTTGGCTTTACTGGCAATTCCTTCACATTTCTTGCACTTCTAGCACATCATTCTACAGTTATTCTGAGATTTACAAGTGAGAAAGCGAGGAAGAGCTGGGTTGCCAAGATCTTTTGGGGACTTGCCCTACAATAACATCATATAAAATATATTTTTTTCCCTCAGTGTTCTTCACATTCTCAATTTTAATTGTGCATTGTATAATTCTGAGTGAGTTATTGCTATTTAGTAGAAGTGGAAAATCTTATTCTTGAGTGTGTTGGCATATAGATATTTGCATAATCTACATAAAGATTATCTGTAAAGTGAGATAAAGAGAAAGTGTGGGTGTGTGTACATTTTGTAAATGATTACATATTTAAGTCATTAATTTCATAAATATTTGGATGCCTCTGTGCCAGGCATTGGTTCATGTAGCAGTGAATAAGAGAGAAATATTCCTTATTCTCAGAGAACTTCAATTTTAGTGGCAAGAGATGTAAAACAGATTTACGTTAGATGGTGATGAAATTGTTTTCAGAAAAAATAAATATAAACGAAGAGGACAGAGTCATGGGTCTATAGTGTGCACTCAAAACATTTTATATTGTCTAATCATCTTATGCCAATAATTCTCAATTTTTCCCAACTGAGTTTGCTAGAAGGATGGATACATTCCTATCAATAACAGTAGCACCTTAAGACTATGATTCTCTATCAGGTAAGGCAGAGCTGAGAGGCAAATGAGAATAGGAATGGGAGTGGGAGATACAAGTACAGTTTACCCCTAAGCATGTGTGAGTTAGAGATACTGACCCCTCATGTTGTTAAAAAATATACGTATAACTTTGGACTCCACTAAAACTTAAGTACTAATAACCTACTGTTGACTGGATGCCTTACTGATAGCAGAAACAGTCAATTAACACATATTTTTCATGTCACATGATTATTATATTCTGTAATTCTTACAGTAGAGTAAGCTAGATAAGTAATGTTATTAAGAAAGTCATAAGGAAGAGAAAATACATTTTTCATTAAATAGAAGTGGATCATCATAAAGGTCTTTATCCTCACAGTCATGTTGAGTAGGCTGAGGAGGAAATGGAAGAGGAGAGGCTGCACTTGCTGTTTCAGGTGGCAAGGTGGGAGAAAATCTGTAACTATCTATAAAAGTAGGTGTCTATATAATAGCTATTTCTTATAAAAATCTATAAGAAAATCTATAAGTAAACCTGTGCAATGAACCTTGTTGTTGTTAATTGTCTGTCTTTTTTAAATGTTCTCCCAAGTGGTTCTAACATGACCCTGGGGAGCTATGCCCATCTGTTGAGAATCGGTCTCAAGTTATTATTTAGAGTTTCATGCGCGTCCGTGTGAAGAGACCACCAAACAGGCTTTGTGTGAGCAACATGGCTGTTTATTTCACCTGGGTGCAGGTAGGCTGAGTCCGAAAAGAGAGTCAGCGAAGGGAGATAGGGGTGGGGCCGTTTTATAAGATTTGGGCAGGTAAAGGAAAATTATAGTCAAAGGGGGTTTGTTCTCTGGCGGGCAGGAATGGGGTCGCAAGGTGCTCCATGGGGGAGCTTTTTGAGCCAGGAAAAGGACTTTCACAAGGTAATGTCATCACTTAAGGCAAGGACCGGCCATTTACACTTCTTTTGTGGTGGAATGTCATCAGTTAAGGCAGGGCAGGGTGTTTTCATTTCTTTTGTGATTCTTCAGTTACTTCAGGCCATCTGGGCATATACGTGCAAGTCACAGGGGATGCGATGGCTTGGCTTGGGCTCAGAGGCCTGACATAGAGAATGTGACCATTAAGTGTGCTTCTGTAAAATCATATTAACTATCTGGGCATTTAGTAACATCAAATTATAGCCTTATATTTAATGAATGACATCTTTTATGTTCAAAATAACTATAATATAAATCTAGTTAACATGTAATTCTAATAAAAATAGATATATTTATGCTACGTTTTTAACATATGCCTTTTTGTGGGGGAAAAAGAAATAGAAAAACAAAGATTTTTTTTTAACCTGTTGATTTGGTAGTTTGGTTTGCAAATCCAAACTTACAAAACTATAAGATTACAATTCAAATTTTATATCAACACATTTCCAAATGAGGAAAGTAAGTATGAATTTAGGAAACATTGTTATTACTGAGGAGCTAATAACTTTCCAGAACTGATAATGGAAATTGGCTATGTGAAATTGCATTTCTTTTATGAACTATAACAAGATACATGGCCTTATAGTTTGGATTCACTTAGCCACCAACTGATTGGTCTTTTGACTAGATACTCAAAATGTAGTTTTAAATTGAGCTGTTATGAAATTGAAAACTCTAAAAAATTTTCATCTTTATCAGATTACTGTAATTATAAATAACCCAGTTTCTACATGCTATCTTTCATATAATGTGGGCCTGAGAAATTAGCAAATTAAATTTTAGTGTGGGCAGCAATGTTAAGTATTTGTCTGAATATCTGAAGCTAACTTTTACATATTCTTACTTGGAAATAGAACAGGCCAAAGAACAGTCACTCTGGCCATATGCATATCAATAAGGCTTGGTAGAAAGTTTAGGGAGGAAAGAAGAGAATACAAAGAATAACGCACTACTAAAGTTCTCCTTCCCTCCAATCTCTACCTTTTCCTCTATCATGCAAAACTGTCCCTATGCAAACCTGAATTAAGCAAAGACACATGGCATCTTCCAGGGAGTTTGCTGAGCTCTAGGTTAAAGTGGTTTTCTAACCCCTTGAGATATGCCAAATGCTAATGGTTGCAGTACAACCAACAAGAACTTCAGTCTGGAAGCGGGAGCAACTTTAAAACTATTATGTGTGTTCATCCGGGTTTCTTCCTTTTGAATAAAATATGGTGACTTCTCTTGCTTGATGAGGTAATCTCTAGGAGTACATTTAATATTTGCCCTTTATAGAAAGAACAAAATTAAAGGTACTAAAATTCTGATCATAAACATTTCGGACCACTCCGTTTTAGTGAACTGTAGCTCCTTACTGCAAGAACAGATGTTAATTTGTGGCATTTGGTATATTTTAATCATTGAGAAACAAAGAAAACTTTTATCAGGTATTTCACGGCACTAACTTTTTTTGTCTCCTTTGCCACTACTTTCCAGTGTTTGCTTTTGGCAGCACTCTAGTTGTCCTACATCTAGACAACCAGCAAGTGAAGAACATTTTTGGTTTAGCAAATCTTTTGGGGATCCCCAAAAAGGAAAACAGTTTTGTTGAAACTTGTCTGTATTGGATCCTCTGTTAATTAACTCATCATTGAAGAAATAACAGAAAAAGATCAGATATTTTTTATTTTAATTGTAAAAATTAAAAAGTAATTAAAACAGTAGTCATGACAAAGCTTTTACAGAGTAGTCATTAACCAAATTCTAGTTCCTTGATAGGCTAGAGACAATGTAAACAACCCCCAAATTTTTCACAGTGATTAAAAACCTTCAATATTACTAATTTACCCTTATGTCCGAATACATCGTGGTACTGACTTTAAAACAAGATGTTTGACTGTTTTCTCTTTTTATAAAATAAATGTGTTTGCACAGAAACCAAGCTCACGGAAAATGTACTTATCTGGGTATGGTGTGGAGCTAGCAATTAAGAGTACAGAATACAAAGCACTGGATGATACCCAAGTTAAAAGTAAGTTCTCTATCTCAGCACTTGAGTAGAATGAAAAGTTGGAGGTTTTTACATACTTTAGTTTTTTAAAAATTTAATGAGTATAATCCTACATATGTTCAGTTGAGGCTAGAGATGGGGTGGACATATTCTTCATTAAAATTTGGAATTAAATTTTAAGCTGAAAGAAATGTATTTAAGATTATTGGTTATCAAAATTTCTTTAAAAATATGAAATTGTATGTTATTTTGCTTATACCCGATGGGCTCCCAACCATTTCAGCACCATATAACAATTGATAGTATATGTAAGGTACACTGTGGCAACAGATGAGGCTGATTATTGCTAGAGGTGACTGGCATAGGCATCTGGGTCTCGCCCATGTAAGGAAGTTTTGTCTGAAATATTTATTTGTAATGAAATTAGGATGGTAGTTTTTTTTTTTCTTTCCTGGAGCAGGATGACAGAGGCCTATGAATTGTTTAGATGAGGTAGATTCATTAGATTTGTGATCTACTAACCAATATCTATCTGTATTCTATGAACTAAATGTATACTCTAGATGAAGAGACTCTGGAGACTTAAATAAACTGAACAAGTTCTCAGAACACTTACGGAAGTCTTCTATTACCTGGTTCATGTCAAATTTATTTATGCCTGATTCTTGGTTAAGAGTTTTACATTTATTCCCTTATATGCACTCAGATGAGGCTCCTGC
This sequence comes from Symphalangus syndactylus, assembly GCF_028878055.3. Lineage (NCBI taxonomy): Eukaryota > Metazoa > Chordata > Mammalia > Primates > Hylobatidae > Symphalangus > Symphalangus syndactylus. Next base: position 23,140,054 of record NC_072437.2, on the reverse strand, counting down.
TCCAACTTTGTTTTTTCATATAGAGGCCCTGCTTTCATCACAGACTTCTCTCTGGCTCCTCCTACTGAATGTGTTTCAAATAAAGATCTGTATTACTGTAATTTAAATATTTTTGGTTAAAGAGTTACTGAAAAAGTATAGTAAAAATAATACTCTGATTTTATGTATTTCTGTATAGCTTGTGTATAGCTCTACAATGCTTTATAATTTACTCTCTTGTAGTCACGATAGTAATGTAAGGCATTTTTAGCTATTCTTGCGCTTATAGAATTTTCTTTAAAAAGTCAGATGGTCACATATGTATCATCTGTATTATTATGCACTGCATTCTGTCATCAGCCTTTTTTTTTTTTTTTTTTTTTTGAGACGGAGTCTTGCTCTGTCGCCCAGGCTGGAGTGCAGTGGCACAATCTCGTCTCACTGCAAGCTCCGCCTCCCGGGTTCACGCCATTCTCCTGCCTCAGCCTCTCCGAGTAGCTGGGACTACAGGCGTCCGCCACCACGCCTAGCTAAGTTTTTGTATTTTTTTAGTAGAGACGGGGTTTCACTGTGTTAGCCAGGATGGCCTCAATCTCCTGACCTCGTGATCCGCCCGCCTCGGCCTCCCAAAGTGCTGGGATTACAAGCATGAGCCACCGCGCCCGGCCTGTCATCAGCCTTTTACACACACTTGGAATATGTCTTCGCCTGTCAATTCTAGTTGCCACTCCTTAGTGCAGTTCTTTTTTTCTCTCTGTATACATGTGTCAGACCTTTAACTAGCCATCTCTCTGATCTTAGGTCTTCAGTGCCCTCAATCTCACCACCCCTCAAAACAGATTAATCAATCTAATCTCCACAGTACTTTCCAAATGAACTTCTGATATTGAAAATCTGACTTTGTGATTCCACTGGTTAAATCCTTTAGTGGCTCCCTATAACCTCTCTCAAAAATTCAGAACATAGCAAACAAAGCTTTTCATAATCTGATTTCTTACTGCCTTTTTACTGTCCTTCAGCCCTCTCTAATTTGTGTCCTCTTGCCTGAAACACTAAACTACTTATTATTTAGAATAATTTTCTGTTCCCTGGATGCTTTTATGCATGGGCTCCATGGGAAGTCTTTATGACCTCTCCTACATTCATCCCTTAGCATATGCTGTTCCTTCTGCCTACCGCTGTCTTCGCTTCTTTCATTTCCTCTAAAGACTTCATATCTTTTTCTTTTTTTTCCTGAGATGGAATCATTGCTCTGTCACCCAGGCTGGAGTGCAGTGGTGCAATCTCGGCTCACTGCAACCTCCGCCTCCCGGATTGAAGCAATTCTCTTGCCTCAGCCTCCTGAGTAGCTGGGATTACATGTGCCTGCCACCATACCTGGCTAATTTTTGTATTTTTAGTAGAGACGGGGTTTCACCATGTTGGCCAGGCTGGTCTTGAACTGACCTTGTGATTCACCCGCCTCAGCCTCCCAAAGTGCTGGGATTACAGGCTTGAGCCACCACACCCGGCCAGACTTCATATCTTTTAAGACTCAAATATATCAGTCTGTGCCTCTTAGATAGCTGCCTATCTTGCTGCTCTGTTAGAGAATGCTCTTCTCTTTTCTATATCCCATATCTTTCTGTGCCTTCTTTTAGAAAAGCTCATGGTCTGTATCTTTTGTGTCCCTGTTGTTCTTGGTGTCTATCCTGTCATAGACACCTCATAGTAAGCAGTCAATAAATGTTTGCTCAATGAATAAATTAACAAACAAGAGGAAAAGGATGACTAGATCAAAGTACCCAGGGTTGTTTTTACTTATAGTCCTAGAGATTCAGAGTTTCAGAAAAGTAAGAAAGGGTAAGCATAATTGCTGACCTCTGATATACTCTGATAGCCACCCCACACACTGTAAGAGGTCACAGTCTTTATGATCCTAAAGCACCCTTCACATATTCCACCAACCAGTCTGTATAGTATAATTATTTGGTATGTAAGGGAGAAGGGAAATGACTATAAAATATTATATCTTTATTCTTTGAGACCATGAGTTTTGGTGTCTTTCTAAATATTCCTTGATTATCTTTAAAGGTGTTGGAAATATGTAGGAACTTATATTTAAACTTAGGGTTTGGACTTCCTGCCTCACTTAAAAGCTAAACTCAGCATTTGTTACAGGCCTTTGGGTTATTTCTGATTATAAAATAGAACTTGACTATTAACTAATCTATAAAGCACTGTATTATAGTTGCTAAGTATTTAATCAAGCATGTTCAAAAAGACAGCTCACACTTAGAAATGTTAGCCTGTACACATGCATATATATGTATTAATCTGGTCCATGAAGGAAAAACAAGGTAAAACAAATGGAATTTCATTTCATTGTGAGTTCTAATTTTTTTTTTTTTTTTTTAGAGACAGTCTTACTCTGTCACCCAGGCTGGAGTACAGTGGCCTGATCTCAGTCCACTGCAACCTCCACCTCCCAGGCTCAAGCCATTCTCCTGCCTCCCAAGTAGCTGAGACTGCAGGTGCATGCCACAACGCCTGGCTAATTTTTGTATTTTTTTTTTTTTTTTTTGAAACAAAGTCTCGCTCTGTCACCCAGGCTGGAGTGCAGTGGCACAATCTCGGCTCACTGCAAGCTCTGCCTCCCGGGCTCACGCCATTCTCCTGCCTCAGCCTCTCCTAGTAGCTGGGACTACAGGCGCCTGCCACCACGCCTAGCTAAGTTTTTGTATTTTTTTAGTAGAGACGGGGTTTCACTGTGGTCTCGATCTCCTGACCTCGTGATCCACCCGCCTCGGCCTCCCAAAGTGCTGGGATTACAGGCTTGAGCCACCATGCCTGGCCTATAATTATGTTTTAAGCCTCCTTCAAAATGTTCTCTAAGGGGCCCTTGCATAATTTAGAAAAGTATAAGTGATGGGGTGTTTTTGAAGGCCTTTAAGCAAAGAGTATGCATAGTCAGCTTAGTTCTAGTTGACTCCCTAATGTCTGTGTAAGATGTATTTGAATGGACTAAAAGCAAGAAATCTAGTTAGACACTACTGAAATAGTGGTAGAAGGCATATAAATATTTGGAAGGTGAAAAGGAGTCAAAGATAATTCTAGGATTTCTAGCTTGAGCCTGAGTAGAGAGAATATATAAAACATGTAAGCAGGCTTTGGGGCTGAATATGGGACTCAGAAATAATGAGACTAGTGTTGAAAGGTTGATTTAAAGTCATTGTAAGATATCCAGATGGTTAGGTTCAGTGGTGGGGTGAGTATCCTGTCCTTAAGCTAAAGGAGAAACAATCTGCCTCACTATTGAGGTAGGTAATGAAAGAATTTAGTTTTAAATATTTTCTGACTCTTGACAAAGTAATAATACTAAGATGAATTCTTCTGACATGTTTGAAACTAACCACAGTTAGCAACACACATTTTTCTTTTTGTAGGACTGCCGTATCAGATAAAATAATAGTAAGTTAGGATTTTATTTAAGCACAAAGGTGAAACAATGTTGAAAGAGAAAGTGAATGTTTCTGTTTACTGAGTTAAACACAGTGGAGCTTTCTTAAAGGTCTTTTCAGAATTGACTCTTTAAAGCTCTTTTTACTCCTCTTCATTATTCTTTTGACTTTTTGTCATATGTTTCATTTAAGTGTAGAAAAAGCTTTGCGAGAGCGTTTCTCTTCATATATCTCTCTCGAAATTATACTGTAATTTGTGAAAATAAGAGGTATTAAATAATCGTTCATAAAAGTATAAAGCTTATATTTGGAAATAAGTGGTAACTTTACATTTAAAACTTTTTAAAAATGCAGATGTAACAGTATTAACATGTTTGTATACTAATACTTGGCAAGAAGAATTAAGTCAAGTATTTCAATTTCATGGAAATGTCTATAAAGATCTAATACTATGCTAGATTCCTTAATAATATTTTTCCTTCCAGATCTTAGTTTTCAAGCAGCTTCTCAAATAATGTCCACTCCAGTTTATGATGCCATTAAATTAATGAAAGACATTTCACAGAACTTCCCCATAAAAGCCAGGTATGTTAAAGTTTATAGGTTTCATTGTAGCCAGAACTCTTTCTATTAAATGAGTTTTATGAAAATAGCTGATTTCATTTAACATGAAGGTGTCAATTAATTCTAGTATATATAGCTTTTGTGAAATCAGGGCCTTTTCATGATATATATATTTTTTTGATTAGAGCAAAATATTGGCTTGTGCATACATGTGTGTATGCACTATAAGGTAGAACTCTTGTTAGAGGCAAATAGGAAAAAAATTTCCTAAAAAATTTTCTAAAATCATGCATAGTAATCTAAGGAAAAACTTGTTTAAGCAATAAATGATGAAGGAGTGTTTCTTCTTTCCCTTATGGAGGATGATAAAGTATTATTCTAAGTAGGAGATCTATGCCCAAAGTACAGCCAAATCATATTCTTACCCTTTCAGAGTCCAAATGATTGGTAATGTCTTAATTGCATGAATATTGTGTGGAGTACTTTTTTGCCAAGAGGATGTCTAGTTGAACTGCTTCCATGAATACTGATGTTACATTAAACATATATTCCATTTCAGTAGGAAATACATTTGCATAGCTTAAAGAGACCGGTGCATGCAATGCAAGTTACCAGGTATTATGAGAATTTACTATATGACACAACATTGATGCAATTGTATTCTGGTTAGGAATGACAGAGTATAAAATTAGCAACAAGTAAAATATGAGTTAGCTTATACTAAAGAGATAAAATATGTGACAAGTCGCAGTGCATGTGCAACAATGGTGTTTTATTGAGAGGAATTGGAGAGCAGTCTACTAGCTTAGCATACCTTCCTAAGCATAGAATGATTGCTATGCCTCTTATTGTCCCAAACACTATTTTGTACATTTATTCATCGTACAAATTACAGAATCTTCAATATATGTATTCTTTAATTTTGAAAGTAAATAAATAGTACATGGTTGGCTACAAGATACCAAGAATTTTTTGGTGGTACCTTGAAATAGAGGAGTTTGTCTCCTTATTTACAGATTAAGAATGAATATATTGATATCCCTCTTTCAGTCCACTTTAAACAGTTAGGAATTTGAGAAGTCAGCATTTATATAATAAAACATGAAATATATATGGGTGTGTATAAATGTCATATATGTTTAGCCATAATACTTTTAATTAATGGTCATTATAAAAATTATTAGATCAAATACAAATAAAGTAAAATAACTTTAGTCTTGATCAGACAGTTGATTAGCTCTATTGATGTTAAGTCAGTATAACTGTTCAGAGGTTCTGATGCAAAACTCTGCTGTCAATCTGTAATTAAGAAAAAATTATAAAATATGCTAACATTGCTTAATGGCTAAATTGTAGGCTTGAGCATATCTCTAAAACCACTTTGTAGACAATCTGTAAATGTTTGTTGAAATGAAATATTTGCTAAATAAATGAAAAATTTGCCTTATTAAATTTTTAATTGTAATTTCTCACAATGCTGCCAAACTTTAGGAAATAATACATACTTATTGTGGGCTGTTTCAAGGTACACCTTTCTACTTGAGTTTTCCTTAAAGCAGAACTTTGCATTAACAATCTTTTAATTTTTTAATTCTATTTATAAAATTGACAGATATATAGCTAGTCACGTTTAGGAATTATCAAGTTGAATACAGTTCATAGGAACTGTATTTTGGACATTTCTGCTGTCTTTAAATTATAAGTGAATTATAAACTCTTCAAGAGTGAATAGGCTGGGTGCAATGGCTCGCATCTATAATTTCAGCACTTTGGGAGGTGGCGGTAGGAGGGTCACTTGAGGCCAGGAGTTTTAGACCAACCTGGGCAACATAGCAAGACTCCATCTCTAGAAGAAAATTGAAAAATTAGCTGGATATGGTGGTGTGTACCTGTAGTCCTAGCTAATTGAGAGGCTGAGGCGGGAGAATCACTTGAGCCCAGGAATCCGAGGCTACAGTGAGCTGTGATCATGCCACTGCAGTCCTGCTGGGTAGAAGAGTGAGACTCTGTCTCTAAAAAAATGTTTTTAATAAAAAAATGAAAAAATTGAAAGAGTGAGTAAAGCCATGATTTCAGTTTTTTAGAACATGTTTTATTCTGGTAAGTTCCCAGGTTAACTGAAATTCATCATGTACATATATTCATGTACATATACATTAGTAATTTCATACAAAATTTCTCTATTGGACAAAACAGCACAAAACAGCTTTTTTAACGAAGTGTTTTCAAAAAATAAGTCATAGTAAATGATGACAATCCATACTGCATACAGCTAGTACACATGAAATTTTGAGAGCCTCCATTCCACTTGAACCAAATACTTTTGTCAAATGAAAGCTAAATTAGGCCGTATGGAAATGTAGACTTTTCAGTCACGAAGGATTTGGAGTGTTTAGCTTCTTATCCAAAGTATTAGATTACATTGGGTTATATGCATCAGTTCTAAACATTTAAGGAAGGATCAATTATATTAGTATTCATTTTTCCAGATCTCTAACCAGAATTGCTGTAAATCAACATATGAGAGAAGAAATAAAGGAAAACCAAAAGGTTTGTTTGAATTCTTTTTTCAAAACATTTACCCAACTAATATCACTGTTTCTGACTTTGGATCTTCAATATTCATACAAAAAAGGAAATAGTCATTTGTAAGTGTTTTATTAAAACAGTCTGGGTTTTTCTATTTTTATATTGTCAACTATATGAGCATTTAATCAGCCAATCTTTCCTGACGTATCTTCAACTTATTTCACAGTATATTCCAGAATTTCTTCCGACGTAGTATGGTTTTCTTCATAGGATAAAGAATAAAGGCTGTGAGTTAATTACTCTGTTTCTTGTAATTAGTTTTGCTTAAAAGCTTGTGAAGACTGAGTCAGTGTTAGATCACTGGAACGTTAGAATCCTATAGCAGATAGAATACAATTTATCAGTGGTTTGATAAGATTCTGCCAAATGGTTTCTTAAATTATCCATAGACCCCAAATAATTCTAGTTGTGCTAATATCTGTAAAGTGCTTCACTGCTGCCTGGCTTTATTACGTAGGACCGGTTTGGCTTTAAGTAGTGTCATACCAGACTCACAGGGCCCTAAACACTAGGAGTTCATTTTTCTCACTTCTTATCTGTATTTAAAGCCAAAAGAGGCAGGGAGGATGGTACCAACCACATTCATCCTCACTAAAGCCTTCTTGGAACATTTTAGCAGATTGATTTCTATCTCATTGGTGAAGATTTTGCCATGTGGCCACCTTAGGCTGCGAGGGAAGCTAGAAAAGCTAGTGTTTACTTTTCTAGTAAGGAAGCAAAGGAGAAGTGGCCTGGGTATGGTGCTAATTTAGCCAGCCAGCAGTGCCCATCATACTGAGACAGAGTGAGCCATCAACAAATGTCAGCTGTTTTGATGATGACAACTACAATGATGGTAATGAAGGAAAAGATGCATAGTTCGTTGGAGAACAGGTGTTAGGAACCACGACACATCATTCCTACCTGGGACATTCTTTGCCTCATTGACCACCTTACAAATTCTTGTGTATCCTTCAAAACGGATTTGTGGTATTGGTCCATTCTATGATGTTCCTAATTGCTCTTACCATTCTTCATGCAGAATGGATTGTTTTCTTATGACACACAAAGGAGTGGGTTTGGGAGCGGAGGCTTAATACGCAAAAGAAAGAGAAAGGAGAACAGCTTTCTCTCTCTTGTGAGAGGGGCACCTGAATGGGAATTCAGGCTGGCTACAGAGTGCACTGGATTTTACAAATAGGCTTGAGGAGGCATTGTCTGATTTATATAGGGCCCACAAATTGGTTGGACCAGGTATAATGTTTTACATAATGCACGAGGAAGGCTGACCACTCCACCCTATTATGCATATGGGCTTTCCACTTGGCTTCTGCCATGTTATCTGCTTCTTACTGTACACGTGGGCTGGAAAGAAGGGAAGATGGAGCTGCCGTTTTGAACATGCCTGGTCCCAGGTAACCTGTTCCTACTGGCACAATGCCAGCATTTACCTATGCAAGCTTCTAGCTTGCTTGCCTATGTCTGCAGCTCGATTTTACAGGCTGTTCTTTGTTAGAAAATAAAATGATTTGGGGGCTGCTTTTCGTTAAAAGGAAAACCTTACCGAGGACTCACTATCTGCCTAAATAATTTCTTCCTAACTGCTATATCAGAACCATGCTGGCAACCTGAGTATGCCAGCTTACTCAGGGCCACTATGGCCGTCACCTTGTCTACCTGTCAGCCATTTGGAATTGGCAATGAAAGAGTTTTGAAATGAGCTTTGACTGTAGAGCAAGAAATCTTGAACTTAGTAAACTAAATAATCATGACACTGCAGATAGTCTTCTTGATCACCTACTACTTCCAGAGAACACTGATAAGAGAAAGACAAGGATGACAGTGTCTTTCATGTAACTAATCTAGGGTAAATGGGCATTTGGACTAGCAGTCCATGTTACCCACTGGCTCATGGGATGTGAGAGAAGTAATTAAACAAACTGAAATTCCAACCTTGGGGAAGAGGGTGGTTGTGATGAGAAGGTAAAAAAAATCTTGGACTATTCATTGCAATTGCATTGCACATGGATTGGACACGAGAAAGCCCTGGAAGTGTGTTTCTGTTACAGCATCTCATCCATACCAACCGAAAAGTACATTTCCTGCAAAACATGTAAACAAAATGTTCACCGAAAAAAGAAGTAATAATGGTCTTTTTTTCTCTTCTTCTTCTCATGCTGCAGCTTATTTACGCCAGGTCAATTGCTCTGGTGTAAATTACACTTCTTAAGGATTTACTTAAGAAATTTGAAGGATTTTCCTCTGGGTCTGGGACTAAACTAAAACAACAGTGTCTTAAGCATAATCGTTCTCACTTGGGGGTACTGCAGAGCTCCTGGCTTTGCTTAAGGAGATAAAGAGGATATGACCTTCAAGTAGAGGAGATAAGAAACACTTAGTTTAAAATAAATAAATAATTAAAAGAAACATCCTGCCCCCAAATATAAAAGGAAACAGGAAGAATCTTTTTGAGATGGAGTCTTGCTCTGTCACCCAGGCTGGAGTGCGGTGGCGTGATCTTGGCTCACTGCAGCCTCTGCCTCCCGGGTTCCAGCAATTCTTCTGCCTCAGCCTCCTTGGGTAGCTGGGATTACAGGTGCACGCCACCACACCCGGCTAATTTTTGTATTTTTAGTAGGGACGGGGTTTCGCCATGTTGGCCAGGCTGGCCACGAACTCCTGACCTCAGGTTATCTGCCCGCCTTGGCCTCCCAAGAATCTTGATTCCAAAGCGACATCCAGCTCTGAAGAGCACACACTGTGGATGCTGGGCTGCTCCATCTTCCCACTAGAGGGCGCAAAGGCTTTAGTTAAAAACCAAGCCAAACCCAAACCATCTGCTTTGATCAGTTGTTTGTTTTAATTTCAGTAGGTTTTTTGGGAACAGATGGTGTTTAGTTACATCAATAAGTTATTTAGTGGTGATTTCTGAGATTTTGGTGCACCCATCACCTGAACAGTGTACCCTGTACCCAATGTGTAGTTTTTGATCCCTTGCCACCCTCCACCCTTTCCCCTGAGTCCCCAAAGTCCAATGTATCATTCTTGTGCCTTTGCATCCTCATAGCTTAGCTCCCGCATATGAGTGAGAACATATGATGTTTGGTGTTCCATTCCTGAGTTACTTCACTTAGAATAATAGTCTTCGATTCCATCCAGGTTGCGCAAATGCCATTTCATTCCTTTTTATGGCTGGGTAGTATTCCCTGGTATGTATAGGGCATTTGGTCTGATTCCATATTTTTGCAATTGCATGTTGTTCTGCTATAAACATGCATGTGCAAGTATCTTTTTCATATCCTGACTTTTTTTTTCCTCTGGGCAGATACCTAGTAATGGGATTGCTGGATCAAATGGTAGATCTGCTTTTAGGAATCTCCACATTGTTTTCCATAGTGATTGTACTAGTTTACATTCCCACCAACATTGTAAAAGTGTTCCCTTTTCACCACATCCGTGCCAACATCTGTTACTTTTTGATTTTTTAAATTATACCCATTCTTGTAGGAGTGAGGTGGTATTGCATTGTGGTTTTGATTTGCATTTCTCTGATAATTAGTGATGTTGAGCATTTTTCCATATGCTTGTTGCCCACTTGTATATCTTCTTTTGAGAATTGTCTAATTCATGTCCTTAGCCCACTTTTTGATGGGATTTTTTTTCTTGCTGATTTGAGTTCTGTGTAGATTCTGGATATTAGTCATTTTTCGGATGTGTAGATTGTGAAGATTTTCTCCCACTCTGGGCTGTCTGCTAACTCTCCTGTCCTTTTTAATTTAAGGTCTTTAAATATATAATAACAATCTTTCCTTACTCATAATAAGAAAAATACAGATCAGAATTAAACTGAGAAAGAAAGATTTCAAAAAGTTGGCAGGACATTCTGTGAGCAAGTCTGTCTTTTTTTTTTTTTTTTTTTTTGCATAAGAGACCAGGGGAAATGAGAATACATATTTACCTATTCTAGTTTTTGCATGAAGAAATACTAGAGGATGGAAAAGAAACTTTGGGGGAAAATTTTGCCCATAAGAGCCAGGGATGAAAGGGTTGAAGGGTGCCGGGATTAGCATAATTCTTCTAGTGTAGCTTTTTATATAGTTTTTGACTTGGGACTCAAGCAAAGATTATTCAAAAACTATGACTATGCTCAAGTTGCGTAACTGAATTTGAGTTTGGTTTTATTTAGGAGACAACTGCTTTAACTCCAAAGTACAGCAAATTTCCTTTGGAAGTTCATAATTGTTATTAATTTGCTGTGAGTGGGCAGAATCTGCTTTTGGTGATTTTAAATTGTCAACGCAACATATATCTTTGTTGCTGACTGCAAGAACTGTTAAGTTATAGTCCATGACATTTTTTATTTGCTTCAAAATAAAATGAGGATATGATCAGGTGGTCAGGTAACTTTTTTTGATTCAGCAGAGTGGAACAAATAATTTCAATTACATAATTGCTTAATGAACCAAATACAGATACTTGAATTAACTAAAATGCAGATACTCAAATAAAGGATTACACCTTACCCAAATAAAAGTTCATGTTGCTTCTAATTATTTCTAACTACTTTGTGTGAAAATTTTACAGAGTTCTGGAGACATTACCTAGATTAGAACATCATCTCCCAAAACTACATCTGTAAATCATACTTTTTAAGTCTTATTTTGTCTTATTCCTTATTCTGAAAATGACAACCTTTCTATTAAGATTTATATCTGATTTGACTTCAAATTTTAATGGTAAAGAATGAAACTAGACCCCCATCTCTCACCATATACAAAAATCAAATCAGTAGGGGTTAAAGACTTAAATGTGAGACCTGAGACTGTGAAACTACTAGAAGAAAACATTGGGGAAATGCTTTAGGACATTGGTCTCTGCAAAGATTTCTTGAGTAAGAACTGAAAAGCACAGGCCACCAAAGCAATTTGGACAAATGGGATCATATCAAGATAAAAATGTTCTGTGCAGAGAAGGAAGCAGTCAACAAAGTGAAGAGAAAATCTACAGAATGGGACAGAGTATTTTCAGATTATTCAACAGTCAAGGGATTAATAACCAGAATATATAAGGAGCTCAAACAACAGCAAAACAATGAATAATCTAATTTTAAAATAGGCAAAAATTTGAATAGACATTTCTCAAAAGAAGGCATAGAGATGGCCAACAGTGATGCTCACCGTCACTAATCGTCAGGGAAATGCAAATCAAAACCACAATGAGATAGTGTCTCACCTGTTAAAATGGCTTTTTTCTTTTTTGTAAGTTTGCTCTTTTTTTAATTTTAATTTTACTTTAAGTTCTGGGATACATATGCAGAACATGCGGGTTTGTTACATAGGTATACGTGTGCCATGGTGGTTTGCTGCCCCTGTCAACCCATTATCTAGGTTTTGAGCCCTGCATGCATTAGGTATTTGTCCCAATGCTCTCTCTCCTCTTGCCCCCTACCCCCTGAGAGGCCACATGTGTCCATCTGTTCTCATTGTTCAGCTCCCACTTATGAGTGAGAACATGCAGTGTTTCACTTTCTGTTCCTATGTTAGTTTGCTGAGAATGATGGCTTCTAGCTTCATCCATGTCCCTGGAAAGGATATGAACTCATTCTTTTCTGTGGCTGCATAGTATTCCATGGTGTACATGTGCCACATTTTCTTTATCCAGTCTATCATTGATGAGCATTTTGGTTGGTTCCAAGTCTTTGCTGTTGTAAATAGTGCTGCAGTAAACATACGTGTGCGTTTGTCTTTATAGTAGAATGATTTATAATCCTTTGAGTATATACCCACTAGTGGGATTGCTGGGTCAAATGGTATATCTCGTTCTAGATTCTTGAGGAATCGACACTGTCTTCTACAATGGTTGAATTAATTTAAACTCCCATCAATAGTGTAAAAGCGTTCCTATTTTTCCACATCCTCTCCAGCATCTGTTGTTCCCTGACTTTTTAACAATCACCATTCTAACTGGCATGAGATGGTATCTCATTGTGGTTTTGATTTGCATTTCTCTAGTGATAATGAGCTTTTTTCCTTATGTTCGTTGGCTGCATAGATGTCTTCTTTTGAGAAGTGTCTGTTCATATCCTTCGCTCACTTTCTGATGGGGTTGTTTGTTTTTTCTTGTAAATTTGTTTAAGTTCCTTGTAGATTCTGGATAGTAGACTTTTGTCAGATGGGTAGATTGCAAAGACTTTCTCCTATTCTGTAGGTTGGCTGTTCACTCTGATGATAGTTTCTTTTGCTGTGCAGAAGCTCTGTAGTTTGATTAGATCCCATTTGTCAATTTTGGCTTTTGTTGGAATTGCTTTTTGGTATTGTAGTCATGAAGTCTGTGCTCATGCCTGTGTCCTGAATGATATTGCTAGGTTTTCTTCTAGGGTTTTTATGGTTTTAGGTTTTACATTTAAGTCTTTAATCTATCTTGAGTTAATTTTTGTATAAGGTGTAAGGAAGGGGTCCAGTTTCAGTTTTCTGCATATGGCTAGCCAGTTTTCCCAGCACCATTTATTAAATAGGGAATCCTTTCCTCATTGCTTATTTTTGTCAAGTTTGTCGAAGATCAGATGGTTGTAGATGTGTGGTGTTGTTTCTGAGGCCTCTGTTCTCTTCCTTTGATCTATATATCTGTTTTGGTACCAGTACCATGCTGTTTTAGTTACTGTAGCCTTGTAGTATAGTTTGAAGTCAGCATGATGCCTCCAGCTATGTTGTTTTTGCTTTGGATTGTCTTGGCTGTACGAGCTCTTTTCTGGTTCCATATGAAATTTAAAGTAGTTTTTTCTAATTCTGTGAAGAAAGTTGATGGTAGCTTGATGGGAATAGCAATGAATCCATAAATTACTTTGGACAGTATGGAAAATGGCTTTTTTCTAAAACAAAAAAAATAACAGATTCTGGCAAGGATACAGAGAAAGGGGAACCCTTATACACTGTTGGTGGGAATGTAAATTAGTAAAGCCACAATGGAAAACAGTATAGAGGTTCGCAAAAAAAATGAAAAATAGAATTACCATATGATCCAGGAATCCCACTGCTGGATATATACCCAAGAGTAAGGAAACTAGTATATCAAAGAGATATCTGCACTGCCATGTTTATTAAAGCTCTATTCACAATAGCTAAAATATGGAATCAATCTAGGTGTCCATTAATGGATGGGTGGATAAAGGAAATTTGGTACATAGACACAATGGAATATTATTTAGTGATAAAAAAGAAATCCTGTCATCTTTACCACCAATAGAGGACATTATGTTAAGTGAAATAAGCCATACACAGAAAGACATATACTGCAAGTTATTACTCATATGTGAGAGCTAAAAACACTGATCTCATGGAGGTAGAGAGTAGAACGATGGTTATTGGAGGCTGGGGAAGATAAGGAGGGGTTGGTTAATGGGTACAAAAATGCAGTCAGGAATAAGATCTATTCATTAGCATAATAGGGTGATTATAGTTAACATTAATTTATTGTATACTTTAACTGGAAGAGTTGATTTGGAATGTCCCCTACATTAAAAAATGGTAAATATTTGAGATGACGGATATCCCAACTACCCTGATATGATCATTACACATTATATGCTTCTATCAAAATATCACAAGATCTCTATAAATATGTACAACTATCATATACCCATGAAAATTTAAATTTTTTTAGAAAAATTTAAATTTCAGAGTGTGTATCATTTCACCTTAGGAACACACAAACATGTTTATAAACCATTTTAACATTGTAAATCTCAACCAGTCTTCTGAGATCGAATCAACTGGAATTTCTTTAGCTTCAGGTAATAGCTCAGCTCCATTGGTTATTAAAGAGACATATTAGAATAAATGGGTTCCCTCTTCTTTAAGAAAAAATGAGCTTATATTTCTCCATTAGAATTTGCATTTATTTCTGCTCAAGACTAAGAGGGCTACTAGTTTAATTGCACTTTAAATACAAAAATCTAAGTTTTTTGGACCATAAATATAGTATGAAATCCAGCTCCAAACCCATATGAAAATAAGCTAGAGGCCATGAATTCATTTGGGAGACTTATTCTTCCTCCACCAAGAACCAAGGTGAGATAGACAAATTTCTATGCTGTTACTGCAGAGCATTTTGTTTTCTAATTCACCTTTTCACCGTAAGTGTAGCACTTTATGTGTGCATAAGGATATCTGGATGTGTGCATAAGGATATCTGGATGCGGGTCCTGAATTTAAATTTCCTGCTCTTCTGAGATTGGCCCTTAAAAACCCAAGTCTTGGGTCATCTAGGAAGCTCTAAATTTCCTCCAGGCAAGGTCTTTAGTGTTTATTTACATCTCTATATTCATATTCCTACTTCCTGTCTGTCCTTAGGTGAATACTTTCTTCAACTCTGAGCCACATTTAGGGGACATTTTTCATATTTATTTTTTTGAGACAGAGTATCGCTCTATCATCCAGGATGGAGTGCAGTGGTGCGATAGCTCACTGCAACCTCCACCTCCTGGGGAGAAGCGATTCTCTTGCCTCAGCCTCCCAAGTAGCTGGGACTACAGGCATGCACCACCACACCCAGCTAATTTTTCTATTTTTGATAGAAACAGGGTTTCACCATGTTGGACAGGCTGGTCTCATACTCCTGACCTCAAGTGATCCACCGGCCTCACCCTCCCAAAGTGCTGGGATTACAGGTGTGAGCCACCGCACCCAGTCTCATTATTAATATTTTAATCTAGCATTTTGATACTCTCTTTTAGTAAGAGAATTTTTGGACCTTTTATCATGTTGCTAGAAATTGATTTCTTACTCCTCATTTCAGAAAGGCCACCTTAAATTACATACTCAAATATACACTAGTTTTTCAGGACTTAAGGCTAACTTTCTGGGGCAGAGGAAAGAGAAGAATTTGTAAGTACGAATCTCTCATAGGCAAACCTCTTCTCTCTGACAGTGTTTCAGCAAGCAGATTCGCTGAGTTCAGTCTGTTACCTGTTTTCTGAGCATTATTGTTCAAGGCACTGGGCCTGACAAACAGTCTTGAGGGATTTAGCAATTTAGTATGGATCTGCATGCTTGGTGTACTTTCTACTTACAATTGAGCTCCACTAAAACGAATGTATGAGGTGCTGGAGAAAGCTTCAATCGGGGTGTGTGAAGTTTCGATGCCAAATTGGGGGAAAACAGCAGGAAATATAAATTCACTAGGCATCTGTAGATTTTGAAGTTGGAACATAGATTTCTTAATTAAGTAACTTTGATAGGCACATCTAAAGTAGCTAAAGACAAATAAAAATTTTACCTCTGAACCTTTTCATATTAGGGTTTAATCTTTTGCCAGGATTCTGTATAAAACAAGTAGAAATACTTTCTGTTAAGTTCCTCCTCTCCCTTCTCTGTGTGTAGCTCATCTGTTGAGTGATAATCATAAAGAAAAATTCACCATTGTCAAGCTTTCTTTGCATCTCTTCAAGTTAGTTGCTTCCTCTGCCTTTACAGAGTAGTTCACACAAGTCCCTATTATGTGACTTATCATATGATGTCGTTGAAATACACTGGTTGTTTTTCCTCCTAAATCTATTTGCCTACCCTCATAATAACAGCTTTCATTTGTGAGCACTTTATAGGTGACAAGACATAGATGTATATTACATTTAAACTATAGCAAACGTGAGATAGATATAATTATTCCCATTTTATAGATGAGGAAACTGAGGATTATGAAAGTGATTTGAACTTGCCCAAATCTTAACAGCTAGTAAGTAGAAAGATCAGGATTAAACCAGGCATGATCTTCACACTGTGATCTTGACAACTGTACTGGATACTTACACTGTGATCTTGACTACTTTGCTTTAGTGACAAGAACATCCCCTTTTTTACTTTTATCAACTGCTGTAGTGCCTGGAGATGTTTCTAGAACATAGCAGGCACTCAGGAAATGTTTACTGAATGAAAGAGTGAAAATTCAAATACAGCTTTAATGGAAACTTTCATGAATTTAGAGTGAGCTCCAAATATTTACACATAGGCCAAACTTTTACTTTTGGCATATCATTGCCTCAAGAAATAGGAATGTGCCAACTATCAAATTGTATATGTACACATACACACACTATATGAAATGTAGATGAGTAATTATTGTAACATTAGAACTGTAATATCATGTATTATAAAATCAGAATATTCAGGTATTGAATTTTGTCTCTAATCTGTCTTAAGATTTTCCCCATCACTGAGATCAGGGCTGGGCAAACTGCTACCTTTAGGCCAAATATGGTCTGCCACCTATTTTTATAAATAAAAGCTTAATTTTAATTTTTATTTATTTTTTATTACTTTATTTATTTTTTTGAGATGGAGTTTTGCTCTTGTTGCCCAGGCTGGAGTGCAATGGCGCAGTCTTGGCTCACTGCAACCTCCACCTCCTAGATTCAAGTGATTCTCCTGCCTCAGCCTCCCAAGTAGCTGGGATTACAGGCATGTGCCATCACACCCGGCTAATTTTTTGTATTTAGTAGAGATGGGGTTTTACCATCTTGGTCAGGCTGGTCTTGAACTCCTGACCTCAGGTGATCCACCCACCTCGGCCTCCCAAAGTATCGCACCTGACCTAAAAGCTGAATTTTTACAATAAACATTGGCATGTCCATTTGTTTACATAGTATCTAAAGATACAAAGGCAGAGATCAATAGTTGCAACAGAGACTGTATGGCCTGCCAAACCTAAAATATTTACTTTCTGACTCTTTATAGAAATAATATGGTGACCCCTAATACAGATCACTATTGTTCTATCACTGATTAACTATTGCTTTGCTCTACTTCAAGGATCCTCAAGATAGATTTAAAATTCAGCCAGGCGATGCTCGTCTATTTATAAATGGCCTTCGTGTTGATATGGATGTTTATGACCCTTTTAGGTAAGTATCAAATTATTGCTATAAATGAACTATGGTTTATATAAAAGTAAACATTGTCTTGAATTTAGTATAAGTCAAATTATGAAGATCACTTTAAAGATAAATACCTGTTTTTGATTGTACAAAACAGCTTTCTTCTACCAAAATGAGCAAGCCCAAAGTGTCTTAGAATATCAGAACTGGGAGAAATAGTCAAGATATTTATTTGGATGAGGGTTAGACCTATAATTACTTTGTCATTCTAAACTGTCTTTTATTGAAGAGTAGATTGATGATTTAGCAGAGAAGTTATTTGGAACTGGACTGAACAACCAGAGACCAGATAGGAACTGAAGTCAACGTGGGGTATTTCCCCAGAAGAGAGAAATTGACAAGAGGAATTTAAAGTGCTTGTATTTGAATGCTGAATGCTGATTTCTTGTCAAAAAAAAAAAAAAATTCTTCAAAATTTTTTTTGCTCAGAATTTTGAACAGGACAGAATTAGGAAGTCCTTGCTTTATCAATGGTCACTCACCCAAAATTAAAAGTTGTGGGCCAAACAGAAGAGTTACTTTTATAGAGAAACAGAAAACTACATTAAAATTAATATTTGGAACATTAGATGAACTTAGGAAGCATACTTTAATTCAGAGATTCAGTTTTAATTCAATTGAATATACTTTTGTTGAAGTGAAATTATTTGAATTGTTTATTTAAATTCTTATCAGTTCGGAAATATGTTGGAAAATATATTGGAAAGACTGAGAAGTAGTTTTACCGAACATTTTTTACAGTTTTATCTCAAATGGGGTTTTTCTCTTTAGTTACTTGAATTCTTGGACCTAGTATTGTAAAAATAATAACCTAAGATAGATATATATAATACACATAGAAAGAGTAGAGAAGTTTTTAAATGCTAGCCTGTAAATTTCAGGGGAACAAAAATTATATATGTGCCCAGCAGCAGTGAAAACAGGTTTAAAGGAAGTAGAGAAATGGTATGGAGATTTTAGAAAGTTTTCTAAGGTAGTGTATGAGGAAATTTTTATGGCAGGAATATTTTCACATATAATTTAGGAAGGCTGTAGGTTATTAAAAAAATAAAACCCCCCAGCTCCTACACCTGGTCATTAGTGATTTGCAGGATGTGTGCTAAATTTTTATTCCTCATTGATTTGATCACTAGTTAATGCTACCATGATTCTCTTAAGAAGAGACAAAATGTGAGAATAGTTGTATCATCTGACATTTTTGAGGATAGCATAATCAAAAAAGTTCTCAGAAAAAGATCAGAGGATGTGGAATAAAATTAATGCAAAGAGGAAGATGAATGGAAGAAAATAAGGAAATGGAAGTAAAATGTCATATTACAGAGACATTATATAGAGAGAGGTTTTATGCAACCAATACTTTGGAATTGTCCATGTGGGGAAAGAACAGGAATAAGGATTTATTTTGTGCTCCCTTCCTGTCTCCTGTCAGTCGTTGCTTTACTGGGTTGTGGAGAACGAATAACATGCCCCATACATGGCCCAGCCCTTCTTGCTCTGATCCTGAGAGTAGTGGGAGGAGCCAGAGCCTCCATGGGTTAGGATTAGATCAGCATTGGTTCTATAAAGGCCTACATCTCACCCCCAGGGAGGCTGAGACAGTAGGAACATGTGACTTTGGGGAGAAAGGCAAGTAGGACTGATGAAGTACATAAGCAGGTTCTTATATATCTACATTAAAACATTCTGTTCTAGCCCATTAAAGAGTCCCGTTTATATTTTTGCCTCTGAATAGTCGCCCCAGCCACAGACTTGAAGAGTAGTTTAAACATTTAGATTCCCCAATTTGTTGTCGATGGGGTTATTGTTGGTTGTTTACAGTAATACTTTCTATTATGTTTAAGAACTATCAAATTATATGTAACAAAAAATTTAAATTTGTATTCAAACACGTGTGAACTTCATGATTTAATGGAGCTTCCTCTGTATTAGAATTTTATACTTTATGTCTTGTTCAATCTTACATTATTTTTGTAGTAGGTTTGTCAAAAGAGTGACCTAATATTTTTTTTCTCATTTTTGGCTTTCTCAGGGCTGATCATATCCTCATTACTTTGATAAAGAATACAATAGTCTTTGTTGTTTTATCTTTTATATAATAATAAGCTTTTACTACCACTAAAAAAATTACGTAAGTTTACTCTGGATAACTAATTAGAACTATTTGCCTTGTTTCTTAATGAGTTTAATATATTTTTCCTGCTATTAATGAAGATACCAAAAAATCTCATTTCTAATGCTTTAAGAAGTCCATCAAACTTTAAAAGATTTGTTTTTAATTTGGAAAATCAAAATAAAACTTTTTTTTCTTTGAATATATAGTATTTTGGATATGCTGAAATTAGAAGGAAAAATGATGAATGGCCTTCGCAATCTTGGGATCAATGGGGAACATATGAGCAAATTTTTTAAATTAAATTCACACATTTGGGAATATACTTATGTATTAGATATTCGACATTCTTCTATAATGGTAAGTGCTTATGCTATTCCTTGTTCTAAAACCTGTAGTATACTTAAGGCTTAACATAAAACAAAGTATCGACAGGCCTGATGATAAATGTCAGCATTTTGGAAAAGTTCTCAGTGAAAAGAGAAAGTAAAACTATAGACCCATCTTCTCTCCCACTTGCAGCTTCGTTCTCCTTCTTCATAGTCTCTGTTTTGTCACAGGAATACCTGCTCACTCTCATTCAGTGTCCTTTCCACCTTCAGAGGTAACAACAGAATAACCACATGAACAATAACAACAAGACACCAAATACGTAGTTAAAATCTTAGATGTATAAAAGTGCTACCTTAACATGATGAAAATCCTGCCTAAACAATTTGCAGTGGCCTCCAAAGGTTCTGGTGTGTGTATTACAGCCCAAGTGATTTTTTGAGAAGAATTTCATCTTATCATCCTTTCTTGCTTAAGCAGAGAAGTGGTCTTCAGTATGGCCTATGAGACTGCAGACGGCTGCTCTCACCTTTCATTTCTTAGACTGTGAAACGTTCTTTTCACCACTATCCTTTATCTCATGCTTAGAAAGCACCTTTTCTTTATCCAGTTAACTCCTATTCCTTTTTCAAACTTAGGTTGAAATAGCCCTTTCTGAGAGAAACTTTCCTTAACAATCCAGATGATTTTTTAAATCTACACATTGTGTTAGAGAATCCCCAGAGACCACCCTCTAATCCAGTGATTTGCTAGAAGGACTTGCAAGACCCAGAAGTTGTTCATGGTTATGGCTTAGTAGAGCAAAATGATGTGAAAAAATCAGCAGGGGTGAAGTCCAGAGTAAACCAGGTATAAGCTTCTAAGAGTTCCCTCGTAGTGGAGTTGTAGGCTTAATGTGATATGTGACAATATGTGCAAGGTGCTCCCTACCAGGGAAGCTCACTTACTTGAGCCTGAGTTCAAGATTGTGAGAGACGATCCATCCTGTAGACATACAGTGGCTCTCTGCACCTGCCATCAGTGGCTGAAGCTCCAGACTGAGGAAAAGCAGATGTTTATTACAACCCAGATTGTTTAAACTCTCTAGACAAACTGCTGGAACTGCTGCAGCATGGCTCAGGGTTCTAACTGTGCAGAACACTCTTTTATCAATCAGAACATTCCAAGAGCTTAATTATCAGGACCCAGTCAAGAGACAGTCACGTAAACAGACCCTTCTTGGGAATATCCAAGGTGTGAGCAACCCACGCCTGTTGAGTTAACCCTTTCATACACACATGTATATGTGTATAATGTGATTCTTCATACATGTATACATGTATGGGTGTAGCAAATGTATTAGGCCATGCTTACATTGCAATAAAGAAATACCTGAGACTGGGTAATTCATAAAGAAAAGAAGTTTAATTGACTTACAGTTCTGCAGGGTTTATAGGAAGCATGGTGCCAATATCTGTTTGGCTTCTGGGGAGGCTTCAGGAAGCTTTAATTCACAGCAGGGGGCAGAGAGGGAGCAGGTATCTCATATGGCAGGAACAGGAGTGAGAGAGTGTTGGAGGGTAGGTGCCATACATTTAAACAACCGGGTCTTGCTAGAACTCACATCACAAAGACAACACCAAGACATGAGGGATCTGCCCCCATGACCCAACACGTCCTACCAGGCCCTACCTCCGGCATTGGAGATTACAATTCAACGTCAGATTTGGGTGCAGACAATTATCCAAATTATATCAGCACATATACATACATTATATGTCAGAACTATTAATCCCTTTGTATACTTAGCACAGTTATAGTTTTACATTTATCCTGTGATGCTTTTATATCTGTTTTTTATTAGAGTATATATAAAGTTCTTGAAGGTAGAAATTTGTTTCATTTTTTCTCTTACCATTATGTCCTTGGTTTTAGTAGGTATCGATAAATATAAATATTCCCTAAATGAATAAGTAACTATCTGAAACAACAAAAAACATCATTTTTAATGATGAAACTCTGGAAGCATTACAATTACAACATGATCAATATAATTATGATTTAATATTATTATAAAAGGAGTAACTATTAGAAATGAGAAAATAAAAATGTTGTGTGACAAGATTGTATAACTGAAACTCCTCAAAGAAAGCTATAATAAAAGGCTTTTAATAAAATGGGTTTGAAGTGACATGATAAAGATCAAAAGCTTTTCTTTCAAAATATATTTGGAAGATAATGATTTATTCACAATAACATAAAAATGTAAATACCCTAATAATAACCACTATGAAATAATATCTCAGTACCTATTAAAAACTAGAATTTAACTGAGGACGTGTAAATCAGCATATCCTTTTAAAAAGTTATGCCTGGCCAAGCACAGTGTCTCATGCCTATAATCCCGGCAGTTTTGGGAGGCCAAGGCAG